>NC_092341.1:104906250-105573125 GCF_046630445.1 Rutidosis leptorrhynchoides
CCATCAGCGTTTAATCATCTAAAAACACAATTCTCCTGAAACCACCTCGGTTTGATAACTGATGACCCAGATCCGTTAAAAATGCTAACGAAGTAGTATGTTGTAGATGGTCTTAATGACCAAAAGTTGATGATAAAGAAGAAAGTGTTAGGAACGCTTGATAGAAAATTTGGTACTAAAAATTGGATTGAGCACACTATGAAAGAGACCAAGGATAAATACAAGGACTAAACCCTATATTCAAAGAATCCAGGTAATTCTGGATCCGATGAAATCTTTAGAGAATATCCTGCTCCGAAGTAATGTTAAAACCTTGCAAAAAAATTTCTTCATCAACCTTCGAACTTAGAAATTCCAAAACATCATCATAAATATCTTCGATATTTTTGAGGATATTTTCATAAATATTCTTGTCTGAAATTATCTACCTCTTTGTATTTCTGTATTCCACTATATTGGAAACTTCTGTAAAGTCTAAGTATAAATTATGAATGAATTGTGGAGAAGTGTTGGGAACTGAAGCATGAGTTAGTATAATATAATGCGTTTGGCCAACGTGATTATATTACAGTAAGTCATGTCGAGTTTCTAATGAAATGTGATGATGGTTCACAGTAGATTATACCATCATCATGTGCCATGTTACACGACTCTTTCATTCTACTTAATCTCTAAGTATATCACGGAAATATTTCTTTGATATTTCTGTTCTTCCGTAATTCCAACAGTTTGCTAATAAATCGTGCCATTTCATTTTCTTTCTGATTAGAAGATTTCCTTAAATTCCATGAATTCCGAAAATCCACCATGATTACGTCAAAAGTTAAATCTCTATCTCAATCTTTTGTGATAGCTTCACTTATACTCTTCGCGTAATCGAATTGTTTTATCTATATTACTCAATAATGATAAACCTCTATTTATCAACTCATATTCGTCATAAAAACAATTTTATTGTTAGTCATGACGACCTCACTCAAATTTCAGGACGAAATTTCTTTAACGGGTAGGTACTGTCACGACCCGGAAAATTTCGACTAATTTTAAACCAAACTCTCGATACGATTTTGTATTTTTGACACAATAAGAAAAGTCCGTTATGTTGCGTCTCAAAAATTTTGAACTATTTTCATGATATCATTTGACCTTTGACAATTCCCGACGACTCACGATATGATTACTTGTAAATATGTATGTATATATTTAAAATGAAATATTATATATTGTAATTGTTAGAATTAATTATGTAAACTAATAATAATATATGAAAGTTATTATTTAAAATATACCTATATATATAAATGAAGTATATTAAATATATATATGTGGTTTCGAATTTATTTAGTAAACGTCAAGGACACTCAGTTATCATCTCATTGATATTAAATGAGTTAAAAATGAACTTATGTGATTTTAGAATAAATGATGATCTGAAAATAGGTTGTATCAATTTTAGCTTTATTAAAAACATATTTAGAATCTATTTTATTAATTTAAAAAAAATATATTAAATTTTAGTTGAGATCGAGCTCGAATGACAGGTCAATTTTTATGAACAATATTAAACAAGTTTAAGACTCGAACTTATGAGAAGTTGGAATTAAAAATGGATCTATAATTAAGTTATGTAAAGTTTAAGAGTTATTAAAAATATATATATATATATATATATATATATATATATATATATATATATATATATATATATATATATATATATATATATATATATATATATATATATATATATATATATATATATATATATATTTTACTTTGATGAGTTGAATTTTAATACTCTGTACAGATTATTTGGAATTAAAAATAGACGCACCTTTTTGATCAGGTTTCAAACAGTTAATGAGTGAAATGATTAAATATATTTAATCTAAAAATTTGGGATTTTTAGGAACACTTTTATTTACTAACTGTTTAGCAATGGACGCGATACATTTCCCGTAAAAACTGTTGGTACCTTAAAGACAAAGGATATTCACGTGAATTTTAATAGGTTGCTGTGTGTTTGTTGAAAATCATAACAAGTTAACAAGTATCACCTTATCACTTAATATATATAATATACATATGCATCATAGATACACTAACACAAAACCCACTTGTCTATCCATTTATTCTATTTCTGTTTCTTTAGCCATCTTAACCCACCTCCCTAATCTATCATCACTTACAAACCACAAGAAACATCATCGACACCACATCTTTATTACATTTTTGCACCCTCCCTTTTGCTCTCTAATTGAGCCTCACGACTCAAACACATATGCATCACCCATATTAATATATTACCACTTGTAGTTTGTTATCCATTTTTTTTCTACAACAAGACCACCATGTCGTTATTGATACTTGTTAACAGTCGATAATCATCACCTTCTTGCTCCCCATGACCACCGAAACCCATCAGTTTACTTCCTGCTACTTTATGGTTCAAGTCGACACCATCACCATCTTGGAACAACCCATTTGATCACCATCAAAGCCCCACGTCAATCACCACCACAAAACCCACTTGCTATCACTATTCCGAACACCTTACAGCTACGAGTGCTTCTGTTTTCTATCGAGTTATAACCATAACCATGTAGTCCTTACTACCTTAGAATCCACACCCAACAAGAACCCGAGTAACAACATCATCGTTTTAAGCCATCGAGACTCATATATTTCTGTTTTCTTTTTTTCGTTTATCAACCCACCAACTTGTTAACTATTTCTGTTTCATGTCGTGAGCATCAAACCACCTATTGAACATCACCATGGAACAAAAGGTTACTGCCACTGTCTTAATATAATTAAAGCTAAAAACCCACTAGACCATCACCATGTTATCATCAACCTTGACAACCCACAACAAACCACCATTTTTTTTACAACCTGCTGCTACTGCTACAGTACAAACCCACAAACCATTACACCACCTTGAACCACCGGGAACCTCCACCGTCGACATAATCACCATCAATCTTCAAGAACACACCACTTAATCTCCTTCAAACTATTCGATCACCATATACCCCGAAAGTTACTAAAAATCAAACACCTCATGTTCGGTTACAAGTCTTCGAATATGGTTACAATTCTTACATGTTGAACTAATAAACAAAAGTTAATGCCATTTTATATTTCATTAGTGGCATACAACTTGGTGTATAAAAAAAAATGTGGCGTTTCATTTATTTTTTTTAGCCATATGGATGATGATAGTGATAGTGCATGAGAATCCCATGTGCAAGTTGAAAATTTTTATCAAGTATTGAGTCTTTTCTTTGAACAGTCAACTATCAACATATATATCTTGGGCCATGCACGTTTTTTTTCTTCTTTCAAATCGAATGTGGGCTTAGATATTATATGGGCCGTGATCTGATTGTTTTGTTGGGCCAGAAACCGACTGAGATTCTATGAAAATAATGATGATAATAAGGAGTTAAAGAAGATATTTGGTTAATAATAAATGTTTCCTGTTTATGATGATCGATGGAAAGGATGATATATGATGTTAATGATGTATGTGAATGATCATGATAATGATGACGAGGGTTAGTCGAATAATGAGACCCGAAATGATAAATGATACATATTATGGTGATGATATTCTATCGTATATTGGGTGTTGTGTTAGTGAATGAGAGGTCTCGTGTTCGAGCTCAGATTGAGGCCGTTTTATTTTTGGAAACTTATACTCTTAAGGTAATATTTACTATTACTATTATTATTATTACAATTATTATTATTATTATTATTATCATTATCATTAAATTATTACTAAAAGTATCATTATTTTTGAATTTATCACTTTTGATAAAATTAGTATTTTTATTGAAATTAATATTTATTATTAAAAAAAAATTATCATTTTTATTATTAAAATTACCATTATTATTATTATTATTAGAATTATCATAATTTTTATCATAATTAGTATTATTTTTATCATTATCATTATTAGTATTATTAATATATCAAATAAAGATTTTCTATAAAAAAATATATTTTTGACTTAAAACATAACTACGTTAATATCAATATTACATATTATATTAAATGAGTAATTACTATATTAAAATTTAATATGATAAATATTAGTTATATAAAATATATAAATTAAATATAAATTTATCTATGTAACATATAATATAACAAGTATATTATTAATAATAATATATATAAACTTGTTCGATTACTATTTGGTGTTAATATATATACTTGAAATAGGTTCATGAATCCGAGACCAACCCTATACTTTTTAAACGCCGTCATATGTATTTTTACTACAAAATACATCATAGTGAGTTTCATTTGCTCCCTTTTTAATTGCTTTTGCAATATATATTTTTGGGCTGAGAATACATGCGCTGCTTTTATAAATATTTACGAAATAGACACAAGTACTTAAAAATACATTCTACGTTGAGTTGTACCACTGGCATACTTCCCTGTAGCTTGGTAAATACTATTTACATGGGTATTGTATACGCGAATCCTGTTGATATATCTATCGGGCCTGACAACCCCAACCGGACTGGACGACCAGTATTCAACGGTTGCACAGTACTTCGTTTTGTGACTACACTTGGTACAATGTAGTGAGATTTCATAATAAAGGGAATATGCGACGTTGATTAATAGTTAAGTATGGTTACCAAGTGCTCAACCACTTAGAATGCTTTACATACACTTGCGAGTGTATTATGTTTATGAATATAAAATCTTGTGGTCTATTAAGATATTGAAATGATTGTTATGATAAACCTATGAATTCACCAACCTTTTGGTTGACACTTTTAAGCATGTTTATTCTCAGGTACGAATTAAGTTTTCCGCTGTGCATTTGCTCATTTTAAGGACATTACTTGGAGTCGATCATCGCAATGGGACCAAATGTTAATGACTTCGTCCAGGAGGATTAGGACGGGTCCTTTCAGTTAATTTGACGATCATTTTATAATTATGACCGATGAACTATTATGGGCAAAAACCAGATAGGTATCAAATAAATCCAGGACAAAGGACAATTAACCCAGCATAATAAATTAAAATCAAAACGTCAAACATCATGATTACGGAAGTTTAAATAAGCATAATTCTTTTATTGTATTTCTCATCGTACTTTCATTTACTTGCAATTTTATTTATTGTCATTTTAATATTGTTATTTATTTTACACACTTTAATTATCGTCATTTATCTGTACGCTTAAAATATAAAATCGACAAACCGGTCATTAAACGGTAAAAACCCCCAAAGTTACCTATAATTACTATATATCACTAAATCTAGTTTAACTACTTAATTAACTAATTTGACCTAGTAAGACACCCAATAATAGTGTCCACGGATCGACCTCCCGGACTTTACCTTAGCTATATTATTACACGATAGGTATACTTTCCTTTTGTGCTTTAGTTTAATTTAGGTGATTTCCTGTAGTAAATAAATATAAAACTGATAGCCGTTTCATACACACCCTCTAGAACACATCAAGTTTTTGGCGCCGCTGTCGGGGACACTTTTTGTGTCTTCACGGGGTATTTAAGTTTTTTTTTTAGTTTTTTATTGATTAAAGATATATTAATTTAAATATAATAATTTAATAAATATAATAATATAATAATATTGAAATAAAATATAATAATATAATAATATTGAAATAAAATATAATAATATAATAATAATTTTGAAATCGTAAATTTTTAAAAAGTCGTATTTATTAAATACTTCAGGGTATATTATGTAACTTATAATTAATAATTTCTATCATGTCGCTTTCATGTGAATAGTAAATTAATTAATTTCGTTTCATTTACTATTCATGAATAGTAAATGAGTTAAAAAAAGTTTTTTTAAAAAAATAAAAAAAAATATTAATTTCGTGAAAAAAAAATTTAAAATCCTTAAAAAAATATATTAAAAGCGTTAAAAAAAAAATTTTTAAAAAAATTTTTAAAAAAATATATAAAAATAAATTTTTTTTTTAAAAAAAAATTTAAAAAAAATATATTTATATTTTTAAGATTTTGTCTATAAAATTAAATATATATATATATATATATATTTATTTTAAGTTTTATTACCTTTAGATTTTTAGACTCTAGTTACAACTTTTAGTATTAAGTTTAATTTTGCCATAGTTATTTTTATACTTTTAGATTTTTAGGCTTTACCGTAAAATCCCTTAAGTGCTTTTTCTTTAGACTAAGATTTAGGTGGCTTAAAATTTTGCGACGCCGTGTTAAAATTTTAGTATCATTTTAAGTAATTGCCGTTTTTCGTTTAGAATCCCTTTTAAGTTTCGACGCGCTACTTTCTTATTTTTCGACCTTTTATTTTTTTGACGTTTTTCGACGCAATCTTTTTCTTTCTTATTTCTCGACGCTCTAGTTTTTAGGACATAGAATTTTCTATTTCTTCTCTAAAATTTCAAACGAAAAATTATTTTAAGCGATTAAATTGATAGACATCCAAATTTTCTGGTTCGTAGTAATAGTTGAATTTGTTAGTGGCGAGTTGTGGGCTTTCGATCTAAAGGGTCCTGGCTATCTGCTGCATCTATTGGCTATTCGAAACGTGGGCAAAAGCAGAAAAGTCTATTAATTTGATAACTTATATAATTTTTATCTTTTATAACTAATAGGATATTCAGTGAATGCACCGAGCAAAACGTTCACCACCTTTCATACGTTCACCACCTGTAACTCGATCAAGGCATCTATCCAATATTGTTGCCGTTGATCTTTCTTTAGAATCATCATCTAGTCGAACAAGTTCTCCAACTCAAATTTTCGATAATCCATTTTTTGAACCCGACTTCACTACTGAGAATCCGGAGGATATTCAAGGACAATTCCAAGTTCCTGAACCACTAATCATTCCTCCTGAACCACAAATAGTTAAATCAGAATCATCTAGTGATTCCGATTCAACAAATTCAATTATGGAAGTAACGGAACCTCAAAGTATGAAAGACCGAATGAGAGCCACACGCACGGGCCAAGGTCACGCCATTAATCAGCCAGATGTTAGAGCATCAGATTTTGAAATCAAAGGACAAATCCTACACATGATCACCAATCAGTGCCAATTTGGTGGTACAACAAAAGAAGATCCAAACGAACATCTTCGAACTTTTAATAGGATTTGTAATCTATTTAAAATCCGAGAAGTTAAGGATGAAACTATTTATCTTATGTTGTTCCCATGAAGTTTAAAAGGAGAAGCCAAAGATTGGTTTGAATCGTTACCTGAAGGAACGATTGACTCATGGGATATTTTAGTTGAGAAATTTCTTCAAAGATTTTTTTCGGCATCTAAAGCCGTGAGACTTCAAGGAGAAATTGTCAAATTCGTGCAAAAGCCAAATGAAACGTTATATGAGGCATGGACAAGATTCGAAAGGATGTTGAGAGGATGTCCTCAACACGGTTTAGATACTTTTCAAATAGTGTAAATTTTCTATAAAGGCGTCGACATCGCCACACGAAAATACATCGACACAGCAGCTGGTGGTTCCATTATGAAGAAAACCGCAACCGAAGCTCATAAGATCATTGATAACACAGCATCCCACTCTCATGAGTGGCATCAGGAAAAAGATATTTTTCATCCATTTAAAGCGGCTAGAGCCGATTCTAGCCATAACTTTGATTCTGTTTCCGCAAAAATAGATGCTTTCGAAAGACGAATGGAAAAGATGACTAAAGATATTCACGCAATACGAATCAGTTGTGAGCAACGCGGTGGACCACACTTAACGAAAGATTGTAATGTTGAGCAAAGGATGGAACAACGAGAGAATGTTTCCTACATAAACCAAAGGCCGGGAAATAATTATCAAAATAATTATCAACCGCCAAGGCCAAACTTTAATCGAAATCAAAACATTCTTTACAATCCAAATGGACCCAATAATAACTCATACAACCAACAAGGTCCGAATAACCAACCAACTCAAAACAACACTTTCAATCAACAAAGACCTGGCTTGTATAAACCACCACAACAAACCGAAGAGAAAAAGTCAAATCTGGAAGAAGTGGTATTTAAGCTAATTGAATCTCAAACACAATTTATTGAAACTCAAACCCAAACGAATGAGAGGTTTGATTAGTCATTTAGAACTCAACAAGCTTCCATTTTGAATCTAGAAAAACAAGTAGGTACTCTTGTTAGATTGATGAGTGAAAGGGAACAAGGAAAGCTACCGAGTAATAATGAAGTAAATCCTCGGAATGAAAATGTTAACATGGTATCAACAAATTCTGAAAAACCAACACCAGAAGATGGGAAAGTTTTAGATGTGAGTAACAATGAAGAAGTTACAACACCACCACCACCCGAGTATGTAAAGCCAGTGGTGGCACCATACAAAACACCCATCCCGTTTCCAAGAAAAGGAGTTGAGTATGAGCAAGTGATAGGTAATAAAGTTAGTGATACTTTTGGAAAAAAGAAGAAGAAGAAGAATAAGAAAGTGCAAGAAACAAAAACCGTAGAAGTAAACTCGGTGAAGACAGTTCCACCAAAACCTCCACCTAGGGTAGGTGATCCGGGTAAATTTATTGTTCCTTGTCTACTTAGTAACTGTGTCATGTATGATGCACTAGTAGATTTAGGTGCAAGTGTGAGTGTTATGCCTCTTTCATTATATAAGAGATTAGGAGTAGGTGAGTTAAGTCCAACAGAGATGAGTGTTCGACTCCTTGATCAAACCATTAAGCACCCAGTTGGAATTGCTGACAACCTACCCGTTCAAGTAGGTAATTTAACCTTTCTAATCGAATTCATTGTCGTTGACATAGAAGAGGACCCAAACATTCCTCTAATTTTAGTTCGACCATTCTTAGCGTCCACCGGGGCGTTATTTGATGTAAGAAAGGGTAGAATGACACTTAGTAATGATGAGAAATCGATCACCTTTATGATTCGAAAGTCTAAATCTCCACCAACCAAAACCGTTGAACCAGCAAAAACGATTGGTAAGAACCATGTTGTTTTCCCAACTCCAATGGTAGTGCTTAGCAATAATAAAACGCCTAAGTGTGGGGAAAATGAAGTAACACCTAATGATAACTTGATAACAAAGAACCCCATTGTTGATACGAAATTAAATGATCCCGTTATTAATAGTTCAATGAAGAAACTTATTAAACGAATTCGCGATGCTAGAACCAAGGAGAACTTTAAGTTATGTAACCGATTAGTATCCAATCTGTCGCCTAAAGAAAAGGCAAAATTAGTTGAATTTGTGGATATTACACAAGAATCTGACCAATGGCTTAAAGCAAAAGTCACAGATATGCAAGTTGATTATGGTCCAAGAAAAATTGACGATGAAGTTAATCACAATTTTGACACCACAGCTGCCTAAGTGTGGGGAGATTCAAAATGTTCTAAAAAGAAAATGCTGTCTAGAGTTAGTTGTTCTGTTCTCAGTAGTTCCGAGAATGGAATCTGATTGGTCTTTTCCACTAGCAGACACTAAAGAACTAGTTTTCTCCCCCCATTTTGATTTTTTTTTTGTTTTATAGGTTTTATATGAAATTAATATGCTTTTTAAATTTAAGTTTTGTGTGATTTTAAAAACAAAAATTTACTTTATTTAATTAAGTTTAAAAAAAATGATTTCTAAAATTCGTCGTGAGTTAAACACTAGGTCATTGAACCGAAATTGCTTTACCCAAGGGCGGGACGACAAATTTTGTTATCATTATTTTTAATTTTATTGATTTAAAGTATGCCAAAAAAAATATTAGATTTTATAAATTTTTGAAAGTGGGGTAATATAACAAACTTCAAAAATATGTATATATGTTTGTAGTTTATCTTATGTACAAAACAGGGTAAAACAACGCACTTTCAAAGACTGTCATTAAGTTTAGCAAAAGCTACTAATTTTGACGACAAGACGCAAAATATCAAATGTGAAATAACAACAATATGTTTGCAAACTCGGTAATTTTAATCATTTTTCTACACTAATCACCCTCATGAATTTAAATTTTTACTGATTTCTAGTAAATGAGGGCATTGCAAGATCTCAAGTGTGGAGAAGGGTTATAAATTCTCTCGGGTTTACACTTGGTTTAATTGCCAAATTTTGTGAAAATCTGAAAAAAATTTAACTAAATGAATTCAAAATCATATTTATACATATTTATGAACGATAAAACTAGGTGATACTACCGAAATTATTGTTACCTTGGAAAGGACATAAATTGAGAAACAACCCAAAACGCTTGAATTCATTTAAAATGGAATAGAGGGGAATAAAAAGGCAAAGAAAGAAATAAATAAAAGCTGAGTGTGGGAAGAATTCACCAAGTTCTTTAAAACATATATCACATATCTGTACAAGCTTATTGCAGGTACTTTTGTTTTGGACTAAACTAATCAGTTTTACCCGATTTATTGTAATACTTTTGAAAGAAAGATGGATCTACACGATGAATCAATTTCATTATTAAAAGGAAGTAAAGTCTTCCGAAAAAGACACGCGCTTCTTGATTTAGGTCAAGAAGTTGTCGTCCAGACCAGCTGTAGGTTGACGAAAAATCTAGAAAAGTCATCTCTAAAATCAGCAGGAAATCCATAGACCTCAGCATCAAACAGGGTCGCCATGTGGTCAGACTTATCCTAACCATGAGAGGATCTGTCTCGTAAAATGGGGAGGGTGCCGTGCAAATTAGCTTGATAAGACTAATGAATCAGACCCCCAATAAGGATAATCTCCTTAAAGATTAAAAATCAGCTTTTAAGCCTGATATTACTTAATCCTTGAGATTGACTTTAAAGATTGAGAATTACAAACTCATGGAATTCGATGATATCTAAACTCGAACTTGAACGAGAAAATATTTTGATCAAATTACAAACCGATTTGTTTTCTGAAAACCTATTTTCAATCCGTTCATTACCATTGAACGTAAAATCCTGAGAATTCATTAGGTCACCTGAACCAAATCGGGTGTCAACCGTAAGAACGGTGGTTGCATAGCATGGTCAAAGACAGGACCTTGTGCCAGACCGAAAAACTATAGGGTGATCTTTACTATTGCTCCTACAAAGGTTAGTAATTGCATCCGACACGATATGGACCATAATCAAAAGCATGTCATTAGACATTGCCTTAACAGTTGCTTGTTCATCGCTTTCCTTTACAACCGGACTGTCGTTTACTGAAAGGTAATATACGGAACAAGTAAACTGGACGTGTTGCTTTCCTAATACAAGGTTAGCAAGTGGGTGACACAAAACCATAAGTTTTGAGCTAAAATTTTCAAATCTACAACCCACACAATCCACAAAAACATTTTGCAACACCGGTGAAGGGTTATTTCGGAAAACTTATCTAGGATAAAAACTAGATTGAATTTTCAAAAGATCAAATGTTTTCATAAAGATCCAATTTCCTAACGGATCTAAATTTTTATAGTCATGTGAGACTGTAAACCACATCGTTACTAGCATTGTTCATAACCGCCGTATTGAAATCACTGATGCACAAAGTGTGAAGAATAAAGAAGTAATTCAAGTATGTTTTTATTTCAAGACTATATTGCTTGAGGACAAGCAATGCTCAAGTGTGGGAATATTGATAATGCTAAAAACGAACACATATTTCATAGCATTATCCCTCAAGAAAGACAAGATTTTAGTTGCAATTGTTCTATTTACAAGTGATATTCGTTTAAATAATAAAAGGTGAAGACAAAAGGCAGATTCGACGATTTGAAGATGCAAACGACCAAAAAGCTAAAAAGTACAAAGTACAATCCAAGTGGTTCAATATATTGATGAGAAACGTCTAAAAATTACAAACGTACAAGCCGCAAAACGCAAAGTACAAGATATTAAATTATACGAAAAGGCGTTCAAAAATCCAGAACCGAGACATGAACCAACTTTCAACGCTCGACGCAACGGAGCTGAAAGTACAAGTCAACTATGCACAAGAATATAATATAATATTTAAATAATTCATAATAAGAATAATAATAAATAATAAAAAGTTGTTAATTGAGCATAGTTAAGGGGTCATAAGTGAAAATTTCAAATCAACATTTGCCTATAAAACGAGACTACGGAGAATGAAGAAAGACACACCTTTTTCCAATCTTCTTTCTCTATATATGTAATTTATATATATTTATAATTATAATTTTAATTTAAGTTTAATAATAATTGAGTTATTGTAAGAAATGTTTTACAGGTTTTAAAGTCGGAACTCTGTCCGTGTAACGCTACGCGATTATTCACCACTGTAAGCTATGTTCTTCCTTTTTAAATTAATGTCTCGTAACTAAGTTATTATTATGCTTATTTGAGCCGAAGTAATCATGATGTTGGACTAAATATTAAAGATTGGGTTATTGAATTTTGTACCATAATTAGGGTATGGTCAAAAGACCGACACTTGTGGATATTGGACCATGGACCATTAATAGATGGGGGGTATTGTCTAATCGAATGACAACTTTTTGGAGTCTGTCGAACCTATCTTCAAATTAGTTAATCTAATAATTATTAAATGATTATGCATGTCCTATTTAGTGACGTTTATACGACATCTTTTACAATCATTTAATTAATCAATTGGGTTGGGTAATTTATTATTCATTCTGGCCAAGTGGGTAAATTAATAATCATGGACTAATTAAAACAGGGGTGGATTACATACAAGGGTAATTGGTGTAATTGTTAACAAAGTATTAAGACCTTGGATTACACAAAGTCGATAACCTGGTGTAATTATTAACAAAGTATTAAGACCTTGTTATAGTTCGAATCCCCAATTAGTTGGAATATTTGACTTCGGGTATAAGGTTAATTTGACGATCATTTTATAATTATGACCGATGAACTATTATGGGCAAAAACCAGATAGGTATCAAATAAATCCAGGACAAAGGACAATTAACCCAGCATAATAAATTAAAATCAAAATGTCAAACATCATGATTACAGAAGTTTAAATAAGCATAATTCTTTTATTGTATTTCTCATCGTACTTTCATTTACTCACAATTTTATTTATTATCATTTTAATATTGTTATTTATTTTACGCACTTTAATTATCGTCATTTATCTGTATGCTTAAAATATAAAATCGACAAACCGGTCATTAAACGGTAAAACCCCCCAAAGTTACCTATAATTACTATATATCACTAAATCTAGTTTAACTACTTAATTAACTAATTTAACCTAGTAAGACACCCAATAATAGTGTCCACGGATCGACCTCCTGGACTTTACCTTAACTATATTATTACACGATAGGTATACTTGCCTTTTGTGTTTTAGTTTAATTTAGGTGATTTCATGTAGTAAATAAATATAAAACTGATAGCCGTTTCATACACACCCTCTAGAACACATCAATACACTATTAATATATAAAAGATAAGATATGAATGCTTACGTATCAATATTGTGATTCAATATTCTAGGAAAGTACGTAGACGCAACGGAGATGATAAACACTAGTTTGACTCACGAGCAATACCCATAAACATTACCCATAACTTCCATAGCTATAACCCATAGTTTCCTTAGCTTTGACTCATTTGAAAACTTGGTTTGAAATCATTTGTGCAGTACTTCGTCGTAGTATTTTATGTACAATACTAATAATAATAATAATATTAATACTACTGATAATAATAATAAGATTAATAATAATATTAATCTTAATAATAATAATAATAATAATAATAATAATATAAATAATTATATAACAGAGGGAGTAACATATAGGATATGTGTGTGTGTGTACGTCGAGCAAACTGGCCAATTTATAGAATGTTTCTGAATCCTGACTGCCATACGATCGCATGGCCCCAAAATCCAGCTCACAATTTTTTGTTGTTTTATTTGTCGACATATTTTTATAATATATATAATTTATATTAATTAATTATATATTATATTATATTTACGTGCATAGTTGACTTTTAATTTTTGGTCCGATGACTCGTACGTTTACGCTCGACTAATGTCTCAGTTCCGGTTTCTCGAATGTGTTTTCGTATGCTTAGAAAACTTGTACTTTACGTTTCGTGATTCGTACATTTGTCAAAATATAATCTTAAATTATCAATAAACTATATTACTCAAAGTATAGCTTATACATTTTAGTAATTTGGTCATTTGCTTCTATAAATCAACTCCTCGCTGTTTATTAAGATATATTTAATAATATCGAAACGTTTTATATCTAATTCAATTCTATGCATTATCACATTGTAAAATATATATTTTCGTTTAGAAAAATATAAATTTATATATAATATTTATTTATCAAAGGAACAATAAATGGGTGTTACTATTGTTTACAAAATAATTTCGAACCTTGATATATTTATATATACAATATATATAAATACTTTTTCTATACACGTTGCAAGTTATTTATATATCAAATATAGTCAAAAAGGAAAGATTTCTTAAATCAAGGTGGACCTCTCAACAAAGACTTATCACAATACTTACAGGATTTATAATTGTTGAAATATCTGCTAATCCAATCGTTGGTATTATCTTCTAATTCCGTAGATGAATATATTAAGCATATATTGAGACAAATACGTTTATTCTAAAATATTATACATTTAATACTTTGTTAACGTTTTCAAGTTATAATATATATATATATATATTAATATCCATTTATATATTCGTTCGTGAATCGTCGAGCATAGTCAAAAGGGTAATTGAATGTATGAACATAGTTCCAAAATTTTCGAGACTCAACAATACAAACTTTGCTTATCGTGTCGGAATCATATAAAGATTAAGTTTAAATTTGGTTGAAAATTTCCGGGTTGTCACAGCGACGGTAGGAGAACACGAAACTCCGGCCATCAACATAAATCGAGAAAAAAGACCACAGAGAAACAACGAAAGAAAACCCGACGAACAATCATGAAGTCGGCCACCGTCACTCTCAAAACCGACTCAACGAACCACATAGTAAGCATGTACAACCACTCTTACTCGCCGCCTGCGATACATGGATGTTAGTGAGATGACGACAAAAAAAGCACTGCTAAACGATGGACAAAGTGAATGGAGTAAGGGGAGAAGAAACAAGGAAAAAAGGAAGGACAAAAAATAGAAAATCCGGACCACCAAAGAGCTACTAATGGCCAAAACGAAGAGAATGGGCGGTAAAGTGAGTTTCAAGGAAGATTTTGAATTCTCGAAAGATATGACAGAGAGAAATGTTTTGATGGGTTTTTCGTTTTTTTCACTATTTAGTTGTACCTACCTAAATATATTAGAGAAAAATGTAACTAGTGCTTTAAGGGCATAAGTTAAAGACATCTAATTATTTTAAATTTTTCATAAATAAATTAATAAATAACTAATGATATGTATATAAATGAAACCAATGACTATAGCAAATATATATAGTTTATGTTATAGTTAAAAAATTATTTTATGATGTTTACCTTATGCCTTAAAGGGTGGATGATAGAATTTTTTAACGATTTTATTAGTTAAAATTTCAGTACTGTTATAAAATATCTAGATTGTGTTATAAAATATCTAGATTGGATGTTAATTTTATTATTATTATATTTCTTGCATAGTAATATTTTATACTATAAATAGACATGTATGGTAACCATTTAAGGTGCACCATTTCTCTTGAAATATCAATATCAATATTTCTTCTCTCCTTCTTCTCTCTTTTTCTCTCTTTGTTCTTATAACCATTAAAGGTAGTTATAAGCCTACTGAATTATAACACGTTATCAGCACGAAAAGCTTAGTGTAATTAAAAGATATCTCAAACGATCACGAATCACTAATCAAGTGTTGGGTTGCAATTTTGGTTGTATGTCATAATTCCATCCAGTAGAGTGACAATAGAAAACTTTTGATGATAATCAATAAAAAAATTTTTTCCAAACTTGTCAAATGTTTTGTTAAAAACGTGACCGTTGAAAAAAGGAGTTTGAATAATAAAACTTAAAAAACAAATTATTTTTTTAACAGTGTGCATCAAAATGGCCCGTTTAATAATGGGGAGTAAAAATATAGTCAAATTGTTTCAACGAACAAGGGTTCAATTGGATGTCTCTTAAAAAAAATCCGCGGGTACGGGTGATGGATCCAATGGATCCGCATCCACGACCCGCGGGTGCTATCCCTAATTGTGACAAGTACAAATCAACTAAAAGTCTAAAAATAAATGCTCTTATAGGGACCAAATGTTCACAATAATTGCCTAAGCTAGATATGAAACAAATAGTTCATAAAAAAAAAGGTCGTTGTGCGTTTTCGGGATGATAGCCGAAATACACTTACAAAAGTAGGTCAGCCGTCAATTCTTTATGGCCATATCAACGTAGATCAATAAAATCATTTATGGTTTTGATAAAAGATTAATTAAAAATTAATTGTTTTTTGGTCTTGGATTCTCGGTAACAAAAGCAAAGGTTGTTTTTGGTTGCCACAACAAACAAGACAGAGGTTGTTGACTTTTGTTGTTAAACATGACACAAGTGAACAATAACAATAGATTATTGTTTTTGAAAAGAATAATGATGCGTTAATTTTATTGTATAAAATAAAATTAAAGAAAATAGTTTTCATTGATGACTATGAACAAACGCAAACAAAGTGTTTGTGGTATTTGGTGATAAAAAAAAAAGTGCATCTAAAGCTTCTACTGAAAATAATATGCATCTAAAGCTTCTACTAAAAATTAATGTGCAAGGTACAACGTATAACTATATGGTCAAATTCATTTGAGCCTTCGGAGTCACAAGTATATGATGTATATATATATTACTCAATTAACAAAATAGCAAATCTAAATTAATTCATATGAATAGTAAAACGAAATTAATTAATTTACTATTCACATAAAAAAGCGCATATGATAAAAAGCGCATCGCATATGATAAGCGCATATGATAAAAAGCGAATATGATGAAAAGCACAACGCATATGATGAAAATCGCATATGATTAAAAGCGCATATGGTGAAAAACACAGCGCATATGATTAAAAGCGTATATGGTGAAAAGGATATATGATAAAAAAAAAAACACATATGGTGATTTATAAAAAAAAAAAAAAAAACACATATGGTGATTAATGGAAAGCACATATGGTGATTAATGAAAAGTATATTGTGAAAAAGAATCACAAATGTTTCTTGAAAGAATTCAAGGTAAGATATATGAACCAATTCATTCATCATATGAACCATTTTGATATTTCATGGTTCTAATAGACGCATCTAGCGGATGGTCTCATATTTGTATGTTATCAAGCCGTAATATGGCATTTGCAAAGTTTCTTGCACAAATTATTAAATTGAGAACACATTATTCTGATTACACCATTAAAAGGATGAGACTTGATAATGCTGGTGAGTTAACATCTCAAGCATTTAATGATCATTATATATCTACAGGGATTGTTGTTGAACATCCAGTTGCTCATGTGCATACACAAAATTGGTTTAGCTGAATCAATAGATAAACGCTTACAGCTAATAACTAGACAATTGATAATGAGTACAAATCTCTCAATATTTATATGTGGACATGTAAATTTACATGCTGCGACATTAATTCGCATTATACCATGTGGAAGTCGTAAATATTTTCACTTAATACTTGATTTTGGCCAAGAGCCAAATATTTTCTACCTTAGAACATTGGTTGTGCAGTGTATGTTCCAATTGTATCACCACAACACAATAAAATGGTTCTTCAAAGAAAGATGGTAATATATTTTGGATATAAAACATCTTCAATCATAAGATATATTGAACCCATGATGAGTGATGTTTTTACAGCACGTTTTGCTGATTGTCATTTTAATAAAACATTGTTCCCTGGATTAGGGGGAGAAATAAAAATAAAAAAAATAAAATGATGCTTCATGATGTGAACATCAATTAAGGTATATTGAACTCGCACAAAAGAATGTGAAACGAAAGTTCAAAAAATAATGCATATGCAAGAACTTGCAAATTAATTACTTTATGCATTTACATATATAAAAAAAAGGTGACTAAATCATATATACCAGCGATAAATGCTCCAGCTCGAACTGAAATTCCAAAAGTTGGCAATAATGTCACTGTTGAGTCTTTGCCACGCATCAAACGTGGAAGATCAATTGGTTCCGAAGATAAAAATCCTCGAAAAAGAAAATCAGCTGATAATGAGGTAAAAGAAAGTGTTCAAGAAGAACCACAAATCAATATTCCTTCTGCAGAGGATATTGATAAATGTAAATACTAAAATTGCGATAAATTATGCAATATTATGGAACCGAAATGAAATTAAAATCTCTATGAGATATTTTCATATAATGTTACAATGACATCATGAATAAAGATGATGATCTGGAACTAAAATCTGTCATTGAATATACAAAATGGACATGATTGAGCTAAATGGAAAGGAGCAATACGAGCTGAATTAGAATCGCTCGATAAAAGAAAAGTTTCGGATCAATCGTTATCACTTTTAAAGATGTGAAACGTATGGGATACAAATGAATTTTTTATCCGAAAAGAAATGTGCAAATAAAGTTACAAGGCAAAACTAGACTTGTAACTCAATATTTCCCACAAAGACCAGAAATGAATTAGGAGGAAAAATTATCCTCCTGTAATGGATACAATTACTTATTAGATACTTAATCAACCTGGTAGTTATTTAAATGCATCTCATGAATGTTGTTACTACTTATCTGTATGGATCACTTAATAGTGATATATATGAATATACCTAAAGGGTTAAGGTATCATAAGCATCTAATGTAAAACCCAAGGGAATATATTCCATTAAATCACAAAGATTTCTAAGTGGGTTTATACAAACGGGACGTATGTGGTATAACCGATTAAATGACTACTTGATAAAAAAAAAAAGGGTATAAATATAAACTTATTTTGCACATATGTTTTATAAAAACAATGTTCGGATATGAGATCGTAGTTGTTTATGTCAATGTTCTTAACATCATATGAACAAATAAAGAGATCTATGAAATTATTCAACTTCTAAAGAATTATTTTGAAATGAAAGATCTTGAAAAAACCAAGTATTACCTTGGATTGCAAATTGAGCATATGCCTAATGGTTTACTTGTACATCAAACAACTTATACCGAAAAGATTTTAAAACATTTTTTTTTAAAAAAAAACAAACTCATTGTTGTTAGATCACTCAATATTGACACTGATCTATTTCATCCCTGCGAAGATCATGAAAATCTTAAACAGATCGGAAGTTCCATATTTTAGTGCAATTGAGGTTCTTATGTATCTTATAGATTGTACAAGACCTGACATTTCTCTTGCAGTTAATTTGTTGGCAAGATTCAGCTCAAATGACAATGGAGCGGGATCAAACACATATTTTGATACCCTTGAGAAACTGCTGATTTAAAATTATTTTATTCTAACGTTTCAAAACAAGATTTGGTTGATTATGTATATGCAGGTCATTCATCAAATCCTCATAAAGATAAATCTCAAACTCGATATGTATTCCTAAATGGAGGTACCACAAAATCATGGCGTTCTTAAAACAAACACTTATTGCAACATCATCAAATCATGACGAAGTGATTGCATTATATGAAACTACTCAAAAATGTGTTTGGTTGAGATTAATAACACAAATCATTAATGATTCTTGTGGACTAGAACGCTATAAAAGACCAACAACTATCTTCACCAATAACTATATATGAAGATAATGCAGCTTGCATAATACAAATGAAAGAAGAGTATCAAAAGTGACTGAACAAAATATAAATACTGAGGAGGCGCCAAAGCCATAGACGGTCTTAACGGTCATAAGTTTGGTGGAAAAGAATGGTATGTTGGTAAGGCTCAGAAAAGACTACAAGGGAATAGGAATTGAAACAAGGGTTTGAGCAAACCATGAAGGAGACTGTAGACAAATCACAGGGGCTAAACTTGTACATAAAAGATTTAGATGATACAGTTTCAAATGAAAACCTCAGATTCTTCTCATATACTCAAGATCTCGTAAAAGACAACCAGATTAAAATGAGATACGTTCAATCAACAACTCTGCTGATCTTTATACCAAAGCACTGCCAACTGCTATTTTCAGAACACACGTTCATAATATTGGCATGAGGCATGTTCAGAAGATGTAACAACTCAGGCGTTGCCTACTTGAGGGGGAGTCAACTCTATGCTGCACTCTTTTTCCCTTAGCTAAAGTTTTATCCCAATGGGTTTTCTTTAGCAAGGTTTTTAACGAGGCAGTACTAGTTATTCTCTAATAAAATTGTCATCCAAGGGGGAGTGTTATAAAATATCTAGATTGTGTTATAAAATATCTAGATTGGATGTTAATTTTATTATTATTATATTTCTTGCATAGTAATATTTTATACTATAAATAGACATGTATGGTAACCATTTAAGGTGCACCATTTCTCTTGAAATATCAATATCAATATTTCTTCTCTCCTTCTTCTCTCTTTTTCTCTCTTTGTTCTTATAACCATTAAAGGTAGTTATAAGCCTACTGAATTATAACAAGTACAATAAATTTGGTAATGTTAAATTTAAATTTAAATGCCAATTATAGTATATTTTTTTCATTTGGAAAGTGAACTTGGATAAACTTCCGACTCGTCTTAATTTGTCTAAGAAAAGAATGGACATCAATCATATCGGGTGTCCAATATGTGAGTCCGACATCGAATCTATCCATCGTCTTCTATTTACTTGTCTCACTTCCAGTGGCATTGTGGTCCAGACAGTGTTGTAAATCTCCCGAGATCTCCCCCGAGATCTCGTTTTTAGAAGGCAACCGAGACGAGATGTTCATCTCCCGAGATTTCTTGGTCAACGGGATAAAACTTAGTCAAAGCCACGATTTCTCGGATTTTCTTGCTAATTTGTAATATTTTCTTATAAAATTCGTAATTTTTAAGATTTTCTCGCTCATTTCTAGAATATTTTTGTAAAATCTCGTAAAAACGTATATAAATATACATATATTTATGTTTTTATGTATATTTTTATTAAAAAACTATAAAGTCAACGTAAGTCAATGTCCGAGATCTCCCCGAGATTATTCCGAGATGCCGAGATCTCCCTAAAAAGTCTAAATGAGATCTCCCCGAGATCCGAATTCTCCAACCATGGGTCCAAGTTATTATTATGGATATACCAATATTCACATCATGGTAGCTGATAAAGCATAGAATAATTTGGTCGGGTTCGGTCCATGCTTGACATCGATAAGAGGGGATTTAAGGGTCAATTGAGTTTAACTCTCTGGTCCGGAGTACCGTGAATAACCCCTTGCGAGATGAGGATCTCAACAGGGGTGGTTAAACGTAGACCCACCATCGGCGGGTAGACCGGACATCGATGGCTCGCGCTAAGTGTTTGGGTTTATGTTCATGGAACGTTACCTGTATATCAAGAATGTCTAGTGTAAGGCTATGAGTCCGGTAGCGCGGGTATAATTGCGCTATGCACTGCTGTTCTCTGAATATATGTGTGTGAAAGTGAATTCCAAGATGCTTTGTTTTGTGGATGAAGTCTTATATTTATAGGATAACCTTTCTTGTCTTCTATCGCCACGTAATAAGGTTAAAAGGATCGTGGCCTGTAAATAGTACGTATTCAGGCGAGCTGATCCGACAAAAGTAAAAAGTGTTCTTGTCAGCTCTGACCTTGTCTGCCAGGTGTCCTCTGCCAGCTACTGCATCGCCCGGCATATGGGCGCTGATCATGCGCGCCGATGGAACTGGCACCCCACTATGAGAATAGCGCTCTATTCCTTAACGCGTGACCTCGTAAATCCTTGTGGCGATGCTGTTTGATGCGCTATATGATCTAGTCGGGTATGCGTATCATTAACTCCCCCCAGTTCAATGGTATGCGCAGGTACAGCGTATGGCGTTGAACTCAGCTCGTAACTGCCACTCAATGGTATGCGCGTGTACGGTGCATGGCGTTAAACTCAAACTCACAACCGTCATTCAATGGTATGCATAAGTACGACGCACGACGTTGAATTCAACTCGTATTATCATTCGATGGTGTGCGCGAAACAGCGCATGGCGTTGAATTCAACTCGTAACAACCACTCAGCTATTTTTAACTGTGCGACTTCACCTTCTTCTATTTTTATATTTAAAAGTATTTTGTCCTGTTGCATTAAATGCCGAAAAACCGAAGCGACGTTTTGTCAGATGCTACAGCTGCCGTTCCGCCGTTTTCGCCGTCTTTGATTGCCTCGTACTCTTATCTTTCCATCTTCTGACACGTTGCTCAATCTCTTCCCTTCATGTTTTAACCGCCCATTTTCAACTTCCCCTAGGGCCCCTTCCATGTTTTCACTCCCCTATAAATACCTCATAATCATCTTTCTCAATTTTCAACTTCCCCTAGGGCATTCAGCTGATTTCAATTCCAGGAGGCATGTTAAGGCAACCGCCAGAATACGTTATAGGTCGCGGCGCGATGATTAAGGCCGCGGCACGGCGTTCTGGGTGGACTGGTACCAGATATTAGTAATTTTAAATAAGGTTCAAGGGCATTTCGGTCATTTCACGTGTGAGCCAGATTGGGATCTTAAATCCCATCCATCCACTTCATTTCCTTTTATCTTTTTCCTTTTCTTCTTCATTTTCTCTCAAAAAATCAAATACCCCAATTGATTCAAAGGGATTTTTGGAAAGGAAGAAGCGGGTTTTGATCGAAAGAGTAAGAGACAAGTTTGTTCTCCTCGTTCTTAGCTACAATTTGATACTAGCGGTAAGCTCTAACTCCGAATTTCATTTTCTTGTTCATCATCTAAATTTAGGGCTTTTGGCTTGTATGTTCATAGATGGAACCCATTTAGTTGTTAATTGAAGATTAACACCAAGATTCGGGTTTATTGTTGTTATTGGCGGGTTTTGGATTTGGTGAACAAGTGTAAGTTTGTAAGACTTGCAAATGGGTGTAATCACTAGTATTTAGTGATTATTGAGGTGTTGGAAGCCTTTAGGGTTCATTTGGTTGACTAATTTTGAAATGGGTCAAAATTAGGGTTTTGGTGTCAAATTGGGCAATTATTTGGCTTATTAGGACCATTGTCACTAGTGTTAGTGGTTATTGGTTTGTTTGGGCGCGGTTTGAACTTGGAAGTGCAATTGGGTCGAAATTGCACTAGTTGTCGAAATGGGTTGGTTTGTAATCCACCCTAATTGTGCTAATTGTTATGTGATAATGGAATAGGTACGTTCCATTTGCGAGTTACGGATTTTGTTTTGGCATCCATCAAGACTTCAAGGTGAGTGTTAATATCCTATGTGCATATGTATGTGTAGGATGGGTGCGGGTCGGGTGAAGTGGTTCTCGGTTATAGAGCTCACTTCACATATAGGTGGATTTAATGGACTTGTGTATGTGTTCAATTAGCACGGTTGTGTGTTTTGGTTGACCACCTCAATCTCTTCCCTTCATGTTTTAACCGCCCATTTTCAACTTCCCCTAGGGCCCCTTCCATGTTTTCACTCCCCTATAAATACCTCATAATCATCTTTCTCAATTTTTTTACATCATCTCTGCTCTTCATTCTCGTGCAAATCTTATCAGCTTACTACTTCGACCTTGTCTTTTAGCTTTTTCAGGTTAGCGCCTATTTAGTCTTTCTTCTTACGATTCTTTGATTTATTTGTTAATAGATGGCATCTTCTTCCTCTACTTCTGAGCCTCCGAATTGCGAGGTTATTAAGTCTTTTATGACGCGGTGCAAAGTCCCGCAGTTGGTGGAGTGGTATCCATCTTTGGCTGATTTGAATCCTGTAGCGCCCCTGGCTGATCAGTGCGCTAGCGATGTTATAGATGGTAAGGTTACCGTATATAAGCAGGTTATGGTGGATGGGAATGTGCACTATCCTCCCACTTCTTTCTTCATGGAGGTTCTTAGTCACTTCAATGTTGGCATCGGACAGCTGCATCCTTATAACGCATGTCGCGTTATTCTCTTCGAGATGATTTGCCAGCACTACCAATTTTCTCCATCGCTGAAGTTATTTAAGAACGTCTTTTCATATCGTAAGAATCAACAGAGCTGGTATTCTTTCAACGACATGAGTAAGTTTGTACAGCGCCTGAAAGCTGGGGTGCGCAAGAGGTGGAAGAACTCATTCTTCTTTATCGATGATTCATTTATCCCGCTCGCGTATAGAAATATCTGCGCTTGGCATACTGACGCTACCAATGCGCAGTTAAACATTAGGCCTCCCCTTTCCCTAGAGGAGCAGCAGAGACTTGTTCATTTTTTACAACCGTAAACTCCCTATCCGTAAATATAGCTCTGATATTTTACGGGTTGCTAATATGTGTCCCTATCCGCCTGCCCTGCCAGTTATCTTAGACGCCGATGATAATGGTAGGCGGCAGATGGGCATTATTTTTGTACTTTCTTTCTCTTCATCACTTGTGTCTAGCTTAGCATGTTTTATTTACAGAGATGCGTCTAGACAGACTTCTTGCTTCGCGCGACATCGAGGGCATTCATACTGAGACACCCGGCGGGGAGAATCAGGGCGATCAGGACATGGACATTGATTGGCAGGTTCAGGGTGATGTCGCTATTGGCGCAAGTGGGTCTGGCAGCTCTAGTCAGCACGAGTGTCATGCTGATGAGGACTCGCATCAGACAGACGTTGAAGGGGGTAAGTCTAGTGAGCCCCCAACTAAAGTTGGAAGTAAGCGCAAGCGCGCTAAAAAGGAAAAAGGTAATTTTTTCCTTTTTTCAAGTGCTGGGGCATTGCGCTGCCTTTTTTGTTACTAACCAGTTGCCTTCTTATTTGTAGAAGCTCTCCTGCAGTTTTATGGCATGAACGATCAGTTGTCTATTCCGGAGGCTACGGCGGCCTGTCAGTTCGACTACTTGGAAGACATCAAGCTTCCCAACTACTTTAGGAATCTCTCGCCCGTGGCAGCATGGTGCTTTGATGTTCAGTTGGCTACGCTGAACTTGATGCGTGCTAAAAGCTGCCTTAAGGAGGCGAAGGTGCGCCTAGACGGTGCCGGCTCTTCCACGCCGGGTGCGCTGACTGCTGAGTAGATGCATGATCGTATCGTGCATCTGACTTCTGATCTCGAGCATTTAGAAAAGACTCGTAATGAGGCGGTCAGCACCTCGTCGGTTCTAGCTGAGGAGAAAGCATCCTTAGCCTCTCAGGTTGAGAAGTTGGCTGAAAAGGTCAAGTCCCTCGAGTCTGAAAAGAGCGATTGGGAAAGAGAACGTGAAAACTTGACTGATCACTTAACTTCTTATCAGATTGATCGTGACACGGCCAAGTGTCAGTTTGAGACTTTGAAGAAGGGTCTCCCCGCGCTTGTTGGTCGTGCTTGCGACTCAAAATATGTGAGCGATCTTTTTGTTGACGCCATTCTTGCTTTCAAGGCGGAGGAGAGGCTTATTTTTTGGAGAAAGATTCAGCCTCTAGTCCAATCTTCTGAGGCCTTGGATGATCTCATTGCTAAGGAGGTGGACCCCCTTGTAGCGCAGAAGAGCAACGCTGTGGCGCCTACGCTGGTGAACATCAGGGTCCCTTCACTTGTGGCCTAATCCGAAGACCCCACTGCTGATGCTGATCGTTTGTTAAAAGACTCATTGTAATTTTGTAATTTTCTTTAACAATGCAATTACTTTCTTGATAATAATGAAAATTTATCTTGTTTACTTGTCTATATTGTGCGTCGTTCACTTGTTATAGTGCGCTTCTCAGTTTACAATTGCGCGTTAGCAATTTACATTTTAAGCATATTGCATTGTCAGCCATAGGTTGTGTATGCTCGTTAGACTTGAATCTATCTTTTTCCACTTGTATGTTTCTAAGTTATAATTGTTAAATATCAGTACGGTCAAGTATATGGGTTATGTTTGCGATTCTTGTATGATCATGCGCGTAAGATCGTTTGTTAAAATGTTTGGCTAAGTTTTCCTTGATTTTCATCGTAATTATACTCAAGGCATGTCAACGTTTAACTTATCACATATATTGTTTTGCACACAATATATGCTTAAGTTAAGCATCCGTGTGTGCGCATCGGGAGTCTTCTAAGTGCGCCAACACTTAGGATTGAGGTCAGGCGCGACCAACGCCGTCGTTTATAGTCATGACTTGCAGATCTCGAGTTCTGCGCGGGTTGGTTAGGTCAACCCAATGACGCTTAACTGTCCAGTTATAATAGACTAGCTTGTCGCCAAACAAGCTTCTGCTGCGCAGGAGCCGGAGAAAATAACCCTTCAAAGGCAGGAGTGCGCTGCCTAAGAGATTGTGCGCACCATTTTCAAGTTACAGAGCTACTTTACATATAATGGTACAAAGATCAAGGCAGACGATAACTTGGAGACAATTAATTAAACATGCACAGATAGTGCGCGTGACACGCTTAAGGATTGTCATTACAAATTTCAAAAATGCGCTAAACAAGGCGCGCTGACAAATTTCCAAGTTCTTCAATACCAATAATAACTATGGCCACATGCTCTGTCCTCTCTCAACTTCTCATCCTTGTATTCTTCGAACTCGTAGTCCACGCCAGCAATTTCATCTCCCTCATCATTTCCAGCTCTACAAGAGCCGGCCCCATCTCTCGTCGCCTTTGCCTCGGCTTGAATACTTTGAATCTGTGGATACTAGTCAAATAGTGTTACAAATCAACGAAAGCGCGAGTATGTGTACAGGCGCACTATAATATGCGTCTTATGTTTCGGATTATGTAAGATTGTGCTCATTTTAATGCGGTAAGTGTGCAGACTGGTTGCGCGTTAATTGCATTTCATCCAGCGAAGTATGCAAGCGCCCACTTTGCTGTAAAGCAGCTACGCGCGACCTGTGACTTTAATTTTCAAAACGATTTATAATACATGTTAGCGTGTACCTGTCGAAGTCAAAAGTCCTCTGCGGTGACTTTGGACTTGAGTGTGGCTTCTCCTAGCGGGGTAGGTAGTGTTATGATCCCTTGGTAGAGACAGGTGCTGATGGAGAAATGTGATAGCGTCGATTGCCCAAGGATAGCATCGTACTCCAATTTGGCGCGTATCACTCAGAAGTCGACCACCTTCGTGTGCGCCCTGTTCTTGTGTTCATCATCTCGCAAGGTTAACGCTGCCCCAAGTATCCCCTTCGACCATGCGGGGTCCCCACTTATCCCCCTGAACTGCTGTTTTACTTTCCTCAAATTGCGCTTCACGATGTAGTTTAGGTTCTCAAAACAATGAAAGAACATGACATTGACACAGCTGCCAGTATCAATGAGAATTTTATCAATGTGTTGAGTGCATTCAGGCATATAACCTTCCACCACTAGAGGGGCACATTTTCTTTCAAAAATGGGCTCGCGTGGGAGGTTCGCCTTCAGGGTCTCATACGGCAGCAGTGGTTCTTTCTCAACCCATTTTTTTCTCCCACGAGAAGACGTAAATGACCTTATCTTTCTCAACTCCTTCGCTCTCCTTCTTATACCATCCTAATTCATCCTTGACCGGCTTCAAGTGTTTCAACTCTTCGCGTTTGAGGCACACAACCACCTTATCAACCAATGCTTTGCAGCGATTGGTTTCATGCCCGAAGTCATCGTGAAAGTCACAGAATTTTGACTTATCACATCGCGCGTACTCAGACATGCGCACGGGCTTCTCAAACGTTTTAGAGATTGGCTCAGTCACGTAGATCTCTTTCAGACTCTTTGTAAGGCTCCTAATCAAAGCTTGCTTATTTTCCCTGGTGTCATTGTCCCTATTTCGATGATGTTGCTGGTTGTTGTTGTTGTTCCCTTGGTGGTTTCGCTGGTGCTTCCAATCATTGTGGTGATTGTTGTTGTGGTGGCGGTAGGGGCTAGAGTCGTGTTGGCTTCTCCCAAAACCACTTGACTGGCGCCCACCCCTGGGTGAATCGTAACCGTCGCGCCGACCATTCCCTGAATTCCTGTAACTCGAGTATCTCGTGGTGTCTTCTTCAGCGCGCATGTGTTCGTGCGCTTCCCTTATCGCTTCTGCCAATGTCTCTGGAGGGCGCTTCCTTAACCTTTGCCACAACGTCAGGTGGAGCTCCCGACAGATCCCGTGTATGATACCGGATACCTTTAATGACTCTGCATAGTCGGGAATTCTAGCTACCTCTTGGCAATACCTGTCAATGAACTGCCCCAAGGACTCCCCTCTCTCATGCTTGATGTCATGACATTCAACATGAGTCCTTCGAGTCGCGCACATGTTATGAAAGTTAAGCAGGAAACGCGTTCGGAGATCATCATAGCAGCTTATAATTGGCGCTGGCAGGTTGTTGAACCACTGTCGAGCCACACCCTCAAGTAGCAGCGGGAACTCCATGCACTTTGTCTCGTCAGCCCAGCGCTGGTTTCGCGCTATACCTTCATACTTTTGCAAGAAGTCGTCTGGGTCTGAGAATCCATCATAGTACCCCCAACATTATTGGTATCACGGGTAGCGGTGTCGAGATGTGGTTCAGTATTTGAGCTGAAAACTTCTCTCCAGTGGGAGCTGTTTCGAAAGAGGGTTTGACAGGCGCTCCTTTCATTCCTGCATACAAGTTTTTAATCATGAGCTCGGCCTTTCCAGGTTGCTCAAACTCATGCACCATATCATCTGGCGCAGTGTTCATCAAAGCGTAGATCAGATTTGCTTGGCTCTGGGCACGTTGTTTGCTTGTTCGAGCCGGTGACTCTGTGGATGCACCTCTTCCTGCAGACGAAGTTCCATGCACAAAAGTAGTAGTGCTAGATCCTTGGGTATTTGGGGAGGTATCTCTTCGAGGCGACAGTGAAGGATGCGCGCCCTGTGAACCGGCAGGACTGCTAATGTGGCTAAGGCTATTGCGTGCGGATTCAGTTGTTGGGTAGATGGGTACGAATCCCGTGCTTGTGGTGTTCGAGGCCCACGGTATTGGCCAAATAGCTTCTGGAGTCTTAAAGGATGACGCGGATGCGCCATGAGGAGGCATCTGGGCGCCCCTTGGTGGCGCGTTATCAGAAGTTCCTGCCGGTCCCTTGGCAGCTGGCTTAGGTCCTGTGGGTGAGGTAGCTCGCGCTTGCACGGGCTTTGGTGCTTCCTGCTTGCTGGCCATCTCAATACCTGTTACTGTATATCAAAGGAAAACAAGCAAGTTGTTAGTGGACATACAGAAAAAAGATCAAATCAAAATCTTTTAACTTGAGTGTCCCGCAGATGGCGCCAAATGATCAAGCATTAAATAATCTGGTCGGGTTCGGTCCATGCTTGACATCGATAAGAGGGGATTTAAGGGTCAATTGAGTTTAACTCTCCAGTCCAGAGTACCGTGAATAACCCCTTGAGATGAGGATCTCAACAGGGGTGGTTAAACGTAGACCCACCATCGGCGGGTAGACCGGACATCGATGGCTCGCGCTAAGTGTTAGGGTTTATGTTCATGGAACGTTACCTGTATATCAAGAATGTCTAGTGTAAGGCTATGAGTCCGGTAGCGCGGGTATAATTGCGCTATGCGCTGCTGTTCTCTGAATATATGTGTGTGAAAGTGAATTCCAAGATGCTTTGTTCTGTGGATGAAGTCTTGTATTTATAGGATAACCTTTTTTGTCGTCTATCGCCACGTAATAAGGTTAAAAGGATTGTGGCCTGCAAATAGTACGTATTCAGGCGAGCTGATCCAACAAAAGTAAAAAGTGTTCTTGTCGGCTCTGACCTTGTCTGCCAGGTGTCCTCTGCCAGCTACAGCATCGCCCGGCATATGGGCGCTGATCATGCGCGTCGATGGAACTAGCACCCCGCTATGAGCGTAGCGCTCTATTCCTTAACGCGCGACCTCATAAGTCCTTGTGGCAATGCTGTTTGATGCGCTATACGATCTAGTCGGGTATGCGTATCATTAAGTCCCCCCAGTTCAATGGTATGCGCAGGTACAGCGTATGGCGTTGAACTCAGCTCGTAACTGCCATTCAACGGTATGCGCGTGTACGGCACATGGCGTTGAACTCAAACTCGCAACTGTCATTCAATGGTATGCATAAGTACGACGCACGACGTTGAATTCAACTCGCATTATCATTCGATGGTGTGCGCAAAATAGCGCATGGCGTTGAATTCGACTCGTAACTGCCACTCAGCTATTCTTTACTGTGCGCCTTCACCTTCTTCTATTTTTATATTTAAAAGTATTTTGTCCTGTTGTATTAAATGCCGAAAAACCGAAGTGACGTTTTGTCAGATGCTACAGTTGCCGTTCCGTCGTTTTCGCCGTCTTTGATTGCCTCATACTCTTCTCTTTCCATCTTCTGACACATTGCTCAATCTCTTCCCTTCATGTTTTAACCGCCCATTTTCAACTTCCTCTAGGGCCCCTTCCATGTTTTCACTCCCCTATAAATACCTCATAATCATCTTTCTCAATTTTTTACTTCATCTCTGCTCTTCATTCTCGTGCAAATCTTATCAGCTTACTACTTCGACCTCGTCTTTTAGCTTTTTCAGGTTAGCGCCTATTTAGTCTTTCTTCTTACGATTCTTTAATTTATTTGTTAATAGATGGCATCTTCTTCCTCTACTTCTGAGCCTCCGACTTGCGAGGTTATTAAGTCTGTTATGACGCGGTGCAAAGTCGCGCAGTTGGTGGAGTGGTATCCACCTTTGGCTGATTTGAATCCTGTAGCGCCCCTGGCTGATCAGCGCACTAGCGATGTTATAGATGGTAAGGTTACCGTATATAGGCAGGTTATGGTGGATGGGAATGTGTGCTATCCTCCCACTTCTTTCTTCATGGAGGTTCTTAGTCACTTCAATGTTGGCATCGGACAGCTGCATCCTTATAGCGCATGTCGCGTTATTCTCTTCGAGATGATTTGCTAGCACTACCAATTTCCTCCATCACTAAACTTATTTAAGAACGTATTTTCATATCGTAAGAATCAACAGAGCTGGTATTCTTTCAACAACAGGATTAAGTTTGTACAGCGCCTGAAAGCTGGGGTGCGCAAGAGGTGGAAGAACTCATTCTTCTTTATCGATGATTCATTTATCCCGCTCGCGTATAGAAATATCTGCGCGTGGCATACTAACGCTACCAATGCGCAGTTAAACATTAGGCTTCCCCTTTCCCCAGAGGAGCAGCAGAGACTTGTTCATTTTTACAACTGTGAACTCCCTATCCGTCAATATAGCTCTGATATTTTACAGGTTGCTAATATGTGTCCCTATCCGCCTGCCCTGCCAGTTATCTTAGACGCTGATGATAATGGTAGGCGGTAGATGGGCATTATTTTTGTACTTGCTTTCTCTTCATCACTTATGTCTAACTTAGCATGTTTTATTTACAGAGATGCGTCTAGACAGATTTCTTGCTTCGCGCGACATCGAGGGCGTTCATACTGAGACGCCCGGCGTTGAGAATCAGGGCGATCAGGACATGGACATTGATAGGCAGGTTCAGGGTGATGTCGCTATTGGCGCCAGTGGGTCTGGCAACGCTAGTTAGCGCGAGAGTCATGCGGATGAGGACTCGCATCAGACAGACGTTGAAGGGGGTAAGGCTAGTGAGCCCCCAACTAAAGGTGGAAGTAAGCGCAAGAGCGCTAAAAAGGAAAAATGTAATTTTTTCTTTTTTTCAAGTGCTGGGGCATTGCGCTGCCTTTTTTGTTACTAACCAATTGCCTTCTTATTTGTAGAAGCTCTCCTGTAGTTTTATGGCATGAACGATCAGTTGTCTATTCCGGAGGCTACGGCGACCTGTCAGTTCGACTACTTGGAAGACATCAAGCTTCCCAACTACTTTGGGCATCTCTCGCCCGTGGCAGCATGGCGCTTTGACGTTCAGTTGTCTATGCTAAACTTGATGCGTGCTAAAAGCTGCCTTAAGGAGGCGAAGGCGCGCCTAGACGGCGCCGGCTCTTCCACGCCGGGTGCGCTGACTGCTGAGCAGATGCATGATCGTATCGTGCATCTGACTTCTGATCTCGAGCATTCAGAAAAAACTCGTAACGAGGCGGTCAGTACCTCTTCGGTTCTAGCTGAGGAGAAAGCATCCTTAGCCTCTCAGGTTGAGAAGTTGGCTGAAAAGGTCAAGTCCCTCGAATCTAAAAAGAGCGCTTGGGAAAGAGAACGCGAAAACTTCATTGATCGCTTAACTTCTTGTCAGATTGATCGTGACACAGCCAAGTGTCAGTTTGAGACTTTGAAGAAGAGTCTCCCCGCGCTTGTTATTCGTGCTTGCGACTCAAAATATGTGAGCGATCTTTTTGTTGACGCCATTCTTGCTTTCAAGGCGGAGGAGAGGCTTATTTTTTGGAGAAATATTCTGCCTCTCGTCCAATCTTCGGAGGCCTTGGATGCTCTCATTGCTAAGGAGGTGGATCCCCTTGCAGCACAGAATAGTAAGGCTGTGGCACCGACGCTGGTGAACATCAGGGTTCCTTCACTTGTGGCCTTGTCCGAAGACCCCACTGCTGATGCTGATCGTTTGTTAAAAGACTCATTGTAATTTTGTAATTTTCTTTAAGAATGTAATTACTTTCTTGATAATAATGAAAATTTATCTTGTTTACTTGTCTATATTGTGCGTGGTTCACTTGTTATAGTGCGCTTCTCAGTTTACAATTGCGCGTTAGCAATTTATATTTTAAGCATATTGCATTGTCAGCCATAGGTTGTGTATGCGCGTTAGACTTGAATCTGTCTTTTGCCACTTGTATATTTCTAGGTTATAATTGTTAAATATCAGTGCGGTCAAGTATATGGGTTACGTTCGCGAATCTTGTATGATCATGCGCGTAAGATCGTTTGTTAAAATGTTTGGCTAAGTTTTCCTTGATTTTCATCGTAATTATACTCAAGGCATGTCAACGTTTAACTTATCACATATATTGTTGTGCACACAATATATGCATAAGTTAAGCATCCGTGTGTGCGCATCGGGAGTCTTCTAAGTGCCAACACTTAGGTTTGAGGTCAGGCGCGACCAACGCCGTCGTTTATAGTCATGACTTGCAGATCTCGAGTTCTGCGCGGGTTGGTTAGGTCAACCCAATGACGCTTAACCGTCCGGTTATAATGGACTAGCTTGTCGTCAAACAAGTTTCTGCCGTACGGGTGCTGAAGAAAGCAACCCTTCAAAGGTAAGAGTGCGCTGCCTAAGAGATTGTGCGCACCATTTTCAAGTTACAGAGCTACTTTACATATAATGGTACAAAGATCAAGGCAGACGATAACTTGGAGACAATTAATTAAACATGCATAGATAGTGCGCGTGACGCGCTTAAAGATTGTCATTACAAATTTCAAAAATGCGCTAAACAAGGCGCGCTGACAAATTTCCAAGTTCTTCAATACCAATAATAAATATGGCCACATGCTCTGTCCTCTCTCAACTTCTCATCCTTGTATTCTTCGAACTCGTAGTCCACGCCAGCAATTTCATCTCCCTCGTCATTTCCAGCTCCAGAAGAGCCGGCCCCATCTCTCGTCGCCTTTGCCTCAGCTTGAATACTTCGAATATGTGGATACCAGTCAAATAGTGTTACAAATCAACGAAAGCGCGAGTATGTGTGCAGGTGCACTCTAATATGCGTCTTATGTTTCAGATTATGTAAGATTGTGCTCATTTTAATGCGGTAAGCGTGCAGACTGGTTGTGCGTTTATTGCATTTCATCCAACGAAGTATGCAAGCGCCCACTTTGCTGTAAAGCAGCTACGCGTGACCTGTGACTTTAATTTTCAAAACGATTTATTATACATGTTAGCGTGTACCCGTCGAAGTCGAAAGTCCTCTGCGGTGACTTTGGACTTGAGTGTGGCTTCTCCTAGCGGGGTAGGTAGTGTTATGATCCTTGGTAGAGACAGGTGCTGATGGCGAAATGTGATAGCGCCGGTTGCCCGAGGATATCATCGTATTCCGATTCGGCGCGTATCACTCTGAAGTCGACCACCTTCGTGTGCACCCTGTTCTTGTGTTCATTGTCTCGCAAAGTTAACGCTGCCCCAAGTATCCCCTTCGACCATGCGGGGTCCCTACTTATCCCCCCTGAACTGCTGTTTTACTTTCCTCAAATTGCGCTTCACGGTGTAGTTTCGGTTCTCGAAACAATGAAAGAACATGACATTGAGGCACCTGCTAGTATCGATGATAATTTTGTCAATGTGTTGAGTGCATTCAGACATATAACCTTCCACCACTAGAGGGGCGCATTTTCTTTCGAAAATGGGCTCGCGCGGGAGGTGCGCCTTCAGGGTCTCATACGGCAGCAGTGGTTCTTTCTCAACCCCATTTTTCTTCTCCTACGAGAATACGTAAATGACGTTATCTTTCTCAACTCCTTCGCTCTCCTTCTTATACCCTCCTAATTCATACTTGCCCGGCTTCAAGTGTTTCAACTCTTCGCGTTTGAGGCACGCAACCACCTTATCAACCAATGCTTTGCAGCGACTGGTTTCATGCCCGAAGTCATCGTGAAAGTCGCAGAATTTGGACTTATCATGTCGCGCGTACTCAGACATGCGCACGGGCTTCTCAAACGTTTTAGAGATTGGCTCAGTCACGTAGATCTTTTTCAGACTCTTTGTGAGGCTCCTGATCAAAGCTTGCTTATTTTCCCTGGTGTCATTGTCCCTATTTCGATGATGTTGCTGGTTGTTGTTGTTGTTCCCATGGTGGTTTCGCTGGTGCTTCCTATGATTGTGGTGATTATTGCTGTGGTGGCGGTAGGGGCTAGAGTCATGTTGGCTTCTCCCGAAACCACCTGATTGGCGCCCACCCCTGGGTGAATCGTAACCGTCGAGCCGACCATTCCCTGAATTCCTATAACTCGAGTATCTCGTGATGTCTTCTTCAGCGCGCATGTGTTTGTGCGCTTCCCTTATCGCTTCTGCCAATGTCTCTGGAGGGAGCTTCCTTAACCTTCACCACAACGTCAGGTGGCGCTCCCGACAGATCCCGTGTATGAAACCGGATACCTTTAATGACTCTGCGCAGTCGGGAATTCTAGCTACCTCTTGGCAATACCTGTCAATGAACTGCCCCAAGGACTCCCCTCTCTCATGCTTGATGTCATGACATTCAACATGCGTCCTTCGAGTCGCGCGCATGTTATGAAAGTTAAGCAGGAAACGCGTCCGGAGATCATCATAGTAGCTTATAACTGGCGCTGGTAGGTTGTTAAACCACTGTCGAGCCACGCCCTCAAGTAGCAGCGGGAACTCCATGCACTATGTCTCGTCTGCCCAGCGCTGGTTTCGCGCTATACCTTCATACTTTTGCAAGAAGTCATCTGGGTCTTAGAATCCATCATAGTACCCCAACGTTATCGGTATCACGGGTAGAGGCGTCGAGATGTGGTTCAGTATTTGCAATGAAAACTTCCCTCCAGTGGGAGCTGTTTCGAAAGAGGGTTTGACAGGCTCTCCTTTCATTCCTGCATACAAGTTTTTAATCATGAGCTCGGCCTTTCTAGGTTGCTCAAACTCATGCACCATATCATCTGGTGCGTCGTTCATCAAAGCGTAGATCATATTTGCTTGGCTCTGGGCGCGTTGTTCGCGTGTTCGAGCCGGTGACTCTGTGAATGCACCTCTTCCTGCAGACGAAGTTCCATGTGCAACAGTAGTAGCGCTAGATCCTTGGGTATTTGGGGAGGTATCTCTTCGAGGCGACGGTGAAGGACGCGCGCCCTGTGAACCGGCAGGACTGCTAGTGTGGCTAGGGCTATTGCGCGCGGATTCAGTTGTTGGGTAGATGGGTACGAATCCCGTGCTTGTGGTGTTCGAGGCCCACGGTATTGGCCTAATTGCTTCCGGAGTCTTGAAGGACGACGCGGATGCGCCAGGAGGAGGCATCCGGGAGCCCCTTGGTGGTACGTTATCAGAAGTTCCTACCGGTCCCTTGGCGGCTGGCTTAGGTCCTGTGGGTGAGGTAGCTCTCGCTTGAGCGGGCTTTGGTGTTTCCTGCTTGCTGGCCATCTCAATACCTGTTACTGTATATCAAAGGGAAACAAGCGAGTTGTTAGTGGACATACAGAAAAAAGATCAAATCAAAATCTTTTAACTTGAGTGTCCCACGGATGGCGCCAAATGATCAAGCATTAAATAATCTGGTAGGGTTCGGTCCATGCTTGACATCGATAAGAGGGGATTTAAGGGTCAATTGAGTTTAACTCTCCGGTCCGGAGTACCGTGAATAACCCCTTGCGAGATGAGGATCTCAACAGGGGTGGTTAAACATAGACCTACCATCGGCGGGTAGACCGGACATCGATGGCTCGCGCTAAGTGTTAGGGTTTATGTTCATGGAATGTTACCTGTATATCAAGAATGTCTAGTGTAAGGCTATGAGTCCGGTAGCGCGGGTATAATTGCACTATGTGCTGATGTTCTCTGAATATATGTGTGTGAAAGTGAATTCCAAGATGCTTTGTTCTGTGGATGAAGTCTTGTATTTATAGGATAACCTTTCTTGTCTTCTATCGCCACGTAATAAGGTTAAAAGGATCGTGGCCTGCAAATAGTACGTCTTCAGGCGAGCTGATCCGACAAAAGTAAAAAGTGTTCTTGTCGGCTCAGACCTTGTCTGCCAGGTGTCCTCTGCCAGGTACAGCATCACCCGGCATATGTGCGCTGATCATGCGCGCCGATGGAACTGGCGATCCGCTATGAGCATAGCGCTCTATTCCTTAACGCGCGACCTCGTAAGTCCTTGTGGCGATGATGTTTGATGCGCTATACGATCTAGTCGGGTATGCGTATCATTAGTAGCATTGGATAATTTGGCTTGAAAACTGGAGCAAGCCTGCGGATGACAAAGATCGTCTTTATTGCATTATGGTGGCGTACTTATGGACTATGTGAAGTATCATCTTCGGCCCAACGTTGAAGAAATGTGATTTGTTTATTCTATATGTAATTTTTTTCTATTTTTGGGTTAGATATAAAGGTAAATGTAACATTTCTAGAAATACTTGGTTTATTAAGCCGATGTAATTGCTTTTTTTTTGTTTTCCCTCCTCTAGCTTCTTACTAAAGTGAGATTGTTTATAAAATGGCCATTTCAAAAAAAATATATGATAGTAGGAATTTTTAGCGACTTTATTATAAACATATTTAATGATACCGCAGCCCGCATGCGCATGTAACATACACACGGGCATGCGCTATGGTGCGTATGCGGGGTGCTCTCATGCGTCATGCGGCATGCGGATCCGTATCTGGTCCCTTTACGGCGGTTGCTTAGCTAACAAGCAAATATCTTTTCCATAATTATATCCGTGATTCGGGGGAGATGGTTATGGAAACGATTATCACTATCCTATGACGGTTCTAGAATTAGGGTTTGTCTATAAATACAAACCCTAATCGTCGTTAGCAACATACCACGTTACGTAGCCATCTTCTACCACACATCCTACGTAACTTATATCCTCTATCATCTTCTAAAGGTTAACAGGTTAGTTCTTTATTAACTGGTACCTACAACCTTGCTTGGGGCCTTCTGATCGACGGACGTCATCGAAGGTGGACTTAATCACTTGGCCACCCCGCCGACATCATCATGTCGGCCAGGGTTATTCACGGTAGCCGGACCGGAGAGCCACGTTCTAAGATCCTTAAACCCCTCCTTTACGTTGAGCAAGCATGTTAAGACCCCTCGGTTAAAATATGCATGATCAAGTGGTGCTTTCATTGAGAGTCGAATTAATTCAAAACTGTTTAATTGTTCTTTCTTTTTAGGTTTTGAATTATGATTCGCTATTTACAGAATTTTTTTTTAATTTTTTTTTTTAACAGTATCATGACTTCCGAGGAATCATCGGAGCATACTCAAACAGCAATTCAACACGCGCCGTCTGGTAGTCAGCAAACGCCAGTTTTGACTACGGAGGCGGCTGCTCAAGCAGGGTACACAATGTACCCCCCACCTGTATCCGGCGAACCCTTTCAGCGGTTTAAGCCGGTATATCCGGATGGGGTTACACCGCCAAGAGCAAACTCACCAGTCACAACCACGCGGTTGGATTTTTCATCGGTGGATCCAAGGGTTATCCCGATAAACGCTGGTGGCGAAACCATGGGACCACATGTAGTTTGCTGCGGCCAGGTACCTATTTACAGTACCACTGTTTCGATACCTCTGCAGACGCAGACTATTCAGCAAAACTCGTCGTTTACACCCCTGTAACCTTGGCAACCACCGCGCCCAGTTTCTCAATTCTTAACCCCTGCGGATGCGCAGGCGTTACTTAACAGCTGGGGATTTGGTGTCATTCCAGACGCAAACTCTCATTGGGCGCCAATAACAGCGCAACAACAAAGCACAGCGCAAACGGTTGGGCTCTTGAGTGTGTATCCTCAGTTTTCGCAGGCATCTGCGCCACAGGTCTCGCTCCCCTTACAACCTGTGTATTCGGCATCTTCAAGTAATCCCTCTTTTCCAACACCGCAGCCGTGGGTATATCCGCAGATGCAGGGTCAACCTTGGCAAAATATTCAGGGGCAGGCTAATCTTGCAGGGCAATTTATGCAGGCCGCACCCCCTGACATGGTTCACTTATTTTCGCAGCCTGACTTCGTTCAGGACATGATGCGGCGTTTCTTTGTGGGTCTAAAAGGGGATCCTGTTAAACCACCTTTCGAGCTACCGACTACTTTTGACAAATTTCCTCCGCACATAACTGCATATCCGTTTCCAGCAGCACCAAAGATACCTGGTACGCTAGGTACTTACAATGGTTTGTCCGATCCGGATGACTTTTTACAGCGCTTTGAGGGTGCAATGCGCACTCAAGGTTGGGTGGATCCGGTTGCGTGCCAAATATTTCCAATGACCTTGCAGGGCATTGCTCGCGAATGGTTCAATAAACTCCCGGCGGGCAGTATTGCCGGATTCATGGATCTGCGAACAAAGTTTTTATTGCAGTATCAGAATCAAAGACCACGCAAGCGCACTCACATTGAATGCCATGATATTACGCAGAAATCCAAGGAATCTTTGGGAGAGTATCTCACAAGGTATACTAATGAATGTTTGCGCATTCCAGATCTCAAGCCAGAACAACAGATATCAGGACTCATACATGGCATCAATTCAGAACGGCACCCAACGCTAGTCAAGCGTTTGCGTCATACGGTGCCAACAACTTACGCTGAGGCGCTTAAAGAATGTCACGATTATATGCGGAGTGGCGAAGATAACGATGTTCCCACAAGCAGCTCGCGAAATGAAAAAAAGGATGATGATGACCGCTCACGAGATCAAAACCGCGGAAATAATTCTCGCGGGCGTTACCATAGTGGCGGTCCTATCAGAAGTGAAAAGGGGAGATCTAATGGCAATTATCGAAGCAATAATCAGCGCGGCATCAACAATCAGAACTATGCACTTCTTAAAAGCTTATCCAAAACGCCCAAAGAAATTTTGGCGACGGAGCCAGTATGCGCGACCTTCGCGGTCCCAACTCCGCTTACAGAATTTGGTAAGCGGGATAAGACAAAGTATTGTGAATTTCACGATGATTACGGGCACGATACGAATAGGTGTAAAAACTTGATGGAACGGGTACTGGAGGCGCTCCGTGCGGGTAAGTTGGATCACCTCAAACCGCCAAAGAAAGATAAAGGGAAAGCCGCAGAAGAGGGGTCAAAAACTAAAACCTTCGCGTGGCAGAAAGTGGATAAGGCCAAAAATGCTGATTTAACCATTAACATGGTTGACGCAGAGAAATTAGGTCAGCGAAGAAAGTATAACGATCATCAGGATTGGGAACTTCTTCAAATCACTTTCCCTCCTGTGATGTCAATTGACAGGGTGAATGAACCTATCATTATCAAGTGCCGCATTCCTTCTTGCGGGGTGCAGGTCAAGCGCATGCATGTCGACACTGGGAGCGGCGTTGACATTATGTACGAGCATTGCTATCAATTTCTTCCCGAACACGTGAAGGCGCAGCTACGTCCGTCTGATATCACGCTGTCTGGTTTTTCCGGAGAAAGCTCATGGCCCGTGGGACGGATAGAGTTATTAATAGAGCTCGAAGATGACAAGAATCCGCAGTTAATAAGGAACGAATTAGTTGACTTTTATGTGGTTCGCTCGACTTTGCGATATAATGCGCTACTGGGAAGAAATTTCATACGGCGTTTTAACATCATACCTTCGGTAGTGCACGGTTTGATTAAGTTTCCTACTAAGGGAGGAGTTGCCACAATGGCGTCACATCAAACGATTGAGATATGTGCGTCAGTTGTGCAAATTAACATCCCTAGCGTCGGGGAGCAGATTGCAAGCAGTGCGGTCATTGCTAATCGCTTGCATCCAGATAAGGGTATAAAAATCGGCGCAGGTTTATCAGCTGAAACCAAGGCTAAGTTACATGGTATATTGTCCGCAAACGCAGATGTTTTCGCATGGCGCGAATCAGATATGACAGGTGTCCCGCGGGACATTGCGGAACATAAATTGAATGTTAATCCATCGCTCACACCTGTTAGACAAAAGAAGCGGCATATGGCTTTAGACCGCAGTGATTGGCTATGCGCAGAAGTAGACAACCTTGTCAAAGCAAACATTCTACGCGAAGTGCGTTATCAAACATGGGTTGCCAATCCGGTGTTGGTGAAAAAGGCTGATGGTAACTGGCGAATGTGCGTTGATTTTAAAGATATTAACAAAGCATGTCCTAAAGACAATTACCCTCTCCCGGAGATAGACTGGAAGGTTGAATCTTTGTCTGGATTCAGATATAAGTGCTTTCTGGACGCATACAAAGGTTATCACCAAATTCTAATGGCTGCGGAAGACGAAGACAAGACTGCTTTTCATACGCCGCAGGGTATTTATTGTTACACAAAGATGCCTTTCGGCTTGAAGAACGCGGGCGCGACCTATCAGCGTGTAATTGACGCAGCATTCAAGCCTCAAATTGGCAGAAATCTTGAAGCGTATGTCGATGACTTGGTAATCAAAAGCAACACCGAAGAAGACATGCTCGCAGACATCCTAGAAACGTTTGCGTCTCTGCGAAGGATCAACATGAAGCTTAATCCGCTTAAATGTAGCTTTGGAGAGGAGGAAGGCAAGTTTCTAGGTCATGTGGTGACAGCGCGGGGTATCAAGGCTAATCCCAAAAAGATTGAAGCTATTGATAATTTACCATCTCCGAAAACAAAGAAAGATGTGCAGAGTCTCACTGGGAAGCTCGCAGCAATCACGCGGTTTTTGTCAAAAGCCGCAGAGCGTCAGCTACCATTCTTTAACACTTTGAAAAACTGTTTGAAGAAAAAGGATTTTGTCTGGACTCAGGAAGCAGAATCAGCCTTTCAGGAGATGAAAAAGGTGCTTGCAGAGTTTCCAACACTTACTGCGCCAGTCCCTGGGGAGACGTTAACGCTGTACCTTGCGGCATCAAAGGAAGCAATCAGTTCAGTTCTCATCGCAGACCGCGAAAAGGTAACTTATCAATTTACTTGCATTATTTATTTCGCAGAACTTTAACGCTGAGGTTTTCTCAGACACAAATGCCGGTCTACTTCGTAAGCAAGACGCTGACATCAAGCGAAGTAAACTACTCACCAATAGAGAAGTTAGTATATGCGCTTGTCCATACAGCGCGGCGTTTACGCCGATACTTTCAAGCACATTCGATTGTGGTTCTAACTGATCAGCCAATCAAACAGGTTGGTACATGATTACTTTGCGGCAATGACCAGGGTTACCGCATTGACTAACGCAATCATTTTATTTCATTCAGGTACTGTACAAGCCCGAGATTTCTGGCCGAATGGCCAAGTGGGCAGTCGAATTGGGAGAACATGAAATAAACTTTTCTTCACGCAGTGCGGTTAAGGGTCAAATACTTGCTGACTACCTAGCAGAAATACCTGCGGATGTCGAAGCGTCAGCAGAACATCAAGATCCGCCCGCACCTGTTCTATCACCATGGGAATTATACACCGATGGTGCGTGTAGCGCATCTGGCGCAGGCGCAGGTGTAATATTGACAGGTCCAGGCGGTGAGGAACATACGTACGCACTGCGGTTTAATTTTGCTGTCACAAACAATGAAGCAGAGTATGAGGCTCTGCTAGCAGGTATGCGCATCGCGCATAAGCTAAATGTTAAAATCTTGCACGCTTACGTGGATTCAAAGCTGGTATGCAATCAAGTCTGCGGAGACTTCGAAGCGCACGACATTGCTATGCAACAATATTTATCGCTTGTTCATAATCTCGCTGACCAGTTCGAGGCTTTTCAAATCTCGCACGTAATGCGGGGGCAAAATAAGAAGGCGGATGCGCTAAGCAAACTAGCTGCCTTGGCTTTTGATGATATGGATAAGAAAATTCTAATAGAGGAACTCAACGCAAAATCTATTGTCATGATGCCTCTAGTGGCACCGGTTGAGGAATCAAGCCCAACGTGGATGACGCCCATCATCGCTTTTTTACGGGACGGCACTTCACCAGCGGACTCCTCTGATGCGAAGAAAGTCCGCACAAAGGCACCGCTTTATGCCCTCGAGGGTGACGTCTTGTATCGAAGAAACTATTTGGGACCGCATTTAAGGTGCATAGGTCCGAAAGAGGCAGAGGAAGTTATACGCGAGGTGCATGAGGGTGCATGCGCCCTTCATTCGGGACACAGGTCCATTGTGTAAAAAATCATGCGGTTAGGTTATTATTGGCCTACTATGTACGCAGACACGGCGCGTATTGTCAAGCAATGCGAATCATGCCAAATACATGCACCTATCAGCAGGGCACCTGCGCATCCAATGATACCGGTCTCCTCACCATGGCCATTCTGCAAATGGGCGATCGACATAGTCGGACCATTCCCCAAAGGCCAAGGTAATATTGCCATTCATTTGCTAAATATGCTACTTACGTCATTATCTTACGCATACTCTGCACACGCAGGAAATGTCAAATTCTTAATTGTTGCAATCGATTACTTCACGAAGTGGGTCGAAGCGAAACCGCTGGCAACAATTTCAGGGAAAAGAGTGCGGAATTTTGTATGGGAAGACATTGTCTGTCGATTCGGCATACCCAATGAAATTGTTAGTGATAACGGTACACAATTTGCCGGCGATCCTTTTCGCAGTTGGTGTGCGGAGCTTAATATTAAGCAAACTTTTACTTCAGTTGCGCATCCGCAGGCGAATGGCCAGTGCGAAGTTACCAACCGAGATATAGTTGCTGGAATCAAGGCAAGGTTGGGTCATGACCGCGTTGGTTGGGTGGATGAGCTTCCAAAGGTTTTATGGGCGCATAGAACCACACCCAAAGCAAGCACTGGTGAGACTCCGTTTAGTTTGGTTTATGGGTCATAAGCTGTTGTACCCGCAGAGATTGGGGTACTGATGATGTAGCGTGAGGGTACGAAATAGTATTATTTTTAATACAAAATATGACACAAGTTTTATTAATTTACGGATGGGATATACCTAAACCTTGCTACAACACTATAGGCAGTGTACCTAATCGTAGAGTAGTGTAGTTTTTAGTAAGTCCGGTTCGTTCCACAGGGAGCTGGTGATACTTACTATATTTTTAACTATATTTATACAAAATATATATAATTATATAAGTAGTAATATTATTATAAAAGGGAGGTTTTACCGTTTAATGACCGGTTTGTCGATTCTATATTTTAAGCGTAAAGATAAATGACGATAATTAAAGTGCGTAAAATAATGACAATAAATAAAATGACAGTAAATAAAATTGCGAGTAATAAAATGACAGTAAATAAAGATACGATGAGAAATATAATAAAAGAATTATGCTTATTTAAACTTCCGTAATCATGATGTTTGACGTGTTGATTTTAATTTATTACCATGGGTTAATTGTCCTTTGTCCTGGTTTATTTGATACGTCTATCTGGTTTTTGTCCATAATAGTCCATCGGTCATAAAAATAAAGTGCGAGTATCCTCGTCAAATTACCCTTATACCCGAAGTCAAATATTCCAACTGATTAAGGATTTAAACTGTGACGCAGTTATCACTTCTGTCAACAATTACACCAGTTATCACTGTATGTAATCCACCCCTGTTTTAATTAGTTTATGAATATTAATTCATCCACTTGATCAGAATGAATAATCAATTACCCAACCCAATTGATTAATTAAATGATTATAACAGATTCCATATGAACATCACTAAATAGGACAACCATAATCATTATTAATTATTAGGTTAATTAATTTGAAGATAGGTTCGACAGACTCCAATGAGTTGTCACTCAATTAGACAATACCCCCCATCTATTAATAGTCAATAGTTCAATTTTCACAAGTGTCGGTCTTTTGCCCAAACCTTAATTATGGTCCAAAGTTCAATAACCCCTTCTTAATATTTTAGCCCAACATCACGATTACTTCGGCTCAAATAAGCATAATAATAACTTAGTTACGATACATTAATGTAAAAAGGTTGAACATAACTTACAATGATTAAAAATAGCGTAGCGTTACACGGACAGAATTTCGACTTACACACTCAAACGATCTCTATCATAAATCTTATTATTATCATAATTTAAAATTAAAATTAAGATTATTGTTATATCTTATTAAGTTAACATTATGATAGAGATATAGAATATAGATATTGATAATTGATATTGATAAATAAGAAAAAGATAGAAAAAGGTGTGTTTTTACATTACGATTACAAAGCCTTTTATAGGCGAATTTAGAAATTGAATTTTCACTTATGACCCCTGAACTATGCTCAATTAACAACTTTTTATTATTTAATATTATTCTTATTATGAATTATTTAAATATTATATTTTATTCTTGTGCATAGTTGACTCGTAATTTTTACACCGTTGCGTCGAGCGTTGAAAGTTGACTCTGGTCCCGGTTCCGGATTTTCGAACGTCCTTGCGTACAATTTTATATTTTGTACTTTGCGTTTTGTAACTTGTACTCTTGTCATTTTTAGACGTTCCTCATCAATAATTTGAACCTTTTTGATTGTATCTTGTACTTTTGAGCTTTTTGGACCTTTGTGTCTTCAATTCGTCGTTTTCGCCTTTTATCTTCGCACTTATTTAAAATAAACGAATATTACTTGAAAATGGAACAATTGCAACTAAAATCTTGTCTTTCTTGGGGGATTTTGCTATGAAATATATGTTCCTTTTTAGCCTTATCAATATCCCCACACTTGAGCGTTGCTTGTCCTCAAGCAATACAGTCTTGAAATAATATAATACATCACACGAATCACTTCTTTATTCTTCACACTTTGTACATCAGTGATTTTGATAGAGCGGTATAAACAATGATAGTAACGATATGGTTAAAGGTGGGTGTGTCATCCACAGTTGCCTTGGGTTTAGGACAACGACACTTGCAATCAAATAGCCGATTTACTTTCGGTTTCCAAAGCAAAGTGCACATTTGAAAGGCGGTTTACAGTCCCACATGACTATAAAAATTTAGATCCTTTAAGGAAATTGGATCTTTATGAAAACATTTGATCTTTTGAAAATTCAAGCTAGATTTTACCCTAGACAAGTTTTCTGATTTGATCCATCATCGGTGTTGCAAAATATATTTGTAGATCAATATTTTGGCTAAAACTTTTAGGTTCGTGTAATCCACTGCTATCCCGGTATCGGAAAGTACACATCCAGTTTACTTGTTCCGTATATTATCTTTCGGTAAACTACCGTCCGGTTGTAAAGGAAAGCGATGAACAAGAAACTGTTAAGGCAATGTCCCGTGACATGCTTTTAATTATGGTCTTTTAACGTGTCGGATGCTAGAACTATCCTTGGTAGGAGCGATAGTAAAGATCATCCTATGATTTTTCGGTCTGGCACAAGGTCCTGTCTCCGACCATGCTATGCAACCACCGTTCTTACGGTTGACACCCGATTTGGTTCAGGTGACCTAATGAATTCCAGGTGAATTCCTAGGATTTTACGTTCAATGGTAATGAACGCATTGAAAATGGGTTTTCAGAAAACAAATCGGTTTGTATTTTTGATCAAAATATTTTCTCGTTCAAGCTCGAGTTTAGATATCATTGAATTCCATGAGTTTGAATTCTCAATCTTTAAGGTCAATCTCAAGGATTGAGTAATATCAGTCTTAAAAGCTGATTTTTAATCTTTAAGGAGATTATCCTTTCTGGGGATCTGATTCATTAGTCTTATCAAGCTAATTTGCACGGTGCCTCCCCATTGTACGAGATAAATCCTTCTCATGGTTAGGATAAATCTGACCACTTGGCGACCCTGTTTGATGCTGAGGTCCGTGGATTTCCTGCTGATTTTAGAGATGACTTTTCTAGATTTTTCGTCAACCTACAGCTGGTCTGGACGACAACTTCTTGACCTAAATCAAGAAGCGCGTGTCTTTTTCGGAAGACTTTACTTCCTTTTAATGATGGAATTGATTCATCGTGTAGATCCATCTTTCTTTCAAATATATTACAGTAAACCGGGTAAAACTGATTAGTATCATCCAAAACAAAAGTACCTGCAATAATCTTGTACAAAGATATGTGATAGATAATTTTTAATTGAATAACTTGGTACATTCTCCCCACACTTAGTTTCTTTCTTTGCCTTTTTATTCTCCTTTATTCCATTTTAAATGAATTCAAGCATTTTAGGTTGTTTCTCAATTTATGTCCTTTCCGAGGTAACGATAATTTCGGCATTAACACCTAGTTTTATCGTTCATAAATATGTATAAACATGATTTTGAATTCATTTAGTTAAAAAATTTTAAAATTTTCATAATATTTAGAAAATAAGCCAAGTATAAACCCGAGAGAATTTATAACCCTTCCCCACACTTGAGATCATGCAATGCCCTCATTTGCATGAAATCAGACTATAATTATTAATTCATGAGGGTGATTAGTGTAGAAAAGTGATTAAAAATACCCAGTTTGTAATTACAAAGCTCGTCGAATGATAGATGGCGCGCCTCATCGTTCATTCCTTCATTTATTATATCACATTTGTTGTTTTGCATCTTGTCGTCAAAATCAGTACCTTTTGCTGAACTTAATGTTAGTCTTTAAAAGTGCGTTGTTTTACCCTGTTGTTTACATGATAAAATACGAACATATATACATATTTTTAAAGTTGGGTATATTACCCCACGTTCAAAAATTTATAAAATCAAATATATTTTTTTTTGGCATACTTTAAATCAATAAAATTAAAAATAATGATGAAAAAATTTTTCGCCCCGCCCTCGGGTAAAGTAATTTCGGCTCAACGGCCTAGTCTTCAACTCACGACGAATTTTAGAAATCATTTTTTTTCAACTTAATGAAATAAAGTAAATTTTTTTTTAAATTCACACAAAACTTAAAAAGAAAACATATTAATTTCATATAAAACCTAAAAAACAAAAAAAATTCAGAATGGGGGGAGAAAACTAGTTCTTTAGTGTCTGCTAGCGGAAAAGACCAATCGAATTCCATTCTCGGAACTACACGAGAACAGAACAACTAACTCCAAACAGCATTTTCTTTTTAGAATATTTGAATCTCCTCACACTTAGGTAGATGTGGTGTCGAAATTGTGATTAACTTCATCGTCAATTTCTCTTGGACCATAATCAACTTGCATATCTGTGACTTTTGCTTTAAGCCAGTGACCAGCTTTTTCCGTAATATCCACAAATTCAACTAGCTTCGCCTTTTCTTTAGGCGACAGATTGGATACTAACCGGTTATATAACCTAAAGTTTCCCTTACTTTTAGCATCAATAACCCGTTTAAAAAGTTTCTTCATTGAACTGTTAATAATGGGGTTATTTAATTTCGTATCAACTATGGGGTTCTTTATTATCAAGTCATCATTAGGTGTTACTTCATTTTCCCCACACTTAGGCGTTCTATTATTGTTAAGCATTACCGTTGGAGTTGGTAAAACAACATGGTTCTTACCAATCGTTTTTGTCGGTTCAACGGTTTTGGTTTGTGGATATTTAGACTTTCGAATCATAAAGGTGATCGATTTCTCATCACTACTAAGTGTCATTCTACCGTTTCTTACATCAAAGAACGCCCCGGTGGACGCTAAGAATGGTCGACCTAAAATTAGAGGAATGTTTGAGTCCTCTTCTATGTCAATGACAATGAATTCGACTAGAAAGGTTAAATTACCTACTTGAACGGGTAGGTTGTCAGCAATTCCAACTGGGTGCTTAATGGTTTGATCAAGGAGTCGAACACTCATATCCGTTGGAGTTAACTCACCTACACCTAATCTCTTATATAATGAAAGAGGCATAACACTCACACTTGAACCTAAATCTGCTAGTGCATCATACATGACACAGTCACTAAGTAGACAAGGAACAATAAATTCACCCGGATCACCTACCCTAGGTGGAGGATTTGGTGGAACTGTCTTCACCGGGTTTACTTCTACTGTTTTTGTTTCTTGCACTTTTTTATTCTTCTTCTTCTTCTTTCCAGAGGTATCACAAACTTTATTACCTATTACTTGCTCATACTCAACTCCTTTTCTTGGAAACGGGATGGGTGGTATGTATGGTACCACCACTGGCTTTACATACTCGGGTGGTGGTGGTGGTGTAACTTCTTCATTGTTACTTACATCTAAAACTTTCCCATCTTCTGGTATTGGTTTTTCAGAATTTGTTGATATCATGTTAACATTTTCATTCCGAGGATTTACTTCATTATTACTCGGTAGCTTTCCTTGTTCCCTTTCACTCATCAATCTAACAAGAGTACCTACTTGTTTTTCTAGATTCAAAATGGAAGCTTGTTGAGTTCTAAATGACTGCTCAAACCTCTCATTCGTTTGGGTTTGAGTTTCAATAAATTGTGTTTGAGATTCAACTAGCTTAAATACCACTTCTTCCAGATTTGACTTCTTCTCGTCGGTTTGTTGTGGTGGTTTATACAAGCCAGGTCTTTGTTGATTGAAAGTGTTGTTTTGAGTTGGTTGGTTATTCGGACCTTGTTGGTTATACGAGTTATTGTCGGGTCCTTTTGGATTGTAAAGAATGTTTTGATTTCGATTGAAGTTTGGCCTTGGCGGTTGATAATTATTCTGATAACTATTTTCCAGCCTTTGGTTCATGTAGACAACATTCTCACGTTGTTCCATCGTTTGTTCAATGTGACAGTCTTTCATTAAGTATGGTCCACCGCATTGCTCACAACTGATTCGTATTGCGTGAATATCTTTATTCATCTTTTCCATTCGTCTTTCGAAAGCATCTATTTTTGCAGAAACGGAATCAAAGTCATGGCTAGAATCGGCTCTAGCCGCTTTAGATGAACGAAAAATATCTTTTTCTTGATGCCACTCATGAGAGTGGGAGGCTGTGTTATCAATAATTTTGTAAGCTTCAGTTGCGGTTTTCTTCATAATGGAACCACCAGCTGTTATGTCGATGTCTTTTCGTGTAGCAACGTTGACACCTTGGTAGAATATTTGTACTATTTGATAAGTGTCTAAACCGTGTTGAGGACATCCTCTCAACAACTTTCCAAATCTTGTCCACGCCTCATATAGAGTTTCATTTGGCTTTTGCGCGAACGTAACAATTTCTCCTTGAAGTCTCACGGCTTTGGATGCCGGAAAGAATTGTTTAAGAAATTTTTCAACTAAAACATCCCATGTGTCAATCGCCCCTTCAGGTAACGATTCTAACCAATCTTTGGCTTCTCCCTTTAAAGTCCAGGGAAACAACATGAGATAGATCTGCTCATCTTCCACTTCTCGGATTTTGAATAGTGTACAAATTCTTTTAAACGTACGAAGGTGTTCGTTAGGATCTTCATTCGGTGCACCACTGAATTGGCATTGGTTAGTTACCATGTGTAGAATTTGTCCTTTGATTTCATAATCTGGCGCATTAACTTCTGGCTTAATAATGGCGTGACCTTGGCCCGTGCGTGTGGCTCTCATTCGATCTTCCATACTTAGAGGTTCCGTTACTTCCATAATTGAATTTGTTGAATACGAATCACTAGAGGATTCTGATTTAATGGTTTGTAGCTCAGGAGGAATAATTAGTGGTTCAGGATCTTGGAATTGTCCTTGAATATGCTCCGGGTTCTTAATTATGAAGTCGGGTTCAAAAGATGGATTATCGGAAATTTGAGTTGGAGTTCTTGTTCGACTAGATGACGATTCTAAAGAAAAATCAACGGCGACAATATTTGCTAGATGTCTTGATCGAGTTACAGGTGGTGAACGTATGAAAGGTGGTGAACGTTTTGCTCGGTGCATTCACAGAATATCCTATTAGTTATAAAAATAAGAAAAACTTATATAAGTTGTCCAATCAATAGACTTTTCTGATTTTGCCCACGTTTCGAATAGCCAAAAGATGCAGCAGAGGGGCAGGATTCGTTTGGTCTCAATATAATTGAGTACTGTTTGGCTCCAATAACCCGGTCCACGTACAAATCCAACTATTACTACGAACCAGAAAATTTTGATGTCTATCAATTTAACCACTTAAAATAAATTTTCGTAATTTTAAGAAATTTAGAGAAGAAGTAGAAAAAAATCTAAGTCCTAAAAACTAGAATGGCGAGAAATAAGAAAGAAAAAGATTGCGCGTCGAAAAAGGTCGAAAAATAAAAAGGTCGAAAAATAGGCGTCGAAAAATAAAAATAAGAAAGTAGTGCGAAATACGGCGTCGTAAAATTCTAAAGCACCTAAAACTTAATCTAAGGAATAAGCACTTAAGGGATTTTACGGCAAAGTCTAAAAATTCTAGAAGTAAAAATAACTATGGCAAAACTAAACTTAATACTAAAAGTTGCGACTATAGTCTAAAAATCTAAAGGTAATAAAACTAAAAAAAAACAATTTTTTTTATAGACAAAATCTTAAAAAATATATATTTTTTTTTAATAATTTTTTTTTTTTTTTTTACGTTTTTTTTTTTTTTTTTAAGTTTTTTTTTTTTTTTACGTTTTTTTTTTTTAAAACGAATTTTTTTTTCTAAAAAAAAACGTTTTTTTTTTACAATTTTTTTTTAATTCATTTACTATTCATGAATAGTAAATGAAATGAAATTAATTAATTTACTATTCACATGAAAGCGACATGATAGAAATTATTAATTACAATTTACATAATATACCCCTGAAGTATTTAATAAATACGACTTTTTAAAACTTTTACCATTCAAAATATATTCTAAAATATTATTATATTATTATATTCTATTTCAATATTATTATATTATTATATTATTATATTCTATTTCAATATTATTATATTATTATATTTTATTTCAATATTATTATAATTAAAAATATAGCGTTTTAGCGCTCCCCGGCAGCGGCGCCAAAAACTTGATGATGTAGCGTGAGGGTACGAAATAGTATTATTTTTAATACAAAATACTACAAAATATGACACAAGTTTTATTAATTTACGGATGGGATATACCTAAACCTTGCTACAACACTATAGGCAGTGTACATAATCGTAGAGTAGTGTAGTTTTTAGTAAGTCCGGTTCGTTCCACAGGGAGCTGGTGATACTTACTATATTTTTAACTATATTTATACAAAATATATATAATTATATAAGTAGTAATATTATTATAAAAGGGAGGTTTTACCGTTTAATGACCGGTTTGTCGATTCTATATTTTAAGCGTAAAGATAAATGACGATAATTAAAGTGCGTAAAATAATGACAATAAATAAAATGACAGTAAATAAAATTGCGAGTAATAAAATGACAGTAAATAAAGATACGATGAGAAATATAATAAAAGAATTATGCTTATTTAAACTTCCGTAATCATGATGTTTGACGTGTTGATTTTAATTTATTACCATGGGTTAATTGTCCTTTGTCCTGGTTTATTTGATACGTCTATCTGGTTTTTGTCCATAATAGTCCATCGGTCATAAAAATAAAGTGCGAGTATCCTCGTCAAATTACCCTTATACCCGAAGTCAAATATTCCAACTGATTAAGGATTTAAACTGTGACGCAGTTATCACTTCTGTCAACAATTACACCAGTTATCACTGTATGTAATCCACCCCTGTTTTAATTAGTTTATGAATATTAATTCATCCACTTGATCAGAATGAATAATCAATTACCCAACCCAATTGATTAATTAAATGATTATAACAGATTCCATATGAACATCACTAAATAGGACAACCATAATCATTATTAATTATTAGGTTAATTAATTTGAAGATAGGTTCGACAGACTCCAATGAGTTGTCACTCAATTAGACAATACCCCCCATCTATTAATAGTCAATAGTTCAATTTCCACAAGTGTCGGTCTTTTGCCCAAACCTTAATTATGGTCCAAAGTTCAATAACCCTTCTTAATATTTTAGCCCAACATCACGATTACTTCGGCTCAAATAAGCATAATAATAACTTAGTTACGATACATTAATGTAAAAAGGTTGAACATAACTTACAATGATTAAAAATAGCGTAGCGTTACACGGACAGAATTTCGACTTACACACTCAAACGATCTCTATCATAAATCTTATTATTATCATAATTTAAAATTAAAATTAAGATTATTGTTATATCTTATTAAGTTAACATTATGATAGAGATATAGAATATAGATATTGATAATTGATATTGATAAATAAGAAAAAGATAGAAAAAGGTGTGTTTTTACATTACGATTACAAAGCCTTTTATAGGCGAATTTAGAAATTGAATTTTCACTTATGACCCCTGAACTATGCTCAATTAACAACTTTTTATTATTTAATATTATTCTTATTATGAATTATTTAAATATTATATTTTATTCTTGTGCATAGTTGACTCGTAATTTTTACACCGTTGCATCGAGCGTTGAAAGTTGACTCTGGTCCCGGTTCCGGATTTTCGAACGTCCTTGCGTACAATTTTATATTTTGTACTTTGCGTTTTGTAACTTGTACTCTTGTCATTTTTAGACGTTCCTCATCAATAATTTGAACCTTTTTGATTGTATCTTGTACTTTTGAGCTTTTTGGACCTTTGTGTCTTCAATTCGTCGTTTTCGCCTTTTGTCTTCGCACTTATTTAAAATAAACGAATATTACTTGAAAATGGAACAATTGCAACTAAAATCTTGTCTTTCTTGGAGGATTTTGCTATGAAATATATGTTCCTTTTTAGCCTTATCAGGTACCAACGTTCCGCATACAAAACTTTGATGAGCAAAATAACTCTGAAGCTCTGCGGGAAAATCTTAATCTGCTTGAAGAACGCAGACTCTCTGCGGCTGTTAACGAAGCAAATAACAAGCAGAAAATCGCAAAGTATTACAATCAGCGTGTGAGTTCACGCACTTATAAGTGCGGTGATTTGGTTTGGCGCCAGAACGATGCAAGTCATGCGGAAGATACTGGGAAACTGGGACCTCGTTGGGAGGGCCCATACAGGGTAGCAAAAGCAAGCAACACCGGGGCATACCATCTAGAGACATTAGATGGCAAACCTGTGAAACGCACTTGGCATGCGACGTTATTGAAAAAATGTTACATGTAGCTAGATGGACTTGATCACTCCAATTTGTTTAGCACATTATTTTATTTTTCATCCTTTCGGATATGTCGCAGTTGTAATCATAATTAATGCCAAATAAAAATAATTACATGCGCATACTTTTGTTGTCCATTTATATTTTTTGTATGCGTTTCCTGCCTACTTAAGGGGTGTCCTCTAGCCCCCGTGCGGCAGAAGCCTGTTTGGTTACAAGGCTAGACAATAACGGCAGGCGAAGGGAATTGGTTTTCCCCTAGCCAAGCGCCACGCAGACTAGATGGCTGCAAAGTCGACTTTAAAAAAAAAAAATACAAGCATTGGTTTGCTTGTGCGTAATCGCTCTCGCATTGGTTTGCTTGAGGAACTCCTAAGCATAAAAACATTGGTTTGTTTTTAGTTGCGTTTGCTTACCATACAACTAATAGTGCACCTCTAGTACATGACAAAGCAATAGCGCAGTAGCTTTTGAGTCTAAATTGTTAAAGGTAAGTTAAAATATTGGTTTATTTTACGCAGTACCATCCGCATACGCATAAGTTGTGGTTAACTATGCGCATGCGCATGCGGTTCATAATTTGTTTTGATTCGCGATATATAAACAAGGATATCACGCATGCATAACAGACAAACATATATACACATCCAAATAAATTATTACATAAGTAATTGTTTCACATGCCTGCCCAACATGGGACTTAGGGCTCCAAAATACATTTACAATTACCTGCCTAAGATTAGGGCTTACGGCACAAACTACTCTAGTAATCCTCCTTCAAAAACCCATCAAGCGGCATCGTCGGGTCAGCCGCAAACGCATTGATCAAAGGGATAGGGATGGACTTGATTGCCTCTTCCGCCTCCAGCAGCGCCGCGGCCGTTCCCTCCTTTAATTTCTTTTGGACAATGTCGGGGAACGGTGGAGTTAGGCCGCATGCCTGGATCACTTCCCGCACAGCCTTGTTCACCTCATGGTCCTTGACCGCATCGACATAGGCATTAAACCGGTCGGACACGGGCTCGGAGTCCATCACTTTCTGCGCAATTGCGGGGAGTGCGGTACGCAGCTTTGTCATATCTGCCTCGGCCAGCTCGCGGTTGGTAACCGCATCGTCCCTCTCCCTCGTCACCTTTTCCAACTCCAGCCTCACTCGCTCAGTTTCCCCCTTTGCCTGATCAACCGCACCCACAAGCTCTTGATTCTTTTTTCTTTCTTGAATCAAGAGGGTCTTGGTTTCAGCCGCAGTCAATTCAACAGCTTTGCGGGCCTCCTCAGCAGCGTCCCTGTCCTTCTTGACCTGATCTACACCCGCCTGCAGCAAACCCAACTCCACCTCTTTGCGCAGTGCAACATCGTATAGGCTGGAGGATCGACGGGCTTGATCCGCAAACATCCCAAAGAATACCAGCCCGTTCTGGACAAAGGCGTTGAGCGCCTGGTTAAACGGCAGCGCGGCCAGTTGCTCGCGGAACTCTGCTGGGAAGATTTGCTGCAAGAATGCAGATTGCTCCGCAGCATTTTCTGCGGAGGACTGGCAAAGTTGGCGGAGGTTGGCAACACGGAAGCTGCCTTGCGGAGGAGGTAATGTAGACTCAGACTCGACGGGGATCGCCTTGTCTTTGGATGTGGCAGTGGCCTGCAGCTCGGGGTTGACCCGCGGTGTTGTTGGCTGCGTCTCCTCCACATGCTCTGCAAAATACTCAGATTAGTACGCAGATTTTTCTACGCGGTATACATGCGAAAAAATAAACGCTCACCATTAATGGGGGGAGGTAGGTCTGCGGACCGCGGCTCGATGGCAACAAAATTGTCGTTGCGCATATCCTCCAGCTGCTTAGGAGTCTTCTTCTTCTTCTTCTGAGCCTCGGACGTCCCAGCCGCCTTGCGTTTATTGCCTGACTCCGCCGGCGTTTCCTCCACATGTTCGCTAGCAGCTGCCTGCTCTAGCTGTTTGTCCACATCCTGCTTGCGGAAAGAGATCCCAGCAATCTCCTCCGCGGTAAGCACCTTCTTCATCCTCATCTCTGCAAACAATAAACGCCTGCGTTAGAAAATATACAAAAATTTATGTAAGTACGCGTTTATGCTATTCCTACCCTTTCCATCGGGGCCAACTATGGCCGGCCGCACATCCTCCCAAGGACAATACGCGGAGATCTTCCCCAACCGCAGCATAACATTACCATACGAACGGTGCACCAGTTGTGCGTTGACGCACTGCTTCAACAACTTTTTCTCCTCGTCATCCAACGCTGGCATCTTGTTCACATCTTTTTCTACCTTCTCGCACCAAATGAGCGTCTGCGGGAAGCCAGTGCCTACTACGGTCTGGTCGACGAAGAAAAAAGTTTCTTTCCAACTTCCCGCATTCGATTTCGGGGTTTTTGTGAAATTTTGGCGTGCGAAGAAGGTGAACCAAGATTTATGGTGGTTGGCTAAGCGGAATAGGTGGCAAAAAACCTTCACCAATGGTACTGTGTTGAGTGCAACACACCACATCTCGAATAGAACGATTTTGCCTATAGCATACGGGTGCAATTGCCCTAGCCCTACTTTGAAATGATCTAGTACGCCTAAAAAGAAGTCGGTGGGTGGAACCCTAAAATTACCATGCTTAAAAGCATGTTCGTAGATCGCCACCTTATTCTCTGGTGGCTGATGGGCTCGCTGGCTAGGCAGTGGTGGTACCGGATTGTAACCCGCTAGAGGGGGGTATTGCTTAACTAAGTGGTCGATGTTTTTCTGGCCTATGTTGGACTCTACATTCTCTACGAAAGTTTCATTAGCTTTGGTCATTTTTAGATGAATGGAGAACGACTGACCTTTAAATGACGATCGGAATATGACGGAGTTGATCGGAATTGATAGGATTTGGAGGCGAGAGCGTATTTGGGAAGCTTGACACCGGAAAAGTGAAAATGTGTGTGATTTGGGGCTATTTATAGGCAAGATTGGGGGAGCGTGGGTTGGAATGGTGTGATCGTGGCCATATACGTGTAATGCAATCGACGGGTAGCATTTGCTGATCGCGCGTGGTGTCAGTTAAGAATGATTACAAACACGCGCGTGGTTCGCACGCGCCTGCGGCACTGTTACTTTATGTCTTGTCAGCCGAATGGGCTTCTGCGATTGTGACAGGCATCGAGGCGCACGCGAGGACATTAAATGCTCGTCGTCCTTTTGTTTTCTCTTTTTCGCTTAATAGTTTGATATCATATGACTTGCGTCATATAACATCAAACTGGGGGGACTTAATGATACCGCAGCCCGCATGCGCATGTAACATACACACGGGCATGCGCTATGGTGCGTATGCGGGGTGCTCTCATGCGTCATGCGGCATGCGGATCCGTATCTGGTCCCTTTACGGCGGTTGCTTAGCTAACAAGCAAATATCTTTTCCATAATTATATCCGTGATTCGGGGGAGATGGTTATGGAAACGATTATCACTATCCTATGACGGTTCTAGAATTAGGGTTTGTCTATAAATACAAACCCTAATCGTCGTTAGCAACATACCACGTTACGTAGCCATCTTCTACCACACATCCTACGTAACTTATATCCTCTATCATCTTCTAAAGGTTAACAGGTTAGTTCTTTATTAACTGGTACCTACAACCTTGCTTGGGGCCTTCTGATCGACGGACGTCATCGAAGGTGGACTTAATCACTTGGCCACCCCGCCGACATCATCATGTCGGCCAGGGTTATTCACGGTAGCCGGACCGGAGAGCCACGTTCTAAGATCCTTAAACCCCTCCTTTACGTTGAGCAAGCATGTTAAGACCCCTCGGTTAAAATATGCATGATCAATATTTATGTTTATTAGTATTACTATTAGTATATTTAGTATTAGTATGAATTATGAACTTAGAGATTAACTCAATTGACTTGAAATTTTTATCTAAGTTAAAATTGATCCAAAATCTATTGATATGATTAGATAAGCACACCTAGATCAAGTCTAGTTAGCATGTTTTGAATAGGTTTAATATAATCAACCCGGTAACTCAAGCGGGTTAACTCAACTCGAATTGCAACCTCTAAACAAAAGTCATCCACAGTTGTTAATGAACGTTCTAACAAGTACGCTGTGTTCTCGAGTTTTTTTTGGTGGAAAAGAATGGAGTGGATATGGAAGGGGAGAATAATGATAGAAAAGAAAGTAATATAAAATATGTTACATAGATGTATTCTAGAGTTAATTTGAATGTAATGGAAAGGAAAATAAATACAATATACAACTTTACCATTGTACCTATTTTATGAAAGCAAATTAGTAATTTAGAATCTCAAATTAAAGTGGAACTCAACTGTGGAAGTCAAGATATAAATAAAGATGCATAACAACCGAAATCTATTTCGGTGATTCGATCATCGATCAATACACAAACTTTTTACTAATCTAGTCATGTATCAAAATATTTGTTGACTTTTAGTCAAAAGACAAGAATTAACAAGCAAATATAATACAGTATTGTAATTGTATATACAAGTTCATGTGTGAGCATCGTAGAGGCAAAAAGAACAAAGATTTTGACAGAAAAAAAAAAAAGATTTATAAGCTTCTAAAATCATCTACAGGATATACCGCATATACCATTTAATATAACAAGTTAAGGAGCCCGCGCTTCGCAGCGGAACTCCAAAGCAGGCCCTAATGGAAAACCAAGTGTTTGGGAAAAAACAATGTGTATAAAAGGTGGCCCAAACCATTTAACGTTTTTTAAAATGCATCTGTTTTGTGAGTAGTTAGTTGCGTTATGTTCGTAGAATTATTCGAGTTCAACGGTATTGCTGGGAAAATTTAACTCGCGGCTAGCGAGAAGATATGTCCCGTAAGATTTTTTTTGGAAATTCTGGTTGGGGGGCCGATTTGTATTTTGACCAAAGTTGGGGGTCATTCGATTTGTATTTTGAGCAAAGTTGAGTGGTTATTTTGAAAAAGTAGATTTTGGTAATATAATAATGTTAGGAATAGTGAATTCATCGGGTTGGGGGGCCGATTTGTATTTTGACCAAAGTTGGCGGGGTCATTCGATTTGTATTTTGAGCAAAGTTAAGTGGTTATTTTGAAAAAAGTGAATTTTGGTAATATAATAATGTTAGAAATAGTGAATTCATAGTTTCGGGGGTCGATTTGTATTTAAATCAAAGTTGGAGGTTATTTTGAAAAAGTAGATTTTAATAATATAATAATGTTAGGAATAGTAAAATCATACTTTCTATTGAATATATTTATAATTTATAATATTGTAAAATTATTATTTTGACACATAGTATTAAACTAGTTTTCAAGTCCTCACTTCGCGCCAGGAGTTCGGTTTTCAATGTATTTTATTGCGTTTAGTTTGTAAAATTATTTCGTGGCTAACGATGATGTCGTTGAAGCGCAACTCGAGTCTAACTAAAAGGTATAACTCGTGAAAGATTTAAATGTTATTTTAAATTAACAATATATGTGCATCTCCGCGTTTCGCTATGAATTGTCGACTTTTAAAAATTTAACGCAAAATCAACGTGTATGAAAAGTACCCCAAATATTTAGCAAAAAGCGTCCGTTTTGCGTATAGTTAGTGACATTGTGTTCCTAGAATTATTTCGAGTTTAACGATGGTGTCAGAAAAATTTATCTCGTTGAGAGTTAGAAGATATGACCCGTTGAATATTTGAGTGGAGTTTATTTAAGATTTTTTATGAAAATGGTTATTTAACACTTTACCCCCCTGTTTGGGGGTCGATTTGAATTTTTGAAAAAAGTGTGGGGGGCTTTGTTGGTGAAATAAAATTTAGTAAATTTTTTAAAAAGGTGAAAAGTCGAAAATACCCTTAGTTACTATTCATAACTTTTGTCTATTAGATATATTACATGATCGAGCTCCGTTGCAGTTATGAAGACCACGTATTTGAGAAATCACGAGTAATAGGGTTAACGGGTTTAATGGTTCTTATATTTGTTTTCCATTCCAATCATCCCAAAATTGAGGTGATTGTAATCTATGTAGCTCAAATATTCCCCTTTCAAACCCTTTCCTCTCCACTTCTTTCCTCGCTAAAAAAACTCGAGAATGATTGATTATTACTTTATCAATCTTAATTCTTTCCTTTCCGCTTGTAAAAAAACTCGAGAATGCAGCCGTAATGACTTTTGTAGGAAAAATTATTGTACAAATCAATTGTGAGATCATTTAAAAAATTGAATAGTACAGTACTCAGTTGCTAAAAAATAAAATAAAATGAAATTATATTTTAAAGACCGGTTTAATTCAAGATGGGTTATTGGGTTCGTTTTCAAACGTGTTAAATGAAGAACCAAATTAAATAACACGTCACATTTCCATTATATTCGATTCGATTAAGACATTACAGTAAACCATGTGTTCACTCCGACTCCATACAATTTGTGTTTGGTAGGATTAGCTACATTATCTTTTTATCTTACCTAAGGTTAAACATATTGGGTTTAAGACTGTAACTCAAATTTATTATTTTTTCAAACATATATATATATATATATATATATATATATAGACAGATCAATGGGGAAGTAACCAATCGGGAGAAGCGGGGGGAAGCAAAAAAAAATTTTTTTTCGTTTTTTTTTTTAAATTTTTTTTCCGGCATCAAGATCACACGAAAATATGAACATTTAGAAGAGACACTTCGTGATGAATGTTATTATTTAGGCGGGAAAACGATCGACAAAAATAACATTCAAGATAATATTGTTCGTGAAAAATATGAACGTTTTTTTTCTTCATGTTTTGTGAAGTAAAATTTAGCCCGATTTAGAGTTTAAGGTTTAGGGTTTGGTGTTTTGGGTTTATTCCATAAACCCAAAACACCAAACCCTAAACCCTAAACTCTAAACCGTTCGTGTTAAAAACTCAATCTAAATCCTAAATCTAAACCCTAAACCCTAAACCCTAAATTTCTAAACCCTAAATTTCTAAACCCTAATATCTAAACCCTATAAACACTAATATCTAAACCCTAATATCTAAACCCCAATAGCTAAAACCTCAAAATACGCTCGAAAAACACGATAATTGTTATATATTACTTCTTCGAGCGTTTTCCCGCCAAAATAAAAACATTTATCACAAAGTGTCTCTACTAAATGTTCATATTTTCATCTCATCTATAATGTTCGTGAACAAAGTTTTTTCAAAAAACGAAAAAAAAAGTTTTTGCTTCCCACCGCTTCCCCTCGAATGATTACTTCCCTCTTGATCCTACCACTATATATATATATATATATATATATATATATATATATATATATATGGGAGATATCAAGGAATAAACAGTAAAATGGGGATAAGAGAATAAACAAATCCTGACCGCAAATCTAATCATATTAAGAAAAAATGCGGAGGGGCAAAATTGACATTTTGTAATTGCAATCAAATTAAATTACGTAATAAAAAAGGAGCAGAAATTAGGGCTCGATAATGTATCTTTACTACAGATTCATATTCACTCGCTACAAATCTGATCCGATTGAAATCACAATCATCGTACACAAAATTTATGGAGCGAATTACAAATATTCGATCGATTATATCCCAAACGCAATACTCTTTGATATGATTAAAGGATCAAAAACACAAAAAGAAGCTCATAAATCGTCCCGAAGAATCAAATGGTAAGAAAATTGTCAATTATATGTTTTATCATTTGTTCATGCTCATTTGTTTCGTGTTCATCGATTCATTATTCATTTATCCTGTATTCATTTGTTTCGTGTTCATCGATTTAGTATTCATTTGTTTTGTATTCATTTGTTTCGTGTTCATCGATTCAGTATTCATTTCTTCATGCTCATTTGTTTCGTGTTCATGATTCAGTACTCATTTGTTTCGTGTTCATCGATTCATGAAGAACTCAAATTTTAATAAATAATCAGTTTAGGATTTTTGTTCATGAATCAATTAGTTTAATGATTCTTGTTGTTGTTGCTGAGATGTTTATTCATGAATCAATTAGTTTAGGATTTTTGTAAGAAACAAGTGGTTCGACATAAATAGATTATGTGGTTTAAATATGATAGAATTCATTTGCAATGAGCCATAAAAGAGAAATTTATTTACAACATACTTTCACAGCTATTTGATGTGCTTATGATTGCTTATGTGTCTTGCAGTATGTGTTTGTATGCAAGTTAAATTGGGTGCTTTGCATTTATAGTGTTACAGGTAGATGCTAATGCATTTGAACAAATCTTGTTATATAAAATCTACCCACTCAAAATATATATAGAGGCTTGGTGTGCGCTTTCGTTCCTAATCTGTCTTGTAAAGATTATATATTGTTTTCGTGAATACATCATACCTTTAAAGGTCGTTAGGTGGAGTTTTGAAAGCATTGTTGGCCATTTAACTGTTTTACACAGTAGAATAATCTCTATGTTGTTTGCAGATCAACCTGGGTCGAGTAACTATAAAGTTATTATTCGTATAATAATCGGGGAGAGAGCAATTTCAGCACGTTAATATTTATCAGTCGTATAACAATCTCATAACACGTTAAGATTCATCGATGTATATTAACATATTAATCTGATGTATGTACATATTAATCAGATGTATTTTAACGTATTGTGAGATTAATGTTTATCAAGATAAATATTAACATTTAAGAAGAAGGCAATGTGAATGTGTTAACTTCATCCGATGTTTAGTTATCGTTCATCGAATGTATGTTATCGTTGGTTGAATGCATGTTATTGGTTGTGGAATGTATGTTACCATTCGTCGAATGTATGTTATCGTATGTCTTCAAATGTATTTTATTGTTCGTCGTTGAATATATTTTATCGTTTGTCGTCGAATGTATGTTATCGTTCTTCGTCGAATGTATGTTACCATTTGTGAAATGTATGTTATTGTTCGTCGTCGAATGTATGTTATCGTTCATCGAATGTATGTTATCGTTCGTCGTCGAATGTATGTTATCGTTCATCGAATGTATGTTATCGTTCGTCGTTGAATGTATGTTATCAATGGTTGAATGTATGTTATCGTTCGTACCCAAATGTATGTTATGGTTCGTAGATGAATATATGTTATCGTTCGCACAATGTATGTTATCGTTCATCGCCGAAACAACAACGGTAAAAACTTTTAGGAAGTAAAAACATAAATACACATATATCAATAGATAGAAAACGTATATAATACAAATTGGAATAGTGTAATCGGAATAGTAATTTTTGGGCTGCGTTTTTACAGTCATCAGTAGGTTGGTTAAAAGCAATATATAAATGACACATTTATAAGAGTAACAATAACTACCTATGCTTCTTTCCATTGATAAGGTCCAAATACATACATATATACATATATTCTATCAAGTAATTCATCACACAAAACTCAAAATCAATACTTTTATATAAAAACAATTTCGACAACGAAATAGTGTACAAACCACAAAAACCTCTAATTCTCAAAACTAGGTTTCTTACTTTCACCATTTATTTAGAATTGATATCATAATGTCCATCTCCCTTGCCATGATTTTTTTTTTTTTAACCATTTAACCATCTTTCTAGATTCACCACCTTTGAGTTTTCAGTTTGACTATTAATCTTCCAAACATGCCTTGCAACAAACCACATAAATAAGTGTCATTTTTACTGATACATGTTATATCACAGTATTCATCTAAATGAATGAATGTTAACTCTTAATATTCATATGATTGTTATCTCTTAGTATTCGACTTATGAATGTTATCGCTTACTAGTATTCATTTAATGAATGTAAATATAAAGCACTTTTAGTGGGCATTTAGATACAACAAGTAACGGAACGGCCCGCACGTTGTTGCGGGTGTGTTTGGGTCGCTACGGAATGCACTTGCATTAGTTCTTTTCTTTCTGTTTGTGTCGTCGTCAAAATGTATACGATTGTTATGCAGAGCATGTCAAAAAAGTTTACCAAAAGTACATGTTTCATACATTTTACTACTACAGCTTATACAACTTATTTACATAGATGTTATGTTGGCAAGCTTACATAGGTTGTGAGGTGTTGCAACTACTACTTGTCCATGAACATGATTGAGGTCTTGTTGGCCATTAGATGTGATTCTTCTCCCTCTATACAAAGAAATCAATTTTTAATGAAGCATATATATATTATTTTGTTTTGAAAAGCCAACTAAGTTATTCATATATATATTAGAGAAATTGTACATGAATGTATGCTTGGTATGCAAACTGGAGCATATATAGGCCTCCATGAACCATTATACAAAGTAGGAAATTTTATCCCAAAAGCACAAACCTATAACTATACAAACAGAGGTAGAAATTTTATCCCCAAAGCACAAACCTATAGTTATACAAACAGAGCAATCTTGACCCAAACAATCGGTATTTTGACCCAAATTTTATCCCATCAGCACGAACCTATAGCTATACAAAGAAAGGTATTTTGACCCAAACAGTGGGTATTTTGACCCAAACACACAGGAGAATAAGACTTACATCTGCTCGAATTAACTGACCCCTTATCTAACATGATTAGGTGAAGCGAAATATGAAGGATTGATGAGCCATTGTTGCCACTCAAGACCAAAGATATAAAAAATAGCCGTACCTAAATATGCTAATTACTCTGTATAAGAGAAGATAGCGAGCGTTTATATTGACAGTTAATAAAATGCATAAACACATACCAACTCTGATATAATACAAGTCGAGATCATTTCGGAGCAAGTTGCTTAAAAGTAGAAATCTTCACTATATCAGCCATTCAGGGAGCGTCATCTATTCAAAATAACTCATATCAAGACGATAAATGGCGATATAAAATTCATTATAATGTGATCAAGAGAGAGACAGTGGTAAATCCAATTTAAAAGCACAACTTTGAAACAATCAGATATTATTATAGTTAAAAATAGTTTGTTCCAATACACATTCAACTAAAATGTAGTGAGAAATGAAAGCACAACCTTGTTGAACATATAACAGGAAACTTGAAAAACAATGCTAACAATTTGACTTTGTCAATGGACTAATGCAATTTATTTCATAAACATGTGTATTTATTATATTATATACACATTTTATCTTTATAATGAAATGAAGTAATTACCATCTTGAGGGTTAACATAATGTTACTTTTTATCAGTTCTTGAACCATCTATCCCAAATAAAACCATCTTTTCAGCAAGATATGTAATACTTATTACTGGGCGGATCCATCATCAACAGAAATGGTAAAATGTATTTCATACTCGACCCGTATTGCAGAAAAAAACCTGCAAACAGTAACAACACAGAAAAAAAATGATATTAGAAAACTAAAGACAAAACAAACAAAACAAAAGGAAGTAAACGACAATCAAAATAACGTAACATTCAAACTATAGAAAAAACCTGAAAAAAATCATTCATTCTCCTGTTCATATGAAAATCAAATATATAGCTTCTCTCTCTCTCTCTCTCTCTCTCTCTCTCTCTCTCTATATATATATATATATATATATATATATATATATATATATATATATATATATATACGGGGTACTATATAGAATATAGAATATATATAAATTTAACAAATAAATAGATTTGTAGATCAAGTACACAAACCCAAACCATCCAAACACCACCAAGGCAGTGGTTACCGACGACAGGAAGAGAAATACGGCCAGCCAGCCAACCCTTAGAAAACCAAACACATTAAAAAGGTTCTACTATATATACGGGGTACTATATAGAATATAGAATATATATATATATATAAATTTAACAAATAAATAGATTTGTAGATCAAGTACACAAACCCAAACCATCCAAACACCACCAAGGCAGTGGTTACCGACGACAGGAAGAGAAATACGGCCAGCCAGCCAACCCTTAGAAAACCAAACACATTAAAAAGGTTCTACTATCCACTGCACCCACCCAAACCCACGACCAACATAGAGAAGTGCTCGTCCCCTGAGTAAACGCGAACGAGAAAAGATACAACGGCAGGTGTAGATCTAGAAATATAAAAGTGTTAACGAGCTAATTCAAGCATGAACTAGTTTGGCACAAGCTCAATCTTGATGATACTTAAACTCAACTCGATTGCTAACAAAGTTACTATTCAAACTCACCTCAACTCTAGCTGCTCAATCAATGGCAAGTGGCATTGCAAGTCTATTTGCATAACAATTAGTCCGTATGATTTAAACTTATTACTTAACATGTAAACAAGCTAGCTCTAAACAGCTAAATGAGCATCAAGCTCGAGATTTAACAATAACAAATATTCTAGCTAGAATATAATTACTGCCACGAGTCAAATAATCATCAAACAAGCTGAGCTTAAAATTTTAAGAACAATAAGGCAAACCTATCTCAAAGCGTGGTAAAAAAAAAGAGCACTGAATACTGAATTACAATAGCTGATGGTTCAAGTTACAAAAGAAAAAATTGATCATAACCTGGACATCATAATTCTAGTTACCAAACCTTTAAGCAACCAACATATAGAACTTGATAGAATTATGTTTACAAAATTTGTTTTCTTAGTAAGCTTCAGGTGTTTCAATTGTATTTTTGTATCAAGGTTTAAATTGAAATCTTTGGTCTTCTATCTCGATCCGACAGGGATCATCTTGACACCAGCAGCAATAGGCATACCGAGAAACCCAATTGTGACACTTGCGAACCACTGCGAAAGAGTAAGAGGACTTGTGTTTGCAAACGTACCCAAAAACTCGATGATGATGATTTGGAAGACAACCGTTGCAGTTAAAACAGCCAGAAAAACGTAGTTTTTCAGTATTCCTTTAAAGACATCTATCTTCTCCATCTCTCTGGAACTGATCTCATTGAACACCTGCATTTCAGTAAACAAGATGAGCAAAACCCGCCCAAAGAAAAAGCCTTAGAATTTGTTAAAGAAAAGCTGAAATGCAAGCTTTAAATGCTGATAATAAAACAAGCCTCATATATCTAATAGTAATTGTGTCTTTAACAAACCTGACAAAAGACAAAACAGTTGAAGATGAGTGTATTCAGAACCAAATCAGAATCTGAGGTGTCAAGGTGAAATGCCGCCTTTCCTTTTGACTGGAGGAACCAAATTACAACAAATTGATATAACGATTGTCCCATTATATTCCTCCACATAACATTTGTTATAAAGTTTCCTTTTCTTCCAACAGGTGCACGCTCCATTAATTCATCAGTAGGAGGTTCAGTGGCTAATGCAAGTGCTCCAAGCGTATCCATTATCATGTTAACCCACAGTAGTTGAACTGCAGTTAAAGGAGCACTTCCTACAAACAAAACAGAAAATAAAAAAATAATAATAAAAAAAAAAAAAAGAACAGGGAAGTATAAAAGTTATGAGGACTGTTGCATGTGTTACCAGTCAAACAAGCGGAAGTAAAGTTGACAATGAGTGCAACAACATTGACAGTTAGTTGAAACTGCACAAACTTCTGAATGTTTACATAAACTGAGCGACCCCATTTGGCCACAGTCACGATTGTAGAGAAATTGTCGTCTAGAATGATGACATCAGCACTCTCTTTGGCAACCTGAATAACTCAAACGTAAGAGATTATAATAGCCCATTTGGTGTATAGTGTCTAGTCAAACTTAACGCATTACCTCTGTCCCTGCGATTCCCATTGCAAGTCCGATATCTGCTTCGTGAAGGGCAGGAGCGTCATTTGTACCATCTCCTGTCACAGCAACAACCTCCCCATGTGTAGTTCTCAATTCTTTCACAAGTGTATGCTTATCCATTGGAGAAGATCTTGCCATCACCTTGTAAAATTAAAACACAACCATCGCTTCACATATAATATAACAAAAAAAAAAGCAGAAGACTATAAAAAAAATGAAGCACCTGAATTTTAGGAATGATTTTAAACAACTCCTCCTGTGTCTTTTCACGGAAATCAGGACCTTCAATGGCAATTCCATCATCTGTATATATTCCACATTCTCTAGCAATTGCCTTTGCAGTGTGTATGTTATCACCCGTAACCATCCGCACAGTAATACCCGCGGATCGGCAAATTGCAACAGACTCTCTAACACCTGGACGAACGGGATCTTTAATACCAACAACTCCAATCAAAGTATACGCTTCAAATGGAATCGAATCTTTTGGATTGAATTCATTTCCCAAATCCTTGTAACAAAGACACAGAGTTCGAAGTGCTTCATTGGCTAATTGTTCAATCGTATCTTTTAGATAATTGTTTAATTCTTTATCTAGAGGAACAACGTCACCGTTTGCATTCAAAACTTTGTCACATGTACCTAGAATTATCTCCGACGCACCCTTGCAGTGGGCCCGGAAACATCCTCCGGGGAGTTCTAAAACAACAGCCATGCACTTTTTCTCAGAATTAAACGGCTCAACTTTGACTAATTTTGACCCTTGAATCTCTGATTGCTTTTCTTTAAGCATTAAACCAAATTCCAAAAGAGCAGTTTCAGTCGGTGAACCAAGAATTTCAGTAGTGTTGTTCTCAGTTTTCACAACTTCACCACTAGTATTATTAAAAATAGACTCAACTAACATTCCAACAACCGAATCAGGAATCGTAGAATAAAATTTTGACGCCCCGGTTGACCCGTTGACTTCCCGAATCTCCCCACAAATCCAAGCTTTTACAAGTGTCATGTGGTTGGTAGTTAGTGTACCCGTCTTGTCACTACAAATATTTGTGGCAGACCCCATTGTTTCACAAGCTGCCAGGTGGCGAACAAGGGCTCGATCGTTCATCATTTTCTTCATGGCAAATGCAAGACTTAAAGTAACAGCTAAAGGTAACCCTTCGGGAACTGCAACCACTACAATTGTAACCGCAATGGCAAAAAATTCAAGCATCTCAAGAGCTTCATCTCCGGACCAAATCCAGTGGGACCCATCTTGCATTTTGCGTACAAACAATCCTTGTACCAACACTGCAAACGTTATAACAGCAAAAAACAAACCTATTTTTCCTATAATTGTTGCTACACCGTTAAGTTTAACTTGCAATGGGGTCTCATCATCTCCACCTTCAACAAGTGTTGCCATTAATTTCCCCCATTGAGTTCTCATTCCAACAGTAGTAACAACCATCTTACACGACCCGTTTTGAACTTTAGTACCGGATAATAGAAACGGGTTCTCGGATGTTACGATTTTAGGATCACTTTCTCCTGTTAGACTTGATTCATTTATCAGTAGCGAAAAACCAGAAACGAAAAGTCCATCAGCAGGGACCTGATCCCCTACAGCAAGGTGCACAATATCACCAACAAGGAGTTCATATATCGAGATCTTTTGTCTGCACTCATTTCTAGTAACTTGAACAGTAATTTTCTTTTTCTCCTTATCTAAATCTTTAAACTGTAAAGACTGTCTATAATCACTTGTAGCAGTAACAAACACCACCAATAAGATACTTGCAACGATTCCAAGACCATCGTGGGCCCCCTTTGGCCAACCTTCCATTGTAATGCCTACAATCAAAGACACAAAAGCACACAAACCGAGTATCATGAGGGTTGTATCTTGAAGTGCTTCCCATACGTATAAGAAGAAACCCTTGGATGGGCTTTCAGCAAATTGATTAATTCCATAAATGTTTTTTCGTTTGTTGATTAATTCTTCAGAAATAGGAATTCCATTGTTGGTTGAAGTTGAGATCTTTTTCATAATGCCTTCGACCCCATCATGAGCTTTTAGTTTCTCTGTGCTACGACCTTCGACTATTGAGCCTAACTCATCGGGACCGATCAAAAAGCCTGCAGCTTTTACTTCTTCCGGTACACTGTAGGTTATACCTGGAAGAGTTGACTAAAAGGTCAACATGATAACTCCTAAAATGATGAAAGATACAAATTTCACTACATTATCGAGATGCATACCATTAAGGAATTGAATTGCCGCATGCGAAACCAGCATCAAGGTTCTTAGACTCTCCTACAATATTAAAGACATCGTAAGAATAAAATTAACCTCAACTCAGGGTAAAATCCTGGAATACACAACTCATAAACAAAAAAGTATCAAAGCAAAGTTTATGAAAAAAAAAAAACTATGTATGTTGGTTTAGGTCTTGCATTTCGAATGCTGATAGTACTTAAATCGAGGCTCAGTATCCCGCAATAGCGTTTCTTGACCTTTAAGTCTTATTATTTGATAAATTAAAATTAAAATCAGTAGATATACAATGAGCAAAAGTGCACAAGTACGGTCTGCAACCATCCATTCAGCATAGCATGATAGCACCACAAAACAACTTGCTGAATGTTGCTATAATGTGACACCATAACTGTCCTTTCCATGTAGTCACAAAACATAGTTAGATTTACATTCCACCTAATCATATTATACAATTCACCTGTATAATGGCTAGTAAGAATCTTAATAAAGCCAGATGTCCTCAGAAACAGAACATAGTGTGCATCAAGCATAATTCTATAAGATGGCTGCCATAAAAGGGTTATGCTCCTCATATCTCAAAATGTATCTGTATTCTTAAGTTATCGATATGCTCAAATCTAGATTAGTTGCATGTTAGAAGATCATATTGTTAATAGCCAATACCTTTAGAGAAAGAATCTATAGACAACATCTAGAAGGAAAGCTATACTTTGCTTTTCATGTAGCCAAAACATATGGTAAGATTTACATTCGATTCGATAGTATCATATATGGTTATTAAGGAATCTCAATAAAGCCATTTGTCCTCAGAAACAGAGCATAGATTGCATCAAGCAGAATTCTATAAGATGGCAGCCACAAGAGGATTATGCTCCTCAAATCTCAAATACGAAACATATTCTTATGTTATCAACATGCTCAAAACTAGATTAGTTACAGGTTAGGTGATCATATTTTAAATAGCCAAAATCTTTAGAGATAGAATCTATAAATAGCATCTAGATGAAATTGTTCAGCTCGTCATCTATGTCTATAACTATGGTAATTAATTTGGAAGTGCAGAAGTGTGAGATTTCAACTCAAGATCTATAGAATACCCTAACTAGTCACATTCACTTGTACACTCCTACTAGTATCGTGTGATGATCATGCTTTTCTCAAATATGTAGATTCAGATATTAACATTAGAAACATTTCCACACCGATGTATACATCATAACTCTGACATATAAACCTCATTTTAAATGTATATATACTAAATAATTTGTACTATCAGCTTAAACAATGTATCAACTCATTAACAATCGTTTCCACATATATCAACATCACAAAATGATCGCACTTGATTTATGAAATATGTAATATATTACCAACCTAAGGCATCATGTTACTAGTTACTACACTATTTCCATAGATTGTTATATAAATGATTGTACAACCACATGTTACTTTTAAGTTATAAATTAATCACAACTTATAATTACATTCTTCTCAAACATAGTCATATTTCCTTATGTAAGGATTGTAGCAATCTAATCGCTATTTAGAGCAAGATACATTCCATATTTCATACATATCTCTACTAACCAGTTCAATTATAATAACTTCAAATCAGTAGCTGTGTACTCTCCTAATTACATATCAGTAAACAGAGCTGTATCCAACGCTACACATAATCTTCATTACAAATCATAACAGGAAAACTAAATCATAATGTTCAATTACAAACCTACAGTTCACTAGATTCAACTATCAACTAATATTACTGAAAACAACACAAAATAACAACAGCGCAATATAGAAATATAGAAATATATTCATAATAAAACAAAACTCTATTTCATAAAGCTAACTAATCGACAAATTATGGTACGAATATGTGAATCATACTACTCAACGAATTACAATAAGACAAAGCAGCAACAGCACACAAAAACGCACAAATACAGTACAGATCCGAATAATGAAAACGGACCAGATTAGATCGCTGAATCGCTCGAGCTTCAGTACGCTTCGATAGATTAGCAGTGAAACGAAAACGCCGTTTCTTATTCTTCACTAACCAACACAACTTCCTCCATCGCTGTAACGCTTCTTCCGATGAGTTTTTAGGCTTCACGTCAAAATTATCGTTCAAATAGCTCTCCATAACTACTACTAACTGCTTCTAAGTAACTACTGCTGCTGCTGCTGCTGCTGCTAGAGTTTTGAAAATAGCATCAATCGAACAAAACGGCGCCGTACAGTTCAGATCTGGTGTTACTACGGTTTGATCGTTGAGATATTAATTGCGGTTAGGTATTTTGAAAAATGAGAGAGTGAGTGTTGACCTTTTCTTTTTAACTTTTAGAGGTAGGAATGGAATACACACACAACTCCCATTAACAAATTTGTAGTGATGTAAGTTTTTAACCAAACAAATAATGTTAAGGGTTTCCGGTTATCCGAATGAGGGAGACGTGGGTCAGGAAACCGCGTATTCTTCCAAGTTTACCGGATGTTGACCCAATAGAAATTTTGGAGATTAGGTGTAACGTTTTTTTCCTTTGTGCAAGTTTAAGTAGGTAAAATATAAATATAAATAAATATAAATATAAATATAAAAAAGATTTCAAGATAAAAAATAGACAGAATTACATGGATAGTCCTTGTGATTTGTTCAAAAACACACGGATAGTCAAAACTTAATTTTTTAACATTTTTAGTCCTTTAGTTTGCACTTTCTTCACAAATAATCCAAAGACGTCGCAGATGATAAATTCAATAGTTAACCCTATGCATGTGCCAAGCACACAAGGGAATTTTTGTCATTTGTTAGACTATCCGTGCACTAATTAATCTTTTTCCTCCTTTCACTTTCATTTTCATCTTCATCTTCACTCTCTCTCCTTCCAATCTCTTCTCCAACCTAAAACGTCTAATAACACTACATTTAAACCTAAATATAAACCCAAAAATATCAATTAGATTTTGCGTTTCAACTCATCATATTTGTTTCATATACCAACTGAAAATCATATATGAAACAAATATAAAAAATGCTACAAGATAGAAAACAACTAACGGTTTATACCTCACTGAATCAAAACAAATCTAATTGAATCTCATTCTGCAAATCTAATGCTACAAAATCTGATTGAATCTCAACCTGCAAATCTAATGCTACAAAATCTAATTGAATCAAAAAAATCTAATACTACAAAATCAAAACAAAAGAAATAATTCAACTTAATCTCAACCTACAAATCTTATTACACCCAACGATTTATTATGCTTAGCAACGATTTTGTTTTATCACCAAATGTATTCAAGAATGATAAATTAAAACTATGAAGTGGGTGCAAGGATGTTAGGAAAATTAAAAACATAGAACCCAACAACGTTACAGATCTAAAGAATTCACCAAAACCTCAAGTACCTAATGTCGATTCAATTTCCCCAAATTGTCGTACACGTCATCACTTTCGAACCAGAAGAATAGCAACAGCGGAAAATAGTGGCAATTAATCTTGATTATAACATCCGCATTATATCTTTGGATTATTAAACTCCGTCACAAATTAATCTTGATTATAACTTGTAATACCCAAATATTTATTGTACATAATGTATTTATGGCGTACGATGCGTGTATGAAGTGTACGAAGCATGTACGTGTTGCTTGCTCGAATGTCAAAGAAAACTAGACGTTGTTTGAGTTACAAGGTGTGTACGTATCTTTTCAATCCCAAATAAAGTTTGAGTTAATGTTTCAAACGCGACGGGGAAGGTTAAAACGCGACGCAATGAAAATCCCAGCTCCTAATCAACGTATCGCGTTTTAGTGGTGTGTGTCGTGTCTTGGTTGTCGCGTAACGCGATAGACTGTCGCGAAACGCGACAGTATCGCAGAACTGACCAAAATAACCCGTTTTAAGGGGTATTTTGAGGGTGTTTTGCTAATTTCGCATTGTGGACGGGTTTTGTATCCCAAATCAGTTCCAAACCTTATCCTATATTCATTTTCACACACAAACACTCTCATCTTCAAACCCTAGAGAGAGGAGGAGAGTTTAGAGAGAGAAAGCTCCAATTGGAGAAGAAGAATAGTGTTTCGGGTCGAACCTCAAGTGTTAAAGTTGTTCTACTCGTCAACGGCATCATTTTGGTGGTATTGGTAAGTCTCAAACTCCGAATTTCATCTTTATGATTTGATATTCAAGTTAGAGTTTTAAGCTTGTTAGTTGTAAAACCCATTTAGATGATGATGTGGGTTTATGGAAACTAGTTATTTTTTATACATGGTGGGTTTTGGGTTGGTTGATGATTTAACCATGTTTAAGGCTTGTAAGTGGTGTATAATCACTAGTGTTAGTGATTATGGAACTGTTGGAACCCATTTAGGTGTATTTGGGTTGACTAATTTTGAAATGGGTCAAAATTAGGGTTTAGGTGTCAAATTGGGCAAGATAAGTGTTTAACACTTATGATTGGGTTTAATTGGCGTATTAGGACTATTCTCATTTGTGCTAGTGATTATTGGTTAGTTTGGGCGTGGTTTGAGCTTGGAAGTGCAATTGGGTCGATATTGCACTAGTTGTCAATATGGGTTGGTTTGTAATCCACCCTAATGAAATGTCCCGTTCTTATTGATTAAAAACGTTCCATATTAATTGATTTCGTTGCGAGGTTTTGACCTCTATATGAGACGTTTTTCAAAGACTGCATTCATTTTTAAAACAAACCATAACCTTTATTTCATAAATAAAGGTTTAAAAAGCTTTACGTAGATTATCAAATAATGATAATCTAAAATATCCTGTTTACACACGACCATTACATAATGGTTTACAATACAAATATGTTACATCGAAATCAGTTTCTTGAATGCAGTTTTTACACAATATCATACAAACATGGACTCCAAATCTTGTCCTTATTTTAGTATGCAACAGCGGAAGCTCTTAATATTCACCTGAGAATAAACATGCTTTAAACGTCAACAAAAATGTTGGTGAGTTATAGGTTTAACCTATATATATCAAATCGTAACAATAGACCACAAGATTTCATATTTCAATACACATCCCATACATAGAGATAAAAATCATTCATATGGTGAACACCTGGTAACCGACATTAACAAGATGCATATATAAGAATATCCCCATCATTCCGGGACACCCTTCGGATATGATATAAATTTCGAAGTACTAAAGCATCCGGTACTTTGGATGGGGTTTGTTAGGCCCAATAGATCTATCTTTAGGATTCGCGTCAATTAGGGTGTCTGTTCCCTAATTCTTAGATTACCAGACTTAATAAAAAAGGGGCATATTCGATTTCGATAATTCAACCATAGAATGTAGTTTCACGTACTTGTGTCTATTTTGTAAATCATTTATAAAACCTGCATGTATTCTCATCCCAAAAATATTAGATTTTAAAAGTGGGACTATAACTCACTTTCACAGATTTTTACTTCGTCGAGAAGTAAGACTTGGCCACTGGTTGATTCACGAACCTATAACAATATATACATATATATCAAAGTATGTTCAAAATATACTTACAACACTTTTAATATATTTTGATGTTTTAAGTTTATTAAGTCAGCTGTCCTCGTTAGTAACCTACAACTAGTTGTCCACAGTTAGATGTACAGAAATAAATCAATAAATATTATCTTGAATCAATCCACGACCCAGTGTATACGTATCTCAGTATTGATCACAACTCAAACTATATATATTTTGGAATCAACCTCAATCCTGTATAGCTAACTCCAACATTCACATATAGAGTGTCTATGGTTGTTCCGAAATATATATAGATGTGTCGACATGATAGGTCGAAACATTGTATACGTGTCTATGGTATCTCAAGATTACATAATATACAATACAAGTTGATTAAGTTATGGTTGGAATAGATTTGTTACCAATTTTCACGTAGCTAAAATGAGAAAAATTATCCAATCTTGTTTTACCCATAACTTCTTCATTTTAAATCCGTTTTGAGTGAATCAAATTGCTATGGTTTCATATTGAACTCTATTTTATGAATATAAACAGAAAAAGTATAGGTTTATAGTCGGAAAAATAAGTTACAAGTAGTTTTTGTAAAGGTAGTCATTTCAGTCGAAAGAACGACGTCTAGATGACCATTTTAGAAAACATACTTCCACTTTGAGTTTAACCATAATTTTTGGATATAGTTTCATGTTCATAATAAAAATCATTTTCTCAGAATAACAACTTTTAAATCAAAGTTTATCATAGTTTTTAATTAACTAACCCAAAACAGCCCGCGGTGTTACTACGACGGCGTAAATCAGGTTTTACGGTGTTTTTCGTGTTTCCAGGTTTTAAATCATTAAGTTAGCATATCATATAGATATAGAACATGTGTTTAGTTAATTTTAAAAGTCAAGTTAGAAGGATTAACTTTTGTTTGCGAACAAGTTTAGAATTAACTAAACTATGTTCTAGTGATTACGAGTTTAAACCTTCGAATAAGATAGTTTTATATATATGAATCGAATGATGTTATGAACATCATTATTACCTCAAGTTTAGTAGGTAAACCTACTGGAAGTGACAAGAAATGATCTAGCTTCAAAGGATCTTGGATGGCTTGAAAGTTCTTGAAGTAGGATCATGACACAAAAACAAGTTCAAGTAAGATTTTTACTCGAATTAAGATAGTTTATAGTTATAGAAATTGAATCAAAGTTTGAATATGAATATTACCTTGAATAAGAAAGATAACCTACTGTATATAACAAAGGTTTCTTGATCTTAGATGATTACTTGGAATGGATTAGAAAGCTTGGAAGTAAATTAGTAAACTTGAAGGGATTTTTGAAGTGTTCTTGAAGTGTTCTTCCTATGATGATTATAGCTTGATTCTTGAAGTGATTTTTAATGAAGATGATGATTAACTACTGGAAAAATACGTTCATAATAGTGTGTGTGTGTTGAGAGAGAATTAGAAAGAGAATTGGAAGTGAAATGGAGTGAATGATGAGTGGTAATTGGTGAGTGGTGAGTGGGGTTAAAAGGAGTTCTAGTTAGTTGACTAGCTCATGGTAGAAGTTAAAATTGATTATTCATACATGACATAATCAAGAGTGGAATCCCATGCTAGTTCCTATTGGTATATACCCATAGTAAGTACGTTTTGAAGCTGTGTATAATACGGGTAAGAATACGACTAGAATTCTTGATGAAAGAAAAGAATGGGAAAGTAACTGTACCAATTTTCGTTAAGTATGAGTGTTTTGATATATGTCTTGAAGTCTTCCAAAAGTATTTTAATACATCTAAATACACTACATGTATATACATTTTAACTGAGTCGTTAAGTCATCGTTAGTCGTTACATGTAAGTGTTGTTTTGAAACCTTTAAGTTAACGATCTCAATTAATGTTGTTAACCCATTGTTTATTATATCTAATGAGATGTTAAATTATTATATTATCATGATATTATGATATATTAATATATCTTAATATGATATATATACATTTAAATGTTGTTACAACGATAATCGTTACATATATGTCTCGTTTCGAAATCCTTAAGTTAGTAGTCTTGTTTATATGTATATAACCCATTGTTAATATACTTATGGAGATACTTACTTATCATAATCTCATGTTAACCATATGTATATCCATATATATATATCGTCATGTCATTTTTACAAGTTTTAACGTTCGTGAATCGCCGGTCAACTTGGGTGGTCAATTGTCTATATGAAACATATTTCAATTAATCAAGTCTTAACAAGTTTGATTGCTTAACATGTTGGAAACATTTAATCATGTAAATATCAATCTCAATTAATATATATAAACATGGAAAAGTTCGGGTCACTACAGTACCTACCCGTTAAATAAATTTCGTCCCGAAATTTTAAGCTGTTGAAGGTGTTGACGAATCTTCTGGAAATAGATGCGGGTATTTCTTCTTCATCTGATCTTCATGCTCCCAGGTGAACTCGGGTCCTCTATGAGCATTCCATCTAACCTTAACAATTGGTATCTTGTTTTGCTTAAGTCTTTTAACCTCACGATCCATTATTTCGACGGGTTCTTCGATGAATTGAAGTTTTTCGTTGATTTGGATTTCATCTAACGGAATAGTGAGATCTTCTTTAGCAAAACATTTCTTTAAATTCGAGACGTGAAAAGTGTTATGTACAGCCGCGAGTTGTTGAGGTAACTCAAGTCGGTAAGCTACTGGTCCGACACGATCAATAATCTTGAATGGTCCAATATACCTTGGATTTAATTTCCCTCGTTTACCAAATCGAACAACGCCTTTCCAAGGTGCAGCTTTAAGCATGACCATCTCTCCAATTTCAAATTCTATATCTTTTCTTTTAATGTCAGCGTAGCTCTTTTGTCGACTTTGGGCGGTTTTCAACCGTTGTTGAATTTGGATGATCTTCTCGGTAGTTTCTTGTATAATCTCCGGACCCGTAATCTGTCTATCCCCCACTTCACTCCAACAAATCGGAGACCTGCACTTTCTACCATAAAGTGCTTCAAACGGCGCCATCTCAATGCTTGAATGGTAGCTGTTGTTGTTGGAAAATTCTACTAACGGTAGATGTCGATCCCAACTGTTTCCGAAATCAATAACACATGCTCGTAGCATGTCTTCAAGCGTTTGTATCGTCCTTTCGCTCTGCCCATCAGTTTGTGGATGATAGGCAGTACTCATGTCTAGACGAGTTCCTAATGCTTGCTGTAATGTCTGCCAGAATCTTGAAATAAATCTGCCATCCCTATCAGAGATAATAGAGATTGGTATTCCATGTCTGGAGATGACTTCCTTCAAATACAGTCGTGCTAACTTCTCCATCTTATCATCTTATCTTATTGGTAGGAAGTGTGCTGATTTGGTGAGACGATCAACTATTACCCAAATAGTATCAAAACCACTTGCAGTCCTTGGCAATTTAGTGATGAAATCCATGGTAATGTTTTCCCATTTCCATTCCGGGATTTCGGGTTGTTGAAGTAGACCTGATGGTTTCTGATGCTCAGCTTTGACCTTAGAACACGTCAAACATTCTCCTACGTATTTAGCAACATCGACTTTCATACCCGGCCACCAAAAATGTTTCTTGAGATCCTTGTACATCTTCCCCGTTCCAGGATGTATTGAGTATCTGGTTTTATGAGCTTCTCTAAGTACCATTTCTCTCATATCTCCAAATTTTGGTACCCAAATCCTTTCAGCCCTATACCGGGTTCCGTCTTCCCGAATATTAAGATGCTTCTCCGATCCTTTGGGTATTTCATCCTTTAAATTTCCGTCTTTTAAAACTTCTTGTTGTGCCTCCTTTATTTGAGTAGTAATGTTATTATGAATCATTATATTCATAGATTTTACTCGAATGGGTTCTCTGTCCTTCCTGCTCAAGGCATCGGCTACCACATTTGCCTTCCCCGGGTGGTAACGAATCTCAAAGTCATAATCATTCAATAATTCAATCCACCTACGCTGCCTCATATTCAGTTGTTTCTGATTAAATATGTGTTGAAGACTTTTGTGGTCGGTATATGTAATACTTTTGACCCCATATAAGTAGTGCCTCCAAGTCTTTAATGCAAAAACAACAGCGCCTAATTCCAAATCATGCGTCGTATAATTTTGTTCGTGAATCTTCAATTGTCTAGACGCATAAGCAATCACCTTCGTTCGTTGCATTAATACATAACCGAGACCTTGCTTTGATGCGTCACAATAAATCACAAAATCATCATTCCCTTCAGGCAATGACAATATAGGTGCCGTAGTTAGCTTTTTCTTCAATAACTGAAACGCTTTCTCTTGTTCATCATTCCATTCAAATTTCTTCCCTTTATGCGTTAATGCAGTCAAGGGTTTTGCTATTCTAGAAAAGTCTTGGATGAACCTTCTGTAGTAACCAGCTAGTCCTAAAAACTGGCGTATGTGTTTCGGAGTTTTCGGGGTTTCCCACTTTTCAACAGTTTCTATCTTTGCCGGATCCACCTTAATACCTTCTTTGTTCACTATGTGACCGAGGAATTGAACTTCTTCCAACCAAAATGCACACTTTGAAAACTTAGCGTACAATTCTTCCTTCCTCAATACTTCTAACACCTTTCTCAAATGTTCACCGTGTTCTTGGTCATTCTTTGAGTAAATAAGTATGTCATCAATGAAAACAATGACAAACTTGTCAAGGTATGGTCCACACACTCGGTTCATAAGGTCCATGAACACAGCTGGTGCATTAGTTAAACCAAACGGCATGACCATAAACTCGTAATGACCGTAACGTGTTCTGAAAGCAGTCTTTGGAATATCATCTTCTTTCACCCGCATTTGATGATACCCGGAACGTAAGTCAATCTTTGAATAAACAGACGAGCCTTGTAGTTGATCAAATAAGTCGTCGATTCTCGGTAGTGGGTAGCGGTTCTTGATGGTAAGTTTGTTCAACTCTCGGTAGTCGATACACAACCTGAATGTACCATCTTTCTTCTTGACAAACAAAACAGGAGCTCCCCACGGTGATGTGCTTGGTCGAATGAAACCACGCTCTAAAAGTTCTTGTAATTGGCCTTGCAGTTCTTTCATTTCACTGGGTGCGAGTCTGTAAGGAGCACGAGCTATTGGTGCAGCTCATGGTAAAAGATATATTTAAAATTCAACGGATCGATGTGGGGGTAATCCCGGTAATTCTTTCGGAAATACATCGGGAAATTCTTTTGCAATGGGAACATCATTAATGCTCTTTTCTTCAGTTTGTACTTTCTCGACGTGTGCTAGAACAGCATAGCAACCTTTTCTTATTAGTTTTTGTGCCTTCAAATTACTAATAAGATGTAGCTTCGTGTTGCCCTTTTCTCCGTACACCATTAAGGGTTTTCCTTTTTCTCGTATAATGCGAATTGCATTTTTGTAACAAACGATCTCTGCTTTCACTTCTTTCAACCAGTCCATACCGATTATCACATCAAAACTCCCTAACTCTACTGGTATCAAATCAATCTTAAATGTTTCGCTAACCAGTTTAATTTCTCGATTCCGACATATATTATCTTCTGAAATTAATTTACCATTTGCTAATTCGAGTAAAAATTTACTATCCAAAGGCGTCAATGGACAACTTAATTTAGCACAAAAATCTCTACTCATATAGCTTCTATCCGCACCCGAATCAAATAAAACGTAAGCAAATTTATTGTCAATAAGAAACGTACCCGTAACAAGCTCCGGGTCTTCCTGTGCCTCTGCCGCATTAATATTGAAAACTCTTCCGCGGCCTTGTCCATTCGTGTTCTCCTGGTTCGGGCAATTTCTAATAATGTGGCCCGGTTTTCCACATTTATAACAAACTACATTGGCATAACTTGCTCTGACACTACTTCCTCCGCCATTACTCGTTCCGACACCATTTGTTCCTTTCGTTCTATTAACCCCTGGTCCGTAGACTTCACACTTCGCCGCGCTATGACCATTTCTTTTACACTTGTTGCAAAATTTGGTGCAGAACCCCGAGTGATACTTTTCACACCTTTGGCATAGCTGCTTCTGATTGTTGTTGTTGTTGTTGCGGTTATTATTGTTGTTGGGATGATTGTTGTTGTTGTTGTTGTTGTTGTTGTTGTTGTTGTTGTTGGGCCGTTTGTTGTAGTTGCGATTGATGTTGCGATTGTTGGGATAATTGTTGCGATTATTGTTGTAATTGCTGTTGTTGTTGTATTGGTGATTCTTATCACCGTTTTCCTCCCACTTTCTTTTGACTTGCTTCACATTGGCCTCTTCAGCAGTCTGTTCTTTAATTCTTTCTTCAATCTGGTTCACTAGTTTGTGAGCCATTCTACATGCCTGTTGTATGGAGGCGGGCTCATGTGAACTTATATCTTTTTGGATTCTTTCCGGTAATCCTTTCACATACGCATCGATCTTCTCTTCCTCATCTTCGAATGCTCCCGGACACAATAGGCACAATTCTGTGAATCGTCTTTCGTACGTGGTAATATCAAATCCTTGGGTTCGTAACCCTCTTAGTTCTGTCTTGAGCTTATTGACCTCGGTTCTGGGACGGTACTTCTCGTTCATTAAGTGATTGAATGCTGACCACGGTAGTGCGTACGCATCATCTTGTCCCACTTGCTCTAGATAGGTATTCCACCATGTTAACGCAGAACCTATGAAGGTATGCGTAGCGTACTTCACTTTGTCCTCTTCAGTACACTTACTTATGGCAAACACCGATTCGACCTTCTCGGTCCATCGTTTCAATCCGATCGGTCCTTCGGTTCCATCAAATTCCAAAGGTTTGCAGGCAGTGAATTCTTTGTAGGTGCATTCTACACGATTTCCTGTACTGTCAGATCCAAGGTTATTGTTGGTATGTAGCGCAGCCTGTACTGTGGCTATGTTTGAAGCTAGAAAAGTACGGAATTCCTCTTCATTCATATTCACGGTGTGTCGAGTAGTCGGTGCCATTTCCTTCAAAATAGTCAAATGGAACAAGTTAATCATACAGAATATTAAGAGTAGTTAATAGTATTTCGTAGCATAATATGAACTCATTTATAAAAGCTTTTTCTTCATATTAGCGTTTTATAAGTTTAAATTAGGGTAGTACCTACCCGTTAAGTTCATACTTAGTAGCTAATATACAATTCAACTACTACAATTCTATATGAAAAACTGATTGTAATAATATTTCGCATTCAAACTCTTATACAATATTTTACAAACTTATAATACCGCTTATTTTATATAAAGCATGAAATATAGCACACAATAACTTTGATACAAGATAGTTGTGAAGATAATTCTAGCTAGTATACAAGTCGTTCAGCAAAGGCAATAAAGACACGTAATTCATACGTTTAGAAACAAGTCATGCATTCTGGTTTTACTAGGACTACTTCCCATCCTTGGTCTTGTGGAACATAACCGTTATGGCCGTTGATAAGACAGCGTGTTGTAACGTCGTCAAAGGGACGAGGGTTACGTAATGACCAACAGTCTCGTAATAACCTAAAAACCTCATTTCTTACCCCAATTACCGACTCCGTCACTTGTGGGAACGTTTTGTTTAATAGTTGTAGCCCGATGTTCTTGTTCTCACTTTGGTGAGAAGCGAACATTACTAACCCGTAAGCATAACATGCTTCTTTATGTTGCATGTTAGCCGCTTTTTCTAAATCACGAAGTCCTATATTCGGATATACTGAGTCAAAATAATTTCTTAACCCGTTGCGTAAAATAGCATTTGGGTTCCCCGCAATATATGCGTCAAAGTAAACACATCGTAACTTATGGATTTCCCAATGTGATATCCCCCATCTTTCGAATGAAAGCCTTTTATAAACCAAGGCATTCTTGGAACGTTCTTCGAATGTCTTACAAACTGATCTCGCCTAAAATAGTTGTGCCGAGGAATTCTGACCGACTCTAGACAAGATTTCATCAATCATGTCTCCGGGTAGGTCTCTTAAAATATTGGGTTGTCTATCCATTTTGTGTTTTTATACTGTAAAATAGACAAGAGTTAGATTCATAAAAAAAATACTTATTAATACAAGCAATTTTTACATATATCATAAAGCATAAGCACACTATATTACATATATTACACCACACGAATACAACTATCTTATTCCGACTCGCTCGTTTCTTCTTGTTCGGTTTTGGTTCGTTTTGCCAAGTTTCTAGAGATATATGATGTTCCCCTAATACGAGCCGTCGTTGTCCACATTGGTTTAGAAAAACCTGGTGGTTTAGAGGTTCCCGGGTCATTGTTACAACTTAAGGACTTCGGGGGTTGACGATACATATAAAGTTCATCGGGGTTGGAATTAGATTTCTCTATTTTTATGCCCTTTCCCTTATTATTTTATTTTGCCTTTTTAAATTCAGTTGGGGTAATTTTTATAACATCATCGGAATTCTCGTCGGAATCCGATTCATCGGAGAATTGGTAATCCTCCTAATATTTTGCTTCCTTGGCGGAAACACCATTGACCATAATTAACTTTGGTTGGTTGGTAGAGGATTCTCTTTTACTTAACCGTTTTATTATTTCCCCCACCAGTTCTATTTCTTCTTCCGGTTCCGATTCTTCTTCCGGTTCCGATTCTTCTTCCGGTTCCGACTCTTCTTCCGGTTCCTCTTCGGGAACTTGTGAATCAGTCCACGAATCATTCCAATTTACATTTGACTCTTCATTATTATTAGGTGAGTCAATGGGACTTGTTCTAGAGGTAGACATCTATCACATAATATCAAACACGTTAAGAGATTAATATATCACATAATATTCATATGTTAAAAATATATAGTTTCCAACAAAAATGTTAAGCAATCATTTTTAAAGAAAACACGGTCGAAGTCCAGACTCACTAATGCATCCTAACAAACTCGATAAGACACACTAATGCAAATTTTCTGGTTCTCTAAGACCAACGCTCTGATACCAACTGAAATGTCCCGTTCTTATTGATTAAAAACGTTCCATATTAATTGATTTCGTTGCGAGGTTTTGACCTCTATATGAGACGTTTTTCAAAGACTGCATTCATTTTTAAAACAAACCATAACCTTTATTTCATAAATAAAGGTTTAAAAAGCTTTACGTAGATTATCAAATAATGATAATCTAAAATATCCTGTTTACACACGACCATTATATAATGGTTTACAATACAAATATGTTACATCGAAATCAGTTTCTTGAATGCAGTTTTTACACAATATCATACAAACATGGACTCCAAATCTTGTCCTTATTTTAGTATGCAACAGCGGAAGCTCTTAATATTCACCTGAGAATAAACATGCTTTAAACGTCAACAAAAATGTTGGTGAGTTATAGGTTTAACCTATATATATCAAATCGTAACAATAGACCACAAGATTTCATATTTCAATACACATCCCATACATAGAGATAAAAATCATTCATATGGTGAACACCTGGTAACTGACATTAACAAGATGCATATATAAGAATATCCCCATCATTCCGGGACACCCTTCGGATATGATATAAATTTCGAAGTACTAAAGCATCCGGTACTTTGGATGGGGTTTGTTAGGCCCAATAGATCTATCTTTAGGATTCGCGTCAATTAGGTTGTCTGTTCCCTAATTCTTAGATTACCAGACTTAATAAAAAAGGGGCATATTCGATTTCGATAATTCAACCATAGAATGTAGTTTCACGTACTTGTGTCTATTTTGTAAATCATTTATAAAACCTGCATGTATTCTCATCCCAAAAATATTAGATTTTAAAAGTGGGACTATAACTCACTTTCACAGATTTTTACTTCGTCGAGAAGTAAGACTTGGCCACTGGTTGATTCACGAACCTATAACAATATATACATATATATCAAAGTATGTTCAAAATATACTTACAACACTTTTAATATATTTTGATGTTTTAAGTTTATTAAGTCAGCTGTCCTCGTTAGTAAGCTACAACTAGTTGTCCACAGTTAGATGTACAGAAATAAATCGATAAATATTATCTTGAATCAATCCACGACCCAGTGTATACGTATCTCAGTATTGATCACAACTCAAACTATATATATTTTGGAATCAACCTCAACCCTGTATAGCTAACTCCAACATTCACATATAGAGTGTCTATGGTTGTTCCGAAATATATATAGATGTGTCGACATGATAGGTCGAAACATTGTATACGTGTCTATGGTATCTCAAGATTACATAATATACAATACAAGTTGATTAAGTTATGGTTGGAATAGATTTGTTACCAATTTTCACGTAGCTAAAATGAGAAAAATTATCCAATCTTGTTTTACCCATAACTTCTTCATTTTAAATCCGTTTTGAGTGAATCAAATTGCTATGGTTTCATATTGAACACTATTTTATGAATCTAAACAGAAAAAGTATAGGTTTATAGTCGGAAAAATAAGTTACAAGTCGTTTTTGTAAAGGTAGTCATTTCAGTCGAAAGAACGACGTCTAGATGACCATTTTAGAAAACATACTTTCACTTTGAGTTTAACCATAATTTTTGGATATAGTTTCATGTTCATAATAAAAATCATTTTCTCAGAATAACAACTTTTAAATCAAAGTTTATCATAGTTTTTAATTAACTAACCCAAAACAGCCCGCGGTGTTACTACGACGGCGTAAATCAGGTTTTACGGTGTTTTTCGTGTTTCCAGATTTTACATCATTAAGTTAGCATATCATATAGATATAGAACATGTGTTTAGTTAATTTTAAAAGTCAAGTTAGAAGGATTAACTTTTGTTTGCGAACAAGTTTAGAATTAACTAAACTATGTTCTAGTGATTACGAGTTTAAACCTTCGAATAAGATAGTTTTATATATATGAATCGAATGATGTTATGAACATCATTACTACCTCAAGTTTAGTAGGTAAACCTACTGGAAGTGACAAGAAATGATCTAGCTTCAAAGGATCTTGGATGGCTTGAAAGTTCTTGAAGTAGGATCATGACACAAAAACAAGTTCAAGTAAGATTTTTACTCGAATTAAGATAGTTTATAGTTATAGAAATTGAATCAAAGTTTGAATATGAATATTACCATGAATAAGAAAGATAACCTACTGTATATAACAAAGGTTTCTTGATCTTAGATGATTACTTGGAATGGATTAGAAAGCTTGGAAGTAAATTAGTAAACTTGAAGGGATTTTTGAAGTGTTCTTGAAGTGTTCTTCCTATGATGATTATAGCTTGATTCTTGAAGTGATTTTTGATGAAGATGATGATTAACTACTGGAAAAATACGTTCATAATAGTGTGTGTGTGTTGAGAGAGAATTAGAAAGAGAATTGGAAGTGAAATGGAGTGAATGATGAGTGGTAATTGGTGAGTGGTGAGTGGGGTTAAAAGGAGTTCTAGTTAGTTGACTAGCTCATGGTAGAAGTTAAAATTGATTAGTCATACATGACATAATCAAGAGGGAATCCCATGCTAGTTCCTATTGGTATATACCCATAGTAAGTACGTTTTGAAGCTGTGTATAATACGGGTAAGAATACGACTAGAATTCTTGATGAAAGAAAAGAATGGGAAAGTAACTGTACCCATTTTCGTTAAGTATGAGTGTTTTGATATATGTCTTGAAGTCTTCCAAAAGTATTTTAATACATCTAAATACACTACATGTATATACATTTTAACTGAGTCGTTAAGTCATCGTTAGTCGTTACATGTAAGTGTTGTTTTGAAACCTTTAAGTTAACGATCTCAATTAATGTTGTTAACCCATTGTTTATTATATCTAATGAGATGTTAAATTATTATATTATCATGATATTATGATATATTAATATATCTTAATATGATATATATACATTTAAATGTCGTTACAATGATAATCGTTACATATATGTCTCGTTTCGAAATCCTTAAGTTAGTAGTCTTGTTTATATGTATATAACTCATTGTTAATATACTTATGGAGATACTTACTTATCATAATCTCATGTTAACCATATGTATATCCATATATATATCGTCATGTCGTTTTTACAAGTTTTAACGTTCGTGAATCGCCGGTCAACTTGGGTGGTCAATTGTCTATATGAAACATATTTCAATTAATCAAGTCTTAACAAGTTTGATTGTTTAACATGTTGGAAACATTTAATCATGTAAATATCAATCTCAATTAATATATATAAACATGGAAAAGTTCGGGTCACTACACCTAATTCTATTGTTTGTTATGTGATAAATGGAATAGGTACGTTTCATTGGCGATTGTGGATTTTGGTTTGGCATCCATCAAGACTTCAAGGTGAGTGTAAATATATTATATGCATATGTATGCATAGGATGGGTACGGGTTAGTACAGTGATCCTTGCTCGGATTCACTCTACATGTGATGGGAAAATTGATTCTTGGAGTTTGAGTCCATGTTGTACGTTTATGCGTTTTGGGTTACCACCCTTGGGATAGTGAATCTTTGGCATATATGGATTCACGTTGGCATGTTGTAATGACCCGACTTTTTCGACTTATATTTTTGTGCTTTATACTTTCACGAAACTGCGTATTTGTTGCGTACTGAGCTATTTTATGCTTTGGGATCTTATTTCATGAATAATTACTTTCGTTGATACCTTACAACATGTTATTAGGTGCTTAATCACTTAACTTGATCCTCGAATACTTTTACGACCGTTAGTACCTTACAAGTTAGCATTTTCTTCAATAACCGAAACGCTTTCTCTTGTTCATCCTTCCATTCAAATTTCTTCCCTTTATGCGTCAATGCAGTCAAGGGTTTTACTATTTTGGAAAAATATTGGATGAATCTTCTGTAGTAACCAGCCAATCCTAAAAATTGGCGTATATGCTTCGGAGTTTTTGGGGTTTCCCACTTTTCAACGATTTCAATTTTTGCCAGATCAACCTGAATACCTTCTTTGTTTACTATATGACCGAGGAATTGAACTTCTTCCAACCAAAATGCACACTTTGAAAACTTAGCATACAGTTTTTCTTTCCTCAATAACTCTAGCACTTTTCTCAAATGTTCTTCGTGCTCTTGACCATTCTTTGAGTAAATAAGCATGTCATCGATGAAGACAATGACAAACTTGTCAAGATATGGTCCACACACGCGGTTCATGAGGTCCATGAACACAGCTAGTGCGTTAGTCAGTCCAAACGGCATAACCATAAACTCATAATGATCGTAACGCGTCCTAAAAGCAGTCTTTGGAATATCATCCACCTTCACCCGCATTTGATGATACCCGAAACGTAAATCGATCTTCGAATAAACTGACGAACCTTGTAATTGGTCAAATAAGTCATCGATTCTCGGTAGTGGATAACGGTTCTTGATGGTAAGTTTGTTCAACTCTCTGTAGTCGATACATAACCTGAATGTACCATCTTTCTTTTTGATAAACAAAACAGGAGCTCCCCACGGTGATGTGCTTGGTCGAATGAAACCACGCTCTAAAATGTAAGATCCTGTTTTCCTTTTCGGGTTTGGACGCCATCCAAATATTTGGGACGCCGTCCCGGTTTGAAGACCTGGATGCCGTCCAACATTTTGGGACGCCGTCCAGGATGGCTGGCAGGCATGTCTTTTTGCTATTATTTATTTTAGATGGGTATTTTGGTAATTACACTTCTTGGATGAATTAAAGGCCCTAGATCAGTTTGGTTGAGCCTCATTACTCCATTCCTAACCACCAAACTTCATCCACTTAAATCCTAGTGAGAGAGTGTGATTCAAGTGTGAGAAAGCTCAAATCAGAGAAGAAGAAGCTTGTTTCGGGTTTTAGCTCGAGCATTAAAGTTGTTCATCTCCTCGTTAGCTTCGTTTTGATTGTTGTGGTAAGCCCTAAACTTGATTACCTTAGTTTAATGTGTTTAAGGGTTAGGGTTTGGGTTTGTATTGCACATAAAACCCATTTGTGAGTAATTTGGGGTTTTTGGGTAAGTTTGGGTCATGAAGACCCAAATGGTGACTAACCTAGGGTTTTGAAAGGGTAAATGGTGTAAATGGGTCTTAAAGACCTAAGTAAATACTAATACACTTATAGTTAATGTTAGTGGGTGCGATTTGGGTTGTGGGTGACCCAAATGGGTGTGTTGACCTAGAAATGGGTCAAATGGGTCTTTGATGACCTAGGTTGTCTTGTATGTATGAAAACAAGTTAACTTTGTGGTTAAAAGTGTGTTAAGACCTTAATTGGCTAAAGTTAGGGTTTTTGGTGAAGCTAACCCATTATTAGGGTTAAAGGTGCAAAATGGGTCGGGATTGCACTTAGGGTCAAAAGACTCTAGATTGTTAAGTGAGTTGCTTGACCGACTTGAGTTGTGAATTGATTATGTGCTAAAATGTAATAGGTACGTAACATTGAAGTGGCAATTTCGGTTATCTTTCACGAAGACTCTAAGGTGAGTGGAGTAATTATACGTATGTGTATATGGCGTGTTTATTTGTGGGTGTTATGGCATGAACCATCGAGCCGGTAGTGCCATAACATGTGTGCGATAAGATGTGAACCACGAGCCGGTAGCATCGAGTGTGAACCACGAGCCGGTAGCACTATAAACTAAGATGTGAACCACGAGCCGGTAGCATCGAGTGTGAACCACGAGCCGGTAGCACTATAAACTAAGATGTGAACCACGAGCCGGTAGCATCGAGTGTGAACCAAGAGCCGGTAGCACTATAAAAGAGTATGACTCAATTGCGTATGGTGTGAACCACGAGCCGGTAGCACCATAGCGTTTATGGTTAACCATATTGAGATTGTTGATTGTTTGGCATATTGTTTAAATATATTGTGTTGAGTATATGCTAATGCGGTTTTGTGATAATGTGCGACTTGTTAAGTATTTCGGGTATGATGTTATGCTAATTTGAGTTTCAAGTTCGTACAAGGTATTCGGTAATTGTGATTGCAAATAGATGGGTTATATATATGTATGTATAATTATTGCATTCACTAAGCTTTGCTTACCCTCTCGTTGTTTACTTTTTTTATAGGCTCGGGCGTTGACAAGGGTAAGAGTGTTCAATTGGATTAGTGATCTCCCGCTTGTTTTGTTAGGGGATGCTTTTGGGTGTTAGCTTTTGGAGTTCGACCGAGATTGGGTAGTTTAACCCCAAACACCATGCTCTAGTGTCGTTTGGAACTTAAACTTATATTTGGTCGAAACTTTTATTTTTGAACGAAACTCGTAAAATGGGCGATGTGGGCCCGTTGATGTAAAACTTGATTTGATGATGAAAATCTCTTAGTTTCACTTATATTGACTTGTGGTAAAAAGGTTTTCGTTTGAAAGTGTCGGGAAGCGGGTTTTCCGCTCGTGTGAGTTGGACCCGTGATCAGTAGCTGGAAGGCTATTGGGACGCCGTCCCAATTGCTTGGATGCCGTCCCAGTTGCTTGAGCTGGACGCCGTCCCCAAAAGTTGGACGCCGTCCCATCTTTCTGAGCTGGACGCCGTCCAGGATTCTGGACGCCGTCCAGATGCACTGACTTAAATTTTTTTTTTTTGGTACGCGTTTTGAGTTTATGAAGTCGGGTTGTTACAAGTGGTATCAGAGCATGGTCTAAGGGATTTAGGTGACTTGAGATAGGCGCCTAGACTTAGACTTTTTGTGTGCGCATTTATGCGGGACTTGTAGGACTTTGGGTCGGATCGGGATGGTTAGTGCATAGTGAAATGTCCCGTTCTTATTGATTAAAAACGTTCCATATTAATTGATTTCGTTGCGAGGTTTTGACCTCTATATGAGACGTTTTTCAAAGACTGCATTCATTTTTAAAATAAACCATAACCTTTATTTTATAAATAAAGGTTTAAAAAGCTTTACGTAGATTATCAAATAATGATAATCTAAAATATCCTGTTTACACACGACCATTACATAATGGTTTACAATACAAATATATTACATCGAAATCAGTTTCTTGAATGCAGTTTTTACACAATATCATACAAACATGGACTCCAAATCTTGTCCTTATTTTAGTATGCAACAGCGGAAGCTCTTAGTATTCACCTGAGAATAAACATGCTTTAAACGTCAACAAAAATGTTGGTGAGTTATAGGTTTAACCTATATATATCAAATCGTAACAATAGACCACAAGATTTCATATTTCAATACACATCCCATACATAGAGATAAAAATCATTCATATGGTGAACACCTGGTAACCGACATTAACAAGATGCATATATATAAGAATATCCCCATCATTCCGGAACACCCTTCGGATATGATATAAATTTCGAAGTACTAAAGCATCCGGTACTTTGGATGGGGTTTGTTAGGCCCAATAGATCTATCTTTAGGATTCGCGTCAATTAGGGTGTCTGTTCCCTAATTCTTAGATTACCAGACTTAATAAAAAGGGGCATATTCGATTTCGATAATTCAACCATAGAATGTAGTTTCACGTACTTGTGTCTATTTTGTAAATCATTTATAAAACCTGCATGTATTTTCATCCCAAAAATATATTAGATTTTAAAAGTGGGACTATAACTCACTTTCACAGATTTTTACTTCGTCGGGAAGTAAGACTTGGCCACTGGTTGATTCACGAACCTATAACAATATATACATATATATCAAAGTATGTTTAAAATATATTTACAACACTTTTAATATATTTTGATGTTTTAAGTTTATTAAGTCAGCTGTCCTCGTTAGTAACCTACAACTAGTTGTCCACAGTTAGATGTACAGAAATAAATCGATAAATATTATCTTGAATCAATCCACGACCCAGTGTATACGTATCTCAGTATTGATCACAACTCAAACTATATATATTTTGGAATCAACCTCAACCCTGTATAGCTAACTCCAACATTCACATATAGAGTGTCTATGGTTGTTCCGAAATATATATAGATGTGTCGACATGATAGGTCAAAACATTGTATACGTGTCTATGGTATCTCAAGATTACATAATATATACAATACAAGTTGATTAAGTTATGGTTGGAATAGATTTGTTACCAATTTTCACGTAGTTAAAATGAGAAAAATTATCCAATCTTGTTTTACCCATAACTTCTTCATTTTAAATCCGTTTTGAGTGAATCAAATTGCTATGGTTTCATATTGAACTCTAAAATATGTTACAAGTCGTTTTTGTAAAGGTAGTCATTTCAGTCGAAAGAACGACGTCTAGATGACCATTTTAGAAAACATACTTCCACTTTGAGTTTAACCATAATTTTTGGATATAGTTTCATGTTCATAATAAAAATCATTTTCTCAGAATAACAACTTTTAAATCAAAGTTTATCATAGTTTTTAATTAACTAACCCAAAACAGCCCGTGGTGTTACTACGACGGCGTAAATCCGGTTTTACGGTGTTTTTCGTGTTTTCAGGTTTTAAATCATTAAGTTAGCATATCATATAGATATAGAACATGTGTGTAGTTAATTTTAAAAGTCAAGTTAGAAGGATTAACTTTTGTTTGCGAACAAGTTTAGAATTTACTAAACTATGTTCTAGTGATTACGAGTTTAAACCTTCGAATAAGATAGTTTTATATATATGAATCGAATGATGTTATGAATATCATTACTACCTCAAGTTTAGTAGGTAAACCTACTGGAAGTGACAAGAAATGATCTAGCTTCAAAGGATCTTGGATGGTTTGAAAGTTCTTGAAGTAGGATCATGACACAAAAACAAGTTCAAGTAAGATTTTTACTCGAATTAAGATAGTTTATAGTTATAGAAATTGAATCAAAGTTTGAATATGAATATTACCTTGAATAAGAAAGATAACCTACTGTATATAACAAAGGTTTCTTGATCTTAGATGATTACTTGGAATGGATTAGAAAGCTTGGAAGTAAATTAGTAAACTTGAAGGGATTTTTGAAGTGTTCTTGAAGTGTTCTTCCAATGATGATTATAGCTTGATTCTTGAAGTGATTTTTGATGAAGATGATGATTAACTACTGGAAAAATACGTTCATAATAGTGTGTATGTGTTGAGAGAGAATTAGAAAGAGAATTGAAAGTGAAATGGAGTGAATGATGAGTGGTAATTGGTGAGTGGTGAGTGGGGTTAAAAGGAGTTCTAGTTAGTTGACTAGCTCATGGCAGAAGTTAAAATTGATTAGTCATACATGACATAATCAAGATTGGAATCCCATGCTAGTTCCTATTGGTATATACTTATAGTAAGTACGTTTTGAAGCTGTGTATAATACGGGTAAGAATACGACTAGAATTCTTGATGAAAGAAAAGAATGGAAAAGTAACTGTAACCATTTTCGTTAAGTATGAGTGTTTTGATATATGTCTTGAAGTCTTCCAAAAGTATTTTAATACATCTAAATACACTACATGTATATACATTTTAACTGAGTCGTTAAGTCATCGTTAGTCGTTACATGTAAGTGTTGTTTTGAAACCTTTAAGTTAACGATCTCAATTAATGTTGTTAACCCATTGTTTATTATATCTAATGAGATGTTAAATTATTATATTATCATGATATTATGATATATTAATATATCTTAATATGATATATATACATTTAAATGTTGTTACAACGATAATCGTTACATATATGTCTCGTTTCGAAATCCTTAAGTTAGTAGTCTTGTTTATATGTATATAACTCATTGTTAATATACTTATGGAGATACTTACTTATCATAATCTCATGTTAACCATATTTATATCCATATATATATCGTCATGTCGTTTTTACAAGTTTTAACGTTCGTGAATCGCCGGTCAACTTGGGTGGTCAATTGTCTATATGAAACATATTTCAATTAATCAAGTCTTAACAAGTTTGATTGCTTAACATGTTGGAAACATTTAATCATGTAAATATCAATCTCAATTAATATATATAAACATGGAAAAGTTCGGGTCACTACAGTACCTACCCGTTAAATAAATTTCGTCCCGAAATTTTAAGCTGTTGAAGGTGTTGACGAATCTTCTGGAAATAGATGCGGTTATTTATTCTTCATCTGATCTTCACGCTCCCAGGTGAACTCGGGTCCTCTACGAGCATTCCATCGAACCTTAACAATTGGTATCTTGTTTTTCTTAAGTCTTTTAACCTCACGATCCATTATTTCGACGGGTTCTTCGATGAATTTGAGTTTTTCGTTGATTTGGATTTCATCTAACGGAATAGTGAGATCTTCTTTAGCAAAACATTTCTTCAAATTCGAGACGTGGAAAGTGTTATGTACAGCCGCGAGTTGTTGAGGTAACTCAAGTCGGTAAGCTACTGGTCCGACACGATCAATAATCTTGAATGGTCCAATATACCTTGGATTTAATTTCCCTCGTTTACCAAATCGAACAACGCCTTTCCAAGGTGCAACTTTAAGCATGACCATCTCTCCAATTTCAAATTCTATATCTTTTCTTTTAATGTCAGCGTAGCTCTTTTGTCGACTTTGGGCGATTTTCAACTGTTGTTGAATTTGGATGATCTTCTCGGTAGTTTCTTGTATAATCTCCGGACCTGTAATCTGTCTATCCCCCACTTCACTCCAACAAATCGGAGACCTGCACTTTCTACCATAAAGTGCTTCAAACGGCGCCATCTCAATGCTTGAATGGTAGCTGTTGTTGTAGGAAAATTCTGCTAATGGTAGATGTCGATCCCAACTGTTTCCGAAATCAATAACACATGCTCGTAGCATGTCTTCAAGCGTTTCTATCGTCCTTTCGCTCTGCCCATCAGTTTGTGGATGATAGGCAGTACTCATGTCTAGACGAGTTCCTAATGCTTGCTGTAATGTCTGCCAGAATCTTGAAATAAATCTGCCATCCCTATCAGAGATAATAGAGATTGGTATTCCATGTCTGGAGACGACTTCCTTCAAATACAGTCGTGCTAACTTCTCCATCTTGTCATCTTCTCTTATTGGCAGGCAATGTGCTGATTTGGTGAGACGATCAACTATTACCCAAATAGTATCAAAACCACTTGCAGTCCTTGGCAATTTAGTGATGTAATCCATGGTAATGTTTTTCCATTTCCATTCCGGGATTTCGGGTTGTTGAAGTAGACCTGATGGTTTCTGATGCTCAGCTTTGACCTTAGAACACGTCAAACATTCTCCTACGTATTTAGCAACATCGGCTTTCATACCCGGCTACCAAAAATATTTCTTGAGATCCTTGTACATCTTCCCCGTTCCAGGATGTATTGAGTATCTGGTTTTATGAGCTTCTCTAAGTACCATTTCTCTCATATCTCCAAATTTTGGTACCCAAATCCTTTCAGCCCTATACCGGGTTCCGTCTTCCCGAATATTAAGATGTTTCTCTGATCCTTTGGGTATTTCATCCTTTAAATTTCCCTCTTTTAAAACTCCTTGTTGCGCCTCCTTTATTTGAGTAGTAAGGTTATTATGAATCATTATATTCATAGATTTTACTCGAATGGGTTCTCTGTCCTTCCTGCTCAAGGCATCGGCTACCACATTTGCCTTCCCCGGGTGGTAACGAATCTCAAAGTCGTAATCATTCAATAATTCAATCCACCTACGCTGCCTCATATTAAGTTGTTTCTGATTAAATATGTGTTGAAGACTTTTGTGGTCGGTATATATAATACTTTTGACCCCATATAAGTAGTGCCTCAAAGTCTTTAATGCAAAAACAACCGCGCCTAATTCCAAATCATGCGTCGTATAATTTTGTTCGTGAATCTTCAATTGTCTAGACGCATAAGCAATCACCTTCGTTCGTTGCATTAATACACAACCGAGACCTTGCTTTGATGCGTCACAATAAATCACAAAATCATCATTCCCTTCAGGCAATGACAATATAGGTGCCGTAGTTAGCTTTTTCTTCAATAACTGAAACGCTTTCTCTTGTTCATCATTCCATTCAAATTTCTTCCCTTTATGCGTTAATGCAGTCAAGGGTTTTGCTATTCTGGAAAAGTCTTGGATGAACCTTCTGTATTAACCAGCTAGTCCTAAAAACTGGCGTATGTGTTTCAGAGTTTTCGGGGTTTCCCACTTTTCAACAGTTTCTATCTTTGCCGGATCCACCTTAATACCTTCTTTGTTCACTATGTGATCGAGGAATTGAACTTCTTCCAACCAAAATGCACACTTTGAAAACTTAGCGTACAATTCTTCCTTCCTCAATACTTCTAACACCTTTCTCAAATGTTCACTGTGTTCTTGGTCATTCTTTGAGTAAATAAGTATGTCATCAATGAAAACAATGACAAACTTGTCAAGGTATGGTCCACACACTCGGTTCATAAGGTCCATGAACACAGCTGGTGCATTAGTTAAACCAAAAGGCAAGACCATAAACTCGTAATGACCGTAACGTGTTCTGAAAGCAGTCTTTGGAATATCATCTTCTTTCACCCGCATTTGATGATACCCGGAACGTAAGTCAATCTTTGAATAAACAGACGAGCCTTGTAGTTGATCAAATAAGTCGTTGATTCTCGGTAGTGGGTAGTGGTTCTTGATGGTAAGTTTGTTCAACTCTCGGTAGTCGATACACAACCTGAATGTACCATCTTTCTTCTTGACAAACAAAACAGAAGCTCCCCACGGTGATATGCTTGGTCGAATGAAACCACACTCTAAAAGTACTTGTAATTGGCTTTGTAGTTCTTTCATCTCGCTGGGTGCGAGTCTGTAAGAAGCACGAGCTATTGGTGCAGCTCCTGGTACAAGATCTATTTGAAATTCAACGGATCGATGTGGGGGTAATCCCGGTAATTCTTTCGGAAATACATCGGGAAATTCTTTTGCAATGGGAACATTATTGATGCTCTTTTCTTTAGTTTGTACTTTCTCGACGTGTGCTAGAACAGCTTAGCAACCTTTTCTTATTAGTTTTTGTGCCTTCAAATTACTAATAATATGTAGCTTCGTGTTGCCCTTTTCTCCGTACACCATTAAGGGTTTTCCTTTTTCTCGTATAATGCGAATTGCATTTTTGTAACAAACGATCTCTGCTTTCACTTCTTTCAACCAGTCCATACCGATTATCACATCAAAACTCCCTAACTCTACTGGTATCAAATCAATCTTAAAGGTTTCGCTAACCAGTTTAATTTCTCGATTCCGACATATATTATCTGCTGAAATTAATTTACCATTTGCTAATTCGAGTAAAAATTTACTATCCAAAGGCGTCAATGGACAACTTAATTTAGCACAAAAATCTCTACTCATATAGCTTCTATCCGCACCCGAATCAAATAAAACGTAAGCAGATTTATTGTCAATAAGAAACGTACCCGTAACAAGCTCCGGGTCTTCCTGTGCCTCTGCCGCATTAATATTGAAAACTCTTCCGCGGCCTTGTCCATTCGTGTTCTCCTAGTTCGGGCAATTTCTAATAATGTGGCCCGGTTTTCCACATTTATAACAAACTACATTGGCATAACTTGCTCCGACACTACTTGCTCCGCCATTACTCGTTCCGACACCATTTGTTCCTTTCGTTCTATTAACCCCTGGTCCGTAGACCTCACACTTCGCCGCGCTATGACCATTTCTTTTACACTTGTTGCAAAATTTGGTGCAGAACCCCGAGTGATACTTTTCACACCTTTGGCATAGCTGCTTCTGATTGTTGTTGTTGTTGCAGTTATTATTGTTGTTGGGATGATTGTTGTAGTTGCTGTTGTTGTTGTTGTTGTTGTTGTTGTTGTTGTTGGGCCGTTTGTTGTAGTTGCGATTGATGTTGCGATTGTTGGGATAATTGTTGCGATTATTGTTGTAATTGCTGTTGTTGTTGTATTGGTGATTCTTATCACCGTTTTCCTCCCACTTTCTTTTGACTTGCTTCACATTGGCCTCTTCAGCAGTCTGTTCTTTAATTCTTTCTTCAATCTGGTTCACTAGTTTGTGAGCCATTCTACATGCCTGTTGTATGGAGGCGGGCTCGTGTGAACTTATATCTTCTTGGATTCTTTCCGGTAATCCTTTCACAAACGCGTCGATCTTCTCTTCCTCATCTTCGAATGCTCCCGGACACAATAGGCACAATTCTGTGAATCGTCTTTCGTACGTGGTAATATCAAATCCTTGGGTTCGTAACCCTCTAAGCTCTGTCTTGAGCTTATTGACCTCGGTTCTGGGACGGTACTTCTCGTTCATCAAGTGCTTGAATGCTGACCACGGTAGTGCGTACGCATCATCTTGTCCCACTTGCTCTAGATAGGTATTCCACCATGTTAACGCATAACCTGTGAAGGTATGCGTAGCGTACTTCACTTTGTCCTCTTCAGTACACTTACTTATGGCAAACACCGATTCGACCTTCTCGGTCCACCGTTTCAATCCGATCGGTCCTTCGGTTCCATCAAATTCCAAATGTTTGCAGGCAGTGAATTCTTTGTAGGTGCATCCTACACGATTTCCTGTACTGCCAGATCCAAGGTTATTGTTGGTATGTAGCGCAGCCTGTACTGCGGCTATGTTTGAAGCTAGAAAAGTACGGAATTCCTCTTCATTCATATTCACGGTGTGTCGAGTAGTCGGTGCCATTTCCTTCAAAATAGTCAAATGGAACAAGTTAATCATACAGAATATTAAGAGTAGTTAATAGTATTTCGTAGCATAATATGAACTCATTTATAAAAGCTTTTTCTTCATATTAGCGTTTTATAAGTTTAAATTCGGGTAGTACCTACCCGTTAAGTTCATACTTAGTAGCTAATATACAATTCAACTACTACAATTCTATATGAAAAACTGATTGTAATAATATTTCGCGTTCAAACTTTTATACAATATTTTACAAACTTACAATACTGCTTATTTTACATAAAGCATGAAATATAGCACACAATAACTTTGATACAAGATAGTTGTGAAGATAATTCTAGCTAGTACACAAGTCGTTCAGCAAAGGCAATAAAGACACGTAATTCATACGTCCAGAAACAAGTCATGCATTCTGGTTTTACTAGGACTACTTCCCATCCTTGGTCTTGTGGAACATAACCGTTATGGCCGTTGATAAGACAGCGTGTTGTAACGTCGTCAAAGGGACGAGGGTTACGTAATGACCAACAGTCTCGTAATAACCTAAAAACCTCATTTCTTACCCCAATTACCGACTCCGTCACTTGTGGGAACGTTTTGTTTAATAGTTGTAGCCCGATGTTCTTGTTCTCACTTTGGTGAGAAGCGAACATTACTAACCCGTAAGCATAACATGCTTCTTTATGTTGCATGTTAGCCGCTTTTTCTAAATCACGAAGTCCTATATTCGGATATACTGAGTCAAAATAATTTCTTAACCCGTTGCGTAAAATAGCATTTGGGTTCCCCGCAATATATGCGTCAAAGTAAACACATCGTAACTTATGGATTTCCCAATGTGATATCCCCCATCTTTCAAACGAAAGCCTTTTATAAACCAAGGCATTCTTGAAACGTTCTTCGAATGTCTTACAAACTGATCTCGCCTTAAATAGTTGTGCCGAGGAATTCTGACCGACTCTAGACAAGATTTCATCAATCATTTCTCCGGGTAGGTCTCTTAAAATATTGGGTTGTCTATCCATTTTGTGTTTTTATACTGTAAAATAGACAAGAGTTAGATTCATAAAAAAAATACTTATTAATACAAGCAATTTTTACATATATCATAAAGCATAAGCACACTATATTACATATATTACACCACACGAATACAACTATCTTATCCCGACTCGCTCGTTTCATCTTGTTCGGTTTTGGTTCGTTTAGCCAAGTTTCTAGGGATATATGATGTTCCCCTAATACGAGCCGTCGTTGTCCACATTGGTTTAGAAAAACCTGGTGGTTTAGAGGTTCCCGGGTCATTGTTACAACTTAAGGACTTCGGGGGTTGACGATACATATAAAGTTCATCAGGGTTGGAATTAGATTTCTCTATTTTTATACCCTTTCCCTTATTATTTTCTTTTGCCTTTTTAAATTCAGTTGGGGTAATTTCTATAACATCATCGGAATTCTCGTCGAAATCCGATTCATCGGAGAATTGGTAATCCTCCCAATATTTTGCTTCCTTGGCGGAAACACATTGACCATAATTAACCTTGGTCGGTTGGTTGAGGATTCTCTTTTACTTAACCGTTTTATTATTTCCCCCACCGGTTCTATTTCTTCTTCCGGTTCCGATTCTTCTTCTGGTTCCGATTCTTCTTCCGGTTCCGACTCTTCTTCCGGTTCCTCTTCGGGAACTTGTGAATCAGTCCACGAATCATTGCAATTTACATTTGACTCTTCATTATTATTAGGTGAGTCAATGGGACTTGTTCTAGAGGTAGACATCTATCACATAATATCAAACACGTTAAGAGATTAATATATCACATAATATTCATATGTTAAAAATATATAGTTTCCAACAAAAATGTTAAGCAATCATTTTTAAAGAAAACACGGTCGAAGTCCAGACTCACTAATGCATCCTAACAAACTCGATAAGACACACTAATGCAAATTTTCTGGTTCTCTAAGACCAACGCTCGGATACCAACTGAAATGTCCCGTTCTTATTGATTAAAAACGTTCCATATTAATTGATTTCGTTGCGAGGTTTTGACCTCTATATGAGACGTTTTTCAAAGACTGCATTCATTTTTAAAACAAACCATAACCTTTATTTCATAAATAAAGGTTTAAAAAGCTTTACGTAGATTATCAAATAATGATAATCTAAAATATCCTGTTTACACAGGACCATTACATAATGATTTACAATACAAATATATTATATCGAAATCAGTTTCTTGAATGCAGTTTTTACACAATATCATACAAACATGGACTCCAAATCTTGTCCTTATTTTAGTATGCAACAGCGAAAGCTCTTAGTATTCACCTGAGAATAAACATGCTTTAAACGTCAACAAAAATGTTGGTGAGTTATAGGTTTAACCTATATATATCAAATCGTAACAATAGACCACAAGATTTCATATTTCAATACACATCCCATACATAGAGATAAAAATCATTCATATGGTGAACACCTGGTAACCGACATTAACAAGATGCATATATATAAGAATATCCCCATCATTCCGGGACACCCTTCGGATATGATATAAATTTCAAAGTACTAAAGCATCCGGTACTTTGGATGGGGTTTGTTAGGCCCAATAGATCTATCTTTTGGATTCGCGTCAATTAGGGTGTCTGTTCCCTAATTCTTAGATTACCAGACTTAATAAAAAGGGGCATATTCGATTTCGATAATTCAACCATAGAATGTAGTTTCACGTACTTGTGTCTATATTGTAAATCATTTATAAAACCTGCATGTATTCTCATCCCAAAAATATATTAGATTTTAAAAGTGGGACTATAACTCACTTTCACAGATTTTTACTTCGTCGGGAAGTAAGACTTGGCCACTGGTTGATTCACGAACCTATAACAATATATACATATATATCAAAGTATGTATAAAATATATTTACAACACTTTTAATATATTTTGATGTTTTAAGTTTATTAAGTCAGCTGTCCTCGTTAGTAACCTACAACTAGTTGTCCACAGTTAGATGTACAGAAATAAATCGATAAATATTATCTTGAATCAATCCACGATCCAGTGTATACGTATCTCAGTATTGATCACAACTCAAACTATATATATTTTGGAATCAACCTCAACCCTGTATAGCTAACTCCAACATTCACATATAGAGTGTCTATGGTTGTTCCGAAATATATATAGATGTGTCGACATGATAGGTCGAAACATTGTATACGTGTCTATGGTATCTCAAGATTACATAATATACAATACAAGTTGATTAAGTTATGGTTGGAATAGATTTGTTACCAATTTTCACGTAGCTAAAATGAGAAAAATTATCCAATCTTGTTTTACCCATAACTTCTTCATTTTAAATCCGTTTTGAGTGAATCAAATTGCTATGGTTTCATATTAAACTCTATTTTATGAATCTAAACAGAAAAAGTATAGGTTTATAGTCGGAAAAATAAGTTACAAGTCGTTTTTGTAAAGGTAGTCATTTCAGTCGAAAGAACGACGTTTAGATGACCATTTTAGAAAACATACTTCCACTTTGAGTTTAACCATAATTTTTGGATATAGTTTCATGTTCATAATAAAAATCATTTTCTCAGAATAACAAATTTTAAATCAAAGTTTATCATAGTTTTTAATTAACTAACCCAAAACAGCCCGCGGTGTTACTACGACGGCGTAAATCCGATTTTACGGTATTTTTCGTGTTTCCAGGTTTTAAATCATTAAGTTAGCATATCATATAGATATAGAACATGTGTGTAGTTAATTTTAAAAGTCAAGTTAGAAGGATTAACTTTTGTTTGCGAACAAGTTTAGAATTAACTAAACTATGTTCTAGTGATTATGAGTTTAAACCTTCGAATAAGATAGTTTTATATATATGAATCGAATGATGTTATGAACATCATTACTACCTCAAGTTTAGTAGGTAAACCTACTGGAAGTGACAAGAAATGATCTAGCTTCAAAGGATCTTGGATGGCTTGAAAGTTCTTGAAGTAGGATCATGACACAAAAACAAGTTCAAGTAAGATTTTTACTCGAATTAAGATAGTTTATAGTTAGAGAAATTGAATCAAAGTTTGAATATGAATATTACCTTGAATAAGAAAGATAACCTACTGTATATAACAAAGGTTTATTGATCTTAGATGATTACTTGGAATGGATTAGAAAGCTTGGAAGTAAATTAGTAAACTTGAAGGGATTTTTGAAGTGTTCTTGAAGTGTTCTTCCTATGATGATTATAGCTTGATTCTTGAAGTGATTTTTGATGAAGATGATGATTAACTACTGGAAAAATACGTTCATAATAGTGTGTGTGTGTTGAGAGAGAATTAGAAAGAGAATTGGAAGTGAAATGGAGTGAATGATGAGTGGTAATTGGTGAGTGGTGAGTGGGGTTAAAAGGAGTTCTAGTTAGTTGACTAGCTCATGGTAGAAGTTAAAATTGATTATTCATACATGACATAATCAAGAGTGGAATCCCATGCTAGTTCCTATTGGTATATACTCATAGTAAGTATGTTTTGAAGCTTTGTATAATACGGGTAAGAATACGACTAGAATTCTTGATGAAAGAAAAGAATGGAAAAGTAACTGTAACCATTTTCGTTAAGTATGAGTGTTTTGATATATGTCTTGAAGTCTTCCAAAAGTATTTTAATACATCTAAATACACTACATGTATATACATTTTAACTGAGTCGTTAAGTCATCGTTAGTCGTTACATGTAAGTGTTGTTTTGAAACCTTTAAGTTAACGATCTCAATTAATGTTGTTAACCCATTGTTTATTATATCTAATGAGATGTTAAATTATTATATTATCATGATATTATGATATATTAATATATCTTAATATGATATATATACATTTAAATGTTGTTACAACGATAATCGTTACATATATGTCTCGTTTCGAAATCCTTAAGTTAGTAGTCTTGTTTATATGTATATAACTCATTGTTAATATACTTATGGAGATACTTACTTATCATAATCTCATGTTAACCATATGTATATCCATATATATATCGTCATGTCGTTTTTACAAGTTTTAACGTTCGTGAATCGCCGATCAACTTGGGTGGTCAATTGTCTATATGAAACATATTTCAATTAATCAAGTCTTAACAAGTTTGATTGCTTAACATGTTGGAAACATTTAATCATGTAAATATCAATCTCAATTAATATATATAAACATGGAAAATTTTGGGTCACTACACATAGGTTTATGTGAACTAATCATGCGCTATTTGTTGTGTTGTGTTTAGCAATCATCAAGCGAGATGGACGTTGTACTAGCGAGTTAACGTGACGTGCTCGCGTAGTAATGACTAGCTACCATCACTACGAGTGCAAATCGTGTCAAACAAGTAATGTACGACGATTGTTGAGCGAGATGGAGTAGTGTGGCGTATATGTATGTATATATGTAATCTGTCCTTCCGTTTTGTGGTTTAACCTAATTCGTTTTATAGAATAAAGACGAGAAACGGTCCCGATCATGATAACGGAAGTACAAGCGAGGATGCCGAGTTCTCAACCAAGGTCGAGGCCGTCTTTAAGAAGTTAAAAGCGGATTTTCTTGCGGACGTTCGAAAGGTCTTTCAAGATTCGGTTGATAAGCAAATAACCGATCTAATTAATGAACGAATGAAGGCCACTATCGAAGGGGCCCTTGATGCTAGAAACATTTATCCTCGTGGTGAAGGAGGTGAAGGAAGGCGGGACTTCCACTACAAGAATTTCAAGGATGCTCAACCCCCGATGTTTAATGGTGTACGAGATCCTTTAAAAAGTACATGTTGGATCTCCGACATCGAGGGAGCTTTCCGTACCTCGGAATGTCCTCCCGAGAAGAAGGCGAGGTATGGCTCTAGCATGCTACGAGAAGAGGCTAAGTTATGGTGGGATGATAAAATTAACTTGTATGGTGAGGAACAATGTATGGGGTTGACGTGGGAAGAATTTAAGAAGGAGTTTTTCAAGGAATACCGAACTTCTTCCGATCTCGATAGAATCCGGGACGAGTTGCACCATTTGCAACAAGGTTCAATGGACTTAGTTACTCTTAAGTCTACCTTCTTGGCAAAGACTCGTTTTTTCCCGGAGTATGTTGGTGATGATCACAAGCTAATGAAGGATTTCTACCGCACTTTAAATGATGAGTACAAGGGTAAGATTAGTCGGGGTATGGCTAAGTCTTTTGACGAGTTGTTTGAATTGGCTCGGGGTTTTGAGCCGGAGGTGCCAAGAAAGAGCGATTTTACTTTTTCAAAGAGGAAGTTTGAGGGTTCAAGTCATTCGAACTTTTCAAATAAGAAGTCCAAGAAAGGCTCCGAAAGCTTTAATAGTGTGAAGAAGGGTGCTTCCGGGGGTTTTGGGCCCACGTGTTATAATTGTAATCAAAGAGGACACATGGCCCGTGATTGCACCAAGGCGTCGACCAAAATCACTTGCTTTAATTGTGGTAAAGAGGGGCATAAGAGGCCGGAATGTCCCGATTTGCGAAATGATAATGTGAAACGGTTAGAGAAGGCGGCGGGCACGGCTAGGGGTCGCAACTATTTGATGACCAATGACGAAGCCAAATGATCAAACGAAGTAGTCTCAGGTACTTTCATGGTTAATTCTAATCGGGAAAGGATTCTTTTCGATAGCGGTGCAAATTTGTCGTTTGTGTCTCCTAAATTTGTGCCTAAACTTAATAGACCGTTAGCTAAGTTAAGTCGTCCAATAGAAGTCGAAATAGCGGACGGCAAGACGGTGCTAGTGGTTGATGTGTGTGAAAATTGTGATGTTGTTTTTGGTACCGAAACCTTTAAAATTGATCTTATTCCAATGACCTTGGGCGACTTTGATATTTCGTTGGTATGGATTGGCTCGATCGTTATAGAGCCGATATTGCATGCCATGATAAGTTTATTCGTGTGAAGACCCTAAGTGGGAGAGAGTTAATTATTCATGGTGATAAGCGAAGGAGACCGGTGCCGATATGCACTTTTGCACGGGCACGTCGTTTTGTTGTTACCGGTGGCATGACTTTCCTTGCTCATGTTGTTGATACTCGCAATGAGCCACCACCTATTCGTAAAATTCCGGTTGTTAGTGAATTCGAAGACGTTTTTCCGGACGAATTACCGGGTGTTCCGGCGGAAAGACAAGTTGAGTTTCGTATTGAGTTGGTTCCGGGAGCTACTCCCATTGCTAAAACTCCTTATCGTTTAGCACCAATGGAAATGCAAGAGTTGTTAAATCAAACCCAAGAGTTGCTCGAGAAGGGTTTTATTCGACCGAGTGCTTCGCCATGGGGCGCTCCGGTGTTATTTGTGAAGAAGAAAGATGGTAGTATGCGTATGTGCATTGATTACCGTGAGTTGAATAAAGTGACGATCAAGAATCGTTATCCATTACCTAGGATTGACGATTTATTTGATCAACTTCAAGGTGCAACGTATTTCTCTAAGATCGACCTACGGTCCGGCTATCACCAAATGCGGGTCCGTGAGGAAGACATAGAGAAAACGGCTTTTCGAACGCGTTACGGGCATTATGAGTTTGTAGTTATGCCCTTTGGTCTTACGAATGCACCGGCGCATTCATGGATCTTATGAACCGAGTGTGCCAACCTATGTTGGACAAGTCGGTAATAGTGTTCATTGACGACATACTAGTCTACTCAAAAAGTATGAACGAACATGAACATCATTTGCGTGAAGTATTGAAGACGCTACGAAAGGAGAAGTTGTATGCAAAGTTCTCCAAATGTGAATTTTGGCTAAGGGAAGTTCAATTCCTTGGTCATATTGTGAACGAAAACGGTATTCAAGTAGATCCGGGGAAGATCGAAACGGTGAAGAGTTGGGGACGACCGACTATGCCTACGGAAATCCGAAGTTTTTTCGGATTGGCCGGTTATTATCGTCGGTTTATCCAAGATTTTTCTAAGATCGCTTCTTCGTTGACGAAATTGACAAGGAAGAATGCGAGGTTTGGTTGGGAGAACGAGCAAGAAATTGCTTTTCAATTGTTAAAAGAGAAGTTATGTCAAGCTCCGGTGTTAGTGTTACCGGAAGGTGTTGAAGACATGGTGGTTTATTGTGATGCTTCCTTAAATGGTCTCGGGTGTGTTCTAATGCAAAGAGGTAAAGTCATCGCTTATGCCTCTCGACAATTAAAGGAACATGAAACGAGGTATCCGACTCATGATCTTGAGTTGGCGGCGGTAGTGCATGCGTTGAAAATTTGGCGCCATTACTTGTATGGTGTCAAGTGTACAATTTATTCGGATCATAAGAGTTTGAAACATCTCTTTAATCAACGAGATTTGAATTATCGCCAACGTAGGTGGATGAATGTGGTGAAAGACTACGATTGTGAAATACTTTATCATCCGGGTAAGGCGAATGTGGTCGCGGATGCGTTGAGTCGAAAGAGTCAACATCCGGCGATAAAAGTGGGGTCGTTACGTTTGATTATTACCAATGACTTTCTTGAAAAGCTTGGTGAGATTCAAATAGAGGCTTATGTCCACAACAAGCATACGGAGCGAATCGTGGGCCAATCGGAGTTTATTACTATGGGTCCGCGTGGTTTGTTGTCCTTCCAAGGAAGGGTGTGGGTGCCTAAGATGGGTGATTACCGACGAGTGCTACTTGATGAAGCACATAAGTCAAAATACTCCATTCATCCGGGCGTGACGAAAATGTATCTTGACTTGAAGAAAGATTATTGGTGGCCGGGCATGAAACGTGATGTTGTGAAGTATGTTGAGCAATGTGTCACGTGTTTACAAGTGAAAGCCGAACACCAAAAGCCGTATGGTAAGTTGCAACCGTTAGAAATCCCGAAATGGAAATGGGAGCACATTACCATGGATTTCATTACAAAGTTACCTAAAACGGCGAGAACCCAATTCGATTCGATTTGGGTTATAGTTGACCGATTGACAAAAAGCGCTTTGTTTCTTCCCATTAAAGAAGCGATATCGTCGGAGACTTTGGCTAAGTTGTTTATCAAGGAAGTGGTCTCGCGACATGGGGTTCCTATATCTATTATTTCGGATCGAGATACCCGTTTTACATCTCGGTTTTGGGAAAAGTTTCATGAAGATATGGGTACGCAATTGAAGTTGAGCACGGCGTATCATCCTCAAACGGACGGTCAAACCGAATGTACGAATCAAACTTTGGAAGATATGTTACGGGCGTGCATCACTGACTTTGGTGGTAGTTGGGATGAGCATTTGCCTTTGGTGGAATTCTCGTACAATAATAGTTATCATACTAGTATCGGGATGCCACCTTACGAAATGCTTTATGGGCGTAGGTGTCGGACTCCCGTTTGTTGGGGAGAAGTGGGTCAAAGATAGATCGGGAGTACCGATTTGGTTTTAGAGACAAATAGCAAGATCGATTTGATTCGGGAACATTTGAAGAAGGCTCAAGATAGGCAAAAGTCGTATGCCGATAAACGTAGACGAACGATCGAATTTCAAGAAGGTGACATGATGATGCTTAAGGTTTCGCCATGGAAAGGTATTATTCGATTTCGAAAACGGGGAAAGTTAGCTCCTCGGTTTATTGGGCCATTCAAAGTTTTAGCTCGTGTTGGCGAAGTTGCTTATCGTTTGGAATTACCCGAAGAACTTGCGGGGATCCATAATACATTTCATGTTTCCCATCTCCGTAAGTGTCTTACGGATGATTCTTCGTGGGTGTCGTTAGACGAGATTGAGCTAAATAATAAGTTAGAATATGTCGAGGAACTGATTGCTATCCTTGACGAGAAGGTGAAAATGTTGAGGAATAAAGAGGTGAGAACTTTCAAGGTTCAATGGCGGCGAAGTAAAGGTTCCGAGTTCACTTGGGAGCCCGAAGAGTTCGTGTTAGTTTATCTTCCCTCGTGTCATGCGGATTGGATTGCGAGGTCGCAATCCGGTTCAAGTGGGGGAGAGTTGTAAGATCCTGTTTTCCTTTTCGGGTTTGGACGCCGTCCAAATATTTGGGACGCCGTCCCGGTTTGAAGACCTGGACGCCGTCCAACATTTTGGGACGCCGTGCAGGATGGCTGGCAGGCATGTCTTTTTGCTATTATTTATTTTAGATGGGTATTTTGGTAATTTCACTTCTTGGACGAATTAAAGGCCCTAGATCAGTTTGGTTGAGCCTCATTACTCCATTCCTAACCACCAAGCTTCATCCACTTAAATCCTAGTGAGAGAGTGTGATTCAAGTGTGAGAAAGCTCAAATCGGAGAAGAAGAAGCTTGTTTCGGGTTTTAGCTCGAGCATTAAAGTTGTTCATCTCCTCGTTAGCTTCGTTTTGATTTTTGTGGTAAGCCCTAAACTTGATTACCTTAGTTTAATGTGTTTAAGGGTTAGGGTTTGGGTTTGTATTGCACATAAAACCCATTTGTGAGTAATTTGGGGTTTTTGGGTAAGTTTGGGTCATGAAGACCCAAATGGTGACTAACCTAGGGTTTTGAAAGGGTAAATGGTGTAAATGGGTCTTAAAGACCTAAGTAAATACTAATACACTTATAGTTAATGTTAGTGGGTGTGATTTGGGTTGTGGGTGACCCAAATGGGTGTGTTGACCTAGAAATGGGTCAAATGGGTCTTTGATGACCTAGGTTGTCTTGCATGTATGAAAACAAGTTAACTTTGTGGTTAAAAGTGTGTTAAGACCTTAATTGGCTAAAGTTAGGGTTTTTGGTGAAGTTAACCCATTATTAGGGTTAAAGGTGCAAAATGGGTCGGGATTGCACTTAGGGTCAAAAGACTCTAGATTGTTAAGTGAGTTGCTTGACCGACTTGAGTTGTGAATTGATTATGTGCTAAAATGTAATAGGTACGTTACATTGAAGTGGCAAGTTCGGTTATCTTTCACGAAGACTCTAAGGTGAGTGGAGTAATTATACGTATGTGTATATGGCGTGTTTATTTGTGGTCGTTATGGCATGAACCATCGAGCCGGTAGTGCCATAACATGTGTGCGATAAGATGTGAACCACGAGCCGGTAGCATCGAGTGTGAACCACGAGCCGGTAGCACTATAAACTAAGATGTGAACCACAAGCCGGTAGCATCGAGTGTGAACCACGAGCCGGTAGCACTATAAACTAAGATGTGAACCACGAGCCGGTAGCATCGAGTGTGAACCACGAGCCGGTAGCACTATAAAAGAGTATGACTCAATTGCGCATGGTGTGAACCACGAGCCGGTAGCACCATAGCGTTTATGGTTAACCATATTGAGATTGTTGATTGTTTGGCATATTGTTTAAATATATTGTGTTGAGTATATGCTAATGCGGTTTTGTGATAATGTGCGACTTGTTAAGTATTTCGGGTATGATGTTATGCTAATTTGAGTTTCAAGTTCGTACAAGGTATTCGGTAATTGTGATTGCAAATAGATGGGTTATATATATGTATGTATAATTATTGCATTCACTAAGCTTTGCTTACCCTCTCGTTGTTTACTTTTTTTATAGGCTCGGGCATTGACAAGGGTAAGAGTGTTCAATTGGATTAGTGATCTCCCGCTTGTTTTGTTAGGGGATGCTTTTGGGTGTTAGCTTTTGGAGTTCGACCGAGATTGGGTAGTTTAACCCCAAACACCATGCTCTAGTGTCGTTTGGAACTTAAACTTATATTTGGTCGAAACTTTTATTTTTGAACGAAACTCCTAAAATGGGCGATGTGGGCCCATTGATGTAAAACTTGATTTGAAGATGAAAATCTCTTAGTTTCACTTATATTGACTTGTGGTAAAAAGGTTTTCGTTTGAAAGTGTCGGGAAGCGGGTTTTCCGCTCGTGTGAGTTGGACCCGTGATCAGTAGCTGGAAGGCTATTGGGACGCCGTCCCAATTGCTTGGACGCCGTCCCAGTTGCTTGAGCTGGTCGCCGTCCCCAAAAGTTGGACGCCGTCCCAGCTTTCTGAGCTGGACGCCGTCCAGGATTCTGGACGCTGTCCAGATGCACTGACTTAATTTTTTTTTTTTTGGTACGCGTTTTGAGTTTATGAAGTCGGGTTGTTACAAAAAAGTTCTTGTAATTGGCTTTGTAACTCTTTCATTTCACTGGGTGCGAGTCTATATGGCGCACGAGCTATTGGTGCAGCTCAGGGTACAATATCTATTTGAAATTCAATAGATCGATGTGGAGGTAGTCCCGGTAATTCTTTCGGAAATACATCGGGAAATTCTTTTGTGACGGGAACATCATTGATGTTCTTCTCTTCGGTTTGTACTTTCTCAACATGTGCTAGAACAACATAGCAACATTTTCTTATTAGCTTTTGCGCTTTCAAATTACTAATAAGATTTAGCTTCGCGTTGCTCTTTTCTTCGTACACCATTAAGGGTTTTCCTTTTTCTCGTACAATGCGAATTGCATTTTTGTAACATACGATCTCTGATCTCTCCTTTTTCAACCAGTCCATGCCAATTATCACATCAAAACTCCCTAACTCTACTGGTATCAAATCAATCTTAAACGTTTCGCTAACCAGTTTAATTTCTCGATTTCGACATATTTTATCTGCTGAAATTAATTTACCGTTTGCTAATTCGAGTAAAAATTGATTATTCATAGGCGTCAATGGACCACTTAATTTAGCACAAAAATCTCTACTCATATAGCTTCTATCCGCACCCGAATTAAATAAAACATAAGAAGATTTATTATCAATAAGAAACGTACCCGTAACAAGCTCCGGGTCTTCCTGCGCTTCTGCCGCATTAATATTGAAAACTCTTCCGCGGCCTTGCCCATTAGTATTCCCTTGGTTTGGGCAATTTCTAATAATGTGGCACGATTTTCCACATCCATAACAAACTACGGCGGCATTATTTGTTCTGACATTATTTGTTCCTTTAATTTTGTTATTCTTCGGTCCGTAGACCTCACACTTCGCCTCTCCATGACCATTTCTTTTACACTTGGTACAAAATGTCATGCAGAACTCATTCGGATGGTACTCTTCACACCTTTGGCATGGCTGTTTCTGCTTCTTGTCGTTATGGGGATTGTTGTTGTTACGGTTGTTATTGTTGTTGGGACGATTGTTATAGTTGTTATTGTTGGGATGGTTTTTGTTGCGTTTGTTGTTGCGAAAAATGGTACGATTGTGGTTGTGATTTTGGTGTTGATTGTTGATGCGATAGTTACTGTTGTTGTGTTGGTGACTCTTGTCACTGTTTTCTTCCCACTTCCTCTTGACTTGCTTTATTTTGGCCTCCTCGGCCGCCTGCTCTTTAATCCTTCCCTTAATCTGGTTTATAAGTTTGTGAGCCATTCGGCTTGCCTTTTGCATTGAAGTGGGCGCGCTCGCACTCACATCCTCCCGAATTCTCTCTGGTATCCTGATAATGCTAAAAACGAACATATATTTCATAGCATTATCCCTCAAGAAAGACAAGCTTTTAGTTGCAATTGTTCTATTTACAAGTGATATTCGTTTAAATAATAAAAGGTGAAGACAAAAGACAGATTCGACAAATTGAAGACGCAAACGACCAAAAAGCTAAAAAGTACAAAGTACAATCAAAGTGGTTCAAATTATTGATGAGAAACGTCTAAAAATTACAAGAGTACGAGCCGCGAAACGCAAAGTACAAGATATTAAATAGTACGAAAGGACGTTCGAAACTCCGAAACCGGGACCAGAGTCAACTCTCAACGCGCGACACAACAGACTAAAAATTACAAGTCAACTATGCACATGAATATAATATAATATATAATTAATTCTTAAAATTATATATATATATATATATATATTATATTATATATTAAAACCGTCGGCAAACTAGCAAACAAGCAAATGTGAGCTGTCCCAGGGGGCCATGCGATCGCATGGCCAGAAAGTGTTAAATCCATGCGATCGCATGGCAAGAAGTAGCTGGCCACATCTATAAATTTCGCAGTTTTCAGCCGAATATGATACATCTTTTTCTATCCTCTCTATCTCTGACGACATATATATATATATATATATATATATATATATATATATATATATATATATATATATATATATATATATATATATATATATATATATATATATATATAATGTGAAGACCCGTCCTAATCCATCCGGACGAAGTCCATATCGATTATAAACGATTCACAACAGTTGATTACATCGCGAGGTACTTGACCTCTATATGATACATTTTACAAACATTGCATTCATTTTTGAAAAGATAATCTTTCCTTACATCGAAAGTTGAAGGCATGCATACCATTTTATAATATATTCAACTATAATTGACTAAATAATAATCTTGATGAACTCGACGACTCGAATGCAACGTCTTTTGAAATATGTCATGAATGACTCCAAGTAATATCTTTTAAATGAGCAATTTCACAGTGGAAGATTTCTTTTGTACCTGAGAATAAACATGCTTTAAAGTGTCAACCAAAAGGTTGGTGAGTTCATTAGTTTAACATAAATAATCATATCCATCATTTTAATAGACCACAAGAATTTCATTTACAGTTCTCATAAATACGTCCCATGCATAGAGACAAAAATATCATTCATATGGATTGAACACCTGGTAACCGACATTCACAATATGCATATAAGAATATCCCCATCATTCCGGGATCCTCCTTCGGACATGATATAAATTTCGAAGTACTAAAGCATCCGGTACTTTGGATGGGGTTTGTTGGGCCCGATAGATCTATCTTTAGAGTTTGCGTCAATTAGGGTGTCTGTTCCCTAATTCTTAGATTACCAGACTAAATAAAAAGGGGCATATTCGATTTCGATAATTCAACCATATAATGTAGTTTTGATTACTTGTGTCTATTTCGTAAAAACATTTATAAAAATTGCGCATGTATTCTCAGCCCAAAAATATAAAGGGTAAAAAGGTAAATGAAACTCACGCATATAAATATTGTAAAACAGTTAATAAAGTATTTGCATGTATTCTCAGCCCAAAAATGTAAAGAGTAAAAGGGCAAATGAAACTCACCATACTGTATTTTGTAGTAAAAATACATATGACGACATTGAATAAGTGTAGGGTTGGCCTCGGATTCACGAACCTATATTATTCATATATTAATTAAAACCATATACCTGTAATCGAATAATTATATTTATTATTATTAATGATGTATTTATTATATTTAATAATTTATAATTTTCATTATTTATTTGTATATTTTCATTTTTATCTAAAGAACTTTTTGATATGGTTAAGTTATGTAATTTATATATATTTGTGTATATGTAATCTTTATTTTTATACTTATAATCTTAACAATATCTTTAAAAACTTTATTTTTATAATCCTAATAATTTTAATGATATTGTTAATGCTAATAATAGTAATAATAATAATAATAAAAATGTTACTTTTAATGATACTATTAGTTTTAACAAAAACGACAGGTTTGGGAAATAATGTTACTTTTAGTAAATATGGTAATACTAATACTAATAATACTAATACTGATAATAATAATAATTTTAGTAATGTTACTACTAATGATAATACTAATAAAGATAATGATATTGTTAAGAATGATATTTATGTTAATACTAAATATTAATACAAAAAATGATACTAATACAATTGTTAGTGAAAATAATAATAGTTGGTATTATTTCCATAGTATTAGTTATAATAATCCTAACCACAATAATTCTTATATCAATATTAGCAATTCTAATAATAATAATTATATTAGTAGTGATAATCCTTAATCCTAATAATAATAGTTATAATATTAGTTTTTAATAAAAATGGTAGATTTAAAGAAATGAATCCTTTAGTAAGTATAATAATAATCTCTAATAATAACAGTACTTATAATAATATTAATGATAATAATAATGATAATAATGATTTTAACAATTGTAATTATAATTAATAATACTTAGTGATGTTACTTGTTAATAATTAAAATGGTAATAATAATAATAATCATAACATAAGTTTTATCATAATAATAACAATTTATAATAACAACAATAAAAATAATAAAAATAATAATAATAATAATAATAATAATAATAATAATAAAAATAAAAAGGGTTATACCTCACTAAAATAGGTGTTAAACAAAAAAAATGCCACGAACCGGGTTCGAACCCGCGACCTCCCGTATAACCAAGAACACCCACGACCACCCAACCGTTTCACTCTTTCTGATTTTAATCCCATATCAATTTATATAATACGTGCTTCTGTTTCATCATCTTCTTCATCAATTCCAGTTCGACCAGAGATCAAATCCAAACATAACCACTAATTAATATATTGCTTTAGGTTATTCCATTGAAACAGAAACGACCTATTGATTTAATTCATATAAACAGAATAACAAAATAAAAATAAAATAAAGCCCTGAAGAACACGTCTTCAACCCAAACTTTGATTATGATTTAAAGTTCGTTTTAGAATAAACTTTTAACACGAAGTAGGTTCTAATCCTTCCTTAGAAACTTTCTATAACCTTGATTCGACCAGAAACAATCACACGAATTCAAATTTCACGATTTACAGAAGTTTGACTTTTGAAAACCGAATTTTTGACTTCAAAATTCGTCCTCGTTAGAAAGAATTGTGGTTTGAGATTTTTCAGATAGACTGAGTAAAGGTTTTCTAACATAACTGTATATATGGATTTTGAAATGAGATTCGAAATCGAGTTTTTAGGAAAATCATCAAGAACAGGGACCGTGAGCTTTTTAATTTGATTTTTAATTTTTAAAAATCACAAGTTGCAGTAGGAGATTTATATAGAGTAATTGAATACATAAGGTAGCTGTTATAATTGTCCTTAATTGTATTATAGTGATGGAAATCGACATTTAACAGAAAGGAGACATGAACTAGACAGAAAACAAAAAAAATAAGTAAAAAAATCCAATTGGATCGTGAAAGCTACAGAATTAGATAATTTGTTGCCTTTTTAATTTTGTAATTAACTGATTGTGATATCAGAAAGATTCCATATAATTGATCCAGCTTTAAAGTTCAATTTTAATTAATATTAATAATAATAATAATAATTAATAATAATTATTAAATATATAATAATATTAATAATAATAATAATAATACAAATAATAATAATAAAAGTAATGTTAATACTAATAAGTCACAATAATAATAATATTAGTGAAAATGATAATAATAATATTATTACTGATAATAATAATAATATTACTAATTATATTAGTATTAATAATGATGATAATAATATTCATGATAATATTTATATACATATCAAATTCTATATCTATATATTATGTATTTAATATAATGATAATTGAAAATACTAATGTTGATGTTATATTGAAAGTGGTAATAATACTACCTTAGTAACTATATCTTAAATTCATAAATTTAATTTAATAACTTAATATTATAATCTATTATATAATAACATATACTGAATATTTGATATTTACACATTTTATATATAAATAATATGTAATTGTGGTTGCATATTAGTTACATCATGTAATATGAATACATTACTAATGTTTTATATATAATCATTATATATCTATTTACATATCATCATTTTAATAATAACTTATTTATTTGTTTATTATTTTACATTTTTAATTCTTATTGATTAAAGTATACATTATTAATTCAAGATATTATATATACATTTATATTTATATTTATATTTGTATATACATAATTATTCGTTCGTGAATCGTCGGAAATAGTCAAATGTCAAATGTATGCATGAACACAGCTCAAAGTTCTTGAGATTCAGTTTAACAGACTTTGCTTATCGTGTCGAAACCATGTTAAGATTAAGTTTAAATTTGGTCGGAAATTCCCGGGTCATCACAGTACCTACCCGTTAAAGAAATTTCGTCCCGAAATTTGAGTGAGGTCGTCATGGCTAACTATAAAAATGTTTTCATGACGAATATGAGTTGATAAATAGTGTTTTATCATCATTAAGTAATATGGATAAAACAATTTGATTATTCAAAGAGCACGAGTGAAGCTATTCACAAAAGAATGAAATGAGAAACAAAGATTTGTTTTTAACTTGTGACGTAGTCAGGTTTGAATTCCGAAATTCAAGGGATTTAAAAGAAAATCTTGAAGATCTATAAGATCCGATTCTTTGGGATTTATGGAAATTAAGATCTCTTTAATTAAATACGGTGATCTGCCCTGATTACTATGCCTGATATTTCCTTTATAAATTTACCTTTTCCGTTCCATTTGTTTTCACCACTTCTATACTCAATTTCCAAATTCAAAAGATTTATGAAAATGCTTAACCCTGTTCTGATCCTTGTTCTTATTCTAACTATCGCAATGATCGTTCATCTTTTCCAACTGCCACCTGAAGAGTCTGTTTATTTATATTATGCTCTAGGGATTATTGTACTTATAATCCTCCCGTGTCTTGATATTGCTATACGTACTGATATCCACGGTTTGTAATTTCAGTGTTGTCATTGGGCTTTATATTTTCTCTTATATTTTGGATCTCTTTGTTTTTTTATTATCCTCCCGACCTCTAGTAAAGCGAGTAATGGTCCAGAATTCGTAAGTATGGAATTTCGGATAAACATCATGTTCTAAATAAGAAAGAAAGTATTAGCACGATTTGATTTGTCAAATTATCAAAATCACTGAGTATAGAACTATCAAGAATATATATTCTTGATATGTTCAGAAGTTACGCAGAATGAAAGAGTTATGTAACATGGCACGTGATGACGTTATGATCTGTGAATCATCACGTCTCATTAGAAACTCAGCATGAGTTACTGTAATATAATCACGTTGATCAAGTGTCATTATATTATACTAACTCATGCATCAGTTCCCAACATTACTTCAATAACATTCATATTTTAAGCTCGAAAGTTTACAGAATATAGAAATTAACAGTTTCTATATGATGTAATACTGATTGCACGAAGAGATTAATGATTTCAGATAAGATTAGTTATGAAAATATATTCAGAAATATCGAGGATATTTATAATGAAAGATACGATAATATCTCGGAATATCTAAGATCAGAGGATGATAGAAACTATTATTCGCAAGGGTTTAGAGTAAGGAGTAAGATATTCACTAAAGACTTTAGCAGACATTGAATCATTTGGATTCTTTAAAGTCAAACTTATTCTTTGTGATTTGTCCACGGCTTTCTTCATAGTTTCGCATAATCTGCTTTTCGGTACAAAATTTTCTCTTGAATGTTTCTAATCTAATGATACACAGGAAACACGAAGAGGTATATAATTTTGGACAAGAATATTTATGAAAATATCCTCAGAAATATCGAAGATATTGATGATGATATTTTGGAATTTCTAAGTTCGATGGTTGATGATGAAGATTTTCCGCAAGATTTTAACATGAGTACGAAGCGAGATATTCGTTGAAGGTTTCATCGGATCCGGAATTACCTGGATTCTTTGAATATATGGTATGGTCCTTGTATTTGTCCTTGGTCTCCTTCGTGGTTAGCTCAATCCGTTTTCCAGTTCTAAATTTTCTGAGCTTTTCCAACATTCAGAGTATCGATTCGTAAACTGGGTGCCTTTTCAAAATTTCAGAATTGAAGATCGTAATCCTAGGAGATAATTGTTATATGTATACATATAACTATTGATGTAGAAATGCTACGAAATTCGAAATACTGATTGCTGATTCCCGGTAATTGGTATGGCAATTATTGTTACAGGGTATAGATGAATACAAGATGGGGTTTCAATGAATATAATGATTTTTTGGAAAGTCCAAATTTATTGAAGTTGCTGGTAATTTTACTGCTAATGTGGTGAAATATAAACGGTTTTCCAGGTACGATGACGACGGGCAAACTTATATAGCGAGGTTATAATAAGGCTAATTCGAATGGAAGTTGAAGTTGATTTGATGAAGTTGTGATAAAAGTGGCTAATTTGAAAAAGAGTTGCAATGTTATTTTCGGTAATAACAATGCCAAAGGAGCTAATACAGACACGTGTTAAACTTCTACTTAGGGTCCAGGAGTTTTCAGGTGCATAACTATATGCGTCAATCTTTTCTTCCATAGATGAAGTGCGGTTGGTTCATCTTCTCAATTGTTTCTTAATTGAGAGGTTTCAAGAATCATGAAAGATTTGAACGCAGATTGTAATCGTCGCAGATTGTAATCGTCGAGATACAAATGAAGTTTAAGATGAATTCAAGTGGCAAACTTGAAGAATGTTTAGTTTCATATGTTATAATCAATATTTTAATTCATTTTAATTCATTTTAATTATCCAATGTTATTAGTCTACAGTCGATAGTCCACAGTTGACAGTCCAATAATTCATATATAATTTAATATATAATATTCGAATAAATTAATACGTTTCGTGACCCGTATTCGTCTCAGACTCGATCACAACTCAAAGTATATATATTATTATAGAATCAACCTCAACCCTGTATAGAGAACTCGATCATTACTGCATATAGAGTGTCTATGGTGATTCCAAATAATATATATAGATGCGTCGATATAATATGTCAAAACCTTGTATACGTGTCCTGATATTTAAAGTGCGTAAAATAAATAACAGAAATTAAATAACGATAAATAAAGTGCGTAAAGTAAATAACAGAAATTAAATGACAATAAATAAAATTGCGAGAATATAAATTGCGATAAAATAAATTGCGATAATTAAATTGCAATAAATAAAATGTAATACGGAATTAACAGTTAGCTAGGAACAGTTAACTAGGATTTTGTTAGCATGGTTTCTTAATAAAATTTAATATTGTTAATTAGTCTGTTTCTAATCAATTTTTATTGTGTCCATTATTTCTTCATTATGCCACTTGTTGGATTCTAATAGGTCAAAATCCAAATATGAAATTGAATTTAAATGAAAATAGTTATTCTTTGGTGAACGGATACGTATCTCGGTGGTTGTAAATAGGATAGTGAATAACTGTTGAATCAGATTCAAAGAATATACAGTGTAACTTATGAATGTGAAATTTAAATATTCCTCGGGTATTACCTACCCGTTAAAATATTTTCACCATTAACAGTTTGTACAAAAGAATTTTTAGTTACAATCTTTTTGAAAACATATATACATATATATTTTCTTCAGATGTAATCATGGATTTAATGAGTCAATATGATATTAAACTCATTTGATTTATCGTTAGAACAAGAATATATAATCTCTAACATATTAGAGATTACATAATCACCATATCGAACGAAGATAAATGATGTAGAACGATTCGTAGAACAATAATTATATTCGAGGTACAGAATGAGATGTCGAGGCATGGATTGTTGATGGTACTGGTGTTGTTACTGATGGTTCTGTTAATGTCGGTGATGTTGCTGAAGCTGGTAAGTTTTGCACCATGTTCTCCAAATTGATTACTCGAGCGCGAAGCTCGTTGACTTCTTCGATTACCCCGGGATGATTGTCGGTCGGAACGAGCGGGTGAATAAGGTTTAGAATCTGAGTTATGATATAGTCATGGCGAGATATTTGGGAAATGAGGGTGAATTGGTGTTACGAACAGGTTCGCCGGTAAGTGTTTCAGGTTCTTCGCCAAAAGGTGAATTCGGTTAGTGGATGGGATCGCCTTCTGTGCGTCTCCATTGATTAAGTCGACTATGAATCCATCAGATGAATTGGGGATGTATGATTGGTTGATTCATTATGGTGTCGTTGCTTCCGGAGCTTAGATGATTATCCATTCTGAATAACTGTCGGGATAACTATCGGAATAGCTGTCGGAATCCGAGGGACTCGATCTAGTTGAGGGATTCATCTCGTACGATCAGATGAAGGATTTTCGATAAGAAATAGATTATAGGATGTAGATTAGTATCCTGCAATACATAATTTACATATACATATATAATACTAAAATCTCATAAGTTACGGAGGAATCTACGAAAGCTGTCAGGCAAAGATATCAATAACAGATACGCTAAGATATGAATTAGCAGATACGCTAAGATATCAATTTTGTCTATACACTTTTCATGCAGTCAATGCAATAAGATGTGTCTAGACTAAGAATAATGAGCAGGTAATTTACTAAGGATGATAAGCAAATGATTTCCGACTAGAAATGATAAGCAAAACTTATGACATGCAGACACGGTCGAAGTCCAGACTCACTAATGCCTCCTAATGACTTATCAGTTAGACACACTAATGCAGACCTGGTTCGCTAAGACCTCTGCTCTGATACCAACTATGAAGACCCATCCTAATCCATCCGGACGAAGTCCATATCGATTATAAATGATTCACAACAGTTGATTACATCGCGAGGTACTTGACCTCTATATGATACATTTTACAAACATTGCATTTGTTTTTGAAAAGACAATCTTTCCTTACATCGAAATTTGACGGCATGCATACCATTTTATAATATATTCAACTATAATTGACTAAATAATAATCTTGATGAACTCGACGACTCGAATGCAACGTCTTTTGAAATATGTCATGAATGACTCCAAGTAATATCTTTTAAATGAGCAATTTCACTGCGAAAGATTTCTTTTGTACCTGAGAATAAACATGCTTTAAAGTGTCAACCAAAAGGTTGGTGAGTTCATTAGTTTAACATAAATAATCATTTCCATCATTTTAATAGACCACAAGAATTTCATTTACAGTTCTCATAAATACGTCCCATGCATAGAGACAAAAATATCATTCATATGGATTGAACACCTGGTAACCGACATTCACAATATGCATATAAGAATATCCCCATCATTCCGGGATCCTCCTTTGAACATGATATAAATTTTGAAGTACTAAAGCATCCGGTACTTTGGATGGGGCTTGTTGGGCCCGATAGATCTATCTTTAGAGTTCGCGTCAATTAGGGTGTCTGTTCCCTAATTCTTAGATTACCAGACTAAATAAAAAGGGGCATATTCGATTTCGATAATTCAACCATATAATGTAGTTTTGATTACTTGTGTCTATTTCGTAAAAACATTTATAAAAATTGCGCATGTATTCTCAGCCCAAAAATATAAAGGGTAAAAAGGTAAATGAAACTCACGCATATAAATATTGTAAAACAGTTAATAAAGTATTTGCATGTATTCTCAGCCCAAAAATGTAAAGTGTAAAAGGGCAAATGAAACTCACCATACTGTATTTTGTAGTAAAAATACATATGACGACATTGAATAAGTGTAGGGTTGGCCTCGGATTCACGAACCTATATTATTCATATATCAATTAAAAACATATACCTGTAATCGAATAATTCTATTTATTATTATTAATGATGTATTTGTTATATTTAATAATTTATAATTTTCATTATTTATTTGTATATTTTCATTTTTATCTAAAGAACTTTTTAATATGGTTAAGTTATGTAATTTATATATATTTGTGTATATGTAATCTTTATTTTTATACTTATAATCTTAACAATATCTTTAAAAACTTTATTTTTATAATCCTAATAATTTTAATGATATTGTTAATGCTAATAATAGTAATAATAATAATAATAAAAATGTTACTTTTAATGATACTGTTAGTTTTAACAAAAACGACAGGTTTGGGAAATAATGTTACTTTTAGTAAATATGGTAATACTAATAATACTAATACTGATAATAATAATAATTTTAGTAATGTTACTACTAATGATAATACTAATAAAGATAATGATATTGTTAAGAATGATATTTATGTTAATACTAAATATTAATACAAAAAATGATACTAATACAATTGTTAGTGAAAATAATAATAGTTGGTATTATTTCCATAGTATTAGTTATAATAATCCTAACCACAATAATTCTTATATCAATATTAACAATTCTAATAATAATAATTATATTAGTAGTGATAATCCTTAATCCTAATAATAATAATAGTTATAATATTAGTTTTTAATAAAAATGGTAGATTTAAAGAAATGAATCCTTTAGTAAGTATAATAATAATCTCTAATAATAACAGTACTTATAATAATATTAATGATAATAATAATGATAATAATGATTTTAACAATTGTAATTATAATTAATAATACTTAGTGATGTTACTTGTTAATAATTAAAATGGTAATAATAATAATAATCATAACATAAGTTTTATCATAATAATAACAATTTATAATAACAACAATAAAAATAATAATAATAATAATAATAATAATAATAATAATAATAATAATAATAATAATAATAATAATAATAATAATAATAATAAAAATAAAAAGGGTTATACCTCACTAAAATAGGTGTTAAACAAAAAAAATGCCACGAACCGGGTTCGAACCCGCGACCTCCCGTATAACCAAGAACACCCATGACCACCCAACCGTTTCACTCTTTCTGATTTTAATCCCATATCAATTTATATAATACGTGCTTCTGTTTCATCATCTTCTTCATCAATTCCAGTTCGACCAGAGATCAAATCCAAACATAACCACTAATTAATATATTGCTTTAGGTTATTCCATTGAAACAGAAATGACCTATTGATTTAATTCATATAAACAGAATAACAAAATAAAAATAAAATAAAGCCCTGAAGAACACGTCTTCAACCCAAACTTTGATTATGATTTAAAGTTCGTTTTAGAATAAACTTTTAACACGAAGTAGGTTCTAATCCTTCCTTAGAAACTTTCTATAACCTTGATTCGACCAGAAACAATCACACGAATTCAAATTTCACGATTTACAGAAGTTTGACTTTTGAAAACCGAATTTTTGACTTCAAAATTCGTCCTCGTTAGAAAGAATTGTGGTTTGAGATTTTTCAGATAGACTGAGTAAAGGTTTTCTAACATAACTGTATATATGGATTTTGAAATGAGATTCGAAATCGAGCTTTTAGGAAAATCATCAAGAACAGGGACCGTGAGCTTTTTAATTTGATTTTTAATTTTTAAAAATCACAAGTTGCAGTAGGAGATTTATATAGAGTAATTGAATACATAAGGTAGCTGTTATAATTGTCCTTAATTGTATTATAGTGATGGAAATCGACATTTAACAGAAAGGAGACATGAACTAGACAGAAAACAAAAAAAATAAGTAAAAAAAATCCAATTGGATCGTGAAAGCTACAGAATTAGATAATTTGTTGCCTTTTTAATTTTGTAATTAACTGATTGTGATATCAGAAAGATTCCATATAATTGATCCAGCTTTAAAGTTCAATTTTAATTAATATTAATAATAATAATAACAATTAATAATAATTATTAAATATATAATAATATTAATAATAATAATAATAATACAAATAATAATAATAAAAGTAATGTTAATACTAATAAGTCACAATAATAATAATATTAGTGAAAATGATAATAATAATAATATTATTACTGATAATAATAATAATATTACTAATTATATTAGTATTAATAATGATGATAATAATATTCATGATAATATTTATATACATATCAAATTCTATATCTATATATTATGTATTTAATATAATGATAATTGAAAATACTAATGTTGATGTTATATTGAAAGTGGTAATAATACTACCTTAGTAAGTATATCTTAAATTCATAAATTTAATTTAATAACTTAATATTATAATCTATTATATAATAACATATACTGAATATTTGATATTTACACATTTTATATATAAATAATATGTAATTGTGGTTGCATATTAGTTACATCATGTAATATGAATACATTACTAATGTTTTATATATAATCATTATATATCTATTTACATATCATCATTTTAATAATAACTTATTCATTTGTTTATTATTTTACATTTTTAATTCTTATTGATTAAAGCATACATTATTAATTCAAGATATTATATATACATTTATATTTATATTTATATTTGTATATACATAATTATTCATTCGTGAATCGTCAGAAATAGTCAAATGTCAAATGTATGCATGAACACAGCTCAAAGTTCTTGAGATTCAGTTTAACATACTTTGCTTATCGTGTCGAAACCATGTTAAGATTAAGTTTAAATTTGGTCGGAAATTCCCGGGTCATCACATATAATTTTAATTTAAGATTAATAATAATAAGGGTATGTTAACGAATGTTGTAAGTGTGTAAGTCGAAATTCTGTCCGTGTAATGCTACGCTATAAGCTACGCTATTATTAATCATTGTAAGTTATGTTCAACCTTTTTAAATTAATGTCTCGTTGCTAATTTATTATTATGCTTATTTAAGCCGAAATAATCTTGATGTTGGGCTAAATATTAAAGACGGGGTAATTGGGCTTTGTACCATAATTAGGGTTTGGACAAAAGAACGAAACTTGTGGAAATTAGACTATGGGCTATTAATGGGCTTTATATTAACTAAACGATACCTCGTTAATTTAATATAAAGATTACAATTTGACGTATCTATATATAACCACATACGCTTAATCGAGTACGGTGGGCGGGATATCTATAAATACAAATTATAGTTCATTTTATCGGACACGGAAATGGATTAATAGTCAATGGACTCGTTGAAACAGGGGTGGATTACATTCAAGGGTAATTGGTGTAATTGTTAACAAAGTAGTAAAACCTTGGATTACATGTAGTCGATAACCTGGTGTATCCATTAAACAAAATATTAAGACCTTGTTATAATTCGAATCCCCAATTAGTTGGAATATTTGACTTCGGGTATAAGGATAATTTGACGAGGACACTCGCACTTTATATTTATGACTGATGGACTGTTATGGACAAAAATCGTATGGACATATCAAATAATCCAGGACAAAGGACAATTAACCCATGGTAATAAACTAAAATCAACACGTCAAACATCATGATTATGGAAGTTTAAATAAGCATAATTCCTTTATTTCATCACATTTTTATTTACTGTCATTTTATTTATCGTACTTTTTAATTATCGCAATTTTATTTATCGCACTTTAATTTATCGTACTTTAATTATCGTCATTTACTTTACACTTTAAATTAAGTTATATTTATTTTTAATATTTTACATTAGGTTTTAACTGCGACTAAAGTTTTAAAATCGACAAACCGATCATTAAACGGTAAAAACCCCCTTTTATCATAATAATAATACATATATATTTTTATATTTTTACAAATATAGTTTTAAAAAAATATAGCGTTAAACTTGGTTAGCTCCCTGTGGAACGAACTGGACTTACTAAAAACTACACTACTGTATGATTAGGTACACTGCCTATAAGTGTTGTAGCAAGGTTTAGGTATATCCACTCTATAAATAAATAAATAACTTGTGTAAAATTGTATCGTATTTAATAGTATTTCGCAATAAAAATATAATTATTTCGTATACACCTAGCATAACATCAAGTATTTTTGGCGCCGCTGCCGGGGACTTCTTAAATGCCAGAAGCGAAACGCTATATATATAAAAAAAGATTTTTATTAAGTTTTAATTTCTTTTTGTAAAAATATGTTTTATATAATACAATTAAAAATATAAAAGAAAAAGAAAAATATATATCTATATTTTTAAGTTTAGTTAAATTTAAAAAGTTTATATTTCTATTTATTGTGAAAAGTTATAAAAAAAACTAATAAGTAAATTTTTTTTATTTATAAGTTTTATATAAATATTTTACAAAAATATAAAACAGAAAAAAAAATAATAGTAAAAAGTAATCGGGCCGATCACTGTAGCAGCCCAACTTTCTGGCCTGGTATCCAATCTCATACGATCGCATGAGCCCAAGCCTTGAAACCCATGCTACCGCATGGTCTCTTCTGACACGCCAGGTTTGACCTGGTACTGCATTAATTACGGAGTATTATTAATTATTATAATTAACTAACCCTAATTAGGGTTTAATTAGTTAATGTTTAATATTAGTTTTAATTTTATTATTTAAATTGTGATATTAAGTTTATTATAGTTTTAATTAATTATAAAATTAATACTTTTATAAAATAATAATACAAAAATAATATTTTATAAATTTTTTTTTTGTACTTTTATAACTTTAAGTTTTATTTTTATATTTGTATCTTTTTAAATCGTTTAATTCGTAATTTGTAATTTTTCGTTCGTAATTAGTTCGTAACTTAGTATTTTGCCGTAGTATTTTATATTTCTAGATTTTTAGGCTTTGCTGTAAAATCCCTTAAGTACTTTTTCTTTAGACTAAGATTTAGGTGCTTTAGAATTTTGCGACGCCGTTTTAAGATTTTAGTACTTTTTAAGTTATTGACGTTTTGGATATAGAATTCCTTTTAAACTTTAGTACCTTCAGACGTAAGTTTTAAATTTTAGTTTTTAGACTTTTAAGTTTCGACGCTGCATTTTATTATTTTTAGACGCTTATTTTTTGACCTTTTATTTTTCGACGTTTTTCGACGCGCTCTTTTTCTTTCTTATTTCTCGACGCTCTAGTTTTTAGGACATAGAATTTTCTATTTCTTCTCTAAAATTTTAAAACGAAAAATTATTTTAAGCGGTTAAATTGATAGACATCCAAAATTTTCTGGTTCGTAGTAATAGTTGGATTTGTTAGTGGCGAGTTGTGGGCTTCCGATTTAAAGGGTCCTGGCTACCTGCTGCATATATTGGCTATTCGAAACATGGGTAAAATTAGAAAAGTCTATTAATTTGATAACTTATATAATTTTTATCTTTTATAACTAATAAGATATTCAGTGAATGCACCGAGTAAAACGTTCACCACCTTTCATACGTTCACCACCTGTAACTCGATCAAGACATCTAGCCAATATTGTCGCCGTTGATTTTTCTTTAGAATCGTCTTCTAGTCGACCAAGTACTTCAATTCAAATTTTGATAATCCATTTTTTGAACCCGACCTCACAATTGAGAATCCGGAGGATATTCAGGGACAATTCAGAGATCCTGAACCACTAATCATTCCTCCTGAACCACAAATCACTCATCCAGAGATTGTCGAGGAAGAAACCATTAAGTCAGAATCTTCTAGCGATTCAGAATCAACAAATTCAATCATGGAAAATCTGGAACCTCTAAGTATGGAAGACCGAATGAGAGCTAAACGCACTGGCCAAGGTCATGCAATTACTCAACCAGACATTAATGCGCCAGATTATGAAATCAAAGGACAAATCCTACACATGGTAACTAATCAATGCCAATTTAGTGGTGCGCCGAAGGAAGATCCAAACGAACATCTTCGTACCTTTAATAGGATCTGTACACTATTTAAAATCCGAGAAGTGGAGGATGAACAGATCTATCTCATGTTATTTTCCTGGACTTTAAAGGGAGAAGCCAAAGATTGGTTAGAATCGTTACCTGAAGGGGCGATTGATACATGAGATGTCTTAGTTGAAAAATTTCTTAAACAATTCTTTCCAGCATCTAAAGCCGTAAGACTTCAAGGAGAAATTGTTACGTTCACACAAAAGTCAAATAAAACTCTATATGAGGCGTGGACAAGATTTGGAAAGTTGTTGAGAGGATGTCCGCAACATGGTTTAGATACTTATCAAATAGTACAAATATTCTACCAAGGATACGACATCACTACACGAAAAGACATCGATATAGCAGCTGGTGGTTCCATTATGAAGAAAATCGCAACTGAAGCTTATAAAATTATTGATAACACTGCTTCCCACTCACATGAGTGGCACCAAGAAAAAGATATCGTTAGATCATATAAAGCAGCTAGAGACGATTCTAGCCATGACTTAGATTCCATTTCCGCAAAGATAGATGCTGTCGAGAGACGAATGGAAAAGATGACTAAAGATATTCACTCAATAAGAATTAGTTGTGAGCAGTGTGGATGACCACATTTGATAAAAGATTGTCTCAGTATTGAACAAACAATGGAACAAAGAGAGAATGTTTCATATATGAACCAAAGGCCTGGAAATAATTATCAGAATAATTATCAACTGCCAAGACCAATTTACAATCAAAACCAAAATTATAACCGAAATGTTCCATACAACAACCAACAAGGTCCTAGCAATCAACAAGTATCTAACAATACTTACAATCAGCAAAGACCTATTTTTCAAAACAAACCACCACAAACCGATGATAAAATGCCAAATTTAGAAGATATGATGTCGAAGCTAGTTGAATCTCAAACTCAGTTTTTCACATCTCAGAAACAAACCAATGAACAAAATGCTCAAGCATTTAGAAATCAACAAGCCTCTATTCAAAATCTAGAATAAGAAGTGAGCAACCTAGCAAGGTTAATAGGTGAAAGAATACCGGGGAGTCTACCTGGTGATACAAATGCTAACCCCCGGAATGAAACAGCTAAAGCCATTACCACAAGAAGTGGTATTACACTTAAACCACCTGAAATACCTGAAATTTATGATGACGCTATTCCTACTCCACAAGAACCACAATCTGAGCAAGAAAATGAAAAAGAACTGATAGTTGAAAAGGTTAATGAAGATAACCCAGTTAAGGCTAAACCTTATGTTAAACCATACCAACCACCACTTCCTTACCCGAGTAAAATGAGAAAAGAAAGACTTGAAGCCGAGCAATCCAAATTCTTGGATATGTTTAAACAAATATAAATATTCCTTTCATTGATGTAATTTCAGAAATGCCAAGATATGCTAAATTTCTGAAAGATCTAATCACAAATAGAAAGAAAATGGAAGAACTTTCGGCTGTTACTATGAATGCTAATTGTTCTGCAGTGTTGTTGAATAAGATACCAGAAAAATTATCTGATCCAGGAAGTTTCACAATTCCATGTTTTCTGGGTAGTCTAAGTTCAATAGAAGCATTGGCAGACTTAGGTGCTAGTATAAATTTAATGTCGTATTCACTATACGCTAAACTAGACCTTGGAGAATTGAAACCAACACGAATAAGCATACAACTAGCCGATCGATCAGTAAAATATCCTAGAGGGATAATGGAAAACATGCTAGTTAAAGTTGGTACTTTAGTATTTCCAGTAGATTTTGTTATTCTAGACATGGAAGAAGATTCTCGAGTTCCTCTCATATTAGGAAGACCATTCTTAAACATGGCTAAAACAATAATAGATGTGTTCGGTAAGAAATTGACCCTAAGTATAGAGGACGAGAGTGTTACTTTTTCTATTGATAGAGCCATGCAATAACCACAATCTGCAGATAATACATGTTATTATATTCAAACTATAGATTCACATGCAGAATTATTAGAAGAATTTCCAGAATTACAAGGAACAGGAGAATGTTCTTTAGGAGAAGGAACTGAACCAATTGATGAAGCTGAAATGCTAGCTACACTTATGGCTAATGAATATGAACCAACAATAGAAGAAATTCAAATGCTAAAAGAAGAAGACAGATATCGATACAAATCATCGATAGAAGAACCACCGACATTAGAGTTAAAGCTACTTCCAAACCATTTGGAATATGCTTATTTACATGGTGAATCTGAATTACCAGTAATAATATCGTCTTCTCTTACTGAAAATGAAAAATCTCAACTCATTTCTGTGCTAAAAGCTCATAAACCAGCTATTGCATGGAAGATTCATGACATTAAAGGCATAAGTCCTTCGTATTGCACACATAAAATCCTTATGGAAGAAGGTCATAAAACCTATGTGCAACACCAACGAAGACTAAATCCGAATATGCAAGATGTTGTTAAGAAAGAAATTATTAAACTGCTTGATGCAGGTTTAATTTATCCAATCTCTGATAGTCCATGGGTAAACCCAGTTCAATGTGTACCTAAGAAGGGTGGCATGACTGTCATCACAAATGAAAAAATGAACTTATTCCTACTAGAACTGTAACAGGATGGCGTGTTTGTATTGATTATAAAAAATTAAATGACGCCACCAGAAAAGATCACTTTCCCTTACCTTTCATTGATCAAATGTTAGAAAGATTAGCCGGAAATAGTTACTATTTTTTATTGACGGTTTTTTCGGATACTTTCAAATTCCAATAGCACCCGAGGACCAAGAGAAAACCACATTCATGTGCCCTTATGGTACTTTTGCTTATAAACGCATGCCATTTGGACTTTGCAATGCTCCTGTAACCTTTCAAAGGTGCATGATGGCGATTTTTCACGACATGATAGAAGAATGCATGGAAGTTTTCATGGATGACTTTTCAGTTTTCGGTGATACTTTTGAATCATGTCTAGTTAATCTTGAACGAATGCTTATTAGATGCGAACAATCAAATCTAGTTCTTAATTGGGAAAAATGCCATTTCATGGTTAAAGAAGGAATCGTTCTCGGTCATAAAATTTCTAAGGAAGGAATTGAAGTGGATAGAGCTAAAGTAGATGTAATTGCTAAACTTCCACATCCCACCAATGTTAGAGGAGTTAGGAGTTTTCTAGGGCATGTCGGTTTTTACCGACGTTTCATAAAAGATTTTTCTAAAATTGCCACTCCTATGAATAAACTCCTAGAAAAGGATGCTCCATTCATCTTTTCAGATGAATGCATAAAATCTTTTAATATTCTTAAAAAAAACTCACTAATGCGCCAATCATGATAACTCCAAATTGGAATCTACCATTTGAACTCATGTGCGATGCAAGTGATTTTGCAATGGGAGCCGTTTTAGGACAAAGGATTGAAAAACGATTTCAACCTATTTATTATGCTAGTAAGATGTTACAAGGAGCACAAACGAATTACACAACTACTGAAAAGGAACTCTTTGCTATTGTCTTTGCTTTTGACAAATTTCGTTCATATCTCGTTCTAGCTAAAACGGTGGTCTATACCGACCATTCTGCTCTTAGATACCTATTTTCAAAACAAGATGCCAAACCACGATTAATCCGTTGGATATTACTCTTACAAGAGTTCGATAATGAAATCTGAGATAAAAAGGGAGCAGAAAATCTCGCCGCTGATCATCTTTCTCGTCTTGAAAATCCTGAATTAGAAGTTCTAAATGAATCGGCCATACAAGATAACTTTCCTGATGAATATCTATTGAAGATAGATTATAGTGAAATTCCATGGTTTGCAGACTATGCAAACTACTTAGTATGTGGATTCCTTGAAAAAGGTTTGTCGTACCAAAAACGAAAGAAATTCTTTAGTGATATAAAACACTATTTCTGGGAAGACCCACATTTGTTTAAAAGTTGTCCCGATGAAATAATACGCCGATGCGTATTCGGGGATGAAGCTAGTCAAATCTTAAACCATTGTCACGCAGGACCAACAGGAGGGCATTATGGGCCTCAACTTACAGCAAGAAAAGTCTACGACGCTGGATTCTATTGGCCTACAATTTTCAAAGACGCACACCTTCTTTGCAAATCCTGCGATGCTTTTCAAATGGCCGGAAAAATAAGTCAACGTGATGAAATGCCACAAAATATCATTCAAATATGTGAAGTATTTGACGTTTGGGGTATTGCCTTTATGGGTCTATTTCCAAAATCTCATAATAATCTCTACATTCTCGTTGCCATTGATTCTGTATCTAAATGGGCGGAAGCACAAGCTCTCCCAACTAACGATGCATGAGTTGTAGTCAACTTCTTAAAATGTCTTTTTGCAAGGTTCGGAATACCGAAAGCTTTAATAAGTGATCGGGGTACTCATTTTTGTAAAAATCAACTTGAGAAAGTTCTCAAAAGATATGGAGTAACTCATAAAATCTCAACCGCTTATCATCCACAGATAAGTAGACAAGCTGAAAATACCAACCGAGCATTAAAACGTATTCTAGAGAAAATCGTAGGATCAAATCCGAAGGAATGGTCCAATAAATTGGAGGAAGCACTCTGGGCTTTTAGAACAGCCTACAAAACTCCAATTGGAACCACACCTTTTAAACTTGTTTATGGAAAAGCATGTCATCTTCCAGTAGAAATTGAGCACAAAGCATTTTGGGCTTTGAAGACATGTAATCTTGATTTACATGGAGCCAGACGTCTACGGTTAAGTCAATTAAACGAATTAGAAGAACTAAGACATGAAGCATACGAAAATTCGTTAATCTATAAGGAAAGAACGAAGAAATGGCATGATAAAAGAATCAGAAGTTCAAAAGAATTTAAAGAAGGAGACATAGTTCTTCTTTTCAATTCACGATTCAAGCTATTTCCTGGAAAATTGAAATCAAGATGGTCTGGACCATTCATAGTCAAAAGAGTTTTCCTATACGGAACAATAGAGTTAATAAATTCAAATGGGATTGAATTTAAAGTTAATGGTCACAGAGTTAAACATTACATACATGATCCAATGAAAGTTGACAACGAAGTTAATCACAATTTCGACACCACAGCTAAATAAGTGTGGGGAGAATCAAGTCTTTTAAGGATAATATTTATTTCTGTTAGAGTTAGATATTCTGTTTTTGTGTAGTTTCCGAGAATGGAATCCCAATGGTCTTTACCTAGCAGACCCTAAAGAACTAGTCTTCTCCCTCCATTCTGAATTTTAATTTTTTTTAGGTTAGGTTTTGCGAGATGAAGAATTCCTTTGATCTGAACCATGGTTTACTACTACACGCTATGATTACTAAATGTAATAATGACACACTCCCGAGTGAAGTGGTATCATTCATAAGAGGCAAAATGGACGAAGTAAGGAAAGAACTTAGGAAAGATCATCATAAGATACATTTTGGTAAAGAAAAATCAAAATCAACAACAAAAAGAAGAGCACGACACCTTGAAATATGTCATAAATGCGGAAAATGGTCACACGAAGGTAAATGTTCAAACAATCAAACATATTCAAATACCGAATTTGTTACTCTATGCAGAGAAGGACCGTTTATATGTTTAGAAGAAAAGTTATTGAAGAATCGAGGTTACGCTTATGTAGCTATGGAAAACCAAATCACACAACTCTCCTATGAGTCGGTTAAAGCAGGTCTCTGAGAATTCTATCTAATAGGTAAGTATGTACAGTTTTTATTTTTGTTTTTTTATTTATTGCTTTTAACCTTTTGATAATAAATGCTGAATCGTTCGCTATAAAGTATTAAATTGGTATTCAATAAAATTAGGTATGCGTAACCAAAATTATTGATATCATACAAAAATTTATTACATCACTGCGAAATTTACCGTTTATTCTTAAGGTATAAATATCTTTAATCAATCAATCCAAAATATTTCAAAAATTCGTCAGGAGTAAAACTAGGTAATATAGCCAAAATTACTTTACCGAAAAGAGGGGCGTATATTTTTGTTAATATTTGATTGATTAAAGTGGGATAAAAGACCAAAAAGATTTTTCATTTTAATTTTTACCTTGTTTTTAAAATTAATATATAAATATCAAATTTTTAATGTAAAATTTTAAAATCAATATATTTAATTTTTTAAATATTTTAAAAATTAATATTTTTAATATAAGTTTGTAAAATTAATGTATAAAAATATTAATGATATTTATATGAATTTTTAATTTTATGCATTTTAAATTTAAGTTTAGTGTGAATTTAAAAACAGAAATTTACTTTATTTCATTAAGTTAAAAATTTGATATCTAAAATTCGTCGTGAGTTAAAGACTAGGTCGTTGAACCGAAATTGCTTTACCCAAGGGAGGGATGAGAAATTTTGTTATCATTATTTTTAATCTTATTGAATTAAGGTATGCCAAAAACATTTAAAAAAAAAACCAAAAATCTTTGCTTTTAAAACAACGCTTTAAAATGACAAATTTTAAAATTTTGTCGAGGGACGAACTAGGACTAAGATCCGAAACGCCCTCATTCTAAAAGAAACAAAATTTTAAATAATTTAATTATTTGTTTCATAAGTATAAGATTTTTATATAAAAAAAAAAATTATCAGACCCCATGCGATCGCATGGGGTTCCCTTGTAAAACTCATGCGGTCGCATGAGGACCAAATACTGGTCAGGAACAAAAGCAGACGAGCTGGTTCTATCTCAACACAAAAAAACACACATACATACGAAATACTCCCAAAAATCACCCAAAAATTCGCCATTTTTCACCATAATTCATCAAATTTCTTGCTCTAATCTTGTCTTTCTTCAGATGGGGAGGCAAGAAGGTAAAGATTTCACCCCTAAACTCTTTAAATTTTCAGTTTTAGTGTTCTTGTGCTAATTTTTACCTAATTTAATTTTGTTAATTTCTAGTGTAATTAGAGTTAAATTGTTAGTATATTATGCATGTATAACCTAGATTGATGCTATTTAACATGATTTGAAGCCAAAAACTTCAAAATTTTTAGAAATCTAGGGTTTGTGTTCTTGAGCAATTTGGGGCTTTTTGATATAAACAGGTTATGGCCGATTTTTGTCATGAATTATTGCTAAATTAAGTAGTGTAACATGTTTAGGTAGCTTGATGTTATGCGAGGTGTATATAAAATAGCTTTATTTTTGCAACTAAATACTATTAAATACGATACAATTTTACACAAGATATTTATTTATTTATAGAATGGATATACTTAAACCTTGCTACAATACTTATAGGCAGTGTACCTAATCGTACAGTAGTGTAGTTTTTAGTAAGTCCGGTTCATCCACAGGGAATCTTTTAAACAAAGCTTAACGCTATATTAGTTTTACTTTATAAAAATACAAATATATATTATATATATAAGTAATATTATTATTATAAAGGGGGGTTTTTTACCGTTTAATGACCGGTTTGTCGATTTTAAAACTTAGTCGCAGTTAAAACCTAATGTAAAATATTAAAAATAAATATAACTTAATTTAAAGCGTAAAGTAAATAACGATAATGAAATTGTGATAAATAAAAGTGCGATGAAATAAAATACAATAATTAAAAAGTGCGTTAATTAAAAGTGCAATTAAATACAATGACAATAAATAAAAGTGCGATAATTAGAAGTGCAATTAAATATAAAATAAAGGAATTATGCTTATTTAAACTTCCGTAATCATGATGTTTGACGTGTTGATTTTAGTTTTATGCCCATGGGTTAATTGTCCTTTGTCCTGGATTATTTAATATGTCCGTCTGGTTTTTGTCCATAACAGTCCATCAGTCATAAATATAAAGTGCGAGTATCCTCGTCAAATTATCCTTATATCCGAAGTCAAATATTCCAACTAATTGGGGACTTAAACTGTAACGAGGTTTTAATACTTTGTTTAATAATTACACCAGGTTATCGACTGCGTGTAACCCAAGGTTTTAATACTTTGTTATCAATTATGCCAAGTGTCCTTGTACATAATTTCACCCCTGTTTTAATAATTCTAGTGGCTATTAATCCATTCTCGTGTCCGGTTAAATGAACGATTATTCGTACATATAAATATCCCGCCCATCGTGTCCGATCGAGTGTATATGGTTATTTATAGGGACGTCCAATTGTAAATCTTTATATTAAAATTAACAAACTATCATTTAGTTAAACAAATATAAAGCCCATTAATAGCCCATAGTCTAATTTCCACAAGTGTCGTTCTTTTGTCCAAACCCCAATTATGGTACAAAGCCCAATTACCCAATTTTAATATTTTTTGCCCAACATCATGATTACTTCGTTTTAAATAAGCATAATAATAATTTAGCTACGAGACATTAATGTAAAAAGGTTGAACATAACTTACAATGATTAAAAATAGCGTAGCGTTACACGGACAGAATTTCGACTTACACCCTTACAATATGTGCTAACATACCCTTATTATTAGAAATTAAAATTAAAATTAAAATTAAAATATAAATATATATATAATACGTTTGATGAGAGAAGAAGAAAAAGGATATATAAAACGTTCAGAATGCGCGAGCTTTTATAGGCATTTTTGTCCAGGACATCTCCGCGAGTCGCGGTATTTTTGTACTACAAACTCCGCAAGTCGCAGAGTTCGTAAATCCAGCTCACACAAGTTTGGATCCTAGTCTGCCGACGGTTTTATTATATAAATATAATATATATATATAATTATATAATTAATTATATATTATATTATATTTATATACATAGTTAACTTGTAATTTTTAGTCCGTTGCGTCGAGCGTTGAGAGTTGACTCTGGTCCCGGTTCCGGATTTTCGAACGTCCTTGCGTACAATTTAATATCTTGTACTTTGCGTTTTGAATCTTGTACTCTTGTAATTTTGAGACGTTTCTTATCAATAATTGGAACCACTTTGATTGTACTTTGTACTTTTGAGCTTTTTGGTCGTTTGCGTCTTCAATTTGTCGAATCTGTCTTTTGTCTTCACCTTTTATTATTTAACCGAATATCACTTGTAAATAGGACAATTGCAACTAAAAGCTTGTCTTTCTTGAGGAATAATACTATGAAATATATGTTCGTTTTTAGCATTATCAAATATTCCCACACTTGAGCGTTGCTTGTCCTCAAGCAATATAGTCTTGAAATATACTAGAATCACTTCTTTATTCTTCACACTTTGTACATCAGTGATTTCTATACGGCGGTATAAATAATGGTAGTAACGATGTGGTTTACAGTCCCACATGACTATAAAAATTTAGATCCATTAAGGACATTGGATCTTTATGAAAACATTTGATCTCTTGAAAATTCAATCTAGCTTTTACCCTAGATAAGTTTTTCGGAATAACCCTTCATCGGTGTTGCAAAATATTTTTGTGGGTTTGGTGGGTTTCAGATTTGAAAATTTTAGCTCAAAAACTTGTGGTTTTATGTCACCACTTGCTAACCTTGTATTGGGAAAGCAACACGTCCAGTATACTTGTTCCGTATATTACCTTTCGATAAACTACCGTCCGGTTGTAAAGGAAAGCGTTGAACAAGCAACTGTTAAGGCAATGTCCCCTGACATGCTTTTAATTATGGTCTATAACGTGTCAGACGCAATTACTATCCTTGGTAGGAGCAATAGTAAAGCTCACCCTTATAATTTTTCGGTCTGGCACAAGGTCCTGTCTTTGACCATGCTATGCAACCACCGTTCTTACGGTTGACACCAGATTTGGTTCAGGTAACCTAATGAATTCCAGGTGAATTCCTAGGATTTTACGTTCAATGGTAATGAACGCATTGAAAATGAGTTTTTAGAAAACAAATCGGTTTGAAATTTTGATCAAAATATTTTCTCGTTCAAGCTCGAGTTTAGATATCATTGAATTCCATGAGTTTGATTCTCAATCTTTAAGGTCAATCTCAAGGATTGAGTAATATCAGTCTTAAAAGCTGATTTTTGATCTTTTAAGGAGATTATCCTTTCTGGGGATCTGATTCATTAGTCTTATCCAGCTAATTTGCACGGCGTCCTCCCCATTTTACGAGACAGATCCTCTCATGGTTAGGATAAGTCTGACCACTTGGCAACCCTGTTTTATGCTGAGGTCCGTGGATTTCCTGCTGATTTTAGAGATGACTTTTCTAGGTTTTTCGTCAACCTACAGCTGGTCTGGACGACAACTTCATGACCTAAATCAAGAAGCGCGTTTCTTTTTCGGAAGACTTTACTTCCTTTTAATGATGGAATTGATTCATCGTGTAGATCCATCCCTTCTTTTCTTTCATTGGGTAAAACAGTTAATTATCGTCCAAAACAAAAGTATTTTCAATTATTTGTACAAAAATATGTGATATATATTTAAAATAACTTGGTAAATTTTCCCACACTTGGCTTTTATTTTCCTTTTTATTGTCCTCTATTCCATTTTAAATGAATTCTAACATTTTGGTTTGTTTCTTAATTTATGTCCTTTCCGAGGTAACAATAATTTCGGTGTTAATACCTAGTTTTATCGTTCATAAATATGTATAAACATGATTTTGAGTTCATTTAATTGAAAATTTTGAAAAATTTTACTAGAATTGGGTAGTCAGTATATAAGACTAGGGCTGTTCTTTATTATCAGAGAGCACTAGATTCTAATACAACTACTGCTTTACTACTATTTCTAATGGTAACCAAGTGTATAAAGTAAAAATTTTAAAATCCGAAAGAATTTAACCCCTTCCCACACTTAAGATCTTGCAATGCCCTCATTTGCAAGAAATCAGTAACAATTTAAATTATTGAGGGTGATTAGCGTAGAAAAATGATTAAATTTTACCAAAGTTTCCAAACATATTGGCGTTTGTTTGCTGAATGATAAATGGTGCACATCATTTGTTCATTCCGTTTGTTGTTACATCACATTTTTTTTTATTTTATAAAACCTTACACTTTTAGAACATATAATTAATTAAATTTAAAATTTTGTTTCTTTTTAGGACGAGGGTGTTTCGGAACAATGTCCTAGTCCGTCCCTCGACAAAATTTTAAAATTTGTCAATTTAAAGCGCGGTTTTAAAAGTAAAGATTTTGGGTTTTTTAATGTTTTTGGCATACTTTAATTCAATAAGATTAAAAATAATGATAATAAAAGTTCTCGTCCCTCCCTTGGGTAAAGCAATTTCGGTTCAAAGACCTAGTCTTCAACTCACGACGAATTTTAAAAATCATATTTTTAACTTAGCGAAATAAAGTAAATTTTTGTTTTTAAATTCACACCAAACTTAAATTATATTTTTGTTTTTATTCATACAAACTTATATTAAAAATATTAATTTTTCAAATATTTACAATTTTAAATATATTGATTTAAAAAGTTTACAATATTATTTTAATATTAATATATTAATTTTAAAAACAAAGTAAAAATAAAATTAAAAATCTTTTTGGCTTTTATCCTACTTTAATCAATCAAATATTATTAAAAATATACGCCCCTCTTTTCGGTAAAGTAATTTCGGTTCCATGACCTAATTTAACTCATAACGAATTTTTGAAATATTTTGAGTTGATTGATTAAAGATATTTATACCTTAAGAATAAACGTTAAATTTCGCAATGATGTAATAAATTTTTGTATGATATCAATAATTTCGGTCGCAAGACCTAATTTTATCGAATATCAATTTAATACTTTATAGCGAACAAATTAGCGTTTATTATCAAAAGGTTAAAAATAAAAAAATAAAAATAAAAATAAAAACTGTACAGACTTACCTGTGAGAAATAGATTTCTTAGTGATATGCTCTAGCCCACTCATAAGATAGTCAGACTAATTGATTTTCCATGGCTACATAGGCGTAACCTCGAGCATTTAATGTTTTTTCTTCTAAACATATGAACGGTCCGTCTCTGCATAAAGTAACAAATTTGGTGTTTGAATAGGTTTGATTATTTGAACATTTACCTTCATGTGACCATTTTCCGCATTTGTGACATCTTTCAAGGTGTCGTGCTCTTCTTTTCGCTGCAGATTTTGATTTTCCTTTACCAAATTGTAACTTATTATCTTCGCATCTGGATTCTTTTCTTACTCCGTCCAATTTTTCTCTGATTACTGATACCAGTTCACTCGAAAGTGTGTCATTATTACGTTTAGTAATCAAAGCGTGTAGCATTAGACCATGGTTCAGTTCACAGGAAGTCTTCATTTCGTAAAAACCTAAAAAAAAAAAAATTCAGAATGGGGGAAGAAGACTAGTTCTTTAGGGTCTGCTAGGGAAAGACCATTCGGGTTCCATTTTCGAGAACTACACGAAAACAGAAAATCTAACTCTAACAGAAATACATATTATCCTTTAAAGACTTGATTCTCCCCACACTTAGTTAGCTGTGGTAACGAAATTGTGATTAACTTCGTTGTCGACTTCCATCGGACTATCTATGTAGTGTTTAACTCTGTGACCATTAACCTTAAATTCAATCCCATTTGAATTTATTAATTCTACTGTTCCGTATGGGAAAACTCTTTTGACTATGAATGGTCCAGACCATCTTGATTTCAATTTTCCAGGAAATAGCTTGAATCGTGAATTGAAAAGAAGAACTCTGTATCCTTCTTTAAATTTTTTGAACTTCTGATTCTTTTATCATGCCATTTCTTCGTTCTTTCTTTATAGATTAACGAATTTTCGTATGCTTCATGTCTTAATTCTTCTAATTCGTTTAATTGATTTAACCGTAGACGTCCAGCTTCATGTAAATCAAGGTTACATGTCTTCAAAGCCCAAAATGCTTTGTGTTCAATTTCTACTGGAAGATGACATGCTTTTCCATAAACGAGTTTAAAAGGTGTGGTTCCAATTGGAGTTTTGTAGGCTGTTCTAAAAGCCCAGAGTGCATCCACCAATTTAATGGACCATTCCTTCAGATTTGATCCTACAGTTTTCTCTAGAATACGTTTCAAAGCTCGGTTGGTATTTTCAACTTGTCCACTTGTTTGTGGATGATATGCGGTGGAGATTTTATGAGTTACTCCATATCTTTTAAGAACTTTCTCAAGTTGATTATTACAAAAATGAGTTCCCCGATCACTTATTAAAGCTTTCGGTGTTCCAAACCTTGCAAAAAGACGTTTTAAAAAGTGGACTACAACTCGTGCATCGTTAGTTAGGAGAGCTTGTGCTTCCGCCCATTTAGATACATAATCAATGGCAACGAGAATGTAGAGATTATTATGAGATTTTGGAAATGGACCCATAAAGTCAATACCCCAAATGTCAAATACTTCACATACTTGAATGACATTTTGTGGCATTTCATCACGTTGACTTATTTTTCCGACCCTTTGACATGCATCACAGGATTTTCAAAGAAGGTGTGCGTCTTTGTAAATTGTAGGCCAATAGAATCCAGCATCGTAAACTTTTCTTGCTGTTAGTTGAGGCCCATAATGCCCTCCTGTTGGTCCTGTGTGACAATGGTTTAAAATTTTACTAGCTTCATCTCCGAATACACATCGGCTTATTATTCCATCTGGACAACTTTTAAATAAATGTGGATCTTCCCAGAAATAGTGTTTTATATCACTGAAGAATTTCTTTCGTTTTTGGTACGATAATCCTTTTTCAAGGAATCCACATACTAAGTAGTTTGCATAGTCTGCAAACCATGGAATTTCATTATAATCTATCTTCAATAGATATTCATCAGGAAAGTTGTCTTGTATGGCCGATTCATTTAGAACTTCTAATTCAGGATTTTCAAGACGAGAAAGATGATCGGCTGCGAGATTTTCTGCTCCCTTTTTATCTCGGATTTCAATATCAAACTCTTGTAATAGTAAGATCCAACGGATTAATCGTGGTTTGGCATCTTGTTTTGAAAATAGGTATCTAAGAGCAGAATGGTCGGTATAGACCACCGTTTTAGCTAGAACGAGATATGAACGAAATTTGTCAAAAGCAAAGACAATAGCAAGGAGTTCTTTTTCAGTAGTTGTGTAATTCGTTTATGCTCCTTGTAACGTCTTACTAGCATAATATATAGGTTGAAATCATTTTTCAATCCTTTGTCCTAAAACGGCTCCCATTGCAAAATCACTTGCATCGCACATTAGTTCAAACGGTAAATTCCAATTTGGAGTTATCATGATTGGCGCATTAGTGAGTTTTTCTTTAAGAATATTAAAAGATTTGATGCATTCATCTGAAAAGATGAATGGAGCATCTTTTTCTAGGAGTTTATTCATAGGAGTGGCAATTTTAGAAAAATCTTTTATGAAGCGTCGGTAAAAACCGGCATGCCCTAGAAAACTCCTAACTCCTCTAACATTGGTGGGATGTGGATGTTTAGCAATTACATCTACTTTAGCTCTATCCACTTCAATTCCTTCTTTTGAGATTTTATGACCAAGAACGATGCCTTCTTTAACCATGAAATGGCATTTCTCCTAATTAAGTACTAGATTTGATTGTTCGCATCTAATAAGCATTCGTTCAAGATTAGCTAGACATGTTTCAAAAGTATCACCGAAGACTGAAAAGTCATCCATGAAAACTTCCATGCATTCTTCTATCATGTCGTGAAAAATCACCATCATGCACCTTTGAAAGGTTGCAGGGGCGTTGCAAAGTCCAAATGGCATGCTTTTGTAAGCAAAAGTACCATAAGGGCACGTGAACGTGGTTTTCTCTTGGTCTTCGGGTGCTATTGGAATCTGAAAGTATCCGGAAAAACCATCTAGAAAACAATAGTAACTGTTTTCGGCTAATCTTTCCAACATTTGATCAATAAAAGGTAAGGGAAAGTGATCTTTTCTGGTGGCGTCATTTAATTTTCTATAATCAATACAAACACACCATCCTGTTACAGTCCTAGTAGGAATAAGCTCATTTTTCTCATTTGTAATGACAGTCATGCCACCCTTCTTAGGCACGCATTGAACTGGGCTTACCCATGGACTATCAGAAATTGGATAAATTAAACCTGCCTCAAGCAGTTTAATAATTTCTTTTTTAACAACATCTTGCATATTAGGATTTAGTCTTCGTTGGCGTTGCACATACGTTTTATGACCTTCTTCCATAAGGATTTTATGTGTGCAATACGAAGGACTTATTCCTTTAATATCATGAATTTTCCATGCAATAGCTGGTTTATGAGCTTTTAGCACAGAAATGAGTTGTGATTTCTCATTTTCAGTAAGAGAAGACAATATTATTACAGGTAATTCAGATTCACCATGTGAATCTATAGTTTGAATATAATAACATGTATCGTCTGCAGATTGTGATTGTTGCATAGCTCTATCAACTGAAAAGGTAACACTCTCATCCTCTATACTTAGGGTCAGTTTCTTACCAAACACGTCTATCATTGCTTTAGCCGTGTTTAAGAATGGTCTTCCTAATATGAGAGGAACTTGAGAATCTTCTTCCATGTCCAGAACAACAAAATCTACTGAAAATACTAAAGTACCAACTTTAACTAGCATGTTCTCCATTATCCCTCTAGGATATTTTATTGATCGATCGGCTAGTTGTATGCTTATTCTTGTTGGTTTCAATTCTCCAAGGTCTAGTTTAGCGTATAGTGAATACGGCATTAAATTTATACTAGCACCTAAGTCTGCCAATGCTTCTATTGAACTAAGACTACCCAGAAAATATGGAATTGTGAAACTTCCTGGATCTGAAAACATGGAATTGTGAAACTTCCTGGATCTGCCAATGCTTCTAAATTCGGCTTTTTATCATCGGTTTGTGGTGGTTTGTTTTGAAAATTAGGTCTTTGCTGATTGTAGGTATTATTGGATACTTGTTGATTGCTAGGACCTTGTTGGTTGTTGTATGGAACATTTCGATTATAATTCTGGTTTTGATTGTAAATCGGTCTTGGCGGTTGATAATTATTCTGATAATTATTTCCAGGCCTTTGGTTTATGTATGAAATATTCTCTCTTTGTTCCATTGTTAGCTCAATACTAAGATAATCTTTTGTCAAATGTAGTCCTCCACACTGCTCACAACTAATTCGTATTGAGTGAATATCTTTAGTCATCTTTTCCATTCGTCTCTCGACAGTATCTATCTTTGTGAAAATGGAATCTAAGTCATGGCTAAAATCGGCTCTAGCTGCATTAGATGATCTAGCGATATCTTTTTCTTGGTGCCACTCATGTGAGTGAGAAGCAGTGTTATCAATAATTTTGTAAGCATCAGTTCCTGTTTTCTTCATAATAGAACCACCAGCTGCTATATCTATGTCTTTTCTTGTAGTGATGTCGCATCCTTGGTAGAATATTTGTACTATTTGACAAGTGTCTAAACCATGTTGCGGACATCCTCTTAATAACTTTCCAAATCTGGTCCATGCCTCATATAAAGTTTCATTCGGTTTCTGGGTGAACGTAACAATTTCCCCTTGAAGTCTTACGGCTTTAAATGCCGGAAAGAATTGTTTAAGAAATTTTTCAACTAAAACGTCTCATGTATCGATCGCCCCTTCAGGTAACGATTCTAACCAATCTTTGGCTTCTCCCTTTAAAGTCCAGGGAAATAACATGAGATATATCTGTTCATCCTCAACTTCTCTTATTTTAAATAGTGTGCAGATCCTTTTAAAGGTACGAAGATGTTCATTTGGATCTTCCTTCGGCGCACCACTAAATTGGCATTGATTAGTTACCATGTGTAGAATTTGTCCTTTGATTTCATAATCTGGCGCATTAATGTCTGGATGAGTAATTGCGTGACCTTGGCCAGTGCGTTTAGCTCTCATTCGGTCTTCCATACTTAAAGATTCCAGATTTTCCATAATTGAATTTGTTGAATCTGAATCACTAGAGGATTCTGATTTAATGGTTCATTCCTCAACAATCTCTGTTTGAATGATTGGTGGTTCCGGAGGAAAAATTAATGGTCCAGGATCTATGAATTGTCCCTGAATATTCTCCGGATTCTCAATTGTGAGATCGGGTTCAAAAAATGGATTATCGGAAATTTGAATTGGAGTACTTGGTCGACTGGATGACGATTCTAAAGGAAAATCAACGGCGACAATATTTGCTAGATGTCTTGATCGAGTTACAGGTGGTGAACGTACAAAAGGTGGTGAACGTCTTGCTCGGTGCATTCACTGAATATCCTATTAGTTTTTAAAAGGAAAGAAAAATTATATAAGTTATCCAATTAATAGACTTTTCTAATTTTGCCCACGTTTCGAATAGCCAAAAGATGCAGCAGAGGGGCAGGATTCGTTTGGTCTCAATATAGTTGAGTACTGTTTGGCTCCAATAACCCGGTTCACGTACAAATCCAACTATTACTACGAACCAGAAAATTTTGATGTCTATCAATCTAACCACTTAAAATAAATTTTCGTAATTTTAAGAAGTTTTAGATAAGAAATAGAGAAAATTCTAAGTCCTAAAAACTAGAATGACGAGAAATGAGAAAGAAAAAGAGCGCGTCGGTATTAAATTTGGAGAAATAAGAAAGAAAAAGAACGACTTATAAAACTTTAAAACACTCGACTAACCCAACCTTATTATTATCACTAACTTAAAATTAAAATTGCAAATTGAGATTACTAATTGGAGTGATAATTGATACATAGGTAAAAGGTGTCGAAAAATTAAAATAAGAAAATAGCGCGTCGAAACTTAAAAAGGAACTTAAAAACTAAAAATTAAAAGTTGCGTCTAAAAATATTAAAGCTTACAAGTAAAACTATATCCCAAATGGCAATATCTTAAAAAAAATACTAAAACTTAGATAGGCGTCGCAAAATTGTAAAGCACCTAAATCTTAGTCTAAAGAGAAAGCACTTAAGGGATTTTACGGCAAAGCCTAAAAATCTAGAAGTAAAAATAACTATGGAAAAAATTATGACTTAAAACTAAATACGAATGATAAAAATACAAAAATTACGAATAAACGATTAAAAAAAAATACAAGAATAAAAATAAGATTAAAATTGATAAAATTATTTAATTTTATAAAAATATTATTTTTATATATTTATATTATAAAAGTATTAATTTTTATATATAAATAAACTAATTATAATTAATTATTACAAATTAATTAAAACTTAAACTAAATAATAAATTAATTAACCCTAAATACTAATTAATTAATAATAATAATTAAAACTCCGTAATTAATGCAAGATTAGGGTTCTGTGTGACCTGTCTGGGCGGCTCCGCGAGTCGCGGTGAACCCAGTTCAAAAACTCCGCGGGTCGCGGAGGGTGCAGTTTCAGTTCAGAAACAGGTTCAAATTCGGACAGGTTCAGATTTATATATATATTTTTTATTTATATTTTATATATTTTTCTGTTTTAATATTTATATAAAATATTTATATAAATTAAATAAAACTTATATTTTTATAAACTAAAATAAAAATAAAAAAAACTTTATATATTTAATAAACTCTTAAAAATATATAAATATTTTTGTTTTTCTTTTTATATTTTATAACTTTTTATATTTAAAACGTATATACTTTTATAAAAGTAGACTACAACTTAACAAATCTTTTTTTTTTTTTTATATATAGCGTTCGCTTCGGTGTTCCCCGGCAGCGGTGCCAAAAATACTTGATGTTATGCGAGGTGTATATAAAATAGCTTTATTTTTACAACTAAATACTATTAAATACGATACAATTTTATACAAGATATTTATTTATTTATAGAATGGATATACTTAAACCTTGCTACAACACTTATAGGCAGTGTACCTAATCATACAGTAGTGTAGTTTTTAGTAAGTCCGGTTCGTCCACAGGGAATCTTTTAAACAAAGCTTAACGCTATATTAGTTTTACTTTATAAAAATACAAATATATATATATATAAGTAATATTATTATTTTAAAGGGGGGGTTTTTACCGTTTAATGACCGGTTTGTCGATTTTAAAACTTAGTCGTAGTTAAAACCTAATGTAAAATATTAAAAATAAATATAACTTAATTTAAAGCGTAAAGTAAATAACGATAATGAAATTGTGATAAATAAAAGTGCGATGAAATAAAATACAATAATTAAAAAGTGCGTTAATTAAAAGTGCAATTAAATACAATGACAATAAATAAAAGTGCGATAATTAGAAGTGAAATTAAATATAAAATAAAGGAATTATGCTTATTTAAACTTCCGTAATCATGATGTTTGACGTGTTGATTTTAGTTTTATGCCCATGGGTTAATTGTCCTTTGTCCTGGATTATTTAATATGTCCGTCTGGTTTTTGTCCATAACAGTCCATCAGTCATAAATATAAAGTGCGAGTATCCTCGTCAAATTATCCTTATATCCGAAGTCAAATATTCCAACTAATTGGGGACTTAAACTGTAACGAGGTTTTAATACTTTGTTTAATAATTACACCAGGTTATCGACTGCGTGTAACCCAAGGTTTTAATACTTTGTTATCAATTATGCCAAGTGTCCTTGTACATAATTTCACCCCTGTTTTAATAATTCTAGTGGCTATTAATCCATTCCCGTGTCCGGTTAAATGAACGATTATTCGTACATATAAATATCCCGCCCATCGTGTCCGATCGAGTGTATATGGTTATTTATAGGGACGTCCAATTGTAAATCTTTATATTAAAATTAACAAACTATCATTTATTAAACAAATATAAAGCCCATTAATAGCCCATAGTCTAATTTCCACAAGTGTCGTTCTTTTGTCCAAACCCCAATTATGGTACAAAGCCCAATTACCCAATTTTAATATTTTTAGCCCAACATCATGATTACTTCGTTTTAAATAAGCATAATAATAATTTAGCTACGAGACATTAATGTAAAAAGGTTGAACATAACTTACAATGATTAAAAATAGCGTAGCGTTACACGGACCAGAATTTCGACTTACACCCTTACAATATGCGCTAACATACCCTTATTATTAGAAATTAAAATTAAAATTAAAATATAAATATATATATAATACGTTTGATGAGAGAAGAAGAAAAAGGATATATAAAACGTTCAGAATGCGCGAGCTTTTATAGGCATTTTTGTCCAGGACATCTCCGCGAGTCGCGGTATTTTTGTGCTACAAACTTTGCAAGTCGCGGAGTTCGTAAATCCAGCTCACACAAGTTTGGATCCTAGTCTGCCGACGGTTTTATTATATAAATATAATATATATATAATTTATATAATTAATTATATATTATATTATATTTATATACATAGTTAACTTGTAATTTTTAGTCCGTTGCGTCGAGCGTTGAGAGTTGACTCTGGTCCCGGTTCCGGATTTTCGAACGTCCTTGCGTACAATTTAATATCTTGTACTTTGCGTTTTGAATCTTGTACTCTTGTAATTTTGAGACGTTTCTAATCAATAATTGGAACCACTTTGATTGTACTTTGTACTTTTGAGCTTTTTGGTCGTTTGCGTCTTCAATTTGTCGAATCTGTTTTTTGTCTTCACCTTTTATTATTTAACCAAATATCACTTGTAAATAGGACAATTGCAACTAAAAAGTTGTCTTTCTTGAGGAATAATGCTATGAAATATATGTTCGTTTTTAGCATTATCATAGCTAAATGTTCCAAACTTTGATCCTAAACATGATTTTCGAGAATTAAAGTGGACTTTTTAAGTCTAAAATTATGAACTTGATTAAATTGATGTAAATGTCATTTGAAACTTGTTTAATTGCTAGTAATGATTATTTTGACATGTTATTTGAGTAGAATGCTTATGAACTTTGTAAACATTTTCATATATGCTTATTTGAAAAAGTGTAGAATTGATAAAAATGTGAAAATGAGTATAAGTTTAATATGAATTAAACATGTTATTGTAATTGTTTTAATTTGTTATTTTGCTAATACTAATTGCATATTTGAATGCACAAATTTTGTGTTTAATGTGTTTTGCAGAAATATACCGAATCTAGTAGTGGATCATCATCCAGACAACCTAAAAACGAACCTGAACCAGAAATAGAACCTGAACAGGAACAACAACAACAACCTGATCAACACGTACCATACTATGATCCGCAACAAGAATATGTTAATGCCTACGTACAATTTTCGATTCATCCAATAATAGAACACCCAACGATTCATGAAGAACAGTTCCATCCTAATTTGAGATTTGATCAAAGTTGGAGAGATTACCCGACATACCAAAGTAACAAATTTAAAATGGTAACGAAAAATGTTGAAGTGTTGAGGGTAATCGATTGGGAGCCTTTGGAAAGGGTCCAACTAGTTAACTCAGTTAGGCAGCATCTAATCCAAAGGTATGAGAACTCTTCTTTTCCCGATTGGGAACGTTTATTCACCATTCGTAGGCCTGTATATAAAGAGTGGTGTGTTGAGCTTATGAGTACTATATCACTTAATGCGGATGTAGTTAGGCTAGACGATAGGAATTTTTTTAGATTTTTACTTGATCGTAGGATGTATAGGATGTCCATGCTGGACATGGCCAGGGCTTTACAGATTTACACTCCTGGTGAATTACTACTACCTGATTGTATAAATTTGATTTATCATGGTGAAAGGGTAGATAGGAATTTTGACGCTGACGCCGTCTGGAGGCGTATGTCAAATTATAATGTTTTTACGCTAGGAGGAAGGCACTCCTATTTAGATATTAACAAAGCAGAGCTACGTATTATACACAGATTTTTAGCTAATTCGATTACACAAAGAGGTAACAACAAGGAAAAAATGACTCTACACGATTTATTTTACCTTAAGTGTATTCGAAACACTAGAAGCTTTGTTAATATTCCCTACTGTGTTGGTTTTTATCTGTCCAAAATGGTGGCAGGAATACATGACGGGGGAATAATAGGAGGGGGTATTTTTGTTAATCTCATTGGAGAGTATTTGGGTGTAGATAGGGATTAAGGGGGTCCACTGATGATGTGTAGGGAACAGGTTGAGACTTTAGGATTGCGGGTCTATCAGGGTGCAAAGGTATTAAAAAGCAGACGCAATCAGGCAGTACCATATGAGGGTCGTCATCCACATGTAGAGAGAGGTTTAGATGAGGAAATGGAGGAACCGAATGACGTTAGGGATGTCATTAGGGAGGCTATTACTGACGTTTACCAGCGTATAGATGAGGTAGAAATGATAAACGAGGCTAGACATAGTCAGTTCGAGCAGTGGCACGCCGAGAATGTGTACGAGCATTCCAGGCAACGACAGCATGATAGATGGCACTATCATCAGCATCAGATCATGAGCCAGCTATCACCTCAGGTACCAAATAACTACGTACCGACCCGACCTGCTTACTATCCTCCATACCAGCCCGATATGCAACCACCATTTACTCTCTACGACCCCAACCAGGCCTATTAGTACACCTATAACCAACTGTGGAACCCACCCGATGACATGAACTGGAACACCTATCCAGATTGATATAGTTCCCGTTGGTGATTTTTATCTTTTATTATTTTTATTTACTTATGTTTAAAACAAATAATATTGTGATACTTTAATGTAAGTTTTTTTTTTTTTTTTTTAATTATGTTGTACTAATATTTCATATTTGATTTGAAAGTGGGATGTTAAGTCCATTTCAAATTACCATGCATGTTATTATTTGTATGTATGTATATTGTCAATTGTACACAACAGGGTAAAACAGCGAATTTTCAATGACTGGCATTATGTTCAGCAAAAGCTACTAATTTTGACGACAAAACGAAAAACAAATGTGATGTAACAACAAGACGGAATGAACAAAAGATGTGCACCATTTATCATTCAACAAATAAACGCCAATATATTTGGAAACTTTGGTAAAATTTAATCATTTTTCTATGCTACTCACCCTCAATAATTTAAATTGTTTCTGATTTCTTGCAAATGAGGGCATTGCAAGATCTTAAGTGTGGGAAGGGGTTAAATTCTTTCGGATTTTTAAAATTTTTGACTTATACACTTGGTTACCATTAAAAATACTAGTAAAACAGTAGTTGTATTAGAATCTAGTGCTCTCTGATAATAAAGAATAGCCCTAGTCGTATATACTGACTACCCAATTCTAGTAAAACTTTTCAAAATTTTCAAATAAATGAATTCAAAATCATGTTTATACATATTTATGAACGATAAAACTAGGTGTTAACACCAAAATTATTGTTACCTCGTAAAGGACATAAATTGAGAAACAACTTAAAATGTTAGAATTAATTTAAAATGGAATAGAGGAAAATAAAAAGGCAAAGAAAGGAAAATAAAAGCCAAGTGTGGGAAAAATTTACCAAGTTATTTAGAACATATGTCACATATTTTTGTACAAATAATTGAAGATACTTTTGTTTTGGACAAAATTAACTGTTTTACCCAGAAAATTGTAATATATTTGAAAGAAAGATGGATCTACATGATGAATCAATTCCATCATTAAAAGGAAGTAAAATCTTCCGAAAAAGACACGCGCTTCTTGATTTAGGTCAGGAAGTTGTCGTCCAGACCAGTTGTAGAGTCTACGAAAAACCTTGAAAATTTTTCTCGAAAATCAGTTGGAAATCCACGGACCTCAGCATCAAACAGGGTCGCCAAATGGTCAGACTTATCCTAACCATGAGAGGATCTGTCTCGTATAATGGGGGGCACCGTGCAAATTAGCTTATAAGACTAATGAATCAGATCCCCAGAAAGGATAATCTCCTTATAGATCAAAAATCAGCTTTTAAGACTGATATTACTCAATCCTTGAGATTGACCTTAAAGATTGAGAATTCAAACTCATGGAATTCGATGATATCTAAACTCGAGCTTGAACGAGAAAATATTTTGATCAAATTACAAACCGATTTGTTTTCTGAAAACCCTATTTTCAATGCGTTCATTACCATTGAACGTAAAATCCTAGGAATTCACCTGGAATTCATTAGGTCACCTGAACCAAATCAGGTGTCAACCGTAAGAACGGTGGTTGCATAGCATGGTCAAAGACAGGACCTTGTGCCAGACCGAAAAACTATAGGATGATCTTTACTATTGCTCCTACAAAGGATAGTAATTGCATCCGACACGTTATAGACCATAATCAAAAGCATGTCAGGGGACATTGCCTTAACAGTTGCTTGTTCAATGCTTTCCTTTACAACCGGACGGTAGTTTACCGAAAGGTAATGTACGGAGCAAGTAAACTGGACATGTTGCTTTCCCAATACAAGGTTAGCAAGTGGGTGACACAAAACCATAAGTTTTGAGCTAAAATTTTCAAATCGGAAACCCACAAAACCCACAAAAATAATTTGCAAACACCGGTGAAGGGTTATTCCGGAAAACTTATCTAGGGTAAAAGCTAGATTAAATTTTCAAAAGATCAAATGTTTTCATAAAGATCCAATTTCCTAAAGGATCTAAATTTTTATAGTCATGTGGGACTGTAAACTACAACGTTACTATCATTGTTCATACTGCCAAATCAAAATCACTGATGTACAAAGTGTGAAGAATAAAGAAGTGATTCTAGTATTTTTATTTCAAGACTATATTGCTTGAGGACAAGCAACGCTCAAGTGTGGTAATATTTGATAATGTTAAAAACGAACATATATTTCATAGTATTATTCCTCAAGAAAGACAAGCTTTTAGTTGCAATTGTCCTATTTACAAGTGATATTCGGTTAAATAATAAAAGGTGAAGACAAAAGACAGATTCGACGAATTGAAGACGCAAACGACAAAAAAGCTCAAAAGTACAAAGTACAATCAAAGTGGTTCCAATTATTGATAAGAAACGTCTCAAAATTACAAGAGTACAAGATTCAAAACGCAAAGTACAAGATATTAAATTGTACGCAAGGACGTTCGAAAATCCGGAACCGGGACCAGAGTCAACTCTCAACGCTCGACCAAACCCATAAGTGTTGAGCTAAAATTTTCAAATCTGAAACCCACCAAACCCACAAAAATATTTTGCAAACACCGGTAAAGGGTTATTCCGGAAAACTTATCTAGGGTAAAAACTAGATTTAATTTTCAAAAGATCAAATGTTTTCATAAAGATCCAATTTCCTTAATGGATCTAAATTTTTATAGTCATGTGGGACTGTAAACCATATCGTTACTACCATTGTTTATACCGCCGTATAGAAATCACTGATGTACAAAGTGTGAAGAATAAAGAAGTGATTCTAGTATTTCAAGACAATATTGCTTGAGGACAAGCAACGCTCAAGTGTGGGAATATTTGATAATGCTAAAAACGAACATATATTTCATAGCATTATCCCTCAAGAAAGACAAGCTTTTAGTTGCAATTGTTCTATTTACAAGTGATATTCGTTTAAATAATAAAAGGTGAAGACAAAAGACAGATTTGACGAATTGAAGACGCAAACGACCAAAAAGCTAAAAAGTACAAAGTACAATCAAAGTGGTTCAAATTATTGATGAGAAACGTCTAAAAATTACAAGAGTACGAGCTGCGAAACGCAAAGTACAAGATATTAAATAGTACGAAAGGACATTCGAAAATCCGGAACCGGGACCAGAGTCAACTCTCAATGCGTGATGCAACGGACTAAAAATTACAAGTCAACTATGCACATGAATATAATATAATATATAATTAATTCTTAAAATTATATATATATATATATATATATATATATATATATATATATATATTATATTATATTATATTATATTATATTATATTATATATTAAAACAGTCGGCAAACTAGCAAACAAGCAAATGTAAGCTGTCCCAGGGGGCCATGCAATCGCATGGCCAGGCAGTGTTAAATCCATGCGATCGCATGGCAAGAAGTAGCTGGCCACATCTATAAATTTCGCAGTTTTTAGCCGAATATGATACATCTTTTTCTATCCTCTCTATCTCTCACGATCTATATATATATACAATTTATAATTTTAATTTTAATTTAAGATTAATAATAATAAGGGTATGTTAGCGAATGTTGTAAGTGTGTAAGTCGAAATTCTGTCCGTGTAAAGTTACGCTATTATTAACCATTGTAAGTTATGTTCAACCTTTTTAAATTAATGTCTCGTAGCTAAGTTATTATTATGCTTATTTAAGCCGAAATAATCATGATGTTGGGCTAAATATTAAAGACGGGGTAATTGGGCTTTGTACCATAATTGGGGTTTGGAAAAAAGAACGACACTTGTGGAAATTAGACTATGGGCTATTAATGGGCTTTATATTAACTAAACGATACCTCGTTAATTTAATAGAAAGATTACAATTTGACGTATCTATATATATCCACATACGCTTAATCGGGTACGGTGGGCGGGATATCTATAAATACGAATTATCGTTCATTTTATCGGACACGGGAATGGATTAATAGTCAATGGACTCATTGAAACAGGGGTGGATTACATTCAAGGGTAATTGGTGTAATTGTTAACAAAGTAGTAAAACCTTGGATTACACGCAGTCGATAACCTGGTGTATTCATTAAACAAAGTATTAAGACCTTGTTACAATTCGAATCCCCAATTAGTTGGAATATTTGACTTCGGGTATAAGGATAATTTGACGAGGACACTCGCACTTTATATTTATGACTGATGGACTGTTATCGACAAAAACCGTATGGACATATCAAATAATCCAGGAGAAAGGACAATTAACCCATGGTAATAAACTAAAATCAACACGTCAAACATCATGATTATGGAAGTTTAAATAAGCATAATTCCTTTATTTCATATTTCATCGCACTTTTATTTACCGTCATTTTATTTATCGTACTTTTTAATTATCGCAATTTTATTTATCGCACTTTAATTTATCGCACTTTAATTATCGTCATTTACTTTACGCTTTAAATTAAGTTATATTTATTTTTAATATTTTACATTAGGTTTTAACTCCGACTAAAGTTTTAAAATCGACAAACCGGTCATTAAACGGTAAAAACCCCCCCTTTTATAATAATAATACTACATATATATTTTTATATTTTTACAAATATAGTTTTAAAAAAATATAGCGTTAAACTTGGTTAGCTCCCTGTGGAATGAATCGGACTTACTAAAAACTACACTACTGTACGATTAGGTACACTGCCTATAAGTGTTGTAGCAAGGTTTAGGTATATCCACTCTATAAATAAATAAATAACTTGTGTAAAATTGTATCGTATTTAATAGTATTTTGCTATAAAAATATAACTATTTCGTATACACCTCTACGCACATCATAGCCCCTTTACAAACGCATCGATCTGCTCTTCTTCATCTTCAAACACTTTTGGACACAATAAACACAACTCAGTGAATCGTCGTTCATATGTGGTGATAACGAATCCTTGCGCTCGTAATTCTCTAAGCTCTGTTTTGAGCTTATTGACTTCGTTTCTGGGACTGTACTGCTCATTCATCAAATGTTTGAATGCTGACCACGGTAGTGCGTAAGCAGCATCTTGTCCCACCTGTTCGAGGTAGGTGTTCCACCATGTTAACGCAGTACCTGTGAAGGTATGCGTGGCGTACTTTACCTTGTCTTCTTCAGCACATTTGCTTATAGCAAACACAGATTCGACCTTCTCGGTCCAACGTTTCAGTCCAACTGGTCCTTCAGTCCCATCGAATTCCAGAGGCTTACAGGCAGTGAAAGCCTTGTAGGAGCATCCTACACAGTTTCCTGTGGAGTTAACTCCACTGCTAGACCCTGAATTATTGTTGTTGTTTTGCATTGCAGCCTGTACTGTGGCTATGTTTGCAGTAAGGAATGCACGAAAATCTTCTTCGTTCATATTCAAGTTCTGTAGAGTAGTCGGTGCCATTTCCTTCAAAAATAGCCAAAAGAGTTAAGTTAATCATATAGAATATTAGGAGTAGTTAATAGTATTTCGTAGCATAATATGAACTTATTTATAAAAACCTTTTCTTCATATTAGCGTTTTATAATTTTTAATTCGGATAGTACCTACCCGTTAAGTTCATACTTAGTAGCTAATATACAATTCAACTACTACAATTCTATATGAAAAACTGATTACAATAATATTACGTTCAAACTTTTATACAATATTTTACAAACGTACAATATCGCTATTTTACATATATCATGAAATATAGTACACAATAACTTCTACACAAGGCACTCGCGAAGACCATTCTAGTTTAATGCAAGTCGTTCAGTAAAGGCAATCAAGACACGTAATTCGTAGGTCCAGAAACAAGTCATGCATTCAGGTTTTACTAATACTATTTCCCATCCTTGGTCTTGTAGAAAATAACCGTGGTGACCGTTAGCTAGGCAACATGTTGTAACGTCATCAAAAGGACGGGGGTTATGTAATGCCCAACAGCCCCGTAACAATCTAAAAATCTTGTTTCTCACCCCAACTACTGAATCTGTCACTTGTGGGAAAGTTTTATTTAACAGTTGTAATTCGATGTTCTTTTTCTCAATTTGGTGAGAAGCGAACATCACTAACCCATAAACATAACATGCTTCTTTAAGTTGCATGTTGGAATCTCTTTCTAAAGAACGAAGTCCTATGTTGGGATATGTGGAGTCAAAATAGGCTCTCAACGCGTAGCGTAAAATTGCATTTGGGTTCCCCGCACTTAATGCTTTAAAGAAAACATGGCGTAACTTAAGGTCTCCCCAATGTGATATACCCCATCTTTCAAAGGAATGCCTTTTATAAACTAAGGCATGCCTGGAACGTCTTTCAAATGTTCGACAAACTAATTTGGCCATAAACAATTGAGCCGATGAATCCTGCCCGACTCTAGATAAAATTTCATCAATCATATCCCCTGGTAGGTCTTCTAAAATATTCGGTTGTCTATCCTTAACATTCATTTTGTGTTTTTATACTGTAAAATAGATGAGGATTAGATTCGTAAAAGATAATTAACAAATAATACAAGCAATTTTTACATATATCATAAAAGTACAAACACATTATAATACATATATTACACAGCATGATTACAACTCTTTATTCTAACTCACTTGTTTCTTCCTCATCGGACTTAGTTAGTTTAGCTAATTTCTTAGGGATACATAGTGCTCCTCTAATACGAGCCGTCGTTTTCACAAATGGTCTAGAAAAACCTGGTGGTTTAGATGTTCCCGGGTTATAGTTAAAATTTAAGAATAAAGGGTGTTTACGGTATACACCATCGGGGTATTTCATGTTAACATAAAGTTCATCGGTTTTGGACTCGGGTTTTTCTATTTTGATAGCTTTTCCCTTATTATTTTCTTTTGCCTTATTAAATTGAGCCGAGTTAATTTCTATAACATCATCGGAATCCTCATCGGGATCCGATTCATCGAAAAATTGGTAATTTTCCCAATATTTTTCCTCCTCAGCGGAGACACCACAAACTATTTTTAACTTTGGTCCATTAATTGATGATTTTCTTTTATTTATCTGTTTTTCTGTGGTTCCTAATATTTCCTCCTCCGGAAACTCTTCTTCCGGTTCCTCTTCTTCCGGTTCTTCTTCTTCTTCCGAATTTTGTGAATCTTCCCACAATTCATTCGACTCTTCATTATTATTAGGTGAGTCGATGAGATTTGTACTAGAGGTAGACATCTATCACACAATATCAAACACATTAAGAGATTAATATATCACATAATATTTACATGTTAACAATGTATAGTTTCCAACAAAAAGTGTTAAGCAATCGTTCTTCAAGTAAACGCGGTCGAAGTCCAAACTCACTAATGCATCCTAACAAACTCGGTTAGACACACTAATGCAAATTTCCGGTTCTCTAAGACTAACGCTCGGATATCAACTGAAATGTCCCGTTCATATCGATTATAAACGTTTCATATTAATTAGTTTCTTTGCGAGGTTTTGACCTCTTTATGAGACGTTTTTCAAAGACTGCATTCAATTTTTAAAACAAACCATAACCTTTACTTTATCGATAAAGGTTTAAAAGATATAGCGTAGATTACCAAATAATGGTAATCTAAAGTACAACGTTTACATACGACCATTTCATAATGGGTTAAGATAATATATTACAACAATTCATTTTCCGAATGCAGTTTTTCTTTAAACATTATCATACAAGCATGCTGACTCCGAATCTTGTCCTTAATTTAGCATGCAATAGCGGAAGCTCTTAATAATCACCTGAGAATAAACATGCTTAAAACATCAACAAAAATGTTGGTGAGTTATAGGTTTAGCCTATATGTATATCAATTTGTAATAATAGACCACAAGATTTCACTTTTCATAAACATCCATCTCATATCAGGCATTTCGCAAACTGCATAGAGATAAAAATCATTCATATGGTGAACACTTGGTAACCGAACTTAACAAGATGCATATAGAATATCCCCATCATTCCGGGACTCCCTACGGACATGATAAATTCGAAGTACTAAAGCATCCGGTACTTTGGATGGGGCTTGTTGGGCCCAATAGATCTATCTTTAGGATTCGCGTCAATTAGAGTGTCTGTTCTCTAATTCTTAGATTACCAGACTAAAAAGGGGCATATTTCGGTTTAATAATTCAACCATAGAATGTAGTTTCACGTACTTGTGTCTATTTTGTAAAACATTTATAAAACTGCATGTATTCTCATCCCAAAAATATTAGATTTTAAAAGTGGGACTATAACTCACTTTCACAGATTATCAATTCGTCGAGAATTAGACTTGGCCAAGGGTCGATTCACGAACCTATAACAAATATATACATATATATCAAAGTATGATCGAAATATATTCATACCATATTTTATTACGTTTTAACGATTTAAGTTTGTTAAGTTGACAGTCCAACGTTAGTAGTGCATAACTAATTGTCCACAGTTAGTAGTACAGAAATAAATCAATATATATATTATCTCGAATCAATCCACGACCCAGTGTATACAAGTCTCAGACTCGATCACAACTCAAAGTATATATATTATTTTGTAATCAACCTCAACCCTGTATAGCTAACTCGATCATTACCGCATATAGAGTGTGTCACGACCCTACTTTTTCCGTTATCTTTTACTGTTAATTATTTAACGATCGTTAACTGTTATTCGTGCCACGTCATCTCTATGACCTATATTATTATTTTTGTAATAATATATATATATTAATTATTATGTGTTATATGTATATTTGTATTCATATTTTAAGTTATACGTTTCTACGTGTCACGGATTTCTATCCAGCGAATCTTTTCGGTTTTTAAGCCAACGGTCGAGCTTTTGGGTTTTTTAAGTCCTGAATATTTTAAATATGATATTTTAAGGTCATATGATTATATATAGTATTTATATATATTTTTAGTCGCGTATTTGTTATCTCTCCGAATTTTCAATCGCGTAAGCGTGTTTTCGCGTTTCGGGTTTCGTTCGGGCATTCGGGCCACTAGTAAATCAACACTTAACAAAAATGGGCCAAGTGGGACCCACCCCACTCAACCCATCGGCTAAAACCAAGGGGAGGGAGTATACTCCCCATTTTTCCCATTTTTCATTTTATGTTTCACATTCCATTTTTTTTTTATCAAAACCTAATTTCTTGTTTTTGCTCTCTCCCTCCTTTTTGCTCTCTTGGCCATTGCCCTTCACACTCATCATCATCATCATCTTGCATCAAATCAAGGCTTGGATCAAGAAATAATTAACATCAACGCGTTCTACTAATCGTCCTCTACGCGATTCTATCACTTGTTTCTCGATTAGGGTATAAACCTTAACCCTAGAATTTTAATTTTTCATTACTTTTCTATTTTTGATGATTATTTTGATAGTATGATGATTACTCGTTATTGTTATGATGATTGTATGCGTAGAATTGCTCAAATACATATGTTTTCGATTTGATTTGATTGGGACAGCAGCTTTTTCCTTCATTTATGATATTGTAACTGATATAAAAGTGAAATTAAAGTATCTATATGAGTTTCTCTCATTAATACATTAATTTTAGACTCCGGATTCATGTCATTTCGATTCCCGGAGCTCTAGATATGATTGAAATGGTGTTTTGTTAAGATTGAATTATGAAAATGAATTGAACCAGGTTTGGTCTGACTTTGTGACCACTTTTAGAGTTTTTAGGGTGTACTAGTGTGTTAGGATTGAAGATGGGACGAACTTTCATGTTCGGGTCATCTAAATCCGAGCCACGGATCACCCAATATGACTAAATCATGATTTTGAATGAATTGAAGTTCCAAGTGTTGTAATGGCTGATCATCATGACTTAGGTACTGTTCTTGGTGTGTTTTTGAGTGCACCAATGTGTCGGGTGGTTTGATTAGGCGGAGATATATATAAGGCTCGTCGAAAACCGACACCCAGGGCTCAAGATATGACCCGAAGAACTTTTGAATAAAACTTATGGTTAAGAATTAAAACTTATGATATAAATAATGAATTTCATTATTATTAAATTACTTATGATATAAAAAGTAATTATTAAAATTTAAGACTTATGATATATATTTATTATATCATTTAAATAATACTTATGATTTATTTAATTAACATTTTAATTAAACTTATGATTAATAATGCTTTTATTATTAATGGAAAATACTTATGATAAGTATTAAACCTATATTATGAGATTATTATTATAAGACTTATAATAAGGATTAATTAATTATTTAATTATTATAAGGCTTAGTTATTATTTAATTATAATTTAATTATTAAATACTTATGATTTAATAATCATAATTAGAAACTTATGATATGATTAATAATTCATTATTAATTAATAATACTTATGATATGATTTAAAATTTATTATTAATTAATAATATTTATATTATGACTATTATTTAATTAATTAATTAAATACTTATGTTATATTAATTATATCATTTAAACTTATGTAAACTTTAATAATTCATTTTAATTTAATTAAACTTATGTTATGACATAATTATACATGTTTAACTTTAATAAATAGTATAACTTACATTATTATTATAACTTACACTTTTAAAATTAACGTTGACTATGTTTGCCAAGGTTGACTTTTGAGTTGACTTTCAGTTGACCTTGACTTTCAGTTGACTTTTGTTGACTTTCTAATTAAGGAAACTTTCCTAACTTATAAACTTTCCTAAAATAGCAACTTTCTAAATTTGGAAACTTTCTAAAAATAGAAACTTTCCAAAAATAGAAACTTTTCAAAAATAGAAACTTTCCTAAAATAGAAACTTTCCAAAAATGGAAACCTGCTAAAAATAAAAACTTTCTAAAAATAGAAAGTGTGCGTCCGTACGCTGTTTCGATCAAACCGATGCATGCTGAGTATTGTTCTATGTCTACTTGCAACATGTACAATAGCTATCATACTAAGACTTGACCTAAGTTAGTTATTTATATCGACCTGCTTTATTTATAGGTCGGCGTTGTGATCATTCCTGATCACTGTACTCCATTGCTGTTCGCTTATTTGTGTTGGTTACTTTGTTACTATTAAGGTGAGTTATAGTCCCGTTTTTACATACTTTTCAAAGTATATTTTTGGGATGTGATTACATGCATTTTATTTCACGTTTAGACACAAGTGACAATTAAATTTAAATTATTCTTTGTGAGTTGGACAAAAATATTCCCTAGTCTGGTAACTGTAATCGATGGTTTCTACCGGTGAACGCGAATTCTACGGATAGATCTATCGGGTTTGACAACCCCATTTCGAGCTAGTCGCGCTAGCAATTTATAATCAGAATGTTTAGTATTTCGTATTTTGCTGTAGATACACTGTCCGGTGTATATCTTTTATTGTGTTTGGCAAGGGTAAATAAAGGGTTAAGTGGTTACCAGGTGGCTCATTGTTAATAGAATAATGTTTAATGTTTTCTAACATTTTAAATCTTGTGGTCTAAAGTTTATTCAATTATTTAAACCGATAATTCACTCAACCTTTGTGTTGACAGTTTACTCGCATGTTTTCACAGGTACTTGAGTTTAAGTGATGCTTCCGCTGTGTTTAGAAGAGTCTGCATGCATTTGGGCAGATTTTATGAAACAATTATGAAACTTAAGCTTGCATTCTGTTTTTGGATAATTTAAATTTTGTGGGTTTGTTGACAATGTTTTATGTCAACTTTGGTTAATTAATATGTTGGGTTATTTTAAACTACATATTTTGGTATGCTTTCCTTTTTAGGAAACTTTTGAAATAAAAGAATGCAATGTCGTTTGTTAAATTCATTTAAGTTTGATCAAGCTGTGGGACCAAGTGACGGAGCCGTTAAGTGTTTTGACGGGGCCATCATAGTTGGTATCAGAGCTCTGGTTGTAGGAAACTGGGCGGTCTTAATGTGGTCAACCCGTGGTTCTTAGGGTGCATTAGAGTCTAGTCTACAGCCCGACCCTTTTGCTATTGCATTATTATGCATTTCATTTCGTATGAGATATATTATAAGTATTTATTTCTATTTGGTATATGGTTTGTGGTTTTACTTTTTGCAGATGTCGACTTCGAGCAACAACTCCGTTCCTGCTTCTGCACCTTCGGCTGCTGCCAGAAGCCGTGCTGATCAACCTTTGATCGATGATCCTGTTCACAACTACTTTTCCACCCTCACACACATGAACAGAGCTTACATCGACAAGACGCGTATTAATGCTCTTAGTGATTGTATGCGTACCTTGCCTCATAACGAGCTGATGGACGAGATTCGAGCTAGTATGGATTCGTTCGTCAGTTTCAAGCATAATGTTGGGATCGAGAATCGTAAGCGTAACCGTGAGGTAGATGTGACAACCCGGAAATTTCCAACCAAATTTAAACTTTAATCTTTATATGTTTCCGACACCGGAAATTTCCAACCAAATTTAAACTTTAATCTTTATATGTTTCCGACACGATAAGCAATATTTGTTAAGTCAAATTTCAAGAATTTTAAACTATGTTCATACATTCATTCAACCTCGACCAAGTTCCAACGATTCACGAACCATTAAACGAATATGATTATATATGTATATGTGTATATATATTATAACTTGAAACGTAAACAAAATATTAGATTAAATACTTTATATGATTGTATCTGTTTCAAAATGTTTATCAATGGAATTAGAAGATAAGATCAAATGATTGAATTATCAGATATATTGAATTATGATTACAAGTCTCTGTTGAAAGGCCCACGTTGATTTGAGAAATCTTTCCATTTTAACAATATTCGGAAAATGGTAAAGTGATTTATAAATAAGAACAAATTGTCAATCATTGAGAACTAGACAAAGGATAGTGGAAGATTGAATCTCATAAAGACTCGATTGATCTATTTAGTTTCAAACGTACAAAAACGTTTTCAGTTTAAAAAGAACTTTATTATTAAAACGTATATAACTTTTATAAATATCTAGAACCACTTTTGACAACTCATTACTTAACTAGTACGATAAAGATAACGATATTTATATTTTATTTTATTAAATATATATAACGATTTAAATTAAGATTATATATATTTATACGCGTATTATACGTACATAGTTTTATACTTTTACTATACTTAAACTTTACCTTTACTTTATTTTTACTTTACTTTAACTTTAATAATTCAATTTAATAATTCATACTTTAATAATTCACTTTAATAATTCATACTTTAATAATTCACTTTAATAATTCATACTTTAAGAATTTACTTTAATAATTCATACTTTAATAATTCACTTTAATAATTCATACTTTAATAATTCACTTTAATAATTCAAAAATCTATTATAAATAGAATTCAATAGGTTTCATTATTTTATAGAAACTTGAAAATATTTTTCTCTAAACTCTCTCAATCGATTTACATATATATTTACTCCGTATTATTTCAAGATATAATTAGTATACATAAAATATTACGACGGAGTGCTGTCCGAGTGATTTCGAAATTGTTTTTCGAGTAGGATAGGATTAAGGAAATTATGTGTTATAGCTATGGAGGTGATTGAGTATGGTTCATGGGTATGCTCGTGAGGTCAATATAGTGTTTATCATTTCCGTTGCGTCTACGTACCTTTCCTGCAATATTGAATCTAAACATTGATACGTGAGTACTCATAATTTAACTTTTACATACTAATAGTGTATCCCTGACTAGTGCTCGAGTATTTAGGATTATGCATGCTTGTACTTTTGATATTGCCCTTAGACAGGTTAGGTTGAATCTTGAATTAGTTACACTTACGGTTGAGATAAGGTATAAGATATGCATGTCCTTGGAAAGCTAGCGAAAAATTAAGAACTTTTCCTTTAGTTATCGAATGGTTTCGATGAACGGATTAGAAGTTATAATCAATCGAATTTTCGATATTTTTATTAAAAATGATTATTATTATCGTCGTTTTTATCGTCGTTCTAGTTTTATCTTATTATTATCATTATTATTATCTTTATCAATAAAAGGGATTTATCATTAAAAATTGTTATTTTTTTATTATTACTATCGTTATTATCGTTAAAGTTATAATTAGTATTATTATTATTATCCAATTATTATTATTATTATTATTATTATTATTATTATTATTATTATTATTATTATTATTATTATTATTATTATTATTATTATTATTATTATTATTATTATTATTATTATTATTATTATTATTATTATTATTATCATTATTAATATATATATATATATCATTATTTAAAAATGGTTATTGTTATTGTTATTATTATTATTACTATATTATCATTAAGATAATTATTAGTATTATCGTTAATAATGTTATAGTAACTATCATTATTAATATTAGCGTAATTAAAACAAATATTTGTAACACCTAATTATTTTGATTACTATTATTATCATTATTATGAACACGATATAAAAGACGATTAAAAGCTATTAAACGAAATGATTAGGAAATAATGAGTAAGAGTATCATGATGAAATTGAAATATTATAAGATATTGATTTAGATAAAATTATCGTTCTTATTATTTTTATCATTACTATTATTATTAAAAGTATCGTTAGTATTAAAACTATCATTTTAACAAAAATTATCATTTTAATAGAAATGTCATTGTTACTATAAAATATCATTATTATTATTATTTTAAATAGAATTATTATTTTAAAGATAATATTAAAAATTATCATAAATATTAAAGTTATCATAATTAGATTTATCGTTTTATCATAATGTCATCTTAGTAATTATAAATATTGATATTTTTATAATAATAATTATTATTACAAAATAATACAACTTTTACTTACTATCATTATAGATATTATTTTATCAAATAAATATGTGATACAAACATATTTTACTACGTGTAATAACTTACTTTAATAATACCTATCATATTATCTTTATGATATTAAATGAACCCTATAAATTTTATTACTTAATATATATAAAAGTATATTTTATTATATAAATTTAATATAAAATTTTATTTATTAATAAATAAATTATATTATTTACTCTAATAAATCTTTTAAAAATATTTAAAAATATAAAACGACGATATTTAAACTATATATTAATCATGTATAGATTTTTGGAAATTATTTTGAGTCAAATTTACTTTTGTTGACTTTTGCATATTAGTCTCGAGCATTAGGATTGTGGTACACTATGTCTTGACCTAATTTGTTAGACAAATATTGACCAACACATAAATATATATAATTAATTTAGGTTCGTGAATCCGAGGCCAACCTTGCACTTGTTCATTGACGTTATATGTATTTTTACTACGAAATACAGTATGGTGAGTTTCATTTGCCTTTTTACCCTTTATATTTTTGGGACTGAGAATACATGCGCTTTTATAAATGTTTGACGAAATAGACACAAGTAATTGAAACTACATTCTATGGTTGAATTATTGAAATCGAATATGCCCCTTTTTATTAAAGTCTGGTAATCAAAGAATTAGGGAACAGACACCCTAATTGACGCGAATCCTAAAGATAGATCTATTGGGCCTAACAAACCCCATCCAAAGTACCGGATGCTTTAGTACTTCGAAATTTATATCATGTCCGAAGGAGGATCTCGGAATGATAGGGGATATTCTTATATGTATCTAGTTAATGTCGGTTACCAGGTGTTCACCATATGAATGATTATTTTTGTCTCTATGCATAGGACGTATATTTATGAGAACTGGAAATGAAATTCTTGTGGTCTATTAAAATGATGGAAATAAATGATTATGATAAACTAATGAACTCACCAACCTTTTGGTTGACACTTTAAAGCATGTTTATTCTCAGGTGTTAAAGAAATCTTCCGCTGTGCATTTGCTCATTTTAAAGATATTACTTGGAGTCTTTTATAGCATATTTCGAAGAACGTTGCATTCGAGTCATTGAGTTCATCAAAGACTAATATTAAATCAATTTATAGTTGGATAGTGGATATTATGAAATGGTATGCATGCTTGTTAATTTTCGATGTAAAGAAAGTTTGTCTTTTAAAAACGAATGCAATATTTGTAAAATGTATCATATAGAGGTCAAATACCTCGCAATGTAATCAACTATTATGAATCGTTTATAATGTATATGAATGGGTCCTTTCAGTTGGTATCAGAGCGGTGGTCTTAGCGAACCAGGTCTGCATTAGTGTGTCTAACTGATAAGTCGATAGGATGCATTAGTGAGTCTGGACTTCGACCGTGTCTGCATGTCAAAAGTTTTGCTTATCATTTTGTGTCGAAAATTAACTACTTATCATCCTCAGGAAATTACCTACTTATCATTTTTAGTCTAAGACATGTCTTGCTGCATTGATTACATGAATAGTGTATAGACAAAAATTCATATCTTAGCATATCTGCTAAATCATATCTTATCGTATCTGTTACTTTAAACTTTGCCTGACATATCCCGCAAAGTCCTCCGTAATCTACGAAATCTTTTGATCTATATATATATATATATATATATATATATATATATATATATATATATATATATATATATATATATATATATATATATATATATATATATTCTATGTAATTAGAATACCATCCGTTAGCCAAAATCATTTCATATCAAAAAAAAAAAAAATCCTTTATCCAATCGTACGAAATGGAATTTGTCATCAGTTCAAGTCACTCAGATTCTGAAATGGAATCCCATTCAAGCTCCGAAAGCAGTGTGACCGGAATAGATCAACCAATCAGTCATCACCTATTCTGGATGAATTGGGGATGGGTTCGTAGCCTCCTCAATCATTGGAGACAAGAAGAAGGTGATCCCTTCCATCCACCACATTGCCCTCTTGACGAAGAACCTGAAGCACTTACCGGCGAACCTGTCCGAAACACCATTTTCTCGCTCATTTCCAGAGTATCTCGTCAGGATTATATATTACATCAAATTTTAGATTTTATTTATCCGCTCGTCCGAACCGACAATCACCCCGGTGTAATAGAAGAAGTCAACGAGCTTCGCGCTCGGGTAGTGGCTTTGGAGAATATGGTGCAGAGATTACAAACACCAGCAGCAGCATCAGCAGCATAACCAGTACCACCATCATCAACGCCAACAGTACCATTACCACCTCCAACCACAACCGCGTCGTAAACCTCAACTTCACAATCTGTCCAACGAGCATCCACGTCATACGCACCATAGATACCAAGGAGTACCAACAACAATAACTGACGAAGTATTAATTCATAACTTCATTGGAGAAACATTCCGCGGCGAATACGTAATCTCTAAAGTCTTAGAGATTATCTAATCTAGCCCTAACCATAAATCAGTTAAGCGAACCAAAATGATAGAAGGAAGAGTAGAAACCCTGACAAAAATGGTGTGTGATTAACAAGCTAAACTTGCTTTACCAACAGCATCAACAGTACCGTCAGCGTTACCAGCATCGTCAGTACAGTCAACATCCGAATCAACAACACCGATAACATCACAAACTCCATCAGTTCAAGAATCACTGTGGACATCATTACGAATCAATAACGTGTATATTGTATCAACGAGTTATGAAGAATTAACTCATTCCCTCTGAAGAAATTATATGTATATTATATATATATATATATATATATATATATATATATATATATATATATATATATATATATATATATATATATATATATATATATATATATTTTTTTTTTTTGAAATAAATCTTTCCGTGCTAAGCTATTGTGTGTGAATCTTAACTACTCGGTTAATTCATATTACAAATATGCAATAATGTACGTCATTCGGCCGCAACTTAACCACCGTTAACTACAATCTCTGTCGCAATTCAACAAATTCCAATTCATAATAAATCAAGTATATATTTGATTTTACACTTTCATCATCGATGTACCCGAAACTTTTCAGATAACATCATTCGTACTTTGCAAAATTCACAAGAATTCCATGAACCGAACATCATACATCAACAAATAACGAAGTATTGATTCATAATTTCAATGTCATGAAAGAAATACTGCGTAAAAGTTATGTACTTTTTAAAGCCTTTAGGGAATATTCAATTCTAGTTTCAACCGTAAATCAAATGAGTTTAATTTAACATTAACTCATTAAATCTATGTTACATCTGAAGAAAATATACATATATATTTTCATAAAGACTGTAATAAAATTTTTTTGTACAAAATATTAATTGTGAATTTTTTTTAACGGGTAGGTAATACCAGAGAGATATATAAATTCACAATTAATATGTTACATTCTTCGAATCCGATTCATCAAATCATCCATTATATTCCCTACTTTCACAACAATATACATTCTTTTATAGAAATCAAAACAACAATACTCATTCAAAATTTAATTACATATTCTGATTTTGAAATCTCAAAATTCAACTTGAGATATGACCAAAATCATCACTCTTAGATCCTTACATCTTTCACAAGCTATATTTTGACTTCAAAACTGTGTTAGAATATCAAATGTATGTTAACGATTACAATCTGTGTTCAAACCTTTCGAAAATTTCTGAAGACACTTCGAATGATGAGCAATCGAGATGATGATCCAACCACATGTTACCCACAGTTATGTACCCGAAAAACTCTTGAAACCAAAGTAAAAGTTTAAACAACGTATCCGCATCAGATTCTTTGGCATTTATTAGCAAAAATAACTTTGCGACTCCTATTCAAAGTAGCCAGTTTTATCACAGCTCCAGCAAGTCAACTTCGACTTTTCAGTCAGACTAACCTTATTATAACCTTGAGATATACACCATCGTTACCAGGGAACCTTTTATATTCCACCACATTATTAGCAGATGTACCAACAATTTCATTACCCTTTGACTTTAGCCTCTCCAAAAAGTCATTATAATTATTCATTGAAACCCCATCATTTACTCATTCGCATCTTGTAATGAGAATTGCCATACGAATCATTGAGAATTAGCAATCAGTATTTTGAAATCTCGCAGCATGTCTACGTCAATAGTTATATGTGTATATATAACGTCTATCTTCTGGACTTAATTTGAATGTGAAGTTTCTGAAAAACACTCTGAACTACGAATTGGTTCTCCGAAAATGAAAAAAAAAATGCTGATGAAGCAGCAAAAACTATAAATGACTTTAAACGGTAAAAGCTGGATGATAATGATGAAGTGTGCTGGCAAAGCGCAGAAAAAGAGAAGTTTTGGAACTGGAAAATGGATTGAGCAAAGTAGGAAGGAGGCTGTGGACAAATTACAAAGACTGAACCTGACTTCAAAGGATCCAAATGATTCAGTACCTGCTGAAGTCATTAACGAATACCTTGCTCCTGACTCTAAATCCCTGCGGACAATATTCTTCATCATCCTCTGATATTATAAATTCTAAAATATCATCATATCTTTCATTATAAATATCCTCCATATTTCTGAAGATATTTTCTTAATTTTTCTTATTTGAAATCATTTACCTCTTCGCCCTATCTGTATTACATCATAAAAGAAACTATTTTAATTTCTAAATTCTGAAACATTCAAGTTTAAAATAGGAATATTTTGAAGTAGTGTTGGGAACTGAAGCATGAATTAGTATAATATAATGACACTTGATCAATGTGATTATATTACAGTAAGTCATGCTGAGTTTCTAAATAGAACGTGATGATTCACAGATCATAACATCATCATGTGCCATGTTATACGACTCTTGTATTCTATTTAACCTCTAAAATATCAAGAAAATATTTCTTGATGATTCGGCCTTTTTCAAGGTATTCTAGTAATTTGACAAGTCAAAATCGTGCCATCACAATTTCCTTCCTAGAACATTAATAATGTTCATTCCGAAATTCATATCTGTGAATTCTGGACCATTACAAGCGGTGCTTAATCGCAAGAAGAAGAAACGAAAGGACAAAACTCTGAAATAGAAATTGGGGTATAAATTAAAGCAAATAAAAGAGAGCATTAACTGTGAATGATAATGATTATAGAAGACAGAAGCAGAGACTTTGAAATATAAGGGAACATATAAAGCCCAACGACAAACCAGAAATTATATACCATATATATCGTTGCATATAGCAATATAAAGACACGGGAGAACTAGAAACACTATAAACCAAGAGTATAGTAGAAGTAAATAGATTCTTCCAGCGGTAGATGAAAAAGAAGAATGACCGATATGAAAGTTAGAAGTATATCGAGAATCAGAACTGGATGGAGCATATTGAAGAATACTTTAAAATATGAGTTGAGGGGGAAAGAATAGATGGTGATGAAACATGACTAGGAACTTAGAAATCAATAGATTTAACTCACACAATGGCGGAATAAGTGAATCAAAGCCTCTAGTGAATAGGTTAAGTTTTTTTTTTGATTAATTTAATCAAACCACAACTAAATCAAGTGTGATTAGATCAACACCTAGAGCTATTATTCACCATCTGGGTGATTTGGACTGAGAGAGAATCGGAAGAGCTCACTAGATCTGAGTGTGTGTAACAAATGAGAGGCTTAACCTAAAATGAAGAACATAAGACTTTATATACCCCTGCTATTGACTCACCCATACGATTCATTCATCACACGTATGAGTTAGCTTCATCAGCCGTACGGGTGATCACTCACTCGTGTCTTCTCATTTAGGTTGTAATTGTGACTTTGCTCAGCATCAACTGTGCGTATGAGCCTGTCAGCCGTACTAGTGAGGCTTCACTCATACGTCTGACTAAGTCTAACAAAGTCAAACATCTAAATCTCGTTCCTGCAGTTCCTGTAACCACATACAAACACGGATAGGATAATAACGAGCAATCATGGTGGCCTGTAAACTGTTGTACCTGCAATGGACGTGGGTAGATGTCTAGGGACTTGCATAAAATGAATCAACAGAAGGTGTGAGTTGTAAGGAAACGAAGGAGGTGAATTTATAAGAAAATCTCCGACAGAACAATTAAAATGGATGATCGCATTTAAAGCGGATCCTAATTCCCTTGATTACCGGAGAGTCAAATCTTATTAAGAAGATTTTCTTCAAATTTCTTGAAATCTGCCAATCAATCATATCTACGTCAAATGATAAGATGAATCTACACTTACTCATTTCACTCTTCTATGTTAACTTCATTCGTACTCTTCATATAAATGGATTGTTTATCCAAATTATTCGCTGATGATAAAACTCTAATTTTTAGCCCGTATGCATCATGAAAACATACTTATTATCATTCACGACCTTTCCACTCAAATTTTGGGACAAAATTTCTTTAACGGGTAGGTACTGTGACAACCCGGAAATTTCCAACCAAATTTAAACTTTAATCTTTATATGTTTCCGACACCGGAAATTTCCAACCAAATTTAAACTTTAATCTTTATATATTTCCGACACGATAAGCAATATTTGTTAAGTCAAATTTCAAGAATTTTAAACTATGTTCATACATTCATTTAACCTTGACCAAGTTCCAACGATTCACGAACCATTAAACGAATATGATTATATATGTATATGTGTATATATATTATAACTTGAAACGTAAACAAAATATTAGATTAAATACTTTATATGATTGTATCTGTTTCAAAATGTTTATCAATGGAATTAGAAGATAAGATCAAATGATTGAATTATCAGATATATTGAATTATAATTACAAGTCTCTGTTGAAAGGCCCACGTTGATTTGAGAAATCTTTCCATTTTAACAATATTCGGAAAATGGTAAAGTGATTTATAAATAAGAACAAATTGTCAATCATTGAGAACTAGACAAAGGATAGTGGAAGATTGAATCTCATAAAGACTCGATTGATCTATTTAGTTTCAAACGTACAAAAACGTTTTCAGTTTAAAAAGAACTTTATTATTAAAACGTATATAACTTTTATAAATATCTAGAACCACTTTTGACAACTCATTACTTAACTAGTACGATAAAGATAACGATATTTATATTTTATTTTATTAAATATATATAACGATTTAAATTAAGATTATATATATTTATACGCGTATTATACGTACATAGTTTTATACTTTTACTATACTTAAACTTTACCTTTACTTTATTTTTACTTTACTTTAAATTTAATAATTCACTTTAATAATTCATACTTTAATAATTCACTTTAATAATTCATACTTTAATAATTCACTTTAATAATTCATACTTTAATAATTCACTTTAATAATTCATACTTTAATAATTCACTTTAATAATTCATACTTTAATAATTCACTTTAATAATTCAACAATCTATTATAAATAGAATTCAATAGGTTTCATTATTTTATAGAAACTTGAAAATATTTTTCTCTAAACTCTCTCAATCGATTTACATATATATTTACTCCGTATTATTTCAAGATATAATTAGTATACATAAATATTACGATGGAGTGCTATCCGAGTGATTTTGAAATTGTTTTTCGAGTAGGATAGGATTAAGGAAATTATGGGTTATAGCTATGGAGGTGATTGAGTATGGTTCATGGGTATGCTCGTGAGGTCAATATAGTGTTTATCATTTCCGCTGCGTCTACGTACCTTTCCTGCAATATTGAATCTAAACATTGATACGTGAGTACTCATAATTTAACTTTTACATACTAATAGTGTATCCCTGACTAGTGCTCGAGTATTTAGGATTATGCATGCTTGTACTTTTGATATTGCCCTTAGACAGGTTAGGTTGAATCTTGAATTACTTACACTTGCGGTTGAGATAAGGTATAAGATATGCATGTCCTTGGAAAGCTAGCGAAAAATTAAGAACTTTTCCTTTAGTTATTGAATGGTTTCGATGAACGGATTAGAAGTTATAATCAATCGAATTTTCGATATTTTTATTAAAAATGATTATTATTATCGTCGTTTTTATCGTCGTTCTAGTTTTATCTTATTATTATCATTATTATTATCTTTATCAATAAAAGGGATTTATCATTAAAAATTGTTATTTTTTTTATTATTACTATCGTTATTTATCATTAAAAATATAAAACGACGATATTTAAACTATATATTAATCATGTATAGATTTTTGGAAATTATTTTGAGTCAAATTTACTTTTGTTGACTTTTGCATATTAGTCTCGAGCATTAGGATTGTGGTACACTATGACTTGACCTAATTTGTTAGACAAATATTGACCAACACATAAATATATATAATTAATTTAGGTTTGTGAATTCGAGGCCAACCTTGCACTTGTTCAATGACGTTATATGTATTTTTACTACGAAATACAGTATGGTGAGTTTCATTTGCCTTTTTACCCTTTATATTTTTGGGACTGAGAATACATGCGCTTTTATAAATGTTTGAAGAAATAGACACAAGTAATTGAAACTACATTCTATGGTTGAATTATCGAAATCGAATATGCCCCTTTTTATTAAAGTCTGGTAATATAAGAATTAGGGAACAGACACCCTAATTGACGCGAATCCTAAAGATAGATCTATTGGGCCTAACAAACCCCATACAAAGTACCGGATGCTTTTGTACTTCGAAATTTATATCATGTCCGAAGGAGGATCCCGGAATGATAGGGGATATTCTTATATGTATCTAGTTAATGTCGGTTACCAGGTGTTCACCATATGAATGATTATTTTTGTCTCTATGCATGGGACGTATATTTATGAGAACTGGAAATGAAATTCTTGTGGTCTATTAAAATGATGGAAATAAATGATTATGATAAACTAATGAACTCACCAATCTTTTGGTTGACACTTTAAAGCATGTTTATTCTCAGCTGTTAAAGAAATCTTCCGCTGTGCATTTGTTCATTTTAAAGATATTACTTGGAGTCTTTCATAGCATATTTCGAAGAACGTTGCATTCGAGTCATTGAGTTCATCAAAGAATATTATTAAATCAATTTATAGTTGGATAGTGGATATTATGAAATGGTATGCATGCCTGTCAATTTTCGATGTAAAGAAAGTTTGTCTTTTAAAAACGAATGCAATGTTTGTAAAATGTATCATATTGAAAGGAGCCGTTCATATACATTATAAACGATTCACAATAGTTGATTACATCACGAGGTATTTGACCTCTATATGATACATTTTAGAAACATTGCATTCATTTTTAAAAGACAAACTTTCTTTACAACAAAAATTGACGGTATGCACACCATTTCATAATACATCCAACTATAATTGACTTAATAATAATCTTGATGAACTCAATGACTTGAATGCAACGTCTTTCAAAATATGCCATGAATGACTCCAAGTAATATCCTTAAAATGAGCTAATGCACAGCGGAAGATTTCTTTAATACCTGAGAATAAACATGCTTTAAAGTGTCAACCAAAAGGTTGGTGAGTTCATAGGTTTATCATAACAATCATTTCAATATATTAATAGACCACAAGATTTCCGTTTATAAATATATGTACACTCGCAAGTGTATAAAAGTATTCTATAAGTTGTAGGCACCCGGTAACAAGCCTTAACATTCATGTTTTACCCTCTGAAGTACACTAGATCAGGTGTGTTTAAAATAACCTCGAAGTACTAAAGCATCCCATAGTCAGGATAGGGTTTGTCAGGCCCAATAGATCTATCTTTAGGATTCGCGCCTACCGTACATAGACAAGTAGTTTAATGTTACCAAGCTAAGGGTATATTTCTGGTTTAAACCCACGTAGAATTAGTTTTAGTACTTGTGCCTATTTCGTAAAACATTTATAAAAACAGCGCATGTATTCTCAGTCCCAAAAATATATATAAAAGGGAGCAAATGAAACTCACCATACTGTATTTCGTAGTAAAAATACATATAACGTCATTTAACAAGTGCAAGGTTGGCATCGGATTCACGAACGTATCAATATTGAGATTCAATATTGCAGGAAAGTACGTAGACGCAACGGAGATGATAAAAACTAGATTGACCTCACGAGCATACCCATGAACCATACCTGTCACCTCCATAGCTATAACCCATAATTTCCTTAGCTTCGACTCATTCAAAAAACTATTTTGAAATCACTCGGACATCACTCCGTCGTAGTATTTTATGTATACTAATAATATCTTGAAATAATATAGAGCAAATATATATATATATATATATATATATATATATATATATATATATATATATATATATATATATGTAAATCGATTGAGAGAGTTTAGAGAAATATATTTTCAAGTTTCTATGAAATAATGAAACCTATTGAATTCTATTTATAATAGATTTTTAAATTATTAAAGTGAATTATTAAAGTATGAATTATTAAAGTGAATTATTAAAGTATGAATTATTAAAGTGAATTATTAAAGTATGAATTATTAAAGTGAATGATTAAAGTATGAATTATTAAAGTGAATGATTAAAGTATGAATTATTAAAGTGAATTATTAAAGTATGAATTATTAAAGTGAATTATTAAAGTACGAATTATTAAAGTGAATTATTAAAGTTAAAGTAAAGGTAAAGTAAAGTAAAGGTAAAATTAAAGTATAGTAAAAATATAAAAACTATGTATGTATAATACGTGTATAAATATATATAATATTAATTTAAATCGTTATATATATTTAATGAAATAAAATATAAATATCGTTATATTTATTATACTGGTTAAGTAATGAGTTTTCAAAAGTGATTCTAGATATTTATAAAAGTTATATACGTTTTAATAATAAAGTTCTTTTTAAACTGAAAACGTTTTTGTACGTTTGAAAATAGATTAATAGAATATTATGGAAACCAATTCTCCAATGACACTTTTATTTTTATTTATAAATAGCTTTACAAATTATTCCGAATATCGTTAAGAGGAATAGATTTCTCAAATCATAGTGGACCTCTCAACATAGACTTGTAATCATAATTCAATGTTTCTGATAATTCAATCATTTAATATATATATATATATATATTTTTTTTTAATTTCGTCGATAATCATATTAAAACAAATACATTCATATAAAGCATTATACTTTTAAATACTTTGTTGACATTTTCAATTTATAACATATACACATATACATACATATTCATATATGTTCATTTAATGGTTCGTGAATCATTGGAATTTGGTCAAGGTTTAAATGAATGTATAAACATAGTTTAAAATCCTTGAGATTTAACTTAACAAACATTGCTTATCATGTCAGAATAATATAAAGATAAAGTTTAAATTTAGTCGAAAATTTCCGGGTCGTCACAGTACCTACCCGTTAAAGAAATTTCGTCCCCGAAATTTGATAGAGGTCGTTATGGCTAACAATGAGAATGTTATTATGACGATTATGAAGTTTTATCATGTCTAAGAAGTATGGATAAAATAATTCGATTACTCAAAGCGTATGAGGGAAGTTATCGTAAATGAAGGAAATAAGATTATAGTGATTCGTCATATCTTTTGACGTCATCACAATTGATCTCCGAATTTAAAGAAAATCTTTGTAATCTATGTTGGATTTGATGCTTCGGTGATTAAGGAGATTATGATTCTCTTCGAATTAATACGATAATCCATCTTGATTTCTCTGTCGGGTATTTCACTATAAATCCACCTCCTTCGTTTCCTTACAACTCACACCTTCTATTCTTTCTCCCTCAACTCATATTTTAAAGTATTTATCAATATGCTTCATCCAGTACTGATTCTCGATATACTCCTCACTTTCATATCTGTCATTCTTCTTTTTCATCTGCCTCCGGAAGAATCTATTTACTTCTACTATATTCTCGGTTTTATAGTGTTTTTAGTTCTTCCGTGTCTTTATATTGCTATATGCATCGATATATACGGTTTATAATTTTTGGGTGGTTGTTGGGTTTTATATCTTCTCTTATATTTCAAAGCCCCTGCTTTTGTCTTCTATAATCATTGACATCCAAGTTAATGCTCCCTTCTATTTGCTGCGATTTATACTCCAATTTCTATTTTGGAGTTTTGTCCTTTCGTTTCTTCTTCTTGCGATTAAGCAACGCTTGTAATGGTCCAGTATTCGCAGATATGAATTTCAAAATGAACATAGTTAATGTTCTAAGAAGGAAATGGTAATGGCACGATCTTGATTTGTTAATTTACCAGAATACCCTGAAAATATAGAGCTATCAAGATGATATGTTCTTAATATGTTTGGAAATTGGGTAGAATGTAAGAGTCGTGTAAATAGTACATGATGACGGTATGTTCTGTGAATCATCACGTTCTATTAGAAACTCAGCATGACTTACTGTAATATAATCACGTTGATCAAGTGTCATTATATTATACTAACTCATGCTTCAGTTCCCAATAATACTTCAAAAACATTCCTATTTTAAATTCGAATTTTTTTTCTTCTTCAGAATTTAGAAACTAACAGAGTTTCTTTTTATGTTGTAACGCAGATATTGCGAATAGATAGAAGATTTTGGATAAGAATAGTTGTGAAAATATCTTCAGGAATATCGAAGATATTTATAATAAAAGATACGATAATATCTTAGAATTCTTAACATAGATGGATGATGAAGAAGATTTGTCTGTGAAGGTTTAGAATAAGAAGTAAGGTGTTTGCTAACTATTTCAGTAGACACTGAATCATTTGGATCCTTTGAAGGCAGGTTTAGTCTTTGTGATTTGTCCACAGCCTCCTTCATGGTCTGCTCAATCCGTTTTCCAGTTTCAAACCTTCTCTTTTTCTCAACTTTACCACCATACTATTCTTTATCATCAAACTTTTGACTGTTAAAGTCGTTTACAGTTTTTGCTGCTTCATCAGCATTTTTCCAATTTCGGAGAACTGGTTCATAGTTTGGGATGTTTTTCAAAAAATTCACATTCGAAGTATGTAAGTCTAGGAGATAGACGTTATATGTATAACTTTTGACGTAAAATTGTCGCGAAATTCAAAATACTGATTACTAATTCCCAGTAGTTGGTGTGACAATTATTGTTACAGGATGTAGGTGAGTACATGATGGGGTTTTAATGAATAAGTATAGTGGCTTTTCGGAGAGGCTTAAGTCGAAGGTTAATGAAGTTGTTGATAAGTTTACTGCTAATGTGGCGAGATATGAAAGGTTCCCCGGTAATAATGATGAAGGGGTAATCATTATAATAAGGCTTATTCGAATGAACAATTTAAGTTGGTTTGCTGGAGCTGTGACAAAACCGTCTATTTTTAGAAGGGATTGAAAAGTTATTTTAGCTAGTAAATGCCAAAAGGTCTGACATGGATACATGTTAAATTATGACTTTGGTTTCAATAGTTTTTCAGGTACGTAACTGTGGATAACATGTGGTTGGATCATCATCTTGATTGTTCATTATTTGAAGTGTCTTCAGGTATTTCGAAGGGCTTGAACACAGATTATAATCGTTAATATACATACGATGTTCTAACATAGTTTTGAAGTTAAAGTATCGCTTTGAAAGATGCAAGAATCTAAGAGTGATGATAGCGGTTATAACTTGAATTGAATTCGGCGATTTCAAAATCAGAATATGTAATTAGATTTTTGAATGAGTATGGTTGTTTTGATTTCTATAAAAGAATGTATATTGTTGTGAAAGTAGGGAGTATAATGGATGATTTGCTGAATCAGATTCGAAGAATGTAACATATTAATTGTGAATTTATATATCTCTCGGGTATTACCTACCCGTTAAAAAAAATTTCACAATTAATATTTTGTACAAAAGAATTTTATTACAGTCTTTATGGAAATATATATGTGTATATTTCTTCAGATGTAATATAGATTTAATGAGTTAATATTAAATTAAACTCATTTGATTTATGGTTAAGGCTAGGATAGATAATTTCTAAACTTTAGAAATTACATAATCGTCGTAGAATATTTTTCCAATGAAGTTATGAATCAGTACTTCATCGTTGTGGTATTCCTTGGTATCTACATGGCGTATGACGTCGATGCTCGTGGGACAGATTGTGAAGTTGAGGTTTGCGATGCGGTTGTTGTTGGTGGTGGTAATGGTACTGTTGATGTTGTTGATGGTGGTACTGGTTATGCTGCTGGTGCTGATGCTGGTGTTTGTAACCTTTGCACCATATTCTCCAAAGCCACTACCCGAGCGCGAAGCTCGTTGACTTCTTCTATTACACCGGTGTGATTGTCGGTTCGGACGAGCGGATAAATAAGATCTAGAATTTGGTGTAGTATATAATCATGACGAGATACTCTGGAAATGAGAGATAAAATGATGTTTCGGACAGGTTCGCCGGTAAGTGCTTCAGGTTCATTGCCAAGAGGGCAATGTGGTGGATGAAAGGGATCGCCTTCTTCTTGTCTCCAATGGTTAAGTAGATTACGAACCCATCCCCAATTCATACAGAATAGATGATGGCTAATTGGTTGATCCATTCCGGTCACACTGCTTTCGGAGATCATGTGGAAATCCATATCGGCATAGCTGTCGGAATCTGAGGAACTCGAACTGGTTGAGGGATCCATCTTGTATGATCAGGGAAAGAATTTTTTTGGTATAAAATAGATTGTAGAATTTAGATTTGGTATTCTTCAATACATAATTTACATATGTATATATAATACCAAAATCCCATAAATTACGGAGGAATCCTTGAAAGATGTCAGTCAAAGTTCACAGTAACAGATATGCTAAGATAAGAATACGTCTATAAACTATTATGCAATAAATGTAGGAAAACGCGTCTAGACTTAAGAATGATAAGCAGGTAATTTCCTAAGGATGGTAAGTAGATGATTTCCGACTAAAAATGATAAACAAAACTTTTGACATGCAGACACGGTCGAAGTCCAGACTCACTAATCTTAACAACTATCAGTTAGACACACTAATGCAAGACCTGGTTCGCTAAGACCACCGCTCTGATACCAACTGAAAGGACCCGTTCATATACATTATAAACGATTCACAATAGTTGATTACATCACGAGGTATTTGACCTCTATATGATACATTTTAGAAACATTGCATTCGTTTTTAAAAGACAAACTTTCTTTACAACAAAAATTGACGGTATGCACACCATTTCATAATACATCCAACTATAATTGACTTAATAATAATCTTGATGAACTCAATGACTTGAATGCAACGTCTTTCAAAATATGCCATGAATGACTCCAAGTAATATCCTTAAAATGAGCTAATGCACAGCGGAAGATTTCTTTAATACCTGAGAATAAACATGCTTTAAAGTGTCAACCAAAAGGTTGGTGAGTTCATAGGTTTATCATAACATTCATTTCAATATATTAATAGACCACAAGATTTCCGTTTATAAATATATGTACACTCGCAAGTGTATAAAAGTATTCTATAAGTTGTAGGCACCCAGTAACAAGCCTTAACATTCATGTTTTACCCTCTGAAGTACACCAGATCAGGTGTGTTTAAAATAACCTCGAAGTACTAAAGCATCCCATAGTCAGGATGGGGTTTGTCAGGCCCAATAGATCTATCTTTAGGATTCGCGCCTACTGTACATAGACAAGTAGTTTAATGTTACCATGCTAAGGGTATATTTCTGGTTTAAACCTACGTAGAATTAGTTTTAGTACTTGTGCCTATTTCGTAAAACATTTATAAAAACAGCGCATGTATTCTCAGTCCCAAAAATATATATAAAAGGGAGCAAATGAAACTCACCATACTGTATTTCGTAGTAAAAATACATATAACGTCATTTAACAAGTGCAAGGTTGGCCTCGGATTCACGAACGTATCAATATTGAGATTCAATATTGCAGGAAAGTACGTAGACGCAACGGAGATGATAAAAACTAGATTAACCTCACGAGCATACCCATGAACCATACCCATCACCTCCATAGCTATAACCCATAATTTCCTTAGCTTCGACTCATTCAAAAAACTATTTTGAAATCACTCGGACATCACTCCGTCGTAGTATTTTATGTATACTAATAATATCTTGAAATAATATAGAGCAAATATATATATATATATATATATATATATATATATATATATATATATATATATATATATATATATATATATATATATATATATATATATATATATATATATATATATGTAAATCAATTGAGAGAGTTTAGAGAAATATATTTTCAAGTTTCTATGAAATAATGAAACCTATTGAATTCTATTTATAATAGATTTTTGAATTATTAAAGTGAATTATTAAAGTATGAATTATTAAAGTGAATTATTAAAGTATGAATTATTAAAGTGAATTATTAAAGTATGAATTATTAAAGTGAATGATTAAAGTATGAATTATTAAAGTGAATGATTAAAGTATGAATTATTAAAGTGAATTATTAAAGTATGAATTATTAAAGTGAATTATTAAAGTATGAATTATTAAAGTGAATTATTAAAGTTAAAGTAAAGGTAAAGTTAAAGTATAGTAAAAATATAAAAACTATGTATGTATAATACGTGTATAAATATATATAATATTAATTTAAATCGTTATATATATTTAATGAAATAAAATATAAATATCGTTATATTTATTATACTGGTTAAGTAATGAGTTGTCAAAAGTGATTCTAGATATTTATAAAAGTTATATACGTTTTAATAATAAAGTTCTTTTTAAACTGAAAACGTTTTTGTACGTTTGAAAATAGATTAATAGAATATTATGGAAACCAATTCTCCAATGACACTTTTTATTTTTATTTATAAATAGCTTTACAAATTATTCCGAATATCGTTAAGAGGAATAGATTTCTCAAATCATAGTGGACCTCTCAACATAGACTTGTAATCATAATTCAATGTTTCTGATAATTCAATCATTTAATATATATATATATATATATATATATATATATATATATTTTAATTTCGTCGATAATCATATTGAAACAAATACATTCATATAAAGCATTATACTTTTAAATACTTTGTTGACATTTTCAATTTATAACATATACACATATACATACATATTCATATATGTTCATTTAATGGTTCGTGAATCATTGGAATTTGGTCGAGGTTTAAATGAATGTATAAACATAGTTTAAAATCCTTGAGATTTAACTTAACAAACATTGTTTATCGTGTCAGAATAATATAAAGATAAAGTTTAAATTTAGTCGAAAATTTCCGGATCGTCACACATATAGAGGTCAAATACCTCGCAATGTAATCAACTATTGTGAATCGTTTATAATGTATATGAACGGGTCCTTTCAGTTGGTATCAGAGCGGTGGTCTTAGCGAACCAGGTCTGCATTAGTGTGTCTAACTAATAAGTCGATAGGATGCATTTGTGAGTCTGGACTTCGACCGTGTCTGCATGTCAAAAGTTTTGCTTATCATTTTGTGTCAAAAATTAACTACTTATTATCCTCAGGAAATTACCTGCTTATCATTTTTAATCTAAGACACGTCTTGCTGCATTGATTACATGAATAGTGTATAGACAAAAATTCATATCTTAGTATATCTGCTAAATCATATCTTATCGTATCTGTTACTTTAAACTTTGCCTGACATATCCCGCAAAGTCCTCCGTAATCTATGAAATCTTTTGATCTATATATATATATATATATATATATATATATATATATATATATATATATATATATATATATATATATATATATATATATATATATATATATATATATATATATATATATATATTCAATGTAATTAGAATACCATCCGTTAGCCAAAATCATTTCATATCGAAAAAAAATCCTTTATCCAATCGTACGAAATGGAATTCGTCATCAGTTCAAGTCACTCAGATTCTGAAATGGAATCCCATTCAAGCTCCGAAGGTAGTGTGACCGGAATAGATCAACCAATCAGTCATCACCTATTCTGGATGAATTGGGGATGGGTTCGTAGCCTCCTCAATAATTGGAGACAAGAAGAAGGTGATCCCTTCCATCCACCACATTGCCCTCTTGACGAAGAACCTGAAGCACTTACCGGCGAACCTGTCTGAAACACCATTTTCTCGCTCATTTCCAGAGTATCTCGTCACGATTATATATTACATCAAATTTTAGATTTTATTTATTCGCTCGTCCGAACCGACAATCACCCCGGTGTAATAGAAGAAGTCAACGAGCTTCGCGCTCGGGTAGTGGCTTTGGAGAATATGGTGCAGAGATTACAAACACCAGCAGCAGCATCAGCAGCATAACCAGTACCACCATCATCAACGCCAACAGTACCATTACCACCTCCAACCACAACCGCGTCGTAAACCTCAACTTCACAATCTGTCCCACGAGCAACAACGTCATACGCACCATAGATACCAAGGAGTACCAACAACAATAACTGACGAAGTATTAATTCATAACTTCATTGGAGAAACATTCCACGGCGATTATGTAATCTCTAAAGTCTTAGAGATTATCTAATCTAGCCCTAACCATAAATCAGTTAAGCGAACCAAAATGATAGAAGGAAGAGTAGAAACCCTGACAAAAATGGTGTGTGATTAACAAGCTAAACTTGCTTTACCAACAGCATCAACAGTACCGTCAGCGTTACCAGCATCGTCAGTACAGTCAACATCCAAATCAACAACACCGATAACATCACAAACTCCATCAGTTCAAGAATCACTGTGGACATCATTACGAATCAATAACGTGTATATTGTATCAACGAGTTATGAAGAATTAACTCATTCCCTCTGAAAAAATTATATGTATATTATATATATATATATATATATATATATATATATATATATATATATATATATATATTTTGAAATAAATCTTTCCGTGCTAAGCTATTGTGTGTGAATCTTAACTACTCGGTTAATTCATATTACAAATATGCAATAATGTACGTCCTTTGGCCGCAACTTAACCAGCGTTAACTACAATCTCTATTGCAATTCAACAAATTCCAATTCATAATAAATCAAGTATATATTTGATTTTACACTTTCATCATCGATGTACCCGAAAGTTTTCAGATAACATCATTCGTACTTTGCGAAATTCACAAGAATTCCACGAACCTAACATCATACATCAACAAATAACGAAGTATTGATTCATAATTTCAATGTCATTAAAGAAATACTGCGTAAAAGTTATATACTTTTTAAAGCCTTTAGGGAATATTCAATTCTAGTTTCAACCGTAAATCAAATGAGTTTAATTTAACATTAACTCATTAAATCTATGTTACATCTGAAGAAAATATACATATATATATTTTCATAAAGACTGTAATAAATTTTTTTTGTACAAAATATTAATTGTGAAATTTTTTTTAACGGGTACGTAATACCCGAGAGATATATAAATTCACAATTAATATGTTACATTCTTTGAATCTTATTCAGCAAATCATCCATTATACTCCCTACTTTCACAACAATATACATTCTTTTATAGAAATCAAAACAACCATACTCATTCAAAATTTAATTACATATTCTGATTTTGAATCTCAAAATTCAACTTGAGATATGACCAAAATCATAACTCTTAGATCCTTACATCTTTCACAAGCTATATTTTGACTTCAAAACTGTGTTAGAATATCAAATGTATGTTAACGATTACAATCTGTGTTCAAACCCTTCGAAAATTTCTGAAGACACTTCGAATGATGAGCAATCGAGATGATGATCCAACCACATGTTACCCACAGTTATGTATCCGAAAAACTCTTGAAACCAAAGTAAAAGTTTAAACAACGTATCCGCGTCAGATTCTTTGGCATTTATTAGCAAAAATAATTTTGCGACTCCTATTCAAAGTAGCCAGTTTTGTCACAGCTCCAGCAAGTCAACTTCGACTTTTCAGTCAGACTAACCTTATTATAACCTTGAGATATACACCATCGTTACCAGGGAACCTTTTACATTCCACCACATTATTAGCAGATGTACCAACAATTTCATTACCCTTTGACTTTAGCCTCTCCAAAAAGTCATTATAATTATTCATTGAAACCCCATCATTTACTCATTCGCATCTTGTAATGAGAATTGCCATACGAATCATTGAGAATTAGCAATCAGTATTTTGAAATCTCGCAGCATGTCTACGCCAACAGTTATATGTGTATATATAACGTCTATCTTCTGGACTTAATTTGAATGTGAAGTTTCTGAAAAACACTCCGAACTACGAATTGGTTCTCCGAAAATGGAAAAAAAAAATGCTGATGAAGCAGCAAAAACTATAAACGACTCTAAACGGTAAAAGCTGGATGATAATGATGAAGTGTGCTGGCAAAGCGCAGAAAAAGAGAAGTTTTGGAACTGGAAAATGGATTGAGCAAAGTAGGAAGGAGGCTGTGGACAAATTACAAAGACTGAACCTGACTTCAAAGGATCCAAATGATTCAGTACCTGCTAAAGTCATTAACGAATACCTTGCTCCTGACTCTAAACCCCTGCGGACAATATTCTTCATCATCCTCTGATATTAGAAATTCTAAAATATCATCATATCTTTCATTATAAATATCCTCCATATTTCTGAAGATATTTTCTTAATTTTTCTTATTTGAAATCATTTACCTCTTCGCGCTATCTGTATTACATCATAAAAGAAACTATTTTAGTTTCTAAATTCTGAAACATTCAAGTTTAAAATAGGAATATTTTGAAGTAGTGTTGGGAACTGAAGCATGAATTAGTATAATATAATGACACTTGATCAATGTGATTATATTACAGTAAGTCATGATGAGTTTCTAAATGGAACGTGATGATTCACAGATCATAACATCATCATGTGCCATGTTATACGACTCTTGTATTCTATTTAACCTCTAAAATATCAAGAAAATATTTCTTGATGATTCGGCCTTTTCCAAGGTATTCTAGTAATTTGACAAGTCAAGATCGTGCCATCACAATTTCCTTCCTAGAACATTAACAATGTTCATTCCGAAATTCATATCTGTGAATTCTGGACCATTACAAGCGGTGCTTAATCGCAAGAAGAAGAAACGAAAGGACAAAACTCCGAAATAGAAATTGGGATATAAATTGCAGCAAATAAAAGAGAGCATTAACTGTAACTGATAATGATTATAGAAGACAAGAGCAGAGACTTTGAAATATAAGGGAACATATAAAGCCCAACGACAAACCAGAAATTATATACCATATATATCGATGCATATAGCAATATAAAGACACGGGAGAACTAGAAACACTATAAACCCAAGAGTATAGTAGAAGTAAATAGATTCTTCCGGCGGTAGATGAAAAAGAAGAATGACCGATATGAAAGTTAGAAGTATATCGAGAATCAGAACTGGATGGAGCATATTGATGAATACTTTAAAATATGAGTTGAGGGGGAAAGAATAGAAGGTGATGAAACATGACTAGGAACTTAGAAATCAATAGATTTAACTCGCACAATGGCGGAATAAGTGAATCAAACCCTCTAGTGAATAGGTTAAGTTTTTTTTTTGATTTATTTAGTCAAACCACAACTAAATCAAGTGTGATTAGATCAACACCTAGAGCAATTATTCACCACCTAGGTGATTTGAACTAAGAGAGAATCGGAAGAGCTCACTAGATCTGAGTGTGTGTAACAAATGAGAGGCTTAACCTAAAATGAAGAACATAAGACTTTATATACCCCTGCTGTTGACTCACCCATACGATTCATTCATCACACGTACGAGTTGGCTTCATCAGCCGTACGGGTGATCACTCACTCGTGTCTTCTCATTTAGGTTGTAATTGTGACTTAGCTCAGCATCAACCGTGCGTATGAGCCTGTCAGCCGTACTAGTGAGGCTTCACTCGTACGTCAGACTAAGTCTAACATAGTCAAACATCTAAATCTCGTTCCTGCAGTTCCTGTAACCACATATAAACACGGATAGGATAATAACGAGCAATCATGGTGGCCTATAAACTGTTGTACCTGCAAGGGACGTGGGTAGATGTCTAGGGACTTGCATAAAATGCATCAACAGAAGGTGTGAGTTGTAAGAAAATGAAGGAGGTGAATTTATAAGAAAATCTCCGACAGAACAATTAAAATGGACGATCGCATTTAAAGCGGATCCTAATTCCCTTGATTACCGGAGAGTCAAATCTTATTAAGAAGATTTTCTTCAAATCCCTTGAAATCTGGGAATCAATCATATCTATGTCAAATGATAAGATGAATCTACACTTACTCATTTCACTCTTCTATGTTAGCTTCATTCGTACTCTTCATATAGATGGATTGTTTATCCAAATTATTCGCTGATGATAAAACTCTAATTTTCAGCCCGTATGCATCATGAAAACATACTTATTATCATTCACGATCTTTCTACTCAAATTTCGGGACGAAATTTCTTTAACGGGCAGGTACTGTGACAACCCGGAAATTTCCAACCAAATTTAAACTTTAATCTTTATATGTTTCCGACACCGGAAATTTCCAACCAAATTTAAACTTTAATCTTTATATGTTTCCGAAACGATAAGCAATATTTGTTAAGTCAAATTTCAAGAATTTTAAACTATGTTCATACATTCATTCAACCTCGACCAAGTTCCAACGATTCACGAACCATTAAACGAATATGATTATATATGTATATGTGTATATATATTATAACTTGAAACGTAAACAAAATATTAGATTAAATACTTTATACGATTGTATCTGTTTCAAAATGTTTATCAATGGAATTAGAAGATAAGATCAAATGATTGAATTATCAGATATATTGAATTATGATTACAAGTCTCTGTTGAAAGGCCCACGTTGATTTGAGAAATCTTTCCATTTTAACAATATTCGGAAAATGGTAAAGTGATTTATAAATAAGAACAAATTGTCAATCATTGAGAACTAGACAAAGGATAGTGGAAGATTGAATCTCATAAAGACTCGATTGATCTATTTAGTTTCAAACGTACAAAAACGTTTTCAGTTTAAAAAGAACTTTATTATTAAAATGTATATAACTTTTATAAATATCTAGAACCACTTTTGACAACTCATTACTTAACTAGTATGATAAAGATAACTATATTTATATTTTATTTTATTAAATATATATAATGATTTAAATTAATATTATATATATTTATACGCGTATTATACGTACATAGTTTTATACTTTTACTATACTTAAACTTTACCTTTACTTTATTTTTACTTTACTTTAACTTTAATAATTCACTTTAATAATTCAATTTAATAATTCATACTTTAATAATTCACTTTAATAATTCATACTTTAATAATTCACTTTAATAATTCATACTTTAATAATTCACTTTAATAATTCAAAAATCTATTATATATAGAATTCAATAGGTTTCATTATTTCATAGAAACTTGAAAATATTTTTCTCTAAACTCTCTCAATCGATTTACATATATATATTTACTCCGTATTATTTCATGATATTATTAGTATACATAAAATATTACGATGGAGTGCTGTCCGAGTGATTTCGAAATTGTTTTTCGAGTAGGATAGGATTAAGGAAATTATGGGTTATAGCTATGGAGGTGATTGAGTATGGTTCATGGGTATGCTCGTGAGGTCAATATAGTGTTTATCATTTCCGTTGCATCTACGTACCTTTCCTGCAATATTGAATCTCAATATTGATACGTGAGTACTCATAATTTAACTTTTACATACTAATAGTGTATCCCTGACTAGTGCTCGAGTATTTAGGATTATGCATGCTTGTACTTTTGATATTGCCCTTAGACAGGTTAGGTTGAATCTTGAATTAGTTACACTTGCGGTTGAGATAAGGTATAAGATATGCATGTCCTTGGAAAGCTCGCGAAAAATTAAGAACTTTTCCTCTAGATATCGAATGGTTTCGATGAACGGATTAGAAGTTATAATCAATTGAATTTTCGATATTTTTATTAAAAATGATTATTATTATCGTCGTTCTAGTTTTATCTTATTATTATCATTATTATTATCCTTATCAATAAAAGGGATTTATCATTAAAAATTGTTATTTTTTTTATTATTACTATCGTTATTATCGTTAAAGTTATAATTAGTATTATTATTATTATCCAATTATTATTATTATTATTAGTATTATTATTATTATTATTATTATTATTATTATCATTATTAATATATATATATATATATATATATATATATATATATATATATATATATATATATATATATATATATATATATATATATATATATATCATTATTTAAAAATGGTTATTGTTATTGTTATTATTATTATTACTATATTATCATTAAGATAATTATTAGTATTATCGTTAATAATGTTATAGTAACTATCATTATTAATATCAGTTTTATTAAAACAAATATTTGTAACACCTAATTATTTTGATTACTATTATTATCATTATTATGAACACGATATAAAAGACGATTAAAAGCTATTAAATGAAACGATTAGGAAATAATGAGTAAGAGTATCATGATGAAATTGAAATATTATAAGATATTGGTTTAGATAAAATTATCGTTCTTATTATTTTTATCATTACTATTATTATTAAAAGTATCGTTAGTATTAAAACTATCCTTTTAACAAAAATTATCATTTTAATAGAAATGTCATTGTTACTATAAAATATCATTATTATTATTATTTTAAATAGAATTATTATTTTAAAGATAATATTAAAAATTATCGTAAATATTAAAGTTATCATAATTAGAATTATCGTTTTATCATAATGTCATCTTAGTAATTATAAATATTGATATTTTTATAATAATAATTATTATTACAAAATAATACAACTTTTACTTAATATCATTATAGATATTATTTTATCAAATAAATATGTTATACAAACATATTTTACTACGTGTAATAACTTACTTTAATAATACCTATCATATTATCTTTATGATATTAAATAAACCCTATAAATTTTATTACTTAATATATATAAAAGTATATTTTATTATATAAATTTAATATAAAATTTTATTTATTAATAAATAAATTATATTATTTACTCTAATAAATCTTTTAAAAATATTTAAAAATATAAAACGACGATATTTAAACTATATATTAATCATGTATAGATTTTTGGAAATTTTTTTGAGTCAAATTTACTTTTGTTGACTTTTGCATATTAGTCTCGAGCATTAGGATTGTGGTACACTATGACTTGACCTAATTTGTTAGACAAATATTGACCAACACATAAATATATATAATTAATTTAGGTTCGTGAATCCGAGGCCAACCTTGCACTTGTTCAATGACGTTATATGTATTTTTACTACAAAATACAGTATGGTGAGTTTCATTTGCCTTTTTACCCTTTATATTTTTGGGACTGAGAATACATGCGCTTTTATAAATGTTTGACGAAATAGACACAAGTAATTGAAACTACATTCTATGGTTGAATGATCGAAATCGAATATGCCCCTTTTTATTAAAGTCTGGTAATCTAAGAATTAGGGAACAGACACCCTAATTGACGCGAATCCTAAAGATAGATCTATTGGGCCTAACAAACCCCATCCAAAGTACCGGATGCTTTAGTACTTCTAAATTTATATCATGTCCGAAGGAGGATCTCAGAATGATAGGGGATATTCTTATATGTATCTAGTTAATGTCGGTTACCAGGTGTTCACCATATGAATGATTATTTTTGTCTCTATGCATGGGACGTATATTTATGAGAACTGGAAATGAAATTCTTGTGGTCTATTAAAATGATGGAAATAAATGATTATGATAAACTAATGAACTCACCAACCTTTTGGTTGACACTTTAAAGCATGTTTATTCTCAGGTGTTAAAGAAATCTTTCGCTATGCATTTGCTCATTTTAAAGATATTACTTGGAGTCTTTCATAGCATATTTCGAAGAACGTTGCATTCGAGTCATTGAGTTTATCAAAAATTATTATTAAATCAATTTATAGTTGGATAGTGGATATTATGAATTGGTATGCATGCCTGTCAATTTTTGATGTAAAGAAAGTTTGTCTTTTAAAAACGAATGCAATGTTTGTAAAATGTATCATATAAAGGTCAAATACCTCGCAATGTAATCAACTATTGTGAATCGTTTATAATGTATATGAATGGGTCCTTTCAGTAGACACTAAGTTCGAGGCTCTAGAGAGCACAGTTCGTGGTTTGAAGGCAGAGTTGGAAGAAGTGAAAGGAAAGTTGCGGAAGTATGAGACTCCTGCCGAGACTCATGCCGGCCCAGCTTATCACACCCGCTCTAAGCAGATGTGATATGATGATTCATGATTGATTAGTTATTTCATAAGACTTAATGTCCTTTTATACATACATTTTTGGGTTATGTACGGCGTTTTGCCGAGGATTTTATTAAGGTTTTGTTATGGGATGTTTTTCATTATGTATGGATGGTTATTTTTATGACATCTATTATCATTATCACATTTTATTTCTGATGTTGTGACTCTTGGCATGTTATATTATGCGTAATGTAGATCATGTATGTTAGGTGCTATGTATGTTGTATGATGTTATCATAAAATATGTATGCATGTGGTGGCTATTTCTATAACTATCATAACTGTCATGTTATTACTCATAGTATTTACTGGCTATTATTTTAATGGTTAATCTTTCCGTGTTCGATCTATTCCTTTATAACACTGGTATTATTCTTAGTACTAACGGTTGTGTTATTCTGTTTTGAAGATCATGCCTCCTGGAGAGTCCAACGAAGCCCGTATGCAACGTCTTATCTCCGAAGGGATAGTTGCTACTACGGCAACAAATGCTAATGCTAATGCGAATAACAACAATCAGGTGGGATGCTCTCACAAAACGTTTATGGCAAGTCGTCCACAAGAATTCAGTGGTACTGAAGGACCCATAGGACTTACTCGTTGGTTCGATAAGATTGAGTCTATTTTCAGAGTTAGTCGAGTCTGAGAAGAGGACAAGGTTAGTTTTGCTAGCTGCACTCTTAAGGATAGTGCATTGACCTGGTGGAACAACTTGGTTAATAGTTTGGGAAATGATGTGGCTTATGGGTTAACTTGGAATAATTTCAAAGAAAGAATGATCACCTGTTATCGTCCCCGGGGTGAGCTTAAGAAGTTAGAAGCTGAACTTAAGAACTTGAAAATGAAGGGCACTGAATTAGATGCCTACGAGCAAAGGTTCTTTGAGTTGACTTTGTTGTGTCCTAATGTTTATGCTGATGAGAATCTTAAGATTGAAGCTTACATTGATGGGTTATCTGAGAAAATTGAGCATGGGGTTGAGTCTAGTGAGCCCCAGACTATCGAAGCTGCTATGTCTATGGCTCATAAGCTTAATGATAAGATTTTAAGGAGGAGTAAGGCTGATGTGACCGATGCTAGTGAAGAGGTTGTTAAGAAGACTAATAATGGGAAAAGGAAGTAGGATAATAACCGCAACCAGAACCAAGGTCAGCAAAAGAAACAAGATACTTTCGGGGCTAGTAACCGAAATCAGCGTGTGTATCCTCGATGTTATAAGGCTCATGATGGATATTGCACGGTTACTTGTAAGAGGTGTTCCAAACAGGGACACATTGCTAAGGATTGTACGGTGCTTCTGCCGGGTTCTGCTACTCCTGCTGTAGGTGGTAATAATAGTAACAATGCTGGTAATAGTGGTGGTAATGGTAATGGTAATGGGAAGCCAAGAAATGGTGGTAATCAGAGGGTTTGTTATGAATGCGGTAAGCCGGGGCATTTCCGTGATGCCTGTCCTAACAAAAAGACCACTGAGAATGCACGTGGTAGAGCGTTCAACATTAACGCCAGGGATGCTGAGGAAGATCCTAAACTTGTTACGGGTACTTCCTTGGTCAACGATTTATCAGTTTATGTACTATTTGATTCAGGGGCTGATTTGAGTTTGGTGTCGAGTAAATTAAGTCCAAAAATCAAAACACCATTAACTGCATTAGACAACACTTATGTTGTTGAAATAGCTAATGGTAAAGTGCTTACTGCTAAGACTGTGTATCGTAAATGTAACATTATTTGGCTAGTAGAGATTTTGAGATAGATTTGGTACCGATTGACCTAGGCAGTTTTGACACTGTTATTGGCATGGATTGGTTGTCTGCAAATCGTGCTGAGATTGTGTGTTATGAGAAAGCTATTCGTATTACTAATGTGGTTGGAGAGCCGCTGATGGTTTTTAGAGATAAGAAATGCAGACAGTTAAATCTTATTAGCTGTTTGAAAGTTCATAAACATCTTCGCAAAGGCTGTCATGCTATTCTAGCCCATGTTGTTGATCCCGATAAAGAAACGAAGAGCGTTGGCGATGTTCATATTGTTAGAGATTTTCCCGAGGTATTTCCCGAAGATTTACCTGGCCTTCCACCGCAACGCGCGATAGAATTTCAAATTGATCTTGTTCCCGGTGCTGCTCCTGTGGCACGTGCTCCTTACCGACTTGTGCCTTCTGAACTTCAAGAATTATCAAGTCAACTCCGTGAGTTGTTAGACAAGGGTTTCATTCATCCTAGCTCGTCCCTTTGGGGAGCTCCTGTTCTGTTTGTTAAGTAGAAGGATGGTTCTTTTCATTTGTGCATTGATTATCGTGAGTTGAACAAGCTTACTGTTAAAAATCGATACCCTCTTCCGAGAATTGATGATCTGTTCGATCAGCTTTAGGGTTCATCTGTTTATTCTAAAATCGATCTTCGTTCCGGCTATCATCAGTTGCGTGTTAAAGAATCTGATGTTTCAAAAACTGCTTTTTGCACCCGTTACGGTCACTTTGAGTTTCTTGTTATGCTGTTCGGATTGACAAATGCACCTGCTGTGTTCATGGACCTCATGAACCTTGTGTGTAGACCCTATCTGGATAAGTTCGTTATTATGTTCATCAAATACATCCTTATTTATTCGAAGAGTGATGAAGAGCACGAAGAACATTTGAAGTTAGTGCTCGATCTGTTAAGAAAAGAAGAGTTGTACGCAAAGTTCTCTAAGTGTGCATTCTAGTTACGAGAAGTTCAATTCCTTGGTCATATTGTTAGTAAACAAGGAATACAAGTTGATCCTGCTAAGATTGAGGCGATTGAAAAGTGGGAAATTCCAAAAACTCCTACTCAGATTCATCAGTTTCTAGGGTTGGCAGGTTACTATAGAAGGTTTATTCAAGATATCTCTTGTATCGCGAAACCTTTGACTGCATTAACGCATAAAGGGAAGAAGTATGAGTGGAAGGATGAACAAGAGGTTGCTTTTTAAATTTTAAAGAGGAATGATATTGCTCAATAATATTATATATATCTATCTCAATATCGTGTAAAATACTCTCTAATCAAGGATACTGAAAGCGTTTCTACAAGTGATAGGCCAAGATATGCAAATTTGTATCGGAGAGTGATTTGTAAAGAGTTTTGATGATTTATGACCGTGGTTGATCCCGATACAAGTTAAGGTCTAATTAGTGCTCTAAAATGGAAAAACAAGGCTTCAAATGATTGGGAATTCGTCTAAATGAAAGAAGATTGAAAAGAAAACGAGACAGTAAAATTTAGTACAATAGGACGCCGTCCAAGATTGTGGGACGCCGTCCAGCTTTTCATACTTGGACGCTGTCCAAACATTTGGGACGCCGTCCAAGCCTTAACAATGGGACGCTGTCTAGAAGATTAGGACGCCGTCCAGAAGTAGGTTTCAGCCTACTTTTGACTTTCTGACCCACTTTCTCCACTTTATAACCTCATGATTGAAGACCAGTTTACCAGATATGAACCAGAGAGTATAGAGACGAATTTTGGGAGTAATATTGGAGAACTCCAAGCTCTTGGAAGAGGCTCAACATCAAGGCATCAAAGATCAAACCTTCTTCATCCAAGAACTCATTGTTCTTGTAGGTTATTCCTTGTTCTAAAGCAATGATTTCCATTGATAATCTGATTGTTATGTTGTCTGTTACCATGATTGTTGGCTAGTTTCTATAATTTTTGTCTAGATTAATAACCGAGGTATTGGATGTAATCCTATTGATTGTATGTACTATGTGTGAAAGATTGAAGCTTGAATTAAAGAACCATGCTTATTGATGTTTAATCATTTGTATCTAGTTAATTGATATGTTGTTGATAAAGAGAACTCTTGTTAATGTATCATATTGATTTACAATCAACTTGTCTTAGATTGATTGTTTACTAAACCGGACCAAGGGGGTAAATTAGATCAATACGATTAAACGATATAGGAATGAATTGTGTAGACCGAACGCAAAGACAATTGTTATTTAAGTCTTTAATCTTGCTAATCAACTAGTCACAAACGAAAAGATCTAGGTAATAGGGAACCCTCACTTAGTACTTCTAGTTTGAGTACCCGCTAAAGAGAACTCTTGGCGGGTCGATTTAGGTGATTAGCATATTTCCTAGTTATTTGATTACAAACACGAGAACTATAGAGAAAAGGGAACCCTTGATCTTGTAATTGTGTTTGCGTGTTTATTTAAGAGAACTCTTAGTGAACCTATTAGATAACTTACACACATAATCATTCAATCAGGACTTAATAGCAAAACTTACATCCAATACAGAGGGTAAAATATCTAGATGAATATTTCATCTCTTTGATCTAAATCAAACTATCTTAATTGCTTTCTTTGCACTTATTTTCATTATATAAACTTAAAAGACCAAAAATATTGTTTTTACTTTTAACCTTCTCTGATTTGGCTAAATCGTTAAAAAGCCATAAAAACATAATATCTTGTACCTTTAAGTTTCATTTACTTAGTTAATCATAATATAGTTTCTAATTCTAGTTTGACTAATACAACTGTCCTTGGAACGATACACGGAACTAAACCATTATTTTTACTACTACACGATCGGGTACACTACCCGTTAGTGTGTAACAGTCTCGTTAACTGGTGTTTTCCAACGATAATTTATATACTGGATTTCGTACATCAAGTTTTTGGCGCCGCTGCCGGGGAACGAACCCGGGTCACCCGCGTGACAGGCGGGAATACTTACCACTATACTACAACGACTAATTTTGGCGCCAAAATAGAATTATTGACTAATTTGTGATTAAGTAGTTTCTTAATTATTTTAAATTATTAATAGTCTTTGAATTTTAAACTTATAGAATCGCTGCATTTAATAGTTTTGTTAGTTGTGTGATTGACAGATTTTAGGTTGCATATGCCACATACCCGAAGTTCAGATTCTCCATTACTTACACCGCTTACGGAACCTGATAGAAAGCTTGGTAGGATCCCGAAAGAAGTACTTGAACTTTTTGAATCTTCATCAAAGCAGAAAACTTTTGAGTCGGAATCAAGTACAACCAAGCCAAAATATTCTGAATTTGGAGAGCCCGTTCCTCCTCCAAAATTTGAAATGGAAGGAGAAGCAAGACCGGTGATACAAAGACAATCAATGGCAGCCAAGATGAAGGCAACCCGAACCGGACAAGGTAGTGCCATTACTCCGCCCACTGTTGAGGTAAATTTTGAAATAAAAGGACCTATTCTCCAAATGATTAATAACAGGTGTCAATTTAGTGGTGGTCCAAATAAAGATACAAACGAACATATTCGTCTCTTTCAAGAGATATGTCTTCTTTTCAAACTTAAACCAGACACTGACCAGGCCATATTTTTAAGACTTTTCCCATGGACACTCCACGGGGAAGCACGAAGTTGGTTAGATTCATTGGCCGAGGCTACGATAGAAACTTGGGATGGTATGTTGGAAAAATTTCTTAAGAAATATTTTCCAGCATCTAAGTCCGCGAGACTCCAACACGAAATTACCCAATTCTATCAAAAGCCGATGGAAACCTTGTACGAAGCATGGAATCAATTTTCCAAAATACTGAGAGGTTGTCCAAACCATGGTTTAGATACCTTCCAAAAAGTCCAAATCTTTTACAACGGTTGTGATGTTGCAACCCGAATTTCCATTGATCAAGCGTCCGGAGGTTCACTCATGGACAAAACCGAGCAAGAGGCTTATGAGATAATTGAGAAGCTAGCCGATTATTCTCATGAGTGGCATCAAGAACGACCAGTTACTCGTAATGCTCAAGTCCAAAGCGCCGGTGCTTATGATGACCTTAGTTCCCTAAGTGTGAAAATAGACGGTGTTGCTCGAAACATGGACAAAATCACCAAGGAAATTCATAGTATGAAAGTAGGTTGTGAATACTGTGGTGGACTCCATTTAGAAAAAGATTGTGATACCGGTCTAACAATGGCTCAAAAAGAAGAAGTGGTTTTCATAAGCCAAAGAAATAATAATCAATTTCAAGGAAGAGCCCAATTTAACCGGAACTTCAACAACCCCTACAACCCTCAAGGTCAAAATTCCAATTACCAACAAGGGTCAAGTAGTGAGTTTCAACAACAAACTCCGGGTTTTTATCAAAAACCCCCACAGGAAGAGAAAAAGTCAAATTTGGAGAGTATGTTGGAAAAGTTGATTGCATCACAAACTCAGCTTGTCACAAACATAAACCAAACAAATGAGAAAAACGAACACCAGTTTAGAAACCAACAAGCCTCAATTTAGAATCTGGAGAAGCAAATGAGTGGTTTAGCTAGTTTACTTAGTGAGAGAAAACCAGGAAGTTTACCGGGCGATACTAATAAGAACCCTCGAAATGAGCACGCCAATGTTATTACTGCACGGAGTGGTTTAGCATACGATGCTCCAAGAATGCCCAAAAATTCTGATTTCAGTGTTCCGTTGAACCGAAATGATGAACCGGTTAAGGAGCTGGAACAAGTGGTTGAAAAGGAAGAACGGGAGAAACCCGTAGTGAAACCATATCAACCACCGCTCCCATACCTAAGAAAGCAACAACAAGAAAGGCTAGAGGCCGAAAGGTCAAAATTTCTAGATATGTTTAAACAAATTAACATAAATATGCCTTTCATTGATGTAATCTCAGGTATGCCTAAGTATGCTAAGTTCTTAAAAGACTTACTTACTAATCGAAAGAAAATGGAGGAACTTTCATCCGTCACCATGAATGCTAATTGTTCTACAATTTTGATGAACAAAATACCAAAGAAGTTAGCAGATCCTGGAAGTTTTACCATACCATGTCTCCTAGGAGATTTGGAATGCATTAAAGCATTAGCGGATTTAGGGGCTAGCATTAATTTGATGCCTTATTCATTATATGTTAAGCTAGACCCTGGGGTACTAAAACCAACCCGAATGGCAATTCGACTAGCGGACCGCTCTGTTAAATTCCCTCGTGGAATTTTAGAGAATATGTTAGTAAAAGTGGGTACCCTAGTATTTCCGGCCAATTTTGTAATTTTGGACATGGAGGAGGATACACGTGTGCCTCTTATATTGGGTCGACCTTTCCTCAATACCGCTAGAGCTATGATAGATGTTCATGAGCAGAAATTGACCCTTAGCATTGAGGATATTAAGGTCACCTTGTCCGTTGACCATGCCCTGCAATACCTCGAGTCTACTGATGATCAATGTTATTATTTGCAAACCGTAGACACATATTCAGAGTTGTTGCAGGAATTTCCAGAATTGCACGGTTCGGGAGAATGCATTTTTGCAGAAGGTGATGAAGAGAACATGGTGGAAGAAGTGGAGATGTTGACCACTTTGATGGCTAACGGTTATGAGCCAAATGATGAAGAATACAGAAAGTTGGATTTAAAAAATGAGTATCGATGTAAAACATCGATTGAAGAACCTCCCGTTTTGGAACTGAAGCCACTTCCAAGTCACTTGGAATATGCTTACCTTCAAGAGGATTCTACTCTCCCGGTTATCATTTCATCCGAACTCTCTGTAAGTGAGAAATCTAAACTTGTTTCCATGTTAAAAGCCCATAAACCGGCTCTAGCATGGAAAATACATGACATCAAGGGTATAAGTCCCTCTTATTGTACGCATAAGATTTTAATGGAAGATAACTATAAGCCATGTGTACAAAGGCAAAGGCGACTTAACCCTAATATGCAAGAAGTCGTTAAAAAGGAGATTGTCAAACTCCTTGATGCAGGTCTTATTCACCCAATTTCGGATAGTCCTTGGGTGAGTCCGGTCCAATGTGTACCCAAAAAGGGTGGCATGACCGTTATCACCAATGAAAACGATCAATTAATTTCCACCAGGACTGTCACGGGTTGGAGGGTACGTATTGATTACAGAAAATTAAATGATGCTACCCGAAAAGACCATTTTCCCCTACCTTACATTGATCAAATGTTGGAAAGGTTAGCAGGAAAGAACTTTTATTGTTTTCTTGACGGTTTCTCGAGATATTTCCAAATCCCTATAGCACCCAAGGACAAAGAGAAAACCACCTTTACATGCCCTTATGGTACTTTCTCTTATCGACGTATGCCCTTTGGCTTATGCAATGCTCCTGCCACCTTCCAAAGGTGTATGGTAGCTATTTTTCATGATATGATTGAAGACTATATGGAAGTATTCATGGATGACTTTTCAGTCTTCGGTGATTCTTTTGACTCATGTCTTCATAATCTTGAGCGTATGTTGATTAGGTGTGAAGAATCTAATCTTGTACTTAACTGGGAAAAATGTCATTTTATGGTAAGAGATGGCATTGTTTTAGGTCATAAAATTTCCTCTGCGGGACTGGAGGTGGACAGAGCTAAAGTGGAAGTCATAGCTAAATTACCACCACCGTCGAACGTGAAAGGTGTAAGATTTTTTCTGGGGCACGCCGGTTTCTACCGACGGTTCATTAAAGATTTTTCCAAAATTGCAACCCCAATGAACAAACTTCTTGAAAAAGACGCTCCATTTGTCTTGACGGACGAATTTCTTAATGCCTTTAACCTCCTTAAAGCAAAACTCACGCAATCACCCATTCTCATATCGCCGAATTGGTCAATTCCATTCGAACTTATGTGTGACGCTAGTGACTTTGCTATTGGTGCCGTCTTGGGGTAAAGAATTGAAAAACATTTTCAGCCCATTTATTATGCTAGTAAGACATTGCAAGGAGCCCAACTTAATTACACTACCACCGAGAAGGAACTCCTGGCAATTGTCTTTTCGTTTGATAAATTCCGATCTTATTTGGTACTAGCAAAGACGGTTGTCTATAAAGACCATTCAGCATTAAAGTACTTGCTTGCTAAGCAACATGCTAAACCCCGGTTAATACGTTGGGTCTTGCTTTTGCAAGAATTCGACATTGATATTAAAGACAAAAAGGGGGCCGAAAACCTAGCTGCCGATCACCTTTCTCTACTTGAGAACCCGATTCTTGAGGTTCTCCATGAGACTGTTATCCAAGATAACTTTCCGGACGAAAATCTCATGAAAATTGAGAAAATTGATGATCCTTGGTTTGTTGACATAGCCAACTATCTTGTTGGAGGGTACTTAGAAACCGGTTGGTCACATCAGAAAAGTAAAAAATTCTTTAGTGACCTGAAATACTACTTTTGGGAAGACCCTTATCTTTTTAGGCGTTGTGCGGATGGTATGATTCGGAGGTGCGTTTCGGGAAAGGAATGCACTCAAATTCTTCTTGATTGTCACCGTGGTCCAATGGGTGGGCACTTTGGTCCCCAAATTATGGGGAGGAAAGTCTACGAGGCTGGTTTTTATTGGCCTACAATATTCAAAGATGCCTACGCCGTTTGTAAGGCTTGTGACGCATGCCAATGGGCCGGTCAAATCACTAAACGGGATGAAATTCCTCAACAAAGCATCCAAGTATGCGAGGTGTTCGATGTTTGGGGAATTGACTTTATGGGGCCCTTTCCAAAATCTCATTCTTATCTCTACATACTCGTAGCCATTGATTATGTTTCCAAATGGGCGGAGGCAAAACCTCTCCACACAAATGATGGCTGAGTTGTAGTAAACTTTTTGATGGAACTTTTCTCTAGGTTTGGCACGCCAAAAGCTCTTATCAGTGACCGGGGCACCCACTTTTGCAACAAGCAATTTGAAAAGGTGTTGAAGAGATATGGAGTAATCCATAAAATTTCAACATCTTATCATCCCCAAACAAGTGGGCAAGTGGAGAATACCAACAGTTCGTTAAAACGGATACTTGAAAAGACCGTTGGTGCGAATCCAAAAGAGTGGTCATTTAAGTTAAACGATGCATTGTGGGCCTTTCTCACGGCCTACAAAACACCAATTGGAACCACTCCTTTCCGTATGGTATACGAAAAAGCATGCCATCTCCCTTTGGAGATTGAACACAAAGCGCATTGTGCGCTAAGGGCATGTAATTTGGATTACCAAGAGGCGGGTCGGTTACGTTTGACCCAGTTAAATGAATTAGACGAGTTGAGGCTTGAAGCCAATGACAACTCTCTAATTTACAAAGAAAAAACCAAACAATGGCACGATAAGAGATTGAAAAATCCAAAGGAATTCATGGAAGGAGATCGTGTCCTTGTTTACAATTCCTGTTTCAAATTATCACCAGGAAAGCTTAAGTCCCAATGGACGGGACCATTTGTTGTAAGAAAGGTGTACCCTTATGGTACAATTGAAATGGTGAACTGGAAGGGTGATATTTTTAAAGTGAATGGCCACCGGGTCAAGCACTATGTTGATGGTCCCCTGGAAATCGAAGATGAGGTTAGCCTCAACTTCGACAACAAAGCATAAATCGATATGGGGACGAGTTGGGTGAACGACTCGTTAAAAATGGTTCACAAGTGTAAATATTTTGAATTGTGTGTACGATTGTTTTTAGTTTTGTTCAAAATGATTTACGTTTGGATTATAAACTGGCGAGTGTCGAAAAATTTGGTCAGAATTTTGTAGTTAACCTGGACGCCGTCCCACTTGTCTGGACGCCGTCCCATATTTTAATCCTGGACGCCGTCCCAAAAACCTGGACGCCGTCCCACTCTTTAAAGTTGGACGCCGTCCAGCAATCTGGACGCCGTCCAACATGTCTGACTCAGAAAAAAATACGCGTTTTAAACCCTATCCACCCCATTTTTCATCCACAAAACACACTTCTATCATATTTTCTATGCCAAACACAAACCCACTCCCAAAAACCCTAATTTCTTACTTCAAATTCGTGATTTCTTCTATCAATTCCAAGCTCCAATCATGTTTTCTAGGGTATGGTTACTTGATTTTCACACTTTTCTTTCTCAATTACTTGAATTGTATGTTTATATGTATACATTGGTGAAAGATAAGTGTGGGGTGTTTGATTTTCATGATTCTTGTTAAGATTAACATACCTTAGTTGTTTAATTACCCATATTGTCTTGATTTTGCAAAAATTACATGTTTTTAGGGGTATGCTCATGATTCTAGGGTTTGTAGTAATTGAATCCGAATTTAGGGTAATTAAGTCAAGATATTAAGTTTGTGTATGATGTTAATGAAACTTGTAAAGTGTTTAATTGTTGTTGGTGATATAAATGTCAATTTGGCCAGGTCATAATTTGAATGTTCTTGAATTTTTAGCATATTTTTGAATTGTAATGATCCTATGAAATATGTATGCTTGACTTTCACTTGTTTAGGCCTGTTGAAGTAGATTGATGGTATGGAATGCTATAATGTAGTGGCGTTATAATGGTCCTTTTGAGCTAAAATTGTGAAAATTTGTGTTATGATTTGTGATGAATATCATTAGAATGCAAGTTTAAATGCTATGACCTATGAACGCAACATGCTTGAGTCCTAAGTTGATGCTAAATTGTGAATTTGTGATTTTCATTTTTGAAAGTGTATTAGCGAGTTTGTGTTGACTTTGGTTGCCTTTGGTTAAAAATTTTGAACATACGCTTTTGCTTAAATGAATCATGATGCTTATGAACTATGAATGGAATGACTAAGTGCTCTTGCTATCCGGTTATGTTTTTAGATAACATTAACACAACGGTTTCTATGTTCTTTTGGTTTGGTGTTATTATGTTTTGCAGGGACAATCTAGCCGAAGAGGTCAACCAAAGAGAGGCAGGACCTCAGGTTTGGTTCCACCACCACCACCACCACAACAACATTCATCATCATCATCTGGCGAAGAAGAAGAGGAGGATCTAAATGATCCTCAAGTTTGGTTGAGACAAGTTCAAAACGACAACGATTACACAGAAACATTTGATAGGATAAACAGTAGGCCTATAAATGCCACGTGGTACTTTATTTGGGGCTCATTGGATGAGACAAATATGCACCAACATGTTTCCCGTTTGCTAGCCATCCCCTACGATAGGATCGTTACCTACGCATGGGAGCACATTTTTAGCATCTGCGAACCAATTTTTCCGGTGTTGCTAAAAGAATTTTACTCAACTGTACGGTTTAATAATGTTCTGGATTATTTGTTGAATGATTTTCTTCGATTTCGGTTAGGGGCGAATATAGAGGGATAAGCAGATTTGAGTTGTGCAGAGTGTTGGGGATTTTTGAGGAACTTACCGACAACCAATTGGGTGCTTACTTGCAGGGTTCCGATTACGTTGGTCGATTTGACTTTAATGAGATTGCTTATTGGCGAAGAATTTGTGGGCCAAATGCATCTACACCATTCAAATCGAGCAGACACATGTATAATGAGATTGCATCCAGGGATGATAGACTGCTTCATCGACTTATCGCATGAACTTTCAATGCGAGAGTCGAAGGTAACGAAAAGTTTAAAACGTTGGATCTGTGGATAATGGATCAAATAAAACGGGGTTGCTATACTGATATTCCTGGATTGATAGGAAACTATTTTCTGGCCATCGCTACCGAGACACGGAGAGAAAAGCCGCTTCTTGGAGGCCACTATATCACGAGGATTGCTCGTCACTTCAACATAGATTTCAGCCAATTGATGGAGTGTACTAACGTCATGAAACCATTAAAGAAAATTTCTTATATCAATGCTGAAATTCTTATAAAGGATGGAAATGGGCATTTAGTGCCTTTTGTGGCAGGTGGCGCGAGTAGTAGTGGAGCAAACGTGCAGCAGGAACAGCAGGTAAAGGAAGAAGCATAAATGGAAACCCAGACAAATGTTCAAGGTCAAGGTCCTTGGTATCCGTCTCAATCTGATTGGGATGATTTGGTCAACAGTATGAACAGTATTAGGTTGGGTCAGCAAGAAATGGAGCAACGCCAGGTTGCTCAAATACATAACCAGGGATGGAACAGTTATGGTATTGATTGGAATAACCATAACACTGAGTTATATTATTCCATCCCTGATCAGTACTATGGCACAACACGACTGACACCTCAGTACTACACTGATCCAGAACACCCACCTCCACCTTACCCAATTTATAATAATAACGATGCGATGCAGGATGCCAGGAGCCGATTTGAGCAGGAATACCCACGAGGACGCCGAAGTAGAGATGGCTCAGAAAACTACTTTTGGCCTTACAACAACTGAAGGCCTGCGAACCCATGATCATTTTGTTGAAACATTTTCGAACAATCTTGTTATTTGTTATGGTGTGTATTAAAACAATGTTTGGTTTGAAATATTTAAACTAATCGTGTGGTTTGATAAACGGTTGTGGTTGTAAAAACACCGTTATTTTTATTATTATTTGTGTAGTTTGTTATTTTGTGCAGCGTGGTTGAACTTCAAAGACTGGCATTAAGTTCAGCAACATTTGATATTATGATGTATGTATGTTGATAATCGAGGAATGGACGATGCTCTTATGCTGGCAGTAAGTTCAGCGGCATTCGTCTACATGTTCCACGATTTACAGGTCAAAAAAAATTTGAAAATTTCTAAAAACACCCTATCACTTTGCCCTCTAAATTTAATCATTTTTTCTGATTTCATGCAATGAGGGCCTTGCATGATCTTAAGTGTGGAGTGGGAGATAGAAATTTATCGGGAATTCGTTTTACAAAAATTAAGGCGTTTATGATAAAAATTTTAAATTTTTCAGGTAGCCTTAGAAACGAAAATTGTCCAAAACTATTTTACATACATTGTGTTCTAAAACTAGAAAAGAAATGTTGAGTTATGTTTTAAATTATTAATAGTCTTTGAAGTTGTACTATCATTCAATTATTTGAATGAAAATCCTACTAGCTTAGTAAAACTAACTGGTAGGTCACTTGTACCAAAACGAGTGTAAACCGTGAGAGAGCGGTGATTGTATAGCGTGGTCGAAAACCGGATCTCGCGCCAGATCGAAAACCCTAAGGACGATCCTAATTGTTTCTCCTAACAAGGACAATGTTGCGTCCGACCACTTCTTATGACCAATAAGATGTATCTATTCCATCCTCAAGGAAGTAAAGTCTTCCGAATGACACACTTACTGATTCAATTCAGAAGATGTAGTCCAGACCAGTTGTAGGGTGACGAAAAATCTTGAAAAGTCATTGCTAAAATCGACTGGAAATCTACCAGTCCTCAACATCAAATAGGGAAACTGGTAGTCTAAGCTTTTCTCAATGAGGGAGAATTTCTGGCCAAATGGGAAGCGCACCATGATACACAAAATGTTAGTGAATTGATCAGATTCCCAGTGGATAACCTCCGGAAAGGTAAGATATTAGCTTTTAAGCCTGATGAACCTCAATCTTTACGGTTGACTTAACAGATTAGATGATTACCTCATGATTATCGATGATATCTAGACATAATGTGTATCCTCCTAAACGCATTATTTTCGTACCAACATCTAATGATGTTAGGTACCGTGGGAGGGATTGGCTTGACCAGTAGCGGGAAACCCGCACTCATTTTTCAAAAATTCAGAAAATTCGACAAAATCGGAAAACGTGCCTAGTATTAAAACTTGCATGATATTTTCAAAACCATAAAACATTTTCATCAAGGTCCTGATTTTCCTAGGATCAAATTTTTCGGATACTTGGCTCTAATCTCCCAAAAATGTGTGTGTGTGTTTTCATTGTGTATATAGCGTGAGTGTGATTACAATAAAGGTGTGTTATACTTAAAGCGTGTGTTTCATATAGCGTGAGTTGCGTTTCAAAAGAACGTGTGTGTTTCGTGTGCTTCGAGTGATTTGTGTAATGTTTGTAATCAATATTGTGTAAGTATGTTTGATATTGTTCTACTTTGTAAAGAAAGAATTGCTTGAGGACAAGCAAGGTTTAAGTGTGGGGTGTTTTGATATTGCTCAATAACATTATATATATCTATCACAATATCGTGTAAAATACTCTCGAATCAAGGATACTGAAAGCGTTTCTACAAGTGATAGGCCAAGATATGCAAATTTGTATCGGAGAGTGATTTGTAAAGAGTTTTGATGATTTATGACCGTGGTTGATCCCGATACAAGTTAAGGTCTAATTAGTGCTCTAAAATGGAAAAACAAGGCTTCAAATGATTGGGAATTCGTCTACATGAAAGAAGATTGAAAAGAAAACGAGACAGTAAAATTTAGTACAATAGGATGCCGTCTAAGATTGTGGGACGCCGTCCAGCTTTTCATACTTGGACGTCGTCCAAACATTTGGGATGCCGCCCAAGCCTTAACAATGGGACACCATCCAGAAGATTAAGACGCCGTCCAGAAGTAGGTTTCAGCCTACTTTTGACTTTCTGACCCACTTTCTCCACTTTATAACCTCATGATTGAAGACCAGTTTACCAGATATGAACCAGAGAGTACAGAGACGAATTTTGGGAGCAATATTGGAGAACTCCAAGCTCTTGGAAGAGGCTCAACATCAAGGCATCAAAGATCAAACCTTCTTCATCCAAGAACTCATTGTTCTTGTAGGTTATTCCTTGTTCTAAAGCAATGATTTCCATTGATAATCTGATTGTTATGTTGTCTGTTACCATGATTGTTGGCTAGTTTCTATAATGTTTGTCTAGATAAATAACCGAGGTATTGGATGTAATCCTATTGATTGTATGTACTATGTGTGAAAGATTGAAGCTTGAATTAAAGAACCATGCTTATTGATGTTTAATCATTTGTATCTAGTTAATTGATATGTTGTTGATAAAGAGAACTCTTGTTAATGTATCATATTGATTTACAATCAACTTGTCTTAGATTGACTGTTTACTAAACCGGACCAAGGGGGTAAATTAGATCAATACGATTAAACGATATAGGAATGAATTGCGTAGAGTGAACGCAAAGACAATTGTTATTTAAGTCTTTGATCTTGCTAATCAACTAGTCACAAATGAAAAGATCTTGGTAATAGGGAACCCTCACTTAGTACTTCTAGTTTGAGTACCCGCTAAAGAGAACTCTTGGCGGGTCGATTTAGGTGATTAGCATATTTCCTAGTTATTTGATTACAAACATGAGAACTATAGAGAAAAGGGAACCCTTGATCTTGTAATTGTGTTTGCGTGTTTATTTAAGAGAACTCTTAGTGAACCTATTAGATAACTTACACACATAATCATTCAATCAGGACTTAATAGCAAAACTTACATCCAATACCGAGGGTAAAATATCTAGATGAACATTTCATCTCTTTGATCTAAATCAAAGTATCTTAATTGCTTTCTTTGCACTTATTTTCATTATATAAACTTAAAAGACCAAAAATATTGTTTTTACTTTTAACCTTCTCTGATTTGGCTAAATCGTTAAAAAGCCACAAAAACATAATATCTTGTACCTTTAAGTTTCATTTACTTAGTTAATCATAATATAGTTTCTAATTCTAGTTTGACTAATACAACTATCCTTGGAACGATACACGGAACTAAACCATTATTTTTACTACTACACGATCGGGTACACTGCCCGTTAGTGTGTAACAGTCTCTTTAACCGGTGTTTTCCAACGATAATTTATATACCTGATTTCGCACATCAAGGAAGTTGACTACCGCTCCGATATTGTCACTACCTGAGGGTAATGATGATTTTGTTGTTTATTGTGATGCTTCGCGTCAAGGCTTTGGTTGCGTTTTGATGCAACGAAAGAAAGTTATTGCATACACGTCACGTCAGTTGAAGATTCACGAGCAGAATTATACAACCCATGATTTAGAGTTGGGGGTCGTTGTTTTTGCGCTTAAGATTTGGAGACATTATTTGTATGGGGTCAAGAGTACTGTGTACACAGATCACAAAAGTCTTCAACGTATCCTCGGTCAGAAACAGTTGAACATGAGACAACGAAGATGGATTGAGACGTTGAATGATTATGATTGTGAACTTTTATATCATCTGGGTAAGGCCAATGTTGTGGCCGATGCATTAAGTCGTAAAGAAAGGGCTGAACCTCGCAGGTTTAGGGCCTTGAATATGACAAGTAGAACAAACCTCGCTAGGCATATTCTTGAGGCACAACAAGAAGCCTTAAAGGAAGAGAATTTTATGAATGAGAGCGTAAGAGGTATGGCTAAGAAGTTTGAGGTACGAGCAGATGGTACTAGATACTTTGCGGGATGTCTTTGGGTTTCGAAGTTTGGTGAACTGCGACAACTTGTTTTAGATGAGGCTTATAAATCTAGGTACTCTATTCATCCTGGTTCAGGAAAGATGTATCATGATCTTAAGGAGCTGTATTGGTGGCCTAATTTGAAAGCTGATGTGGATACGTATGTGGCTAAGTGTTTGACCTGTGCTAAGGTTAAAGCTGAACATCAGAAATCGTCTGGACTTTTGGTGAAACCTGAGATTCCCGAGTGGAAGTGGGAAGGTATTACGATGGATTTTATTACTAAGTTACCGAGAGTTGCGGGTGGCTATGACACCATTTGGGTGATTGTAGATCGACTCACTAAGTCGGCTCACTTTTTGCTGATTAAGGAAACAGATTCGATGGAGAAGCTTACTCGCTTGTATTTGAAGGAGATTGTTTCTAGACATGGTGTTCCTGTATCTATTATTTCAGACCGAGACAGTCGATTTGTATCGAGGTTTTGGCGATCCTTACAGGAAGCCTTGGGAACTAAGTTAGATATGAGCACCACTTATCATCCTCAAATGGATGGTCAGAGTAAAAGGACCATTCAAACGTTAGAAGATATGTTACGAGCGTGTGTTATTGATTTTGGTAATGGGTGGGATAAATATTTGCTGCTAGCTGAGTTTTCTTATAACAACAGTTATCATGCAAGTATTAAAGCCGCACCTTTTGAAGCGCTGTATGGTAGAAAGTGTAGGTCTCCTGTCTGCTGGAACAAGGTTAGGGATGCTCAACTCACAGGTCCAGAAATTATTCATGAGACTACCGAGAAGATCGTACAAATTAAGGAAAGATTGAGAACCGCCAGAAGTGGGCAAAGGAGTTATGCCGATAAGGGAAGGAAAGATGTAGAATTTCAATTTGGCGACCATGTTATGTTAAAGGTTTCACCTTGGAAAGGTGTGATACGTTTTGGTAAAAGGGGAAAGTTGAGTCCTCGTTTTGTTGGACCGTTTGAGATCATTGAGAGAGTTGGACCGGCGGCTTATCATTTGAAGTTCCCACTAGAACTCAGTGCTGTTCACGATGTCTTTCACGTATCGAATTTAAAGAAGCGTTTGGCCGAGGCCGATAAGACTATTCCGCTGGAGGAACTCCATGTTGATAAGCAACTACATTTTATTGAGGAACCTGTTGAAATTATGGACCGAGAGGTTAAGACTCTCAAGCAGAGTAGAATTCCAATTGTCCGGGTTAGATGGAATGCTAGACGCGGTCTCGATTTCACTTGGGAGTGTGAAGATCAGATGAAGCAGAAGTACCCGCATTTGTTCCCAGATGCTGAGTCAACCCCTGCACCTGCTTAAATTTCGGGACGAAATTTTCGTAACGGGAAGGTACTGTCACGACCCTACTTTTTCCGTTATCTTTTACCGTTAATTATTTAATGACCGTTAACTGTTATTCGTGCCACATCATCTCTATGACCTATATTATTATTTTTATAATAATATATATATTAATTATTATGTGTTATGTGAATATTTGTATTCATGTTTTAAGTTATACGTTTCTACGTGTCGCGGATTTCTATCCTGCGAATCTTTTCGGTTTTTAAACCAACGGTCGAGCTTTTGGAATTTTTAAGTCTTAAATATTTTAAATATGATATTTTAAGGTCATATGATTATATATAGTATTTATATATATTTTTCGTCGCGTATTTGTTATCTCTCCGTATTTTCAATCGCGTAAGCGTGTTTTCGCGTTTCGGGTTTCGTTCGGGCATTCGGGCATTCGGGCCACTAGTAAATCAACACTTAACAAAAATTGGCCAAGTGGGACCCACCTCACTCAACCCAATGGCCGAAACCAAGGGGAGGGAGTATACTCCCCATTTTTCCCATTTTTCATTTTATGTTTCACATTCCATTTTTTTTTATCAAAACCTAATTTCTTGTTTTTGCTCTCTCCCTCCTTTTTGCTCTCTTGGCCGTCACCCTACACACTCATCATCATCATAATCTTGCATCAAATCAAGGCTTGGATCAAGAAATAATTAACATCAACGCGTTCTACTAATCGTCTTCTACGCGATTCTATCACTTGTTTCTCGATTAGGGTATAAACCCTAACCCTAGAATTTTTAATTTTTCATTACTTTTCTGTTTTTGATGATTATTTTGATAGTATGATGATTACTTGTTATTGTTATGATGATTGTATGCGTAGAATTGCTCAAATACATATGTTTTCGGTTTGATTTGATTGGGACAGCAGATTTTTCGTTCATTTATGATATTTTAACTGATATAAAAGTGAAATTAAAGTATCTAGATGAGTTCCTCTCATCAAGACATTAATTTTAGACTCCGGATTCATGTCATTTCGATTCCCGGAGCTCTAGATATGATTGAAATGGTGTTTTGTTAAGGTTGAATTATGAAAACGAATTGAACCAGGTTTTTTCTGACTTTGTGACTAATTTTAGAGTCTTTAGGGTGTACTAGTGTGTTAGTATTGATGATGGAATGAACTTTCATGTTCGGGTCATCTAAATCCGAGCCACGGATCACCCGATATGACTAAATCATGATTTTGAATGAATTGAAGTTCCAAGTGTTGTAATGGCTGATCATCACGACTTGGGTATTGTTCTTGGTGTGTTCTTAAGTGCACCAATGTGTCGGGTGGTTTGATTAGGCGGAGATATATATAAGGCTCGCCGAAAACCGACACCCGGGGCTCAAGATATGACCCGAAGAACTTTTGAATAAAACTTATGGTTAATAATTAAAACTTATGATATAAATAATGAATTTCATTATTATTAAATTACTTATGATATAAAAAGTAATTATTAAAATTTAAGACTTATGATATATATTTATTATATCATTTAAATAATACTTATGATTTAATTAACATTTTAATTAAACTTATGATTAATAATGCTTTTATTATTAATGGAAAATACTTATGATAAGTATTAAACCTATATTATGAGACTATTATTATAAGACTTATAATAAGGATTAATTAATTATTTAATTATTATAAGGCTTAGTTATTATTTTATTATAATTAAATTATTAAATACTTATGATTTAATAATCATAATTAGAAACTTATGATATGATTAATAATTCATTATTAATTAATAATACTTATGATATGATTTAAAATTTATTATTAATTAATAATATTTATATTATGACTAATGTTTAATTAATTAATTAAATACTTATGTTATATTAATTATATCATTTAATCTTATGTAAACTTTAATAATTCATTTTAATTTAATTAAACTTATGTTATGACTTAATTATACATATTATACTTTAATAAACATTATAACTTACATTATTATTATAACTTACACTTTTAAAATTAACGTTGACTGTGTTTGACCAAGGTTGACTTTTGATTTGACTTTCGGTTGACTTTGACTTTCAGTTGACTTTTGTTGACTTTCTAATTAAGGAAACTTTCCTAACTTATAAACTTTCCTAAAATAGCAACTTTCTAAATTTAGAAACTTTTCAAAAATAGAAACTTTCCAAAAATAGAAACTTTTCAAAAATAGAAACTTTCCTAAAATAGAAACTTTCCAAAAATGGAAACCTGCTAAAAATAGAAACTTTCTAAAAATAGAAAGTGTGCGTCCGTACGTGTTCCGATCAAACCTATGCATGCTGAGTATTGTTCTATGTCTACTTGCAACATGTACAATAGCTATCATACTAAGACTTGACCTAAGTTAGTTATTTATATCGACCTGCTTTATTTATAGGTCGGCGTTGTGATCATTCCTGATCACTGTACTCCATTGTTGTTCACTTATTTGTGTTGGTTACTTCGTTACTATTAAGGTGAGTTATAGTCCCGTTTTTACGTACTTTTCAAAGTATATTTTTGGGATGTGATTACATGCATTTTATTTCACGTTTAGACACAAGTGACAATTAAATTTAAATTATTCATTGTGAGTTGGACAAAAATATTCCCTAGTCTGGTAACTGTAATCACTGGTTTCTAATGGTGAATGCGAATCCCATGGATAGATCTATCGAGTTTGACAACCCCATTTCGAGCTAGTCGCGCTAGCAATTTATAATCAGAATGTTTAGTACTTCGTATTTTGTTGTAGATACACTGTCCGGTGTATATCTTTTATTGTGTTTGGCAAGGGTAAATAAAGGGTTAAGTGGTTACCAGGTGGCTCATTGTTAATAGAATAATGTTTAATGTTTTCTAACATTTTAAATCTTGTAGTCTAAAGTTTATTCAATTATTTAAACCGATAATTCACTCAACCTTTTTGTTGACAGTTTACTCGCATGTTTTCACACGTACTTGAGTTTATGTGATGCTTCCGCTGTGTTTAGAAGAGTCTGCATGCATTTGGGCAGATTTTATGAAACAATTATGAAACTTAAGCTTGCATTCTATTTTTGGATAATTTAAATTTTGTGGGTTTGTTGACAATGTTTTATGTCAACTTTGGTTAATTAATATGTTGGGTTATTTTAAACTACATATTTTGGTATGCTTTCCTTTTTGGGAAACTTTTGAAATAAAAGAATGCAATGTCGTTTGTTAAATTCATTTAAGTTCGATCAAGCTGTGGGACCAAGTAACGGAGCCGTTAAGTTTTTTGACGGGGCCATCACAGAGTGTCTATGGTTATTCCAAATAATATATATAGATGACGTCGATATGATATGTCAAAATATTGTATACGTGTCTATGGTCTATCAATATTACATAATATATGTTAAAATACATGTATAATATAATATAAGTTAGTTAAGTTATGGTTAGTATAGATTTGTTACAAAGTTTCACGTAGCTAAAACAAGCAAAAGTATCCAATTTTATTTTACCCATAACTTCTTCGTTTTAAATCCGTTTTGAGTGAATCCACTTGCTATGGTTTCATATTGAACCAAATATTAATAATCTAAACAGAAAAATATAGGTTTATAGTCGGAAATATAAGTTATAAGTCGTTTTTGAAAGAGATAGTCATTTCCGTCGAAAGAACGACATCTTGATGACCATTTTGAAAAAACATACTTCCACTTTGAGTTTAACCTTATTTTTGGATATAGTTTCATGTTCATATGAAATATCATTTTCTCAGAAGAACAACTTTTAAATCAAAGTTTATCATAGTTTTTAATTATCTAACCCAAAACAGCCCCCGGTTTTACTACAACGGCGTATGTCCGGTTTTACGGTGTTCTTCGTGTTTCCAGGTTTTAAATAATTAAGTTAGCATATCATATAGATATAGAACATGTGTTTAGTTGATTTTAAAAGTTAAGTTAGAAGGATTTACTTTATTTGCGAACAAGTTTAGAATTAACTAAACTATGTTCTAGTGATTACAAGTTTAAATCTTCGAATAAGATAGTTATATATATGAATCAAATGATGTTAAGAACATCATTACTACCTCAAGTATAGTAGGTAAACCTATTGGAAATGACAAGAAATGATCTAGAGCTTCGAAGGATCTTGGATGGCTTGAAAGTTCTTGAAGTAGAATCATGACACGAAAACAAGTTCAAGTGAGTTTACTACTCGAATTAAGATTGTTATAGTTATAGAAATTGAATCAAAGTTTGAATATGAGTATTACCTTGAATTAGAAAGATAACCTACTATAAATAACAAAGATTTCTTGAGATTGGATAATCACTTGAAATGGATTTGCAAGGTTAGAAGTAAGCTAGTAAACTTGAAAGTGTTCTTGATGTGTTCTTGAGTTGTTATTTTGTAAGTTGGTTTATGTAAGGATTTATGAGCTAGATTGATGTAGATTCTGATGAAGATGATGAAGAACACTTAGAACATCAAGAGAGAATTTGAGAGAGATGTGTTTGATGCAGAAAAGTTGGAATGAAAATGTGTTTGTGGTGGGTGAAAGAAAACGTGAATATGAAGTCAAGATATAGGCTCCATTAGTTTGATTTTTAGTGTAATCATTCATGCTAGTTGCCAAATGATGGTTCCCACATGTTTGATGACTCATTAAGGTTGCTAAGAGCTGATCATTGAGTGTATATACCAATAGTATATACGTCTAGAGGCTGGGTATTGTACGAGTACGAATACGGATTGAATACGAGTAAATAGTGTTTACTGTAGTAAATAGTGTACTGTAGCAAATAGTATTTTACTGTAGCAAATAGTGTTTCACTGTAGCAAAGCAAAAATTAACTGTAACAAATAGTGTTTTACTGTAGCAAATAGTGTTTTACTGTAGCAAATAGTGTTTTACTTGTAATCTTTGATTTAATTGTATTTCTTATATATATATATATATATATATATATATATATATATATATATATATATATATATATATATATATATATATAATAAAAACTTACATCATAAAAAAATGATTATATAATCATCACAAGTTTTGACGTTCGTGAATTATCAGGCAAACGGGGTGGTCAATTGTCTACATAAACTCATTTCAATTAATCAAGTCTTAACAAATTTGATTGGTTAACATGTTGGAAACATTTAATCATGTAAATATAGTTTTCATTTAATATATAAACATGGAAAAGTTCGGGTCACTACATAATGTTTAGCTCTGTGACCATTAACTTTAAATTCAATCCCGTTTGAATTTATCAAATCTATTGTTCCATACGGGAAAACTCTTTTGACTATGAATGGTCCAGACCATCTTGATTTCAATTTTCCAGGAAATAGCTTGAATCGTGAATTGAAAAGAAGGACTCTGTCTCCTTCCTTAAATTCTTTTGAACTTCTGATTCTTTTATCATGCCATTTCTGCGTTCTTTCCTTATAGATTAACGAATTTTCATATGCATCATGTCTTAATTCCTCTAATTCGTTTAGTTGACTTAACCGTAGACGACCAGCTTCATGCAAATCAAGGTTACATGTCTTCAAAGACCAAAATGCTTTGTGCTCAATTTCTACTGTAAGGTGACATGCTTTTTCGTAAACAAGTTTAAAAGGTGTGGTGCCAATTGGAGTTTTGTAGGCTGTTCTAAAAGCCCAAAGTGCATCCTCCAATTTTGAAGCGACCCGTCCTAATCCATAAGGACGAATACAATAACATATGATTACATCGCGAGGTATTTGACCTCTATATGATACATTTTACAAATATTGCATTCATTTTTAAAAGACAAACTTTCTTTACATCGAAAGTTGATGGCATGCATACCATTTCATAATATATCCAAACTATAAATGACTTAATAATAATCTTGTTGAACTCAATATAATAATACTAATATTAACAATGATAACAATAATACTAATAATAACAAACCAATTAAACCAAATTTCCTAATTATGTATTATACATAATAATAATAATAATAACACTGTTATTCATACTAAATACTTATTCTAATAATAGTAAAGGAAGTAATAATAATAATATTAGTATAGATGACAAATTAAATTCGTTAACTTTCATATCTATATATTATCTATAATAATATAACTAATACCGAGATTAATTATTAATATTAATATTAGTATTAATAATAATAATGAAAGTAATAATAATATTACTATAATAACTATATTTTATCTTGTTTTTAATATATTGTTAATTATGTAATATTTAATAATTATATTATATAATATATTTTATAATAACTTTTGTTGATTCTTTTTTATTTAAAAATCTTATATATATATTATGATATACATATAATTATACATAGGGATCATATATATTTATATATAGATTCATTTTAAATTACACTTAATCATTCTATATCTTATTTTACATATTTAATTCTAATGTTTAAATTATATTTTATAATTTCAAATTATTATATATATATATATATATATATATATATATATATATATATATATATATATATATATATATATTTACAAGCAATTGTTCGTGAATCGTCGGAATTTGTTCGAGGTTAAATGAATGTATGAAAATAGTTTAATATCCTTGAAATTCAACTTAACAAACTTTGCTTATCGTGTCGGAATAATATAAAGATAAAGTTTAAATTTGGTCGGAAATTTCCGGGTCGTCACAAATTTCATGGACCATTCCTTCGAATTTGATCCTACAGTTTTCTCTAGAATACGTTTTAATGCTCGGTTGTTATTTTCAACTTGTCCACTTGTTTTTGGATGATGAGCGGTTGAGATTTTATGAGTTACTCCATATCTTTTGAGAACTTTCTCAAGTTGATTATTACAAAAATGAGTACCTCGATCACTTATTAAAGCTTTCGGTGTTCCGAACCTAGCAAAAAGACGTTTTAAGAAGTTGACTACAACTCGTGCATCGTTAGTTGGGAGAGCTTGTGCTTTCGCCCATTTAGATACATAATCAATGGCAACGAGAATGTAGATATTATTATGAGATTTTGGAAATGGACCCATAAAGTCAATACCCCAAACGTCGAATACTTCACATACTTGAATGACATTTTGTGGCATTTCATCACGTTGACTTATTTTTCCGGCCCTTTGACAAGCATCACAGGATTTACAGAGAAGGTGTGCGTCTTTGAAAATTGTAGGCCAATAGAATCCAGCGTCGTAAACTTTTCTTGCTGTGAGTTGAGGCCCATAATGCCTTCCTGTTGGTCCTGTGTGACAATGGTTTAAGATTTGACTAGCTTCATCCTCGAATACGCATCGGCGGATTATTCCATCGGGACAACTTTTAAACAAATGTGGATCTTCCCAGAAATAGTGTTTTATATCACTAAAGAATTTCTTTCGTTTTTGGTACGACAACCCTTTTTCAAGGAATCTACATACTAAGTAGTTTGCAAAGTCTGGAAACCATGGAATTTCACAATAATCAATTTTCAAGAGATATTCATCAGGAAAGTTGTCTTGTATAGCCGATTCATTTAGAACTTCTAATTCAGGATTTTCAAGACGAGAAAGATGATCAGCTGCGAGATTTTCTGCTCCCTTTTTGTCTCGGATTTCAATATCGAACTCTTGTAAGAGTAAGATCCAACGGATTAATCATGGTTTGGCATCTTGTTTCGAAAATAGGTATCTAAGAGCAGAATGGTCGGTATAGACCACCGTTTTAGCTAGAACGAGATATGAACAAAATTTGTCAAAAGTAAAGACAATAGCAAGGAGTTCTTTTTCAGTAGTTATGTAATTCATTTTTGCTCCTTGTAACGTCTTACTAGCGTAATAAATAGGTTGAAACCGTTTTTCAATTCTTTGACCTAAAACGGCTCCCATTGCAAAATCACTTGCATCGCACATGAGTTCAAATGGTAGATTACAATTTGGAATTATCATGATCGGCGCATTAGTAAGTTTTTCTTTAAGAATATTAAAAGATTTGATGCATTCTTCTGAAAAGATGAATGGAGCATCTTTTTCTAGGAGTTTGTTCATAGGAGTGGCAATTTTAGAAAAATCTTTTATGAAACGTCGGTAAAAACCGGCATCCCCTAGAAAACTCCTAACTCCTCTAACATTGGTGGGATGTGGAAGCTTAGCAATTACATCTACTTTAGCTCTATTGATGTGCAAAACGTGGTATATGAATTGTTGTATGAAATAGTATGGAAAAATACCGATTAAAGATTGTTACACACTAACGGGCAGTGTACCCGATCGTGTAGTAGTATAGTAAATCGTAAAATCCGTGTATCGTTCTAAAGACAATATCTAAGTCAAATTAGGATTAAAAACTAAATTATGATTAACTAATAAAATTACAATTACAAGGTATTTTGGTTTGCCCTTTTGCGATGGGCGAATCAAGTGATGAATAAGATTAAAAGACAATATTTTTGGTATTTTAAGTTTATGAAAGTAAAAGATAGTTTTGATATCAAATTAAGGAAATATGCTCATCTAGAATTTTTACCCTTAATGTTGAATGTTATTTAGGATTAAGATCAGATTGATTGGTTATGCACGAGAACTAATTAATTGGTTCACCAAGAGTAGTCTTGCGCAAACACTCAAACGGGATTACACGACGCAAGTGATGTTCTTGTCATCTAAGACCTCCTATTTGTAATCAACTAATTCAACTAGTTTGAAGACTTGAAGAATGATCAAGTCAATGGTGTGTTGTACATGATCCACTCCTATATCAACTAAAGGTTTAACTTAGTTCATTCCCTTGGTCCGGTTAAATGCTCAATTCACCCAACCCAAATAATTAACTAAGTGTTATAATAAGATCCCTATAAACGTCACTAGATAAGGCATATCACTAACACATGTTAATTAATGGAACTAGGTAGTTGAAAGTGTGTATAACAGATTCTAAGGAATTGGTCATTCTCCTAGACAATTACACATACTAATTAAGCTATTCCAAAGTATCTACAAGAGTCGTTCTTACATTCTTATGTAAATTAACCATTTGAACTCAACTTTTCCCTTTTGGTAAAAGACGGATAAACACATGTCACTAGGTGTAAATCAATACATTAACTTAACAAGATGATGTTTCTTAATCAAATGAACATATCAACTAGTTGAATCGAAAGGATTAAACTTAACAAGAATGGTTCTTGTATTCAAACATCAAACTACCGTGCATAATAACAATCAATCAATAGTAAACATTCAACATTTCGGTTATTTATCTAGATGAACATAAAATGGACTAGCCAACAATCATGCTTGAAAACTTAAACAAAACGGTAACAAAGATAGAATTCATTGTAAATACAAGATTGACCTTTTAGGAGTAATCTTGGATGAAGCTCTTGAATGATCCTTGATTCTTCAATGATTTGAGTGCTTAGATACACTTTGATAAGCCCAAGAATTACTATGATTCGTATATTTTAGTCTCCGAACAGAAAGGAAACTGGTGTCTTGAAATGAAGCTGGAAATGGAATTAAATAAGCTGAAAAGTAGTCGAAAAGTACTGTGCGCGGCGCGCACTTCACCTACTCCACTTTTTCTTTACAGCTCGACATCGCACGTTCAAATCTGCTTTTCTGGTAAAAGTGCGCGTAGGGGTGGGCTGAGCGCACTACTGTGCGTGGCTCGCACTAGGATTGGCGCACTTCGGTTTTGTCCAAGAACTCTTCTGATCAAAATTATGCATTGTGCGCTGAGCGCACCCTTTGTGGTGCGCTGAGCGCACCCTTCTGTCTTTGGATTTCTGGTCTTGGTTTCGATCTCTGAGCTGTATCATACATAATCTTCCATATTTCTTCAAGTTTACAATGATTCTAGACTATATTACAATAATATGAAATACAAACGGAATTACTATGTTTACATACGAAATAAACAACAATAGGACGTGATATTACGACTAAAGATATGACTAATTTGAGTAATATCAAAATCCCCCATACTTAACTCTTGCTTGTCCTCAAGCAAGTCTTGTTCTAATCATTCGTATATGTAACAACCCAACCCGTTAACCAACCAAAAATGCAGCATAAAAATAAAATAAAACAGAGCTGACCAGATGGGGTGCGCGGCGCGCAGCCCCACCTGTGCGCGGCGCGCACAGGGCCTGGCAGCCCGCTGTCCACTTTTTCCAATTTTCGTAAAAAGATCTATTGCTTCCCGACACTTTTAGACCAAACGCTTTTCACAACATTTTATTTTAGTTAAAACTAACACGTTCCAATAATAAAATGAGTTTTACGAGACCGGGCCCACATCGGCCGTTATACAACTTTCGTACAAAAATACTAGTTTTCAACTACATGATTTTTAACACAAAATAAAGACCGAGCATGGTGATTGGGAATATGCTACCCAATCCTAATCAAATCCAAAAGCAAGATCTTCTAAGCAACTACGCAAGTCCACTAATCCCCACGCTTACCCGAGCCACCACATCCATGCAAATCTATAAAAATGTAAACAACGAGAGGGTAAGCTAAAGCTTAGTGAGTGAGAATATACTACATACATATATATGCATAAAATGGACACGCCACACAAATAATCAAATAACGCATACCGGAGCATCCAAGTATAAGGCAAGCTAAACTAAGCATACCGTACGATCACTAAGCAACAAGCTAACAACATCAACAATAAAGTTAGTTCACCAACGACGATGTGAACAGCGCCAATGAGCTACACCCGGAGGGTTAGCTACATCAAAAACAATACATCAATATATATAACAATATATAAATGTCAAAGGTTAACCCCTTAACCCAATACCGAAAACCAAATAACACAATGAAGATTGGCCGAACTACACGAGCCTTAGTAATCCGCATCCACACGAGACTACTATCTTCATTACCACAACAACATCGAGGTTGGCCGAACTACACGAGCCTTAGTAAATCCGCACTACACGAGACCACTACCTCAATAAGATGACCGAACTACACGCGTCATCGTGAATCCGAACTACACGAGATTCACTTTCACAATTCAATAAGATGACCGAAACTACACGCGTCATCATGAATTCGCATCCACACGCGACTCACTTCTCAACATCAAAACCCTTCGCCATTGGGGTTATATCATCCACATCACAACCACGTGTGATAATGTACACACAAAACGTGTACCTCGCCAAAGGTGGTCAACCAAAATGCACAACTGTGCCAATTAGACCCATACACAAGTCCATCAAATCCACCTATATGTGAAGTGAGATCTATAGCCGAGAATCACTTCACCCGACCCGCACCCATCCTACACATACATATGCACATAGGATATTAACACTCACCTTGTCGCCTTGATGAATGCCACCGAATAATCCACAACCCGTCAATGGAAAGTACCTATTCCATTATCACAAATACAGCAACACACTTAGAGTGGATTTACAAACCAACTCAATTCGACACTTAGTGCAAATTCGACCAATTGCACTTACAAACACGAAACACGCCCAAACTAACCAGTAATCACTAACACTAGTGACAATGGTCCTAATATGCTAATTTAACCCAATCATAAATGTAAAACACTTATAATTCTCAAAATCACCCTATAAACCCTAATTTTGACTTATTACAAAATTAGTCTTTCAAACACCTTAAAAGGGTTCCAACACTTGCATAATCACTAAACCTAGTGATTAAACCCAATTACAAGTTCTAATCATGGCCAATTTATTCACCAACCCAAAACCCACCAACAACAATCAATAACCCGATTACTAGCATCAATAAACTCACTTCGAGAGTTTAAGTGGGTTTCTTAACAATTTAAGTTCAAACCCTAACTTGAATATCAAAATCAAACAATGAAATTCGGAGTTAGAACTTACCACAACAACCAAAACGTAGCTAGGAACGAGGTAAACAACTTTAAAACTCGAGCTTTTGATCAAACCAAGCTTCTTCTTCTCCAAAACCCCAATTCTCTCTCTAGAAATCTCCCTCTCTCTCTAGATAGTTGAGAGTGTGTTTGTGGATGTGAAAATGATCCAACAATGGATCCAAACCAGCTGATAAGTCCACAAATCCGGCCTCAAGTGAAAAGACCAAAAAGCCCGTCATTAAACTCAAAATAGAAAAAGTCAGGAAACTGTCGCAGGCATAGTGCGCGGCGAGCTCACCTTATGGTGCGCGGCGCGCACACTGGTCTGGCACTTTCTGAGCTTATAAGTTACGCCCTGCATCATACACTTCATGTACGCCATTTATACTCTATGTAAAATAAATATTAGGGTCTTACAACTCTCCCCCACTTAGAATCGATCACGTCCTCATGATCCTCGTCACTTAACCAACCAGACCTACACTCCACGGTCCTCAACATAAGTCCCAATCTGACTTTTCTAGACAATTCAACCCAATGAATCTCCCTTATCAACGAAATCGTCACCCGCGATTTATCAACTCACAAGCCGAGCACTAAAACCTTACACATTCCCTCACATCGGGAAAACTCAACCAAATCTCGAACCGAGATATCAACCCCTAGCATACCATACCAAGTACATCGCTAGTAAAAATCGCTCATCAAAATAAAGTCAACCATCTAAATCGACGAAGACCGAATTGAACCGAATACCTACGGATAACACTCCCCACTTAACATCCTTTGTAGTGCGCAACACGACCAATACGTAACTACCGTATCATCATAACGACGGCTAAAAACCGATAGCGTCCAAACGACTATGGCAACGCTATATCCCAAGGAGTACAACATCGACTATTGTCACACCTGTGACAACATGTGAGCGAAACACGGCTATCGCATCACTACTTCCACAACATGGTCCTTACGACCCCACCATCGGCATATAAAACAACCGATAGTTGCCACAACATCCGTTAGTGTACAACGACATATAACACTAACTCATGGACAACGCATATCCATTCGCACATGGGGATGGTACTCGAATTTCCCATCGGTGCTCACACATCCAACAACATGAAGGCTGGCCGAAACCACACACGCCTTAGTGAATCTGAACTACACGCGACTCACTACCTTCACCGTAATAACAATCGGGATTGGTCGAACTACACGCGCCTTAGTGAATCCGAACTACACGAGAGTCACTATCCCAAAAGAATGGCCGCAACTACACGCGTCATTTGTGAATCCCAACTACACACGACTCACTTCCACAATGAGATGACCGAACTACACGAGTCATCGTGAATCCGCAAACACAGGCGATCCACTTCCAAATCTCAACACCAGATGAAGTCAGCGAACCCCGTCAACGGTCATGCTTCACCGATATAACACCACTCCCATGATGAAGTCAGCGGACCCCAAAGGCCATGCTTCACCAATATAACACTACTCTCATGATGAAGTCAGCGGACCCCGAAGGTCATGCTTCACCAATCACATAAGCACTTTTGGCCTCAAACAACGAGTAGTGCAACATCGTCCTCTGCTACACTATAGTGAACCCTAACGGATACCACTAACCATCTACACAATTGATCAAGAACCACCTATATCAAATATAGGCACAAAACAATAATTCTCTAGAAGAGAATCCGATACGCACATCCCTTAACCGAGGGATTTCACCTTGCTCGCTACATACGTCCATTATCTCTCAACGAGATTTACCACATTACCACCTCGGTGATAATTCAAATCCAAAATCATAAGTACAATTTAAGCGAAATTGTACTCTACCACAAATCGACCAAAACTAGGTCCCAACAAAATTTTCGAATCTACTAAAAACGGTATCCGAAATCTCACACTAGAACTTCCTCGTGCGGGAGTGTAACTCCCCCACTTGGAACTACGTTCCATTACCGCATCTTGTACAACCGTACAATGCTACCAAAGGTAGACTTTACCAACCAATTGGGTTCACACGACCCATCACCACATCTTGCTCCAACCTTGAGCACACGAAGGATTTCAATCAATCCTTAAACACTTCGAACGAAAAGTGTACCACAATTACTTAAAACATTCCTTCGCCATCATCCAATTGCTTTAGTTTGTCAAATTTCACCCGATCACTCATGTACCTAAGGGTTTCACTTCGGTACCCTAAGTACAATGTAATCGCAACACAATCGGAGTCGAACACCACGCTAGTAGGTATAAAAGAGGCACCTAATGTCGCGTCACGTAGACTCCTTTATCAACATACATCGAGATCAACACTCAATTTCTCGGGCTTCATCCCATCCGTCGAACCTCATAGTTCATCAACTTCAACATAAAAGCAAACACGTGCTTAACGACCGAACACCAAAACCCATTTCCGTGGCTTGGTAGAAACATTTCCCAAATACTAAGGAATGTTTGGTTGCACCAAGTCTTACGCCCTACGCCCGTTAATCAAAACATCACCATAGGGTACTTCCATTAGGAACGTCACCCATAACTATAATATGCACAACACAATGCATTTAACAAACTCAAACTCAACAGCACATAATAAATAATCAAATGAGATATTTATTAAAACAAAACATACCTTAACGTCTCCTTGCCACACCCGTCCCCGCTAACTCGGGACATTCCGACTTACGATGTCCTTCTTCTTGGCAATGGAAGTACATCATGCCATCACCCTTTGGTACCGAACATTCCCAAGACTTGTGACTCCTCACGCCACAATTGTAACACCTAGACGCACTAGAATCCGATATACCCGTCCGTGTACCACTTGCTCACACTCGGACCCTTAGTCCTCTTACTTTGAGCACCATAAGAAACAACCCTTCTCTCACTTGAAGGTTCACTCATCTTCGATCGTGAATACGACTCGAAACCTCTAGCCACGGCGAATAATTCCGCAAACGATTTCGCGTAACCCCGGGTAATCTTATTCTTCAAGTCATCATTCAAGGTTCGATAGAAATCCTCCATCATTAAACGATCATTCCCTAAATACTCTGGGCAAAAATGTGCCTTCGCCATAAAGGTTGTCTTGAGAGTATTCAAATCCATAGAACCATGTTGCAAATGTCGCAACTCACTACGCAATTCTGACAAATCGGCTGAAGTCCGGAATTCCTCGAAGAATTCCTCCTTAAACTCGTCCCACGATAACACCATAAACGGTTCACCACCGACAAGATCAATCTTACCATCTAACCAATCCTTCGCCCTACCCCGCAACAAACTAGTAGCGAGTCTTGTCCTCTTCTCAGGAGGGCATTCAATAGTACGAAAACACCCTTCGACATCCGAGATCCAAGTTGTGCTTACCAAAGGATCCGGTTTTCCATCGTACATCGGGGGTTTAGTCCTCATGAAGCTCTTAAGACAACGCTCCATTTCACCACTACTTTGATATTCGGAATACTTCCTATCCATTTCTTCTCGAAACGTACCCATTTGCTCCGCAACGGCGGCCGCAACTCTAGCGTTAAACTCTAGATCGTTCGTCTCGATCCCATTTCCCGTCGCCATTCTAAGGAATGCAAAAGCGATTAGATCACGAATGTATAAAGCACACACAATACCGCCCCCATCTCGCTAAACACTCGTCGTACATCACTTGCTAGACAAGATTTGCACCTGTAATAAGGTTTGCAAGTCCTTATTACTGATAGTGCTCTAAATGAACATATATTTAGTCGCAATATCATCCCAATATGTAAAGTTTATAGTTGTAATTATTCTATTTTTAAGTTGTAATCGTTTAAATAAATAAATGCGAAGACGAAGCACGAAGATTAAAGAATTGAAGAAAAAGTGCCACTAAAACTGGAAAAGGGTCCTTAAAGCCATAGTGCACTCAAAAGCGTCCCAAAAATTGAGTTAAAAGACTTGCGCGGATTTTGGGAGTTAAGGAAAATAATTTTTTGTGCAAATTACAAATTGCAAAACGCAAAGTACAAGATATTAAATTATACGATAGGACATTCGACAATCCGGAACCGGGACCTATGCCAACTATCAACGCCCGACTCAACGGACCAAAAATTACAAGTCTACTATGCACAAGAATATAATATAATATTTAAATAATTATATAACTTATTTATATATTATATATATTTAAATAATACGTCGACAAAGAAGAAAACAAAGCAATGTGGCTGGATCCAGCTGGCCATGCAATCGCACGGCCTGGAAGCATGATTTCCATGCGATCGCATGGGGCCAAAACTCAGGCCACATCTATAAATACCAGGCTTCTGATCGAGTTTAAAAACACCAAAAATAATAATAATACTCCCTCTGTAATAATAATATATATAATATATATATAGTATAGGTTAGTTTTATATTAGATTAGTTTGGGTTATTTAAAGGTTATTTTACGGGTTTTAAAGTCGGAGCTCTGTCCGTGTAACACTACGTGATAAATAATCAATGTAAGCTATGTTCTCCTTTTTAAATTAATGTCTCGTACTTAAGTTATTATTATGCTTATTTGAGCCGAAGTAATCGTGATGTTGGGCTAAATATTAAAGACGGGGTAATTAGGCTTTGGACCATAATTAGGGTTTGGACAAATGAACGACACTTGTGGAAATTAGACTATGGGCTATTAATGGGCTTTATATTAAATTAACGATACCTCGTTAATTTAATATAAAGGTTACAATTTGACGTATTTATATATAACCACATACGCTTAATCGGATACGATGGGCGGGATATTTATAAATACAAATAATTGTTCATTTCACCGAACACGGGGATGGATTAATAGTCAATGGACTCATTAAAACAGGGGTGGATTACATTCAAGGATAATTGGTGTAATTGTTAACAAAGTATTAAAACCTTGGTTTACACACAGTCGATAACCTGGTGTATTCATTAAACAAGGTATTAAGACCTTGTTACAGTTCGAATCTCCAATTAGTTGGAATATTTGACTTCGGGTATAAGGTTAAATTTGCCGAGCATTTTATAATTATGACCAATGAACTATTATGGACAAAAACCAGATAGGTTTCAAATACATCCAGGACAAAGGACAATTAACCCAGGGTAATAAATAATCAAAACGTCAAACATCATTGTTATGGAAGTTTAAATAAGCATAATTATTATATTGTTATTTATTTTACGCACTTAAATTATCGTCATTTATATTTTGCATTAGGTTTTAATTGTGACTTAAAATATAAAACCGACAAACCGGTCATTAAACGGTAAACCCCCTTTTATATATTATTATATATAATTATATATATTTTGTACAAATATAGTTAATTAAAATATAGTGTGAAATAAGCCATCTCCCTGTGGAAGGAACCGGACTTACTAAAAACTATACTACTTTACGATTAGGTACACTGCCTATAGTGTTGTAGCAAGGTTTAGGTATATCCCATCTGTAAATAAATATTTAAAAATTATGTTATTTGTATCGTATTTCGTAGTAAAAATAATAAGTATTTCGTATACACCTCGCACGGCATCAAGTTTTTGGCGCCGCTGCCGGGGACTCGGCGAAACGCGATATTTTTAATTTATTTTTGTATAAATATATTTATATATAATTTTTAGAAAAACAATATAAAATTAAAAAAAAAAACTGAAACCCATGCCCATACGATCGCATGAGCCGGGTGCATTAAAACCATTGGATCGCATGGCTTGATTTGATCCGTCTGATACCTCTGCCGACAGAAATTAGGGTTTTTAATTAATAATAATTATTATTATTAAACCCTAATTAGGGTTATATTTAATATTATTTAGTTTAGTTTTATTATTTATTTTGTATTATTAAGTTTAATTAGTTTTATAATTTATAAAATTAATACTTTTATAAAATAAATAATATAAAAATAATATTTTTCTAAAAATTGTACTTTTTACAAATTTAAGTTTATTTTTATATTTTATATCTTTTTATTTGTTTTTAGCGTAATATTTGTATTTTTCGCTCGTAATTAGTTTTAAGATATAGTTTTTGCCATAGTTATTTTAATTTCTAGATTTTTAAGACTTTGCCATAAAATTCCTTAAGTGCCTTTTCTTTAGACTAAAATTTAGGTGCTTTAGAATTTTGCGACACTGTTTATAAATTTTAGTACCTTTTAAGATACGACGCGCTACTTTCTTATTTTTATTTTTCGACGTTTTTCAACGCGTAATCTTTTTCTTTCTTATTTCTCGACACGCTAGTTTTTAGGACAAATTTTCTATTTCTTCTCTAAAATTTCAAACGAAAAAAAAAATTATTTTAAGCGGTTAAATTGATAGACATCCAAAATTTTCTGGTTCGTAGTAATAGTTGGATTTGTTAGTGGCTGAGTTGTGAGCTTCCGATTTAAAGGGTTCTGGCTCCCTGCTGCATCTATTGGCTATTCGAAACGTGAGCAAAATCAGAAAAGTCTATTAATTTGATAACTTATATAATTTTTAGTTTTATAACTAATAGGATAATTAGTAAATGCACCACATTGTAGCTAAAATTTGGTAATAAGCGCATTATGGAAAATCTCGAGAATATTTTGGAAACTCTTTATGACATCCGAAATCAATTTAATCAATACTCTTAAACGGGTGTTGATGACAATTCGTTCGGTCAATCTTGGATCACGAATGACAAAACAATAACTGGTTGTGAAATCTGTGGAGATTATCACTCAACATGGGAATGTTATTATTACGTTCCTATGGAAAATTACTCACCCACGGAACCTGAATGGAACGATTATGAGGAATACAATTCTAATTGGGATTATTCCCAAGAATATATCCAAACTCAACAACCAGAAGACGAGGAAAATTATGTGTCTGAAAATTCTTTAGATTATATGAAAATCAAACTCGAAGAACTTGATGCTTAAAATGAACAAATAAGAGAGTTTGTAAATCAGCAAGCTGAAACTCTATCAGATTACACACCTATTGATCTGAGGAGTCGTGTGCAAGAAAATCTCATATCATCGAATTTTGATGAATTCGAGAGCTCCGAAATCACCAACTATCCCGATGATACTTTTTATTCAGTTTTACCAATTTCATAACATATCGACACATTAGCCTCTACCGACGAAATCATCGATCCATCAATGGATGAAAAAGAAGTAAGGGTGACAAATTGGTACTCTTGGGAAAACGATAACATTAAAAATTTTATCCCCGAGACCAAAATGGTGGGACTGATAAGTACCATTAATGAAGAAGAATTTGCTTCGATCCCGAAATTCACCATTCCACAACCTTCCAACCCAATATTCTCAATAGACGAGTCATCTACCAAAGATGAACTACAAGCTGTAATAGATATTGACACCTCGAATTTCACCTAATTGGGTAATAGAGGTGAAAACCTTGATCCCGAGAATAAATGGAAGGGAATGTTAGGAATTGTCCACCCTATAGAAATATGTATGTTGGTGTATATCGATCCATTTGACCAAGAACCAGAAAAGAGACATATCCATTTACTAAAAGCTACACTTACAAAAGAATTAAGTAGTGACGATCGGGTGGTTCTAAACTTTAAACCCATTGATATATTATACACCACCCGAGATGTAAATAACTGGCTCACTATTTTAATTCGTGGAACTTATTCTACCGACTTCACATGTCGTCAGCTAAGTGTGGGGAAGTCTAACCCCACTTAACGTTAAACTAGGGGTTCAGGTTAGTGCATTACTCGTTAATAAAAATGCACGATTAGGGTAAAAGACGCATTTTCAAAGATTAGCAAATAGTTCAGAAAAGCAACCATTTTTGAAGAAAAACATGTGTGATAAAACAAGAAGGAATGAACGATGAGGCGTGCCATCTATCATTCGACGAGCTTTGTAATTACAAACTGGGTATTATTAATCACTTTTCTACACTAATCACCCTCATGAATTTATAATTAGAGTCTGATTTTATGCAAATGAGGGCATTGCATAATCTCAAGTGTGGGGAAGGGTTATAAATTCTCTCGGGTTTATACTTGGCTTATTTTCTAAATATTGTGAAAATTTTAAAATTTTTCAACTAAATGAATTCAAAATCATGTTTATACATATTTATGAACGATAAAACTAGGTGTTAATACCGAAATTATCGTTACCTCGGAAAGGACATAAATTGAGAAACAACTAAAACGCTTGAATTTATATATTAATATATAAAAAGACGCATTAAAAAGCCAAGTGTGGGGAGAATGTACCAAGTTATTCAATTAAAAACTATCTATCACCTGTTTCTGTAAAGTTATTGCAGGTGCTTTTGTTTTGGACTAATTTAATATGTTTTACCCGGGAAAATTGTAATATATTTGAAAGAAAGATGGATCTACATGATGAATCAATTCCATCATTAAAAGGAAGTAAAGTCTTCCGAAAAAGACACGCGCTTCTTGATTTAGGTCAAGAAGTTGTCGTCCAGACCAGGTGTAGGTTGATGAAAAATCTAGAAAAGTCATCTCTAAAATCAGCAGGAAATCCACGGACCTCAGCATCAAACAGGGTCGCCAAGTGATCAGACTTATCCTAACCATGAGAGGATCTGTCTCGTAAAATGGGGAGGACGCCGTGCAAATTAGCTTGATAAGACTAATGAATCAGATCCCCAGAAAGGATAATCTCCTTAAAGATTAAAAATCTGCTTTTAAGACTAATATTACTCAATCCTTGAGATTGATTTTAAAGATTGAGAATTACAAACTCATGGAATTCAATGATATCTAAACTCGAGCTTGAACGAGAAAATACTTTGATCAAAATTACAAACTGATTTGTTTTCTGAAAACCCATTTTTAGTGCGTTCATTACCATTGAACGTAAAATTCTAGGAATTCACCTGGAATTCATTAGGTCACCTGAACCAAATCGGGTGTCAACCGTAAGAACGGTAGTTGCATAGCATGGTCAAACACAGGACTTTGTGCCAGACTGAAAAACCATAAGGGTGAGCTTTACTATTGCTCCTACCAAGGATAGTAATTGCATCCGACACGTTATAGACCATAATTAAAAGCATGTCAGGGGACATTGCCTTAACAGTTACTTGTTCAACGCTTTCCTTTACAACCGGATGGTAGTTTATCGAAAGGTAATATACGGAGCAAGTATACTGGACGTGTTGCTTTCCTAATACAAGGTTAGCAAGTGGGTGACATAAAACCATAAGTTTTGAGCTAAAATTTTCAAATCTGAAACCCACAAAACCCACAAAAACAATTTGCAAACACCGGTGAAGGGTTATTCCGGAAAACCTGTCTAGGGTAAAATCTAGCTTGAATTTTCAAAATATCAAATGTTTTCATAAAGATCCAATTTCCTTAAAGGATCTAAATTTTCATAGTCATGTGGGACTGTAAACCACATCGTTACTATCATTGTTTATACCGCCGTATCAAAATCACTAATGTATAAAGTGTGAAGAATAAAGAAGTAATTCGTGTGATTTAATTTCAAGTTCTGTATTGCTTGAGGACAAGCAACGATCAAGTGTGGGGATATTTGATAGTGCCCTAAATGAACATATATTTAGTCGCAATATCATCCCAATATGTAAAGTTTTTAGTTGTAATTATTCTATTTTTAAGTTGTAATCGTTTAAATAAATAAATGCGAAGACGAAGCACGAAGATTAAAGAATTGAAGAAAAAGTGCCACTAAAACTGGAAAATGGTCCTTAAAGCCATAGTGCACTCAAAAGCGTCCCAAAAATTGAGTTAACAGACTTGCGCGGATTTTGGGAGTTAAGGAAAATAATTTTTTGTGCAAATTACAAATTGCAAAACGCAAAGTACAAGATATTAAATTATACGATAGGACATTCGAAAATCCGGAACCGGGACCTAAGCCAACTATCAACGCCCGACTCAACGGACCAAAAATTACAAGTCTACTATGCACAAGAATATAATATAATATTTAAATAATTATATAAATTATTTATATATTATATATATTTAAATAATACATCGATAAAGAAGAAAACAAAGCAATGTGGCTGGATCCAGCTGGCCATGCGATCGCATGGCCTGGAAGCATGATTTCCATGCGATCGCATGGGGCCAAAACTCAGGCCACATCTATAAATACCAGGCTTCTGATCGAGTTTAAAAACACCAAAAATAATAATAATACACCCTCTGTAATAATAATATATATAATATATATATAGTATAGGTTAGTTTTATATTAGATTAGTTTGGGTTATGTAAAGGTTATTTTACGGGTTTTAAAGTCGGAGCTCTGTCCGTGTAACACTACGCGATAAATAATCAATGTAAGCTTTGTTCTCCTTTTTAAATTAATGTCTCGTACTTAAGTTAATATTATGCTTATTTGAGCCGAAGTAATCGTGATGTTGGGCTAAATATTAAAGACGGGGTAATTGGGCTTTGGACCATAATTAGGGTTTGGACAAAAGAACGACACTTATGGAAATTAGACTATGGGCTATTAAAGGGCTTTATATTAAATTAACGATACCTCGTTAATTTAATATAAAGGTTACAATTTGGCGTATCTATATATAACCACATACGCTTAATCGGATACGATGGGCGGGATATTTATAAATACAAATAATTGTTCATTTGACCGCACACGGGGATGGATTAATAGTCAATGGACTCATTAAAACAGGGGTGGATTACATTCAAGGATAATTGGTGTAATTGTTAACAAAGTATTAAAACCTTGGTTTACACACAGTAGATAACCTGGTGTATTCATTAAACAAAGTATTAAGACCTTGTTACAGTTCGAATCCCCAATTAGTTGGCATATTTGACTTCGGGTATAAGGTTAAATTTGCCAAGCATTTTATAATTATGACCGATGAACTATTATGGACAAAAACCAGATAGGTTTCAAATACATCCAGGACAAAGGACAATTAACCCAGGGTAATAAATAATCAAAACGTCAAACATCATGGTTATGGAAGTTTAAATAAGCATAATTATTATATTGTTATTTATTTTACGCACTTAAATTATCGTCATTTATATTTTGCATTAGGTTTTAATTGTGACTTAAAATATAAAACCGACAAACCGGTCATTAAACGGTAAACCCCCTTTTATATATTATTATATATAATTATATATATTTTGTACAAATATAGTTAATTAAAATATAGTGTGAAATAAGCCATCTCCCTGTGGAATGAACCGGACTTACTAAAAACTATACTACTTTACGATTAGGTACACTGCCTATAGTGTTGCAGCAAGGTTTAGGTATATCCCATTCCTAGGTCTTCCCTGCGGGTATTGCTCCTCAAAGCGTCTTTGGCATCTTGCATGGCCACTTGTTCCTCATATAACGGAGGACTAGGAATTCGGTTTGGGGTGTGGTAATAGGTCAGATGTTGGTAGGAGGTAGCATAATACTCTTGGGGGTTTTGCATATATAAACCAACGTTATGGCGAAGCCAATCACCCCTGTAATTCCCCCACCTTTGGTCATACCTTACCGCCCTATTATGCTCGCGTTGTTCTTCATGATATTGGTTAAATTGTTGCCTTTGTTCCTCATATTGGTTATCCCTGTGTTGATAACCTACCCTCATATCATGAAAACCAGAAATTACTTCCTCCAACTCTTCTTCCCTTGACCTTTGTGTCCGCCTATGCCTTTGCCTTTGAGCTTGTGGTAACTCTTCTTCAGTTTCAGGTTCTTCCATGTGAACCTCTTCCTCCACATCATCTCCTCCAACACCGCTACCACCCGCTTCATGATCATGGGCACGGGGTGGTTCGTTTACCCTCGGAACAAACGGAATAAGCCTTTGATGATTATTATAGCTCAAAAATTCCGCATTCAAATAATAAGTCTTGTTTAAAGGCTTCATTGTTGTATTGTTTGGAATCAACCGAGATAAATCGACACCAAAATGCCTAGCAATCTGGGTGATGTATTGCCCACCAACAATCTGATTCAACCCTCTATCTCCCCTTGAATTATCAAGATAACACGCCAACGTAGATGGAATGTCGACACTGCATGGTTGTAGATTTTTTCTACAAGAAAAATATCGAGACGTGTTACCTTATTTGTGCCATGTTTTCTTGCATTAAACGTACATGAAACTAGCCGATGAAGCATTCTTTTATCTTTATCATTTATATCGGTAAACTTGTTTCGGCTAGAGGAGAATTGAGTGTCGCTCATAACGTTCCAAAACGGGCGTGGATCGTAAGAATCGTCATAATACTCTGATGACCGCAAATTAGCATTGAGTTGGTCATCATCAAGTTTGATATACAGCCCGAATATTCGAGCAAGCTCAATTTGACTAAGTGCCCGATCGATCCCACCTAAACGAAATCTCATAAAGCTTTGATTTGTCGGGTCCATAATGAGATCAAAACATAAATATGCTATAAACTCTTTGCATAATTGAGGGTATATGACATCATTGAATCGCATAATTCTTTCCAATGCCCTGATTGTTATTAACCTGCCCGTTAAAATCTGGTATTTAACCTCTAACATTCTCGACACTCTATCATATTCCCGTGCTTCTACCAATGGAGCCGGGTCAAAATACCACGTGGCATCACATGATTTGTTGGCCACCCAATTATATGCACTTGCGTAATCCGGATGGTTTCGGACATAGGCTAACCAAATCCTTGGATCATTTTGATCCGATGATCCTTCGGGTGAAGGTTGTCATTCATTTGGTGGAGAATTTTGTTCATCTGAAGAATCTTGTTCTTCTCGGTACTGGTGTGAAGGTTCTTCTTGTCGTTGATTTCCCCTTGATCTAAAGTTGTACTGCACACATAAGACATACACCAAAACAAAAGAGGCGCATAGAAAATAGTATGCAAGCGTGAGTTTATCATAAATCAAGTATATGTTCAAAAATACATATAGCACATAATTATGCTAATCATTCATGTAAACATTTTCTCAAAAGATCCAAGCTTAACATAACTAGTCTAGCGTTTTTAGAAACCAAATTTGAACATGAACCACATATCATTCTCATCCCTTTAACAAACTATCACATTAGACACAAGGTACTGGAAACTTAACAATTTTCAAGTATTTATCTCAATTAAGAACCAAAACATGTTAGATTTCCAAAACATGAACCATGTCATGCTCAAAATGTGATACATACTTATGAAGTACACAAATTATCTCAAACATTCACAAACACTTAGCTAGGAACCAAATTCAACTAAATTCAAAGCCAAAATTCGGATTTAAATTCTACATAAACCCTAGAATCATGAATATACCCTAAAAACACAATGTAATATGATTTCAAGGCATACAAGGCAACTATAACAACCTAAAGCATGTTAATGTTTATAACAATTATCAATTCAAGAAAACTCACATAAATTTCTTAAACAATCCAAAAAATTAAGCATGAAATCGAAATATTGGAAAGAAAATTAAGTGGAATCATATGAACATACCCTAGCCATCTTTATTTAGGCTTTGATTTGAGAAGAATTGGTTAAAATTTGAAGAATTGAAATTAGGGTTTGGAGTGTTTTAGAGTAAGAGAGAAAATGGATCTGCAATTTTATATGATGAATGGACAGAAAAGGGATGTGTGGTGTTAAAGAGGTGATAAAATCATAGACCCCACAAAAAATTGAAACAGATTTGAGCTAAATGGGAGAGTGCACTGAGCGCACACTTAGGGGTGCGCGGCGTACACAAGTGTTCCAAGTTGAAAATCCTTCTGACTAAAATTTTACTAAGTGCGCTGAGGGCACATATGAGGGGTGCGCGGCGCGCACAGTTGTTTTTCAGGTATTTTCGCGTTTGGTCAGTACAGGGAGGTTGGTAACAGATTGGTGATCGTAATGGTATTTAACAAAAATTAAAATCACTCAAAATCATTAAAAATCATGCAATCCTAATCCTAACATTTGTGAAGGTTTAAAAGCGAGTCGCTTCACCCGACTCTCCCCCAAACTTTAGGTAGCTTTGAGGTTGGAAATGAGTTTTACCGCATCTTCAATGTTCATGGGTCCATCAACATATAGTTTGACCCTGTGTCCGTTTACCTTAAACGTATCACCCTTTGCATTCCTTAATTCCACCGTTCCATATGGAAAAACCTTGTTAACAACAAATGGTCCCATCCATCGGGACTTGAGTTTTCCAGGGAAAAGTTTAAATCGTGAGTTGAATAACAAAACACGATCACCCTCTTTAAAATCTTTCGGATTCTTAAGACGGTTATCGTGCCAAACTTTGGTCTTTTCCTTGTATATGAGCGAGTTTTCATAGGCGTTATGTCTGAACTCATCCAACTCATTTAGTTGGTTTAAATGAAGTTTTCCCGCGTCTTCAAAATCGAGATTACAAGTCTTAAGAGCCCAATGTGATTTGTGCTCTATCTCCAAAGGGAGATGGCATGCTTTCCCATAGACTAGGCGGTAAGGTGTGGTTCCAATAGGAGTTTTGTAGGCGGTTCTAAATGCCCACAAAGCATCGTCAAGCTTCGTTGACCACACCTTAGGATTGGATCCAACCGTTTTCTCAAGGATCCTTTTAAGTGCTCAATTCGTATTTTCAACTTACCCACTTGTTTGTGGGTGATAAGATGTAGAAATTTTATGGATTTTCCCATATTGTTTTAACACCTTTTCTAATTGGGTGTTGCAAAAATGGGTACCACGATCACTAATTAAAGCCTTCGGAGTACCGAACTGGGCAAAAAGCTCTTTAAGAAAAGTTACAACAACTCGTGCATCGTTTGTGGGGAGAGCCTTTGCCTCCGCCCATTTTGATACGTAGTAAACGGCAACGAGTATGTATTGGTTGGAATGAGATTTTGGGAATGGTCTCATGAAATCAATGCCCCAAATATCGAAAACATCACAAACTTGGATTATGTTTTGAGGCATTTCATCTCTTTGACTAATCTTTCCTGCCCTTTGGCAAGAATCGCATGATTTACATATTTGGTGGGCATCTTTAAAGATGGTAGGCTAATAAAAACCGACCTCATAGACTTTTCTCCCCGTGATTTGGGGTCCGAAATGTCCACCAGTGGGACCAGGATGACATTGGAGAAGAATTTAGTTGCATTCTTCCCCGGAGACACATCGACGGATTATCCCATCGGGACATCGTTTAAAGAGATACGGGTTTTCCCAAAAATAGTATTTCAAGTCACTGAAAATTTCTTCCATTTTTGATGTGACATACCGGTTTCTAGGAATCCACCCGCAAGATAGTTGGCTATGTCTACAAACCAAGGATCGTCAACTTTCTCTATTCTCATGAGATTTTCATCAGGAAAATTATCTTGAATAACGGTCTCATGGAGAACCTCAAGATTTGGGTTCTCAAGGCGAGAGAGGTGACCGGCTGCTAGGTTTTCGGCTCCCTTTTTGTCTTTAATATCAATGTCGAATTCCTGCAAAAGCAAGACCCAACGTATTAATCGGGGTTTAGCATCTTGCTTAGTAAGCAAGTACTTTAAGGCCGAGTGGCCCGTGTAGACCACCGTCTTTGCTAGTACCAAGTAAGATCGGAATTTGTCAAATGAAAAGACAATTGCTAGGAGTTCCTTCTCGGTGGTAGTCTAATTAAGTTGGGCTCCTTGTAATGTTTTACTAGCATAATAAATGGGCTGGAAATGTTTTTCAATTCTTTGCCCCATGACGGCACCAATAGCAAAGTCACTCGCATCACACATAAGTTCGAATGGAAGTGACCAATTCAGTGATATGAGAATGGGTGATTGTGTGAGCCTTGCTTTAAGAAGATTAAAGGCGTTTAGACACTCGTCCGTAAAGACAAATGGAGCATTTTTCTCTAGAAGTTTGTTCATAGGGGTTACAATTTTAGAAAAATCTTTAATGAATCGACGGTAAAAACCGGCGTGCCCCAGAAAACTTCTTACACCTTTCACATTCGACGGTGGTGGTAATTTGGATATGACTTCCACTTTAGCTCTATCCACCTCCATACTGCACAAGAAATTTTATGACCTAATACAATGCCCTCTCTTACCATAAAATGGCATTATTCCCAGTTAAGCACAAGATTAGATTCTTCACACCTAATCAACATACGCTCAAGATTATTAAGACATGAGTCAAAAGAATCACCGAAGACTGAAAAGTCATCCATGAATACTTCCATAAAGTCTTCAATCATATCATGAAAAATAGCTACCATACACCTTTGAAAGGTAGCAGGAGCATTGCATAAGCCAAAGGGCGTACTTCGATAGGAGAAAGTACCATAAGGGCATGTAAAGGTGGTTTTCTCTTGGTCCTCGAGTGCTATTGGGATTTGGAAATATCCCGAGAAACCGTCAAGAAAACAATAAAAGTTCTTTCCTGCTAACCTTTCCAACATTTTATCAATGTAAGGAAGGGGAAAGTGGTCTTTTCAGGTAGCATCATTTAATTTTCTATAATCAATACATACCCTCCAACCCGTGATAGTCCTAGTGGAAATTAGTTGGTCGTTTTCGTTGGTGATAACGATCATGCCACCCTTTTTGGGTACATGAAATGCCCCGTTCATATACAATATAAATGATTCACAATAGTTGATTACATTGCGAGGTAATTGACCTCTATATGATACATTTTACAAACATTGCATTCGTTTTTAAAAGACAAACTTTCTTTACATCGAAAATTGACGGCATGCATACTATTTCATAATAACTCCAACTATAATTGACTTAATAATAATCTTGATGAACTCGACGACTCGAATGCAACGTCTTTTGAAATATGTCATGAATGACTCCAAGTAATATCTCTAATATGAGCAAATGCACAGCGGAAGATTTCTTTCATACCTGAGAATAAACATGCTTTCAAGTGTCAACCAAAAGGTTGGTGAGTTCATAGGTTTATCATAAAACAATAAAATTCATCATTTTGATAGACCACAAGATTTAAATCCTGCATGGTACAAATGGGCCCGAATCATATACCCACCTGTAATGTACATGCGATATCTTTTAAATACAGTACACCTTTCTCGTGTACGAAATCATCTTTCATAAATCTTAGTAACCGTACACATATCTCGTGCACAAAAATAACAAAAACAACCTGTGTATAAAATCATTCTCTCAATACATAACATTCACTTTTCATTGCTTTCATAGCTTGGCTTGGTAGCCGACCTTAACATATAATGCGCATAATAATATCCCCAAAACAGAACATCTCGTCTGTATAATAATCATATAAACTTCGAAGTACTAAACACCACGCCCACTAGCCCTTCCGTCTAGTGAACATTCTGGGAGAGGGTGTTAAACCCGGTTGCTACCTTTAGGATTCGCGTCAATTAGGCGTGCACTAATTCTCAAAATTAGTGATGTTCCCTAATTCTTAGGTTACCAAGCAATAATAATCAGGGGGAAAATATTCATATCAATTGTGGCAATTATCACGTCCACATAATTCAATGGTGGCAATTATCACGTCCACATAATTAATTCGAGGAATGTTTTGCTTGTATCTATCTCTTCAAACATTTATAAAAGCATTTCATGTATTCGTAGTTTAAAATATATTTTAAAAGCATTTAATAAAGCAGTTGTAAAAACAGCGCACGTATTCTCAGTCCCAAAAATGTAAAGAGTAAAAGGGAATCAAATGAACTCACAATACTGTATTTTGTAGTAAAAATACATATGACTATATTGAACAATGCAGGGTTGGCCTCGGATTCACGAACCTATATCATTCGTATATATATATTAAAACATATACTTGTAATCGAACAAATATATATATTATTATTAGTGATATAACTATTATTTAAATGAATTTTATATTCCATTAATAACTTGAATAAATTTATTTTAAGTAATTAATTATTATTTATCATCATAATAATAAATTTATTAACATCAACATTTTAAATAATTATAAAATATATTAATACGTTATTAAATTTATATAAGTCTAATAGATTTATACGAAACGTTATATTGTATAATTAGGTACTAATTACTTTAATATAGGTTTTAACCAAAAGTATATTTTTATATAAATATATATATATATATATATATATATATATATATATATATATATATATATATATATATATATATATATATATATATATATATATACATATGATTCATATGTAACTAACATTTTCGTTGTAAAGTTGTTAAGTATATTAAGTAGTAGTTATTAATGAAGTACTCGTTAACACTTACGTTAAAGTTTAAATCTTTATGTATTATCTATATAAGTCTAAATATATATGTATATATATTATCCTTTCGTATAACTATATAAATCGTCATGACTTTAATTTTTGAATTATCTTATAATAATACCTCATAATACAATATAAATCTTATATATAGTAATCATAATGTTTATCGTTTATACATATATTAATAATAATAACAATGATAACAATTATAATACTACTAATAATAACAATAATAATAATACTAATATTAATAATTTTAGTAATGATAATACTAATAAGTTTTAATTGATATTACCTATAATGATAACATTATTCATAAAATTAATTCTAGTGATAACAATCTTTAATATATTAATAACATAATTAATAAAATTAATAATAACAAATAAATAATTAAGTAATTAAACTACCTTGAGTAAAATCAGCTTTCTTAAAAAAAAGAATCCCAGCTGAGACTCGATCCCACGACCCCCTGATTCATACAACACCTCTCTAACCATCAAAACCAAACCGTTTTTTTTCTGTTTTGGAAACCCCTTGATTTTTTTTATAACCCGTTTAACAGCTTCTGCTTCTTCTTCACTTTTATCGACCAGAGAATGAAATCAGTCATACTACTCAATCAACTAAACAACATTTGGTTCTTTAAATAAAATGAAAGTAATCGGTATTGTTTGGTTTGGATTAATCAAAAATAAAATAAAAAAATAAAAATAAAAAATGCAGGAGCAGGTTCACGATACACTTTTGAAACTCAAACATTGAATCAAACATTTAGACTATTTCAGCTTATAATTACAACATGAAATACCTTTTAAATCGTTCAAAGAAACTTTTCATAACATCAATTTAACCGGAGATAATAAAACAAGCTCGAATTTCACGAAGAACAATTTGGTTGACTTTTTGACTATTATCTTTGACTCTTAATTTCGGATTCGTTTTGAAAAAATTGAGAGTTGTAACGTTTCAGATAGATTCAATAAAAGGTTCCTAACAGAATTGTATCAATAGATTTTGAAAAATAAGTTGAATTTGAGTTTTGGCACTTAAAATTTCACGAACAGAGGTGACGAAGCAGTTTATGTGTTTTTTTTTCTTCCAAATTTCTTTTTCATATAAAGGCAGTTGATTGTGATTGTATTTGATAATGGTATTGAAGAATTGAATGATTTTTCAATGACATAAAGAAATCCGTTTGAATTGTAGCGAATTGAGGTGGACAGGTATCTATTCTATCAGACAAATAAATAAAACAGATTTGAAATCTTTCACTAATTGGTACGGTTGATACATAGGTGTAACAAGAAATCAAAATTAAATAAAGTTCGATAGAGATATTAAACTGAATGGATTCTTTCTCTGATTTTATATCCCGTATCAGTAATATAAATATATAGATAATACTAATTAATAATAATACTAATTAATAATGAGAATATTAATAACCATAACAATATTATTGATGCAAGTATAAAATGATAATATGTTAATATTAATAATAACAAAAATGGTAATTTTGATAAAAATAATAAGTTTAATAATAATTAAGAATTCGTTTAAATATAATTTTTATTCATTCTTATAATATTTATTTTTTAAAAAATATCTTTATTTTGATAAATAATAATAATACTAATAATACTAATGTTGGTAGTAAGGAAAATAGTATTAATAATATCAATGTAAATACAACAATTATATTTTTAACTTACATTATGTATTTTTAGTTATGTAGTGTCATATAATATGTTATATACTAACTTTTTATTGAATATCTAATAAATCATAAGTCTATATATATAACAACATGCATATAATAATAATTATACATGGAAATCATATTTATTTATATATAAATTTAAAGTACACTTAATTATTTATCTTATTTTATAAAGGTTTAATTTATGTTTTTATAATTTCAAATTATTATATATACTTATATATATATGTACATACATATAATATTAATTGTGTACAGGATTCGTATATATATGTATATATATATATATATATATATATATATATATATATATATATATATATATATATATATATATATATATATATATATATATATATATATATTTATATTTACTAAGATCTTATGTATTTTGTATATTACTCTACACATTTACTTTAAATGAGTGAATGGTATTATTTTCATTTAATTTAATATATACATGATAATGCTAAAAACGAACATATATTTCATAGCATTATTCCCCAAGAAAGACAAGCTTTTAGTTGCAATTGTTCTATTTACAAGTGATATTCGTTTAAATAATAAAAGGTGAAGACAAAAGACAGATTCGACGAATTGAAGACGCAAAGGTCCAAAAAGCTCAAAAGTACAAAATACAATCAAAGTGGTTCCAATTATTGATAAGAAACGTCTCTAAATTACAAGAGTACAAGATTCAAAACGCAAAGTACAAGATATTAAATTGTACGCAAGGACGTTCGAAAATCCGGAACCGGGACCAGAGTCAACTCTCAACGCTCGACGCAACGGACTAAAAATTACAAGTCAACTATGCACATGAATATAATATAATATATAAATAATTCTTAAAAATTAGATATATATTATATTAATATTTAAAATCGTCGGCAAGAAAGAAGCCAAAGCTGGTGAGCTGGAATTTCAAACTCCGCGACTCGCAGAGTTTGAAGGCAAAAAATGCCGCGAGTCGCGGAGTTCCCCTGGACTCAATTCCCTATAAAAGCAAACGCAGTTTGATCGCAAAATCCATCCAATATATCTCTCTCTCAATATATACGTAAATATATATATATATGATTTATATTTTAATTTTAATTTTAAATTTTAAATCCTAATAATAAGGGTATGTTAGCAAATGTTGTAAGGGTGTAAGTCGAAATTCTGTCCGTGTAACGCTACGCTATTTTTAATCATTGTAAGTTATGTTCAACCTTTTTAATTTAATGTCTCGTAGCTAAGTTATTATTATGCTTATTTAATCCGAAGTAATCATGATGTTGGGCTAATTACTAAAATTGAGTAATTGGGCTTTGTACCATAATTGGGGTTTGGACAAAAGAACGACACTTGTGAAAATTAGACTATGGGCTATTAATGGGCTTTATATTTGTTTAACTAAATGATAGTTTGTTAATGTTAATATAAAGATTTATAATTGGACGTCCCTATAAATAACCATATACACTCAATCGGACACGATGGGCGGGATATTTATATGTACGAATAATCGTTCATTTAGCCAGAAACGGGAATGGATTAATAGCCACTAGAATTATTAAAACAGGGGTGAAATTATGTACAAGGACACTTGGCATAATTGATAACAAAGTATTAAAACCTTGGGTTACACTCAGTCGACATCCTGGTGTAATTATTAAACAAAGTATTAAAATCTTGTTACAGTTTAAGTCCCCAATTAGTTGGAATATTTAAACTTCGGGTATAAGGATAATTTGACGAGGACACTCGCACTTTATATTTATGACTGATGGACTGTTATGGACAAAAACCAGACGGACATATTAAATAATCCAGGACAAAGGATAATTAACCCATGGGCATAAAACTAAAATCAACACGTCAAACATCATGATTACGGAAGTTTAAATAAGCATAATTCTTTTATTTCATATTTAATTTCCTTTATTTTATATTTAATTGCACTTCTAATTATCGTATTTTTATTGTTATTGTATTTAATTGCACTTTTAATTATCGTACTTTTTAATTATCGCAAGTTTATTTTATTGCACTTTCATTTATCGCAATTTCATTATCGTTATTTACTTTACGCTTTAAATTAACTCTTGTATTTATTTATTATTTTACATTTAGTTTTAACTGCGACTAAAGTTTTAAAATCGACAAACCGGTCATTAAACGGTAAAAACCCCCCTTTATAATAATAATATTACTTATATATATATTTGTATTTTTATAAAAGTAAACTAATATAGCGTTAAGCTTTGTTTAAAGATTTTCCCTGTGGAACGAACCGGACTTACTAAAAACTACACTACTGTATGATTAGGTACACTGCCTATAAGTGTTGTAGCAAGGTTTAAGTATATCCATTCTATAAATAAATAAATATCTTATGTAAAATTGTATCGTATTTAATAGTATTTCCTGCTAAAATTAAAAGCTATTTTATATACCCCTTAGCTTTAACATCAAGTATTTTTGGCGCCGCTGCCGGGGAAAAATCTAGCTTAAAAGCCGGAAGCGCAACGCTAATAATTATAAAAAAAAAGATTTTTATTTTTAGTTTACTTTTATAAAAATACGTTTTTGTAAAAATACGTTTTAAATATTCGAAAATATAGAAAAGAAAAACAAAAATATAAATATTTTTAAGAGTTTATTAAATATTTAAGTTTTATAAAGTTTCTTTATTTTTATTTTATAAAAATATAAGTTTTATTTAAATATTTTTATTTAAAACATAAAAAAAACGAAAAAAAATTTAATATATATATAAATCTATTTTTAAGATATTTTTAAAATTATAAAGTAGTTCTATTTTTATTTTAGTTTTTAAATATAAGTTTTTATTATATAAATATTTTTATTTAAGCAGAAAATATAAAACAGAATATAAAAAAAAAACGCGTCGAATTTTAATCAACCTGTCATTTGAATTTTGGAACCCCGCGACTCGCGGAGTTTGCAGCTTCGAATACCGCGACTCGCGGAGCCATCCTGACACCGACAGAAACCCTAATCAGCATTTATTACGGATAATTATTATTATTATTAAACCCTAATTACTTAATTATTATTATAATTAGTTTAAGTTTTTAAATTAAATTGTATTTTAAATTTTAATTAGTTTTATTATATATAAAAATTAATAGTTTAATAAAATTAATAATATAAAAATAATATTTTTATAAAAATTGTAATTTTTACAACTTTTTGTATATTTTTATATTTTGTCCCTTTTTAATTGTTTTAGCGTAATATTTGTATTTTTCGCTAGTTTTTAGTTTTAAACTTAGTTTTTGCCATAGTTATATTTTTATTTCTAGATTTTTAGGCTTTGCCGTAAAATCCCTTAAGTGCCTTTTCTTTAAACTAAGATTTAGGTACTTTAGAATTTTGCGACGCCTTTTTAAGTTTTAGTTTCTTTTTAAGTTTAGACGCGCTATTTTTTTTTTCTCGACGCCTTTTACCTACGTATCAATTATCATTCCAATTAGTAATCTCAATTTGCGATTATAATTTTAAGTTAGTGATAGTAATAAGATTGGGTTAGTCGAGTATTTTTAAGTTCTATAAGTCACTCTTTTTCTTTCTTATTTTTATTTTTCGATTTTTTTCCGACGCACTCTTTTTCTTTCTTATTTCTCGCTATTCTAGTTTTTAGGACATAGATTTTTATTCTACTTCTTATCTAAATTTCTTAAAATTACGAAAATTTATTTTAAGTGGTTAAATTGATAGACATCAAAATTTTCTGGTTCGTAGTAATAGTTGGATTTGTACGTGGACCGGGTTATTGGAGCCAAACAGTCCTCAATTATATTGAGACCAAACGAATCCTGCCCCTCTGCTGCATCTTTTGGCTATTCGAAACGTGGGCAAAATCAGAAAAGTCTATTAATTGGATAACTTATATAATTTTTCTTTCCTTTTAAAAACTAATAGGATATTCAGTAAATGCACCGAGCAAGACGTTCACCACCTTTTGTACGTTCACCTCCTGTAACTAGATCAAGACATTTAGCAAATATTACCGCCATTGATTTTTCTTTAGAATCGTCATCTAGTCAACCAAGTACTCCAGTTCAAATTTCCGATAATCCATTTTTTGAACCCGACCTCACAATTGAGAATCCGGAGAATATTCAGGGACGATTCATAGATCCTGAACCATTAAATTTTCCTCCGGAACCACCAATCATTCAACCAGAGATTGTTGAGGAACGAACCATTAAATCAGAATCCTCTAGTGATTCCGATTCAACAAATTCAATTATGGAGAATCTAGAACCTTTAAGTATGGAAGACCGAATGAGAGCTAAACGCACTGGCCAAGGTCACGCAATTACTCATCTAGACATTAATGCGCCAGATTATGAAATCAAAGGACAAATTCTACACATGGTGACTAATCAATGCCAATTTAGTGGTGCGCCGAAGGAAGATCCAAATGAACATCTTCGTACCTTTAATAGGATCTGCACACTATTTAAAATCCGAGAAGTGGAGGATGAACAGATATATCTCATGTTATTTCCCTGGACTTTAAAGGGAGAAGCCAAAGATTGGTTGGAATCGTTACCTGAAGGGGCGATTGATACATGGGACGTTTTAGTTGAAAAATTTCTTAAACAATTCTTTCCTGCATCTAAAGCCGTAAGACTTCAAGGAGAAATTGTTACGTTTACACAAAAGCCAAATGAAACTCTATGTGAGGCGTGGACAAGATTTGGAAAGTTATTAAGAGGATGTCCGCAACATGGTTTAGACACCTGTCAAATAGTACAAATATTCTACCAAGGATGCGACATCACTACAAGGAAAGACATAGATATAGCAGCTGGTGGTTCCATTATGAAGAAAACCGAAACTGATGCTTATAAAATTATTGATAACACTACTTCCCACTCACATGAGTGGCACCAAGAAAAAGATATCGTTAGATCATCTAAAGAAGCTAGAGCCGATTCTAGCCATGACTTAGATTCCATTTCTGCAAAGATAGATGCTGTCGAGAGACGAATGGAAAAGATGACTAAGGATATTCACTCAATACGAATTAGTTGTGAGCAGTGTGGAGGACCACATTTGACAAAAGATTGTCTCCGTATTGAATTAACAATGGAACAAAGAGAGAATATTTCATACATAAACCAAAGGCCTGGAAATAATTATCAGAATAATTATCAACCGCCAAGACCGATCTACAATCAAAACCAGAATTATAACCGAAATATTCCATACAACAACCAACAAGGTCCTAGCAATCAACAAGTATCCAATAATACTTACAACCAGCAAAGACCTAATTTTCAAAACAAACCACCACAACAAACCGATGATAAAAAGCCGAATTTAGAAGATATGATGACAAAGCTAGTTGAAACTCAAACGCAGTTTTTCACATCTCAAAAACAAACCAATGAACAAAATGCTCAAGTATTTAGAAATCAACAAGCTTCTATTCAAAACCTGGAACAAGAAGTAAGTAACCTAGCAAGATTAATAGGTGAAAGAAAACCGGGAAGTTTACCTAGTGATACAAATGCTAACCCCCGGAATAAAACAGCTAAAGCCATTACCACAAGAAGTGGTACAACACTTAAACCACCTGAAATACCTGTAACTTCTGATGAAGCTATTCCTACTCCACAAGAACCACAACCTGATCAAGATAAGGAAAAAGAACCGGTAGTTGAAAAGGTTAATGAAGATAACACAGTTAAGGCTAAACCTTATGTTAAACAATACCAACCACCACTTCCTTACCCGAGTAAAATGAAGAAAGAGAAACTTGAAGCCGAGCAATCCAAATTCTTGGATATGTTTAAACAGATAAATGTAAATCTTCCTTTCATTGATGTGATTTCAAGAATGCCTAGATATGCTAAATTCTTGAAAGATCTAATCTCAAATAGAAAGAAAATGGAAGAAATCTCGGCTGTTACTATGAACGCTAATTGTTCAGCTGTGCTGTTGAATAAGATACCAGAAAAATTATCTGATCCAGGAAGTTTCACAATTCCATGTTTTCTGGGTAGTCTTAGTTCAATAGAAGCATTGGCAGACTTAGGTGCTAGTATAAATTTAATGCCGTATTCACTATACGCTAAACTAGACCTTGGAGAATTGAAACCAACAAGAATAAGCATACAACTAGCCGATCGATCAATAAAATATCCTAGAGGGATAATGGAGATCATGTTTGTTAAAGTTGGTACTTTAGTATTTCCAATAGATTTTGTTGTTCTGGACATGGAAGAAGATTCTCAAGTTCCTCTCATATTAGGAAGACCATTCTTAAACACGGCTAAAGCAATGATAGACGTGTTTGGTAAGAAACTGACCCTAAGTATAGAGGACGAGAGTGTTACCTTTTCAGTTGATAGAGCAATGCAACAACCACAATCTGCAGATGATACATGTTATTATATTCAAACTATAGATGCACATGCAGAATTGTTAGAAGAATTTCCAGAATTACAAGGAATAGGAGAATGTTCTTTAGGAGAAGGTAAAGAACAAATTGATGAAGCTGAAATGTTAGCTACACTTATAGCTAATGGATATGAACCAACAACAGAAGAAATTCAAATGCTAAAAGAAGAAGACAGATATCGATATAAATCATCGATAGAAGAACCTCCGAAATTAGAGTTAAAGCGACTTCCAAACCATTTGGAATACGCTTATTTACATGGTGAATCTGAATTACCTGTAATAATATCGTCTTCTCTTACTGAAAATGAGAAATCACAACTCATTTCTGTGTTGAAATCTCATAAACCAGCCATTGCATGGAAGATTCATGATATTAAAGGAATAAGTCCTTCGTATTGCACGCATAAAATCCTTATGGAAGAAGGTCATAAAACGTATGTGCAACGCCAACGAAGACTAAATCCGAATATGCAAGATGTAGTTAAAAAAGAAATTATTAAACTGCTAGACGCAGGTTTGATATATCCAATTTCTGATAGTCCATGGGTAAGCCCAGTTCAATGTGTACCTAAGAAGGGTGGCATGACTGTCATTACAAATGAGAAAAATGAGCTTATTCCTACTAGGACTGTAATAGGATGGCGTGTGTGTATTGATTATAGAAAATTAAATGACGCCACCAGAAAAGATCACTTTCCCTTACCTTTCATTGATCAAATGTTGGAAAGATTAGCCGGAAATAGTTACTATTGTTTTCTAGATGGATTTTCCGGATATTTTCAAATTCCAATAGCACCCGAGGACCAAGAGAAAACCACGTTCACGTGCCCTTATGGTACTTTTGCTTACAAACGCATGCCATTTGAACTTTGCAACGCCCCTGCAACCTTTCAAAGGTGCATGATGGCAATTTTTCACGACATGATAGAAGAATGCATGGAAGTTTTCATGGATGACTTTTCAGTCTTCGGTGATACATTTGAAACATGTCTAGCTAATCTTGAACGAATGCTTATTAGATGCGAACAATCAAATCTAGTACTTAATTGGGAGAAATGCCATTTCATGGTTAAAGAAGGCATCGTTCTTGGACATAAAATTTCAAAAGAAGGAATTGAAGTGGATAGAGCTAAAGTAGATGTAATTGCTAAACTTCCACATCCCACCAATGTTAGAGGAGTTAGGAGTTTTCTAGGGCATGCCGGTTTTTACAGACGTTTCATAAAAGATTTTTCTAAAATTGCTACTCCTATGAATAAACTCCTAGAAAAGGATGCTCCATTCATCTTTTCAGATGAATGTATCAAATCTTTTAATATTCTTAAAGAGAAACTCACTAATGCGCCGATCATGATAACACCAAATTGGAATCTACCGTTTGAATTAATGTGCGATGCAAGTGATTTTGCAATGGGAGCCGTTTTAGGACAAAGGATTGAAAAACGATTTTAACCTATATATTATGCTAGTAATACATTACAAGGAGCACAAACAAATTATACAACTACTGAAAAAGAACTCCTTGCTATTGTCTTTGCTTTTGACAAATTTCGATCATATCTCGTTCTAGCTAAAACGGTGGTCTATACCGACCATTCTGCTCTTAGATACCTATTTTCGAAACAAGATGCCAAACCAAGATTAATCCGTTAGATCTTACTCTTACAAGAGTTTGATATTGAAATCCGAGATAAAAGAGGAGCAGAAAATCTCGCCACTGATCATCTTTCTCGTCTTGAAAATCCCGAATTAAAAGTTTTAAATGAATCGGCCATACAAGATAACTTTCCTGATGAATATCTATTGAAGATAGATTATAATGAAATCCTATAGTTTGCAGACTATGCAAACTACTTAGTATGTGGATTCCTTGAAAAAGGATTATCGTACCAAAAACGAAATAAATTCTTTAGTGATATAAAACACTGTTTTTGGGAAGATCCACATCTATTTAAAAGTTGTCCCGATGGAATAATACGCCGATGTGTATTTGGAGATGAAGCTATTAAAATTTTAAACCATTGTCACACAGGACCAACATGAGGGCACTATGGGCCTCAATTAACAGCAAGAAAAGTTTATGAAGCTGGATTCTATTGGCCTACAATTTACAAAGACGCACACCTTCTTTGCAAATCCTGTGATGCTTGTCAAAGGGCCGGAAAAATAAGTCAACGTGATGAAATGCCACAAAATGTCATTCAAGTATGTGAAGTATTTGACATTTGGGGTATTGACTTTATGGGTCCATTTCCAAAATCTCATAATAATTTATACATTCTCGTAGCCATTGATTATGTATCTAAATGGGCGGAAGTACAAGCTCTCCCAACTAACGATGCACGAGTTGTAGTCAACTTTTTAAAACGTCTTTTTGCAAGGTTTGGAACGCCGAAAGCTTTAATAAGTGATCGGGGTACTCATTTCTGTAATAATCAACTTGAGAAAGTTCTTAAAAGATATGGAGTAACTCATAAAATCTCCACCGTATATCATCCACAAACAAGTGGACAATTTGAAAATACCAACCGAGCTTTAAAACGTATTCTAGAGAAAACCGTAGGATTAAATCCGAAGGAATGGTCCATTAAATTGGAGGATGCACTCTGGGCTTTTAGAACAGCCTACAAAACTCCAATTGGAACCACACCTTTTAGACTTGTTTATGGAAAAGCATGTCATCTTCCAGTAGAAATTGAACACAAAGCATTTTGGGCTTTGAAGACATGTAATCTTGATTTACATGAAGCTGGACGTCTACGGTTAAGTCAACTAAACAAATTAGAAGAATTAAGACATGAAGCATACGAAAATTCGTTAATCTATAAAGAAAGAACGAAGAAATGGCATGATAAAAGAATCAGAAGTTCAAAAGAATTTAAAGAAGGAGACAGAGTTCTTCTTTTCAATTCACGATTCAAGCTATTTCCTAGAAAATTGAAATCAAGATGGTCTGGACCATTCATAGTCAAAAGAGTTTTCCCATACGGAACGATAGAATTAATAAATTCAAATGGAATTGAATTTAAAGTTAATGGTCACAGAGTTAAACATTACATACATGGTCCGATGGAAGTTGACAATGAAGTTAATCACAATTTCGATACCACAGCTAATTAAGTGTGGGGATAATCAAGTCTTTAAAGGATAATATGTATTTCTGTTAGAGTTAGATTTTCTGTTTTCGTGTAGTTCTCAAAAATGGAACCCGAATGGTCTTTCCCTAGCAGATCCTAAAGAACTAGTCTTCTCCCCCCATTCTGAATTTTTATTTTTTTAGGTTTTTACGAAATGAAGACCGCCTGTGAACTAAACCATGGTCTAATGCTACACACTTTGATCACTAAACGTAATAATGACACACTACCGAGTGAAATAGTATCAGTAATCAGAGAAAGATTGGATGGAGTAAGAAAAGAATCCAGATGCGAAGATAATAAGTTACAATTTGGTAAAGGAAAATCAAAATCCGCAGCGAAAAGAAGAGCACGACACCTTGAAAGATGTCACAAATGCGGAAAATGGTAACATGGAGGTAAATGTTCAAATAATCAAACCTATTCAAATACCGAATTTGTTACTTTATGCAGAGACGGACCGTTCATATGTTTAGAAGAAAAAACACTGAATGCTCGAGGTTACGCCTATGTAGCCATGGAAAATCAATTAAACTGACTATCTTATGAATGGGATAGATCATATAACTAAGAATACTATCTCACAGGTAAGTCTGTACAGTTTTTATTTTTATTTTTTTTAACCTTTTGATAATAAACGCTAATTTGTTCGCTATAAAGTATTAAATTGGTATTAAATAAAATTAGGTTTGGCGACCGAAATTATTGATATCATACAAAAATTTATTACATCACTGCGAAATTTAACGTTTATTCTTAAGGTATAAATATCTTTAATCAATCAATCCCAAATATTTCAAAAATTCGTCATGAGTTAAATTAGGTCTTGGAACTGAAATTACTTTACCGAAAAGAGGGGCGCATATTTTTGATAATATTTGATTGATTAAAGTGGGATAAAAGGCAAAAAGATTTTTAATTTTATTTTTACCATGTTTTTAAAATTAATATATAAATCTTAAATTAATATTGTAAACTTTGTAAAAACAATATATTTAAAATTGTAAATATTTAAAAATTAATATAAGTTTGGTGTGATTTTATTATATGAATTTTTAAATTAAGTTTGGTGTGAATTTTTAATTTTTAAAATATGAATTTTAAATTTTATGCATTTTAAATTTTAAGTTTGGTGTGAATTTTATGTATTTTTAGTTTAAGTTTGGTGTGAATTTAAAAACAAAAATTTACTTTATCTCATTAAGTTAAAAATATGATTTTTAAAATTCGTCATAAGTTGAAGACTAGGTCGTTGAACCGAAATTGCTTTACCCGAGGGAGGGACGAGAACTTTTATTATCATTATTTTTAATTTTATTGAATTAAAGTATGCCAAAAACATTAAAAAAAACCAAAAATCTTAGCTTTTAAAACAATCGCTACAAAAAGACAAATTTTAAAATTTTGTCGAAGGACGGACTAGGACATCGATTCGAAACGACCTCATCCTAAATAACAAGGAAAACAAAATTTTAAAATTAATTACTTAATTGTTTTAATTAGTATAAGATGTTTAAAAAAAAAATACAAACTCTGCGACTCGCGGAGTTTGAAGGGTAAAATACCGCGACTCGCGGAGTTCTAAAATACAGAAAAAAATAAAAGGGCCAAAACTGATCAGTTGCACAACCCAACACATCACAAATACTGCGAAACAAAGCCGAAAAAACACTCCCAAATTCACAATTTTTGACTGTTAATCATCAAATCTTTTACTAAAATCATGTTAAGAAGGATGCTATCAAAGAATTACTCAAGAAAAACGGTAAATTTCTATACCTAAACACCTTTTAATTCGAAAATTAGTGTTCTTGAGCAATTTTATACCCAATTTGATTTTGATGCTTTTTAGTGTAATTATGCTTAAATTGTTTATGTATTATTCTTGTATAACCTAGATTGATGCTATTTAACATGATTAGAAGCCTTAAACTTCAAATTTTGAGTAACCTAGGGTTTGTGTTTGTAACGACCCGGATTTTTCCGATCGTTTTACACTTATAAGATTAATATTTACATAAATTAAAACTTACCAACATGATAAGCAATCTAAATTGTTGAGATTTATGATTTTGAAAAGAGTTTTACATAACGTTTAACCGTCTAGTTTGACCGATGATATCACGAACTATACAATATATGTTAATTATACGTTTGTGTATATATATGTATATATACATATTTAACATGATTTAAGGATGTTTAAATATCTCATTTTGTATTAATAACAATAAGTTATAAGTATATTTTGAAACTACTAACTTAAGCTTTCAAAACGATAACTATACGTAACGTTATTTGACATAAATACTTACGACCTATAATGTTTATACATATATCGTATATATAATGTATTTAATCACTTTTAAAGACTTAAATACATAAAACAATATAAGTATATTCACAAAAGATAGCTATATTTGAATCCTCATTCCATTTTTCACAAGATTTCTATACGTATATCTAGAGTATATGTACTCGTATCATACCTAGCTTCTATACGTATTTACTATTGGTATATACACATCAAATCACCACCAACCAGCCCTTGTTCATGCCTTATGTATAAGGTAACTACTTTTGTTATTTAGTATGACAATTTCACATGATTAAAAGATCTTTTCACAAAATTACAAATTTATACACCTTTTACACCACCATAAATACATGCATCCATTTTCAATTTTTGGAACATCATTTCTCTAGCTAAACACACACACTTACTAGCCTCATGTCTCTCTAAGAACTCCAGCAAAAATCCTCTCAAGAATCACCTTAAACACCACCATAAAAAGATCAACAAAAACACTACAAAAATACAACTTTCAATTCAAGTTTATGTCTTAAGTTGCTTCCAATCTTTCATCCAATTTCATCACTCTTTTGATTCTAGGTTTTTACTCTTCTTTTACAGCAATCTTTTCCAAGTAACTTGAGGTAGTAACTTTGTTCATAACCTTATTCGATTCATATATATATAGCTATCTTATTGTATGGTATACAATTTTAACAACAAAAACATAGTTTGAATGATTTCAAACTTGTTTGCAAACTAAATAGATCCTTCTAACTTAACTTTTAAAATACTTCAAGACCTGTAATATAACTTAAATATATGCTAATTTAACAAGGTATAACTTGGTTTTTCAAAGAATACCTTAAAAAACTGTTTTTATGACGTCGGAGTGCAACCGGGGGCTGTTTTGGGTTGGATAATTAAAAACCATCTTGAACTTTGAATTGGAGGTTTATATTCTGGAAAAATGATATTTCTTATGAATATGTTAACACATAAAAATTTCATGATTTAATTCATAGTATAAGTATTTTTAGAAAAATGGTCATTAAATGATGTTTTTGTAACAAAAATGATTAACTTCATAAGTTTCACCAAAATTTGACCTATGACCTATGATTTTGAATACAAACTAAGGTATTTACAGTTCATATTCTTAAAGAGGGACTCGATCCAAGGAAGTGGAAAGTTGAATCAACGAAAACGGAGTTGTAACGAAGAAATTATGACCAAAACAAAATCGGATATCCAAGACTAGTTTAGCCACGAAAATAATTGGAGAAAATTAAATAAATCACATCTTCCTAAAGTAACATGATATTTTATACATATGTACTCATAATTTAATTTTATATGGTTCAGGATCACCCGTAAACAATACGAGAAGATTAATCATAAGATCCCATGATTGTACGCAACACGTCATTTGACAACACCGGTACTTTATGTACGCAACACGTCATTTGACAACACCGGTACCATGGGTCAAGATTAATCTCGACCAATACATATACGATGGGGGTTTTATTTATTTCATTGGGGGTTTATTAAACAACTAAATATGAACCATTAAAATTGAATTACTAACATCGGACTGCTAACTACGGACTAAGGAATTATTAAAAGTATTAAAAGTATTATAAGTATATATATGTGACGATTGTTTAAAAAGAAAAGGTATTGATATATTATATATGGATAGGTTCGTGATATCAATCGGAGACCAAGTCGAAATTACATATCTTCAAGACAAAAGTGAGTATATAGTCCCACTTTTAAACTCTAAATATTTCGGGATGAGAATACATGTATTTTATGTTTTACGCTATGGACACAAGTAACTGAAAAATATATTCTACTTTGAGTTGTACCACTGGCATACTTCCCTGTAGCTTGGTAACTAATATTTACAGCGGTATTGTAAACGCGAATCCTGTTGATAGATCTATCGGGCCTGACAACCCCAACCGGACTGGACGACCAGTATTCAACGGTTGCACAGTACTTCGTTTCGTGACTACACCTTGGTACGGTGTAGTAAGATTTCATAATAAAGGGAATATGCGACGTGATTAAATGTTAAGTATGGTTACCAAGTGCTCAACCACTTAGAATATTTTTATTAAAATGTTTATATATGAAATCTTGTGTTCCATTGTTATAACGCTGCTAGCATCAAACCTATATATCTCACCAACTTTATGTTGACGTTTTAAAGCATGTTATTCTCAGGTATGAATTAAGTCTTCCGCTGTGCATTAGCTCATGTTAAGGATACTACTTGGGACCTTTTAAGCCATGATACAAAGACGTTGCATTCGAGTCATTGGAGTTCAATAGAGAATATAAATAAGTAAATGACAGATTAGGTCATTTGGATATTATGAAATGTTAGACGAAAATGTCAAATATTGATGTAATGATAGTTTGCCTTTTAAGAATAAATGCAACGTTTGTAAAATGTATCATATAGAGGTCAAGTATATCATATGTTATTGTATTCGTCCCTATGGATTGGGTCGGGTAGTCTCATGTGGTATCAGAGCGTTGGTCTTAGCGAACCAGGCCTTGCATTAGTGTGTCTAACTGGTAGTTGTTAGGATGCATTAGTAAGTCTGGACTTTGACCGTGTCTACATGTCAAAAGTTTTGCTTATCATATCTAGTCGAAAATCATCTGCTTATCATCCTTAAGAATTGCCTGCTTAGTATTCTTAAGTCTAGACACGTCTTACTGCATTTGGTGCATCGATAGTGTATAGACAAAATTCGTATCCTAGCGTATCTGTTGCTATAGACATTGCCTGACGAATTTCAAAGATTCTCCGTAATTCACGGGATTTTGAGTATTATAAATACATATGTAAATTATGTATTGAAGAATACCAAACCCAACTCCTATAATCTATTCCAAACCAAAAATTCATTTCCCCGACTGTACAAGATGAACTCCGCGTCCAGTTTGAATTCCTCCGACTCCGACAGCTACGCTGATATGGATTTCCATTCGGGCTCCGAAGGCAGCGTCACTGGAATGGATCAACCAATTTCTCATCATCTATTCTGGATGAATTGGGGATGGGTTCGTAGTATACTAAATTTTTGGAGACAAGAAGAAGGTGATCCCTTTCACCCACCGAATTGCCCCATTGGCGACGAACCTGAAGCACTTACCGGCGAACCTGTTCGAGAAACCATTTTCTCTCTCATTTCTCGAGTATCTCGTCACGATTATATCCTATGCCATATTTCGGATCTTGTTCATTCGCTCACTCCAACCGCCAATCATCCTGGTGTACTAGCAGAAATTAACGAACTTCGCGCTCGTGTGACGGCTTTGGAGAACACGGTGCGAAGGTTACAAACACCAGCAGTAGCACCAGCAGCATAACCAGTACCGTTAACAACATCAACCTCGCAATCTTCAGTACCAGTAGCATCATCGACGTCAACGACATCATCAGCATCAACACCAACCGTATCATTACCACCACCAACAATCACATCCGCACCACGTACCTCAACATCATCATCTGAACTTCGAATATGATCTTTGTTCTACATATCATTCTACACCGATTACCTCTTCTTTACGTATCGTTCTTCGTTCGACATGACGATTATGTAATCTCTAATGTTTTGGAGATTATGTAATCTAGTAATAACGATAAATCAAATGAGTTGAATATTTTATTGACTCATTAAATTCATAGTTACCTCCGAAGAAAATATATATGCAAATATATTTTCATAAAGATTGTAATTAAAAATTTCATTCGTACAAACTGTTAATGATGAAAATATTTTAACGGGTGGGTAGTACCCAAGGAATATTTAGAATTCACATTAACAAGTTACACTGTACATTCTTCGAATCTGATTCAACGATCATTTATTATCCTACTTACAATTACCGATATACGTATCCGTTCACCCCAGATTAACCATTTCCATTTAAATTTCATATTTGGATTTTTACCTATCCGAATCCAACAAGTGGCATAATGAAGAAACATTGGCAAAATAAAAATTGTTAGAAACAGATGAATTAATTAATTGAAATTGTGATAGGATTACACGTTAACTGTTCCGGCTAACTGTTCCCAGCTAACTGATTAATATTTAATTTATCGCAATTTACATTCTTGCAATTTTAATTTCTGTACTTTACATACCGTCGGGACACATGTACAACAACACGTCGGATTAATTCTGAGACAACACGTTGTATAATGGGTCATGATATATATTTATTTATTTTACGCATTTTAAATAACGGGACACGTATACAAGGTTTCGACTTATCATATTGATCCATCTATATATATATTTCGGAACAACCATAGACACTCTATATGTGAAGGTGGGAGTTGGCTATACAGGGTCGGAGTTGATTCCAAAATATATATATACTTTGAGTTGTGATCGACACCGAGACCAGTACACGGGTCACGATACGTATTAAGTAATTCGAATATTATATATTTAGTTCATATATGAATTTATTGAACCATTGGACAATCGGACTATTGGACTGCTAACTTTGGACAATTAAAAATGAGTTAAAATGATGATTATTACATATGAAACTAAACAATCCTTCAAGTTTGCCACTTGATTCTATTTTAAACCTCATTTGTATCTTGACGATTACAATTCGCATTCACAACTTTTCATGATTCTTGAAAACATCTCGATCGAGAAGTTCAACCAGCCGCACCTCGTCTACGGAATAAAGATTTATGCATACAGTTATGCACCTAAAAATTTTTGAACTCGAAGTTATAGTTAAAACGTATCCGCATCGAATTCCTTATCATCCATTAGCAAAAACAATCACGCGATTCCTTTTCAATTAACTAATTTTGTCACAGCTCCACTTCGATATCTCAGTAAGACTACTCTTATTACAATCTCGATATATATATATATATACGTTGTTCTTTCGCCATCGTTACCGGAGAACCTTTTATATTCCATCATATTACCATCATCGTTTAATCATCTAAAAATATAATTCTCCTTAAACCATCTTGGTTTGATAACCAATGACCCAGATCCGATAACTTTGAAAATACTGACGAAGCAGCATGTTGTAGAAGGTCTTAATGACCAAATTTTGATGATAAAAGAAGGAAGTGTTAGGAACGCTCGATAGAAAATTGGTACTGAAAACCGGATTGAACAAACCATGAAGGAGACTCTGAACAAGTTACAAGGACTAAACTTGTACATAAAGAATTATGACGATTCTGTAGCAAACACCTTGCTTCTGAATCTAAACCCTTACGGGTCAATCTTCATCATCATCCTTCGACATTAGAAATTCCAAGATATTATCATATCTTTCATTATAAATATCCTCAATATTTCTGAAGATATTTTCACCACTATCCTTATCTGAAATCATTTATCTCTCTGTAATATCTGCGTTACAATATAAAGGAAACTGTGTTAGTTTCTAAATCCTTCAAGTTTAAAATAGGAATGTTCTGAAGCAGTGTTGGGAACTGATGCATGAACTAGTATAATATAATGAAACTTGATCAACTTCATTATATTACAGTAAGTCATGTTAAGTTTCTAATGGAATATGATGATTCACAGTACCGTCATCATGTGCCATGTTACACGACTTTTACATTCTATCCAATTCCGAAACATATTAAGAACAAATCATCTTGATAGTTCTATTTTCCTGGATATTCTGGTAATTTGACAAATCAAAATCGTGCCATTACCATTCCTTTCTTAGAGCATTAGCTATGTTCATTCCGAATTTTATACCTACGAATTTCGAACTATTGATCGCTTGACTCAAGGACGGGAAGAAGAAACGAAGGGACAAAGTCCCAAAATAGAAATTGGGGTATAGATTACAGCAAATAGGAGAGAGTATTAACTATGGATGACAATGATTATGGAAAACAGAAGCAGGAGCATCGAAATATAAGGAAAGATATCAAACCCAATAACCACCCAGAAACTACAAACCGTGTGTATCAATACGTATGGCGACGTAAAGACACGGGAGAATTAGAAACATTATAATTCCAAGAAAATCATAAAAGTGAATAGATTCTTCTAGCGGTAGATGAAAGAGAAGAATGAAAGATATGAAAGTTAGAAGTATAACAAAAATCAGAACGGGATGAAGCATTTTAAAGGATACCTTAAGGTATGAATTAGAGGAGGAAGAGTAAGAGATGTGAGGTATGGAAGTAAGAAAGGGAAGGAGGTGGATTTATAGTGAAATATCCGACAAAGAAATCGAAACAGATTATCGCATTAAATCAAAGGAGATCCTGTTTTCTAAATCATCGAAGAACCAAATCTTATTACATAAGATTTTCTTTAAATCCCTTAAATTCTGGAAATCAATCCTAATCTCGACATCGGTTAAAACAATTCTATATTCACTCATTTCATTCTTTTGTGATAGCTTCACTCGTGCGCTTCACATGACCGAATCGTTTTATCCATATCTTCCAATAATGATAAAACTCTATTAATACCTCATATTCGTCATGAAAACATTCCTATTGTTATTTATGACAACCTCTACCAAATTTCGGGACGAAATTTCATTAACGGGTGGGTACTGTAACGACCCGGATTTTTCCGATCGTTTTACACTTATAAGATTAATATTTACATAAATTAAAACTTACCAACATGATAAGCAATCTAAATTGTTGAGATTTATGATTTTGAAAAGAGTTTTACATAACGTTTAACCGTCTAGTTTGACCGATGATATCACGAACTATACAATATATGTTAATTATACGTTTGTGTATATATATGTATATATACATATTTAACATGATTTAAGGATGTTTAAATATCTCATTTTGTATTAATAACAATAAGTTATAAGTATATTTTGAAACTACTAACTTAAGCTTTCAAAACGATAACTATACGTAACGTTATTTGACATAAATACTTACGACCTATAATGTTTATACATATATCGTATATATAATGTATTTAATCACTTTTAAAGACTTAAATACATAAAACAATATAAGTATATTCACAAAAGATAGCTATATTTGAATCCTCATTCCATTTTTCACAAGATTTCTATACGTATATCTAGAGTATATGTACTCGTATCATACCTAGCTTCTATACGTATTTACTATTGGTATATACACATCAAATCACCACCAACCAGCCCTTGTTCATGCCTTATGTATAAGGTAACTACTTTTGTTATTTAGTATGACAATTTCACATGATTAAAAGATCTTTTCACAAAATTACAAATTTATACACCTTTTACACCACCATAAATACATGCATCCATTTTCAATTTTTGGAACATCATTTCTCTAGCTAAACACACACACTTACTAGCCTCATGTCTCTCTAAGAACTCCAGCAAAAATCCTCTCAAGAATCACCTTAAACACCACCATAAAAGATCAACAAAAACACTACAAAAATACAACTTTCAATTCAAGTTTATGTCTTAAGTTGCTTCCAATCTTTCATCCAATTTCATCACTCTTTTGGTTCTAGGTTTTTACTCCTCTTTTACAGCAATCTTGTCCAAGTAACTTGAGGTAGTAACTTTGTTCATAACCTTATTCGATTCATATATATATAGCTATCTTATTGTATGGTATACAATTTTAACAACAAAAACATAGTTTGAATGATTTCAAACTTGTTTGCAAACTAAATAGATCCTTCTAACTTAACTTTTAAAATACTTCAAGACCTGTAATATAACTTAAATATATACTAATTTAACAAGGTATAACTTGGTTTTTCAAAGAATACCTTAAAAAAACTGTTTTTATGACGTCGGAGTGCAACCGGGGGCTGTTTTGGGTTGGATAATTAAAAACCATCTTGAACTTTGAATTGGAGGTTTATATTCTGGAAAAATGATATTTCTTATGAATATGTTAACACATAAAAATTTCATGATTTAATTCATAGTATAAGTATTTTTAGAAAAATGGTCATTAAATGATGTTTTTGTAACAAAAATGATTAACTTCATAAGTTTCACCAAAATTTGACCTATGACCTATGATTTCGAATACAAACTAAGGTATTTACAGTTCATATTCTTAAAGAGGGACTCGATCCAAGGAAGTGGAAAGTTGAATCAACGAAAACGGAGTTGTAACGAAGAAATTATGACCAAAACAAAATCGGATATCCAAGACTAGTTTAGCCACGAAAATAATTGGAGAAAATTAAATAAATCACATCTTCCTAAAGTAACATGATATTTTATACATATGTACTCATAATTTAATTTTATATGGTTCAGGATCACCCGTAAACAATACGAGAAGATTAATCATAAGATCCCATGATTGTACGCAACACGTCATTTGACAACACCGGTACTTTATGTATGCAACACGTCATTTGACAACACCGGTACCATGGGTTAAGATTAATCTCGAACAATACATATACGATGGGGGTTTTATTTATTTCATTGGGGGTTTATTAAACAACTAAATATGAACCATTAAAATTGAATTACTAACATCGGACTGCTAACTACGGACTAAGGAATTATTAAAAGTATTAAAAGTATTATAAGTATATATATGTGACGATTGTTTAAAAAGAAAAGGTATTGATATATTATATATGGATAGGTTCGTGATATCAATCGGAGACCAAGTCAAAATTACATATCTTCAAGACAAAAGTGAGTATATAGTCCCACTTTTAAACTCTAAATATTTCGGGATGAGAATACATGTATTTTATGTTTTACACTATGGACACAAGTAACTGAAAAATATATTCTACGTTGAGTTGTACCACTGGCATACTTCCCTGTAGCTTGGTAACTAATATTTACAGCGGTATTGTAAACGCGAATCCTGTTGATAGATCTATAGGGCCTGACAACCCCAACCGGACTGGACGACCAGTATTCAACGGTTGCACAGTACTTCGTTTCGTGACTACACCTTGGTACGGTGTAGTAAGATTTCATAATAAAGGGAATATGCGACGTGATTAAATGTTAAGTATGGTTACCAAGTGCTCAACCACTTAGAATATTTTTATTAAAATGTTTATATATGAAATCTTGTGTTCCATTGTTATAACGCTGCTAGCATCAAACCTATATATCTCACCAACTTTATGTTGACGTTTTAAAGCATGTTATTCTCAGGTATGAATTAAGTCTTCCGCTGTGCATTAGCTCATGTTAAGGATACTACTTGGGACCTTTTAAGCCATGATACAAAGACGTTGCATTCGAGTCATTGGAGTTCAATAGAGAATATAAATAAGTAAATGACAGATTAGGTCATTTGGATATTATGAAATGTTAGACGAAAATGTCAAATATTGATGTAATGATAGTTTGCCTTTTAAGAATAAATGCAACGTTTGTAAAATGTATCATATAGAGGTCAAGTACCTCGCAATGTTATCATATGTTATTGTATTCGTCCCTATGGATTGGGTCGGGTCGTCTCAGTGTTCTTGAGCAAAGTTGGGGCTTTTTGATATAAACAGGTTATGGCTGATTTTTTTCATGAATTGTTGCTAAATTAAGTAGTGTAACATGTTTAGGTAGTTAAATGATCCAAACTTTGAGCCTAAACATGATTTTGAGAATTAAAGTGGACTTTTTCAAGTCTAAAATTCATGAACTTGATTTTTGAGAGATAATGCCATATGAAACTTGTTTAATTGCTAGTAATGATTATTTTGACATGTTATTTGAGTTGAATGCTTATGAACTTGGCGAACATTTTCGTATATGCTTATTTGAAAAAGTGTAGATTTGATGAAAATATGAAAATGAGCTTAAGTTTGATATAAATTGGAAATGTCATTGTAATTATTTTGATTGATGATTTTGCTGACACTAATGCATATTTGGATGCACAAAAATTGTGTTTGATGTGTTTTGTAGACTGAAAGGGGTGAATCTTCATCCCAAGCTCGCAATGCTCCTGCTGAGAGTGTGGAACAACAGGAGGTGGATAACTACTATAAACAAGATATACCTCATCCAGTCATGACATTTTCTGATATGCACTTGGAAGATTTGCACCCGAACCTGAGATTTGACAGACTTTGGATAGATTATCCAAAATACCAAAGGGGTTTGCATACTCTTCATTCTAAAGCTGTTGAGGTACCTAGGGTCATAGAATGGGGACCATTAGAAGCTGTAGAATTGGCCGGGCCAATTAGGGAATTACTTGCACAGAGGTATGGTAATTCTACTTTTAACGATTGGGTACGGTTATTCAACATACGTAGACCTGTATATAAAGTATGGTGTGAAGAATTGTTGTGTAGTATAGAATTAAATGATCGGGTAGCTAGTTTAACCGATCGATCTTTTATTAGATTTTTGTTAGGAGGTTCAATGCGCCACATGTCTTTACTAGACATGGCTCAGGCTTTACGTATATATACGCCTGAGGAGTTAGCATCTGCCGATTGTAGAGGGTTGATACTAAATGGTAGAAAGATAGACGAAAATTTTGATACGCATGGTGTATGGAGTCAAATGACTAGCCATCACCGATTTAAAGGGGGAAATTACTCTTATTTGGATATAGATAGAGCAGAGTTAAGAGTAATTCATAGGTTTTTAGCTAATTCGATTACACAAAGAGGTAAGAATAAGGAAAAGGTAAATGAACAGGATTTATTTTACCATATGTGTATTCGAGACCCACAAAGCGCTGTAAGTATACCTTATTGTGTGGGTTATTATTTATCAGCTATGGTTAGGGGGATGAGACCGCATAGCATAATAGGAGGTGGTATATTTATTACTTTGATTGCTGAATATCTCGGTGTGGATATAAGTCAGGGGGATTACTAATCGAAGAACCAGAACCCCGAGATACAATAGGTTTAAATGTATACCATGGTGCGAAAGTTTTGAAGAGGTGAAATAACGCCACAGTACGATATAATGGTAGACATCCACAGGTTGAGAAAAACCAGCAGCAAGGTAATGTAGGAGGGGGAAATGAAATGGCAGAAATGCAAAGGTTTATAGCTTCACAAGAGTATGAAAATGCTAGACATAGAGCATTTGAAGATTGGCAAGTTCATCAAAACCAAATCATAGCTTATTGCCAACATATAGGTAGAAACTATATTCCTACTCCATCGCCCATATTCCCTCCCTGGTCTATAGAGATTCAACCACCGTATCCTACGTATAACCCAGCCGAAGCATTTTATAGCACCTATGGTTATGCATGGAACCCCTACTGGTATCAGTATCATCTCTAGTCTACTTAGTTTTATTTATTTTGTAATTTGTAATGTTGATACGTTTAATACTTATGTTAATATTGTAATAGTTTTTATAATTTTCTAACTTTTATTCTTAGATTTTAATAATTTTTGAATGTGGGGTAATATACCAAACTTCAAAAATATGTATATATGTTTGCAGTTTATTTTATGTACACAACAGGGTAAAACAACGCATTTTCAAAGACTGGCATTAAGTTCAGCAAAAGCAACTAATTTTGACGACAAGATGCAAAATATATGTGAAATAACAACAAGACGGAATGAACAAATGATATGCACCATTTATCATTCAGCAAGCAAACACAAATATGTTTGGAAACTTTGGTAAAATTTAATCATTTTCACACAAATCACCCTCAATAATTTAAATTGTTACTGATTTCTTGCAAATGAGGGCATTGCAAGATCTTAAGTGCGGGAAGGGGTTAAATTCTTTCGGATTTTAAAATTTTTACTTTATACACTTGGTTATCATTAGAAATACTAGTAAAGTAGTAGTTGTATTAGAATCTAGTGCTCTCTGATAATAAAGAACAGCCCTAGTCTTATATACTGACTACCCAATTCTAGTAAAATTTTTCAAAATTTTCAACTAAATGAACTCAAAATCATGTTTATACATATTTATGAACGATAAAACTAGGTTTTAACACCGAAATTATTGTTACCTCGGAAAGAACATAAATTGAGAAACAAACCAAAATGTTAAAATTCATTTAAAATGGAATAGAGGACAATAAAAAGGAAAATAAAAGCCAAGTGTGGGAAAATTTACCAAGATATTTTAAACATATGTCACATATTTCTGTACAAATAACTGAAAATACTTTTGCTTTGGACTAAACTAAAAAGTTTTACCTGATTTACTGTAAGAAAGATGGATCTACACGATGAATCAATTCCATCATTAAAAGGAAGTAAAGTCTTCCGAAAAAGAAACGCGCTTCTTGATTTAGGTCAGGAAGTTGTCGTCCAGACCAGCTGTAGGTTGACGAAAAATCTAAAAAAGTCATCACTAAAATCAGCAGGAAATCCACGGACCTCAGCATTAAACAGGGTCGCCAAGTGGTCAGATTTATCCTAACCATGAGAAGGATTTATCTCGTACAATGGGGGGGCACCGTGCAAATTAGCTGGATAAGACTAATGAATCAGATCCCTAGAAAGGATAATCTCTTTAAAAGATCAAAAATCAGCTTTTAAACCTGATATTACTCAATCCTTGAGATTGACCTTAAAGATTGAGAATTACAAACTCATGGAATTCAATGATATCTAAACTCGAGCCTGAACGAGAAAATATTTTGATCAAAATTACAAACCAATTTGTTTTCTAAAAACCCATTTTCAATGCGTTCATTACCATTGAACGTAAAATCCTAGGAATTCACCTGGAATTCATTAGGTCACCTGAACTAAATCGGGTTTCAACCGTAAGAACGGTGGTTGCATAGCATGGTCAAAGACAGGACCTTGTACCAGACCGACAAATTAAAAGGGTGAGCTTTACTATTGCTCCTACAAAGGATAGTAATTGCGTCCGACACGTTATAGACCATAATTAAAAGCATGTCAGGGGACATTGCCTTAACAGTTGCTTGTTCAACGCTTTCCTTTACAACCGGACGGTAGTTTACCGAAAGGTAATATATGGGACAAGTAAACTGGACGTGTTGCTTTCCAAATACAAGGTTAGCAAGTGGGTGACACAAAACCATAAGTTTTGAGATAAAATTTTCAAATCTGAAACCCACCAAACCCACAAAAAGAATTTGCAAACACCGGTAAAGGGTTATTCCGGAAAACTTATCTTGGGTAAAAACTAGATTTAATTTTCAAAAGATCAACTGTTTTCATAAAGATCCAATTTCCTTAATGGATCTAAATTTTTATAGTCATGTGGGACTGTAAACCATATCGTTACTACCATTGTTTATACCGCCGTATAGAAATCACTGATGTACAAAGTGTGAAGAATAAAGAAGTGATTCTAGTATTTCAAGACTATATTGCTTGAGGACAAGCAACGCTCAAGTGTGGGAATATTTGATAATGCTAAAAACGAACATATATTTCATAGCATTATTCCCCAAGAAAGACAAGCTTTTAGTTGCAATTGTTCTATTTACAAGTGATATTTGTTTAAATAATAAAAGGTGAAGACAAAAGACAGATTCGACGAATTGAAGACGCAAAGGTCCAAAAAGCTCAAAAGTACAAAATACAATCAAAGTGGTTCCAATTATTGATAAGAAACGTCTCTAAATTACAAGAGTACAAGATTCAAAACGTAAAGTACAAGATAGGATGTTCGAAAATCCGGAACCGGGACCAGAGTCAACTCTCAACGCTCGACGCAACGGACTAAAAATTACAAGTCAACTATGCACATGAATATAATATAATATATAAATAATTCTTAAAAATTATATATATATTATATTAATATTTAAAATCGTCGGCAAGAAAGAAGCCAAAGCTGGTGAGCTGGAATTTCAAATTCCGCGACTCGCGGAGTTTGAAGGAAAAAAATGCCGCGAGTCGCGGAGTTCCCTGTGACAACCCGGAAATTTCCAACCAAATTTAAACTTTAATCTTTATATGTTTCCGACACGATAAGCAATATTTGTTAAGTTAAATTGCAAGAATTTTAAACTATGTTCATACATTCATTCAACCTCGACCATGTTCCAACAATTCACGAACCATTAAACGAATATGATTATATATGTATATGTGTATATATATTATAACTTGAAACGTAAACAAAATATTAGATTAAATACTTTATATGATTGTATCTGTTTCAAAATATTTATCAATGGAATTAGAAGATAAGATCAAATGATTGAATTATCAGATATATTGAATTATGATTACAAGTCTCTGTTGAAAGGCCCACGTTGATTTGAGAAATCTTTCCGTTTTAACAATATTCTGAAAATGGTAAAGTGATTTATAAATAAGAACAAATTGTCAATCATTGAGAACTAGACAAAGGATAGTGGAAGATTGAATCTCATAAAGACTCGATTGATCTATTTAGTTTCAAACGTACAAAAACGTTTTCAGTTTAAAAAGAACTTTATTATTAAAACGTATATAACTTTTATAAATATCTAGAACCACTTTTGACAACTCATTACTTAACTAGTATGATAAAGATAACGATATTTATATTTTATTTTATTAAATATATATAACGATTTAAATTAATATTATATATATTTATACGCGTATTATATGTAAATAGTTTTATACTTTTACTATACTTAAACTTTACCTTTACTTTATTTTTACTTTACTTTAACTTTAATAATTCACTTTAATAATTCATACTTTAATAATTCACTTTAATAATTCATACTTTAATAATTCACTTTAATAATTCATACTTTAATAATTCACTTTAATAATTCATACTTTAATAATTCACTTTAATAATTCAAAAATCTATTATAAATAGAATTCAATAGGTTTCATTATTTCATAGAAACTTGAAAATATTTTTCTCTAAACTCTCTCAATCGATTTACATATATATATATATATATATTTACTTCGTATTATTTCAAGATATTATTAGTATACATAAAATATTACGACGGAGTGCTGTCCGAGTGATTTCGAAATTGTTTTTCGAGTAGGATAGGATTAAGGAAATTATGGGTTATAGCTATGGAGGTGATTGAGTATGGTTCATGGGTATGCTCGTGAGGTTAATATAGTGTTTATCATTTCCGTTGCGTCTGCGTACCTTTCCTGCAATATTGAATCTCAATATTGATACGTGAGTAATCATAATTTAACTTTTACATACTAATAGTGTATCCCTGACTAGTGCTCGAGTATTTAGGATTATGCATGCTTGTACTTTTGATATTGCCCTTAGACAGGTTAGGTTGAATATTGAATTAGTTACACTTACGGTTGAGATAAGGTATAAGATATGCATGTCCTTGGAAAGCTAGCGAAAAATTAAGGACTTTTCCTTTAGATATCGAATGGTTTCGATGAACGGATTAGAAGTTATAATCAATTGAATTTTTGATATTTTTATTAAAAATGATTATTATTATCGTCGTTTTTATCGTCGTTCTAGTTTTATCTTATTATTATCATTATTATTATCTTTATCAATAAAAGGGATTTATCATTAAAAATTGTTATTTTTTTTATTATTACTATCGTTATTATCGTTAAAGTTATAATTAGTATTATTATTATTATTATCCAATTATTATTATTATTATTATTAGTATTATTACTATTATTATTATTATTATTATTATCATTATTAATATATATATATATATATCATTATTTAAAAATAGATATTGTCATTGTTATTATTATTATTACTATATTATCATTAAGATAATTATTAGTATTATCGTTAAAAATGTTATAGTAACTATCATTATTAATATTAGTGTAATTAAAACAAATATTTGTAACACCTAATTATTTTGATTACTATTATTATCATTATTATGAACACGATATAAAAGACGATTAAAAGCTATTAAACGAAACGATTAGGAAATAATGAGTAAGGGTATCATGATGAAATTAAAATATTATAAGATATTGATTTAGATAAAATTATCGTTCTTATTATTTTTATCATTACTATTATTATTAAAAATATCGTTAGTATTAAAACTATCATTTTAACAAAAATTATCATTTTAATAGAAATGTCATTGTTACTATAAAATATCATTATTATTATTATTTTAAATAGAATTATTATTTTAAAGATAATATTAAAAATTATCGTAAATATTAAAGTTATCATAATTAGAATTATCGTTTTATCATAATGTCATCTTAGTAATTATAAATATTGATATTTTTATAATAATAATTATTATTACAAAATAATACAACTTTTACTTACTATCATTATAGATATTATATTATCAAATAAATATGTGATACAAACATATTTTACTACGTGTAATAACTTACTTTAATAATACCTATCATATTATATTTATGATATTAAATGAACCCTATAAATTTTATTACTTAATATATATAAAAGTATATTATATTATATAAATTTAATATAAAATTTTATTTATTAATAAATAAATTATATTATTTACTCTAATAAATCTTTTAAAAATATTTAAAAATATAAAACGACGATATTTAAACTATATATTAATCATGTATAGATTTTTGGAAATTATTTTGAGTCAAATTTACTTTTGTTGACTTTTGCATATTAGTCTCGAGCATTAGGATTGTGGTACACTATGACTTGGCCTAATTTGTTAGACAAATATTGACCAACACAAAATTATATATAATTAATTTAGGTTCGTGAATCCGAGGCCAACCTTGCACTTGTTCAACGACGTTATATGTATTTTTACTACGAAATACCGTATGGTGAGTTTCATTTGCCTTTTTACCCTTTATATTTTTGGGCTGAGAATACATGCGCTGCTTTTATAACTGTTTTACGAAATAGACACGAGTAATCAAAACTACATTATATGGTTGAATTATCGAAATCGAATATGCCCCTTTTTATTAAGTCTGGTAATCTAAGAATTAGGGAATAGACACCCTAATTGACGCGAATCCTAAAGATAGATCTATTGGGCCTAACAAACCCCATCCAAAGTACCGGATGCTTTAGTACTTCGAAATTATATCATGTCCGAAGGAGGATCCCGAAATGATAGGGGATATTCTTATATGTATCTAGTTAATGTCGATTACCAGGTGTTCACCATATGAATGATTATTTTTTTTCTCTATGCATGGGACGTATATTTATGAGAACTGGAAATGAAATTCTTGTGGTCTATTAAAATGATGGAAATAAATGATTATGATAAACTAATGAACTCACCAACCTTTTGGTTGACACTTTAAAGCATGTTTATTCTCAGGTGTTAAAGAAATCTTCCGCTGTGCATTTGCTCATTTTAAAGATATTACTTGGAGTCTTTCATAGCATATTTCGAAGAACGTTACATTCGAGTCATTGAGTTCATCAAAGAGTATTATTAAATCAATTTATAGTTGGATAGTGGATATTATGAAATGGTATGCATGCCTGTCAATTTTCGATGTAAAGAAATTTTGTCTTTTAAAAACGAATGCAATGTTTGTAAAATGTATCATATAGAGGTTAAATACCTCGCAATGTAATCAACTATTGTGAATCGTTTATAATGTATATGAACGGGTCATTTCAGTTGGTATCAGAGCGGTGGTCTTAGCGAACCAGGTCTGCATTAATGTGTCTAACTGATAAGTCGATAGGATGCATTAGTGAGTCTGGACTTCGACCGTGTCTGCATGTCAAAAGTTTTGGTTATCATTTTGTGTCAAAAATTAACTACTTATAATCCTCAGGAAATTACCTGCTTATCATTTTTAGTCTAAGACACGTCTTGCTGCATTGATTGCATGAATAGTGTATAGACAAAAATTCATATCTTAGCATATCTGCTAAATCATATCTTATCGTATCTGTTACTTTAAAATTTGCCTGACATATCCCGCAAAGTCCTCCGTAATCGACGAAATCTTTTGATCTATATATATATATATATATATATATATATATATATATATATATATATATATATATATATATATATATATATATTCTATGTAATTAGAATACCATCCGTTAGCCAAAATCATTTCATATCGGAAAAAAAAATCCTTTATCCAATCGTACGAAATGGAATTCGTCATCAGTTCATGTCACTCAGATTCCGAAATGGAATCCCATTCAAGCTCCGAAAGCAGTGTGACCGGAATAGATCAACCAATCAGTCATCACCTATTCTGGATGAATTGGGGATGGGTTCGTAGCCTCCTCAATCATTGGAGACAAGAAGAAGGTGATCCCTTCCATCCACCACATTGCCCTCTTGACGAAGAACCTGAAGCACTTACCGGCGAACCTGTCCGAAACACCATTTTCTCGCTCATTTCCAGAGTATCTCGTCACGATTATATATTACATCAAATTTTAGATTTTATTTATCCGCTCGTCCGAACCGACAATCACCCCGGTGTAATAGAAGAAGTCAACGAGCTTCGCGCTCGGGTAGTGGCTTTGGAGAATATGGTGCAGAGATTACAAACACCAGCAGCAGCATCAGCAGCATAACCAGTACCACCATCATCAACGCCAACAGTACCATTACCACCTCCAACCACAACCGCGTCATAAACCTCAACTTCACAATCTGTCCCACGAGCATCAACGTCATACGCACCATAGATACCAAGGAGTACCAACAACAATAACTGATCAAGTATTAATTCATAACTTCATTGGAGAAACATTCCGCGGCGATTATGTAATCTCTAAAGTCTTAGAGATTATCTAATCTAGCCCTAACCATAAATCAGTTAAGCGAACCAAAATGATAGAAGGAAGAGTAGAAACCCTGACAAAAATGGTGTGTGATTAACAAGCTAAACTTGCTTTACCGACAGCATCAACAGTACCGTCAGCGTTACCAGCATCGTCAGTACAGTCAACATCCGAATCAACAAAACCGATAACATCACAAACTCCGTCAGTTCTAGAATCACTGTGGACATCATTACGAATCAATAACGTGTATATTGTATCAACGAGTTATGAAGAATTAACTCATTCCCTCTGAAGAAATTATATGTATATTATATTTATATATATATATATATATATATATATATATATATATATATATATATATATATATATATATATATATATATATATATATATATATATATATATATATATATATATATATATATATATATATATATTGAAATAAATCTTTCCGTGCTAAGCTATTGTGTGTGAATCTTAACTACTCGGTTAATTCATATTACAATTATGCAATAATGTACGTCCTTCGGCCGCAACTTAACCAGCGTTAACTACAATCTCTGTCGCAATTCAACAAATTCCAATTCATAATAAATCAAGTATATATTTGATTTTACACTTTCATCATCGATGTACCCGAAACTTTTCAGATAACATCATTCGTACTTTGCGAAATTCACAAGAATTCCACGAACCGAACATCATACATCAACAAATAACGAAGTATTGATTCATAATTTCAATGTCATTAAAGAAATACTGCGTAAAAGTTATGTACTTTTTAAAGCCTTTAGGGATTATTCAATTCTAGTTTCAACCGTAAATTAAATGAGTTTAATTTAACATTAACTCATTAAATCTATGTTACATCTGAAGAAAATATACATATATATATTTTCATAAAGACTGTAATAAAATTCTTTTGTACAAAATATTAATTGTGAATTTTTTTATAACGGGTAGGTAATACCCGAGAGATATATAAATTCACAATTAATATGTTACATTCTTCGAATCTGATTCAGCAAATCATCCACTATACTCCCTACTTTCACAACAATATACATTCTTTTATAGAAATCAAAACAACCATTCTCATTCAAAATTTAATTACATATTCTGATTTTGAAATCTCAAAATTCAACTTGAGATATGACCAAAATCATCACTCTTAGATCCTTACATCTTTCACAAGCTATATTTTGACTTCAAAACTGTGTTAGAACATCAAATGTATGTTAACGATTACAATCTGTGTTCAAACCCTTCAAAAATTCTGAAGACACTTCGAATGATGAGCAATCGAGATGATGATCCAACCACATGTTACCCACAGTTATGTATCCGAAAAACTCTTGAAACAAAATTAAAAGTTTAAACAACGTATCCGCGTCAGATTCTTTGGCATTTATTAGCAAAAATAACTTTGCGACTCCTATTCAAAGTAGCCAGTTTTGTCACAGCTCCAGCAAGTCAACTTCAACTTTTCAGTCAGACTAACCTTATTATAACCTTGAGATATACACCTTCGTTACCAGGAAACCTTTTACATTCCACCACATTATTAGCAGATGTACCAACAACTTCATTACCCTTTGACTTTAGACTCTCCAAAAAGTCATTATAATTATTCATTGAAACCCCATCATTTACTCATTCGCATCTTGTAATGAGAATTGCCATACGAATCATTGGGAATTAGCAATCAGTATTTTGAAATCTCGCAGGATGTCTACGCCGACAGTTATATGTGTATATATAACGTCTATCTTCTGGACTTAATTTGAATATGAAGTTTCTGAAAAACACTCCGAACTACGAATTGGTTCTCCGAAAATGGAAAAAAAAATGCTGATGAAGCAGCAAAAACTATAAACGACTTTAAACGGTAAAAGCTGGATGATAATGATGAAGTGTGTTGGCAAAGCGCAGAAAAAGAGAAGTTTTGGAACTAGAAAATGGATTGAGCAAAGTAGGAAGGAGGCTGTGGACAAATTACAAAGACTGAACCTGACTTCAAAGGATCCAAATGATTCAGTACCTGCTGAAGTCATTAACGAATACCTTGCTCCTGACTCTAAACCCCTGCGGACAATATTCTTCATCATCCTCTGATATTAGAAATTCTAAAATATCATCATATCTTTCATTATAAATATCCTCCATATTTCTGAAGATATTTTCTTAATTTTTCTTATTTGAAATCATTTACCTCTTCGCGCTATTTGTATTACATCATAAAAGAAACTATTTTAGTTTCAAAATTCTGAAACATTCAAGTTTAAAATAGGAATATTTTGAAGTAATGTTGGGAACTGAAGCATGAATTAGTATAATATAATGACACTTGATCAATGTGATTATATTACAGTAAGTCATGCTGAGTTTCTAAATGGAACGTGATGATTCACAGATCATAACATCATCATGTGCCATGTTATACGACTCTTGTATTCTATTTAACCTCTAAAATATCAAGAAAATATTTCTTGATGATTCGGCCTTTTCCAAGGTATTCTAGTAATTTGACAAGTCAAGATTGTGCCATCACAATTTCCTTCCTAGAACATTAACAATGTTCATTCCGAAATTCATATCTGTGAATTATGGACCATTACAAGCGGTGCTTAATCGCAAGAAGAAGAAACGAAAGGACAAAACTCCGAAATAGAAATTGGGGTATAAATTGCAGCAAATAAAAGAGAGCATTAACTGTGAATGATAATGATTATAGAAGACAGAAGCAGAGACTTTGAAATATAAGGGAACATATAAAGCCCAACGACAAACCAGAAATTATATACCATATATATCGATGCATATAGCAATATAAAGACATGGGAGAACTAGAAACACTATAAACCAAGAGTATAGTAGAAGTAAATAGATTCTTCCAGCGGTAGATGAAAAAGAAGAATGACCGATATGAAAGTTAGAAGTATATCGAGAATCAGAACTGGATGGAGCATATTGAAGAATACTTTAAAATATGAGTTGAGGGGGAAAGAATAGAAGGTGATGAAACATGACTAGGAACTTAGAAATCAATAGATTTAACTCACACAATGGCGGAATAAGTGAATCAAACCCTCTAGTGAATAGGTTAAGTTTTTTTTTTGATTAATTTAATCAAACCACAACTAAATCAAGTGTGATTAGATCAACACCTAGAGCTATTATTCACCACCTGGGTGATTTGGACTGAGAGAGAATCGAAAGAGCTCACTAGATCTGAGTGTGTGTAACAAATGAGAGGCTTAACCTAAAATGAAGAACATAAGACTTTATATACCCCTGCTGTTGACTCACCCATACGATTCATTCATCACACGTACGAGTTGGCTTCATCAGCCGTACGAGTGATCACTCACTTGTGTCTTCTCATTTAGGTTGTAATTGTGACTTAGCTCAGCATCAACTGTGCGTATGAGCCTGTCAGCCGTACTAGTGATGCTTCACTCATACGTCTGACTAAGTCTAACATAGTCAAACATCTAAATCTCGTTCCTGCAGTTCCTGTAACCACATACAAACACGGATAGGATAATAACGAGCAATCATGGTGGCCTGTAAACTGTTGTACCTGCAATGGACGTGGGTAGATGTCTAGGGACTTGCATAAAATGCATCAACAGAAGGTGTGAGTTGTAAGGAAACGAAGAAGGTGAATTTATAAGAAAATCTCCAACAGAACAATTAAAATGGACGATCGCATTTAAAGCGGATCCTAATTCCCTTGATTACCGGAGAGTCAAATCTTATTAAGAAGATTTTCTTCAAATTCCTTGAAATCTGGGAATCAATCATATCTACGTCAAATGATAAGATGAATCTACACTTACTCATTTCACTCTTCTATGTTAGCTTCATTCGTACTCTTCATATAAATGGATTGTTTATCCAAATTATTCGCTGATGATAAAACTCTAATTTTTAGCCCGTATGCATCATGAAAACATACTTATTATCATTCACGACCTTTCCACTCAAATTTCGGGACGAAATTTCTTTAACGGGTAGGTACTGTGACAACCCGGAAATTTCCAACCAAATTTAAACTTTAATCTTTATATGTTTCCGACACGATAAGCAATATTTGTTAAGTTAAATTGCAAGAATTTTAAACTATGTTCATACATTCATTCAACCTCGACCATGTTCCAACAATTCACGAACCATTAAACGAATATGATTATATATGTATATGTGTATATATATTATAACTTGAAACGTAAACAAAATATTAGCTTAAATACTTTATATGATTGTATCTGTTTCAAAATATTTATCAATGGAATTAGAAGATAAGATCAAATGATTAAATTATCAGATATATTGAATTATGATTACAAGTCTCTGTTGAAAGGCCCACGTTGATTTGAGAAATCTTTCCGTTTTAACAATATTCTGAAAATGGTAAAGTGATTTATAAATAAGAACAAATTGTCAATCATTGAGAACTAGACAAAGGATAGTGGAAGATTGAATCTCATAAAGACTCGATTGATCTATTTAGTTTCAAACGTACAAAAACGTTTTCAGTTTAAAAAGAACTTCATTATTAAAACGTATATAACTTTTATAAATATCTAGAACCACTTTTGACAACTCATTACTTAACTAGTATGATAAAGATAACGATATTTATATTTTATTTTATTAAATATATATAACGATTTAAATTAATATTATATATATTTATACACGTATTATACGTACATAGTTTTATACTTTTACTATACTTAAACTTTACCTTTACTTTATTTTTACTTTACTTTAACTTTAATAATTCACTTTAATAATTCATACTTTAATAATTCACTTTAATAATTCATACTTTAATAATTCACTTTAATAATTCATACTTTAATAATTCACTTTAATAATTCATACTTTAATAATTCACTTTAATAATTCAAAAATCTATTATAAATAGAATTCAATAGGTTTCATTATTTCATAGAAACTTGAAAATATTTTTCTCTAATCTCTCTCAATCGAGTTACATATATATATATATATTTACTCCGTATTATTTCAAGATATTATTAGTATACATAAAATATTACGACGGAGTGCTGTCCGAGTGATTTCGAAATTGTTTTTCGAGTAGGATAGGATTAAGGAAATTATGGGTTATAGCTATGGAGGTGATTGAGTATGGTTCATGGGTATGCTCGTGAGGTCAATATAGTGTTTATCATTTCCGTTGCGTCTACGTACCTTTCCTGCAATATTGAATCTCAATATTGATACGTGAGTACTCATAATTTAACTTTTACATACTAATAGTGTATCCCTGACTAGTGCTCGAGTATTTAGGATTATGCATGCTTGTACTTTTGATATTGCCCTTAGACAGGTTAGGTTGAATATTGAATTAGTTACACTTACGGTTGAGATAAGGTATAAGATATGCATGTCCTTGGAAAGCTAGCGAAAAATTAAGGACTTTTCCTTTAGATATCGAATGGTTTCGATGAACGTATTAGAAGTTATAATCAATTGAATTTTCGATATTTTTATTAAAAATGATTATTATTATCGTCATTTTTATCGTCGTTCTAGTTTTATCTTATTATTATCATTATTATTATCTTTATCAATAAAAGGGATTTATCATTAAAAATTGTTATTTTTTTATTATTACTATCGTTATTATCGTTAAAGTTATAATTAGTATTATTATTATTATCCAATTATTATTATTATTATTATTAGTATTATTATTATTATTAGTATTATTATTATTATCATTATTAATATATATATCATTATTTAAAAATAGATATTGTCATTGTTATTATTATTATTACTATATTATCATTAAGATAATTATTAGTATTATCGTTAAAAATGTTATAGTAACTATCATTATTAATATTAGTGTAATTAAAACAAATATTTGTAACACCTAATTATTTTGATTACTATTATTATCATTATTATGAACACGATATAAAAGATGATTAAAAGCTATTAAACGAAACGATTAGGAAATAATGAGTAAGGGTATCATGATGAAATTAAAATATTATAAGATATTGATTTAGATAAAATTATCGTTCTTATTATTTTTATCATTACTATTATTATTAAAAATATCGTTAGTATTAAAACTATCATTTTAACAAAAATTATCATTTTAATAGAAATGTCATTGTTACTATAAAATATCATCATTATTATTATTTTAAATAGAATTATTATTTTAAAGATAATATTAAAAATTATCGTAAATATTAAAGTTATCATAATTAGAATTATCGTTTTATCATAATGTCATCTTAGTAATTATAAATATTGATATTTTTATAATAATAATTATTATTACAAAATAATATAACTTTTACTTACTATCATTATAGATATTATTTTATCAAATAAATATGTGATACAAACATATTTTACTACGTGTAATAACTTACTTTAATAATACCTATCATATTATCTTTATGATATTAAATGAACCCTATAAATTTTATTACTTAATATATATAAAAGTATATTATATTATATAAATTTAATATAAAATTTTATTTATTAATAAATAAATTATATTATTTACTCTAATAAATCTTTTAAAAATATTTAAAAATATAAAACGACGATATTTAAACTATATATTAATCATGTATAGATTTTTGGAAATTATTTTGAGTCAAATTTACTTTTGTTGACTTTTGCATATTAGTCTCGAGCATTAGGATTGTGGTACACTATGACTTGGCCTAATTTGTTAGACAAATATTGACCAACACATAATTATATATAATTAATTTAGGTTCGTGAATCCGAGGCCAACCTTGCACTTGTTCAACGACGTTATATGTATTTTTACTACGAAATACAGTATGGTGAGTTTCATTTGCCTTTTTACCCTTTATATTTTTGGGCTGAGAATACATGCGCTACTTTTATAACTGTTTTACGAAATAGACACGAGTAATCAAAACTACATTATATGGTTGAATTATCGAAATCGAATATGCCCCTTTTTATTAAGTCTGGTAATCTAAGAATTAGGGAACAGACACCCTAATTGACGCGAATCCTATAGATAGATCTATTGGGCCTAACAAACCCCATCCAAAGTACCGGATGCTTTAGTACTTCGAAATTATATCATGTCCGAAGGAGGATCCCGGAATGATAGGGGATATTCTTATATGTATCTAGTTAATGTCGGTTACCAGGTGTTCACCATATGAATGATTATTTTTTGTCTCTATGCATGGGACGTATATTTATGAGAACTGGAAATGAAATTCTTGTGGTCTATTAAAATGATGGAAATAAATGATTATGATAAACTAATGAACTCACCAACCTTTTGGTTGACACTTTAAAGCATGTTTATTCTCAGGTGTTAAAGAAATCTTCCGCTGTGCATTTGCTCATTTTAAAGATATTACTTGGAGTCTTTCATAGCATATTTCGAAGAACGTTGCATTCGAGTCATTGAGTTCATCAAAGATTATTATTAAATCAATTTATAGTTGGATAGTGGATATTATGAAATGGTATGCATGCCTGTCAATTTTCGATGTAAAGAAATTTTGTCTTTTAAAAACGAATGCAATATTTGTAAAATGTATCATATAGAGGTCAAATACCTCGCAATGTAATCAACTATTGTGAATCGTTTATAATGTATATGAACGGGTCATTTCATTCCCCTGGACTCAATTCCCTATAAAAGCAAACGCAGTTTGATCGCAAAATCCATCCAATATATCTCTCTCTCAATATATACGTAAATATATATATATATATATATATATAATTTATATTTTAATTTTAATTTTAAATTTTAAATCCTAATAATAAGGGTATGTTAGCAAATGTTGTAAGGGTGTAAGTCAAAATTATGTCCGTGTAACGCTACGCTATTTTTAATCATTGTAAGTTATGTTCAACCTTTTTAATTTAATGTCTCGTAGCTAAGTTATTATTATGCTTATTTAATCCGAAGTAATCATGATGTTGGGCTAATTACTAAAATTGGGTAATTGGGCTTTGTACCATAATTGGGGTTTGGACAAAAGAACGACACTTGTGGAAATTAGACTATGGGCTATTAATGGGCTTTATATTTGTTTAACTAAATGATAGTTTGTTAATGTTAATATAAAGATTTATAATTGGACGTCCCTATAAATAACCATATACACTCAATCGGACACGATGGGCGGGATATTTATATGTACGAATAATCGTTCATTTAGCCGGACACGGGAATGGATTAATAGCCACTAGAAATATTAAAACAGGGGTGAAATTATGTACAAGGACACTTGGCATAATTGATAACAAAGTATTAAAACCTTGGGTTACACTCAGTCGACATCCTGGTGTAATTATTGAACAAAGTATTAAAATCTTGTTATAGTTTAAGTCCCCAATTAGTTGGAATATTTAAACTTCGGGTATAAGGATAATTTGACGAGGACACTCGCACTTTATATTTATGACTGATGGACTGTTATGGACAAAAACCAGACGGACATATTAAATAATCCAGGATAAAGGACAATTAACCCATGGGCATAAAACTAAAATCAACACGTCAAACATCATGATTACGGAAGTTTAAATAAGCATAATTCTTTTATTTCATATTTAATTTCCTTTATTTTATATTTAATTGCACTTCTAATTATCGCATTTGTATTGTTATTGTATTTAATTGCACTTTTAATTATCGTACTTTTTAATTATCGCAAGTTTATTTTATCACACTTTCATTTATCGCAATTTCATTATCGTTATTTACTTTACGCTTTAAATTAAGTCTTGTATTTATTTGTTATTTTACATTTGGTTTTAACTCCGACTAAAGTTTTAAAATCGACAAACCGGTCATTAAACGGTAAAAACCCCCCTTTATAATAATAATATTACTTATATATATATTTGTATTTTTATAAAAGTAAACTAATATAGCGTTAAGCTTTGTTTAAAGATTTTCCCTGTAGAACGAACCGGACTTACTAAAAACTACACTACTGTACGATTAGGTACACTGCCTATAAGTGTTGTAGCAAGGTTTAAGTATATCCATTCTATAAATAAATAAATATCTTGTGTAAAATTGTATCGTATTTAATAGTATTTCCTGCTAAAATTTAAAGCTATTTTATATACCCCTTAGCTTTAACATCAATACACTTATAATTTACTTACATAATTAATTACACACAATTGTTCGTGAATCAACGGGCATAGCCAAAGGTCAACTGCATCCATGAAAAAAAAATAGTTCAAACATTTTGAGATTCGATTAAATAGACTTTGATTAGCATGTCGAGATCATATAAAGATTAAGTTTAAATTTGGTCGAAAATTCTCGGGTCGTCACAGTACACATTGGACCGAACTCACCCAAGGACTATCCGAAATTGGGTAAATAAGACCCGCATCAAGGAGTTTGACAATCTTCTTTTTAACGACTTCTTGCATATTAGGGTTCAGTCGCCTTTGTCTTTGTACACATGGCTTATAGTTATCTTCCATTAATATCTTATGTGTACAATAAGAGGGACTTATACCCTTGATGTCATGAGTTTTCCATGCTAGAGCCGGTTTATGTGCTTTTAACATGGAAACAAGTTTAGACTTCTCACTTACAGAGAGTTCGGATGAAATGATAACCGGGAGAGTAGAATCCTCTTGAAGGTAAGCATATTCCAAGTGACTTGGAAGTGGCTTTAGTTCTAAAATGGGAGGTTCTTCAATCGATGTTTTACATCGGTACTCATTTTCTAAATCCAACTTTCGGTATTCTTCATCATTTGGCTCATAACCGTTAGTTATCAAGGTGGTCAACATCTCCACTTCTTTCACCATGTTCTCTTCATCACCTTCTGCCAAAATGCATTCTCCCGAACCTTGCAATTCTATAAATTCCTGCAACAACTCTGAATACGTGTCTACAGTTTGCAAATAATAACATTTATCATCAGTAGACTCGGGGTATTGCAAGGCATGGTCAACGGAAAAGGTAACCTTAATATCCTCAATGCTAAGGGTTAATTTCTGCCCATGAACATCTATCATAGCTCTAGCGGTATTGAGGAAAGGTCGACCCAATATAAGAGGCACACATGTGTCCTCTTCCATGTCCAAAATTACAAAATCGGCCGGAAATACTAGGGTACCCACTTTTACTAACATATTCTCTAAAATTCCATGAGGTAATTTAACAGAGCAGTCCGCTAGTTGAATTGCCCTTCGGGTTGGTTTTAGTACCCCGGGGACTAGCTTAACATATAATGAATAAGGCATTAAATTTATGCTAGCCCCTAAATCTGCTAATGCTTTAATGCATTCCAAATCTCCTAGGAGACATGGTATGGTAAAACTCCCAGGATCTGCTAACTTCTTTGGTATTTTGTTCATCAAAATTGCGGAACAATTAGCATTCATGGTGACGGATGAAAGTTCCTCCATTTTCTTCCGATTAGTAAGTAAGTCTTTTAAGAACTTAGCATACTTGGGCATACCTGAAATCACATCAATGAAAGGCATATTTATGTTAATTTGTTTAAACATATCTAGAAATTTTGACCTTTTGGCTTCGAGCCTTTCTTGTTGTTGTTTCCTTGGGTATGGGAGCGGTGGTTGATATGGCTTCACTACGGGTTTCTCACGTTCTTCCTTCTCAACCACTTGTTCCAGCGCCTTAACCGGTTCATCATTTTTGTTCAACAGAACACTGAAATCAGAATCTTCGGGCATTCTTGGAGCTTCGTGTGACGACCAGAAAATTTTTGACCAAATTTAAACTTAATCTTTATATAATATGCGACATGATAAACAAAGTCTGTAATAATGAAGTCTCAAAAACTTTGAACTGTGTTCATGTGTACATCTGACCATTGACTATTCCCGACGATTCACGAACAATTGTTTGTAAATAAATATGTATATATTATATATCAAAGTAAAGATATTTGATAATTGGAAATAATAAAAATTAGTTTAAATTAAATATGAAAAAAACAAAATACTAATCCCCCATCTCATCTTAATAGTCATGTTTTGACTTTATAATTTTTTCCTTTCCAACTTTGACGTTAAGTATGTTTTGTGGTATTAAATATTATTCGATAAAAGTTATATCAAGGGATTGGTTATTGAATATATTTTTACCGACGTTCTTCAAGTATCTTATAATACAAAAGTAATAATTTAAAGTAATATGAGACGGAGGAAGTACAAAAATATATCGAGTCACACTACTGTAATGAACCCATTATGATTAAATGTACGCCCACATAATAAATTAAATTTAACTTCTAACATGAATGTTATATTCACAAATGTTATATCAATATTTATTTCGTTGGAAATGGATATAGTTGATTCACTGTGCTCAAAGTTAATCATGTGATACCGTTTTGTTTTCTGTCCACTATCGGTATTAATATATATTATATATCTATAGGTGTGAGCTGTGAACAAGTTGTAAAATTGTGTGATTCACGAATTCGTACTGTGTAAAATTGATATAATGATTGAGTGATTGATTAATTAAAATACTACTCTACTAAGTGTGATTGGCTTCTCTATAATTAAAATTATACGGAGTAATAGAATGATATTTATCCATTCCCCACAAAAATCCACTAACTATCTATAAACTATCTAATTCTGTTTCTTCTTTAACTTCAACCAAAAGCTACAATGAGCTTACACCACCTTGATCACACTAGGACAATCACCACCATACAAACCATAATAAAGTTGCAATATTTATGCTTCTGTTTTTAATCGATTACCATCTCAAACACCTTCACAAACAAGACTGTAACCATTATCTAAACACTTGAAAATTTTCTTTTTCTGTTTTCGTTTACCAACCAACCACCACCATTATCACCAAACCCAATACATGCGTGAATGTTACTGCTGCTAATTTCATTCTTATTTCGTTCATGAACCAACACAATGCGAACCTCAACTATAACCAAGACAAACCACAATCAAATACTAGAACCAACCATGATCTTCACTCTCAACCTTCATCTTCTATCATAAAAGTCATATATATATATATATATATATATATATATATATATATATATATATATATATATATATATATATATATATATATATATATATATATATATATATATATATATATATATATATATATATATATATATGCAAGTATTACATAGAGTTAAGCAACCACTCACCTATCTTCTATCTATATCTCCTATATACATGAACTCATGTAGAACAACAAGCTCGATCATACCACTCTCGAGAACCCATAACCTTCTTCTCCACCACTACCCTAACCGGAATCGCATTGCTATTACTCAAACAAGCATGAAACGTATGCTTGCATATTCGTCCCCACCAACTTGCACCACCCTCACCATTGTTTTCTCTCTCTCATCCTTCCTTCTTTCCTTCTTCGTGAACTTAACACCACTCTCCCAATTACTGTTGCAACTCCTAATCAGTATTTTTGTTTTAAAATCCTAACAAATAGCCACCTGCATTTTTTCATGTTGCTACTACTACAAACCGAATACTTGTTCCTCTTCTGTCAGTAAGCAACCAAAAAAAAAATCGTTTAACACATGACCACTATCACATGTTTTTTTTTCCTTTCTTCTTCTTCCTAATTCTTTTCCTACTTAAATAAACTGCAGCAATATAGTGATGATATATTGATGAATGAGGGTTATAAAGATAATAAGTTGATGGTAAGTGAGTTAGATATAAAGGAAATGAGTGATAAAGATGACACTTGTGATCATACTTAATTATTTATACAATGTATTAATAGGAAATTGTCGGTAGTCTGTCTAGTTGTGATTATGATAGTGGAAAATGACATGGGCATGATGTTATGATAATGAGAAATCAAGAAAATGCTCGACAGAAAACCCTATTACAGCTTGATCGTATGACCTTGACCCTTTAAGGAACCACTGCGGTTGCAACTATGTATTGTTTTCTGTTTTCTAATCCCCATCGAACAAGCAAATCGGGTTGGGCTGTTGATGTTCGTAGAGGTGGGTACGAAATAGTATTAATTTTACTAGGAAATACTATTAAATACGATTCAATTTTACACAAGTTATTATTTTATTTATAGAGTGGATATACCTAAACCTTGCTACAACACTTATAGACAGTGTACCTAATCGTACAGTAGTGTAGTTTTTAGTAAGTCCGGTTCATTCCACAGGGATCTTAGCCAAGTTTAACGCTATATTAGTTTTAACTTATAATTGTAAAAATACAAATATATATATATATATATATATATATATATATATATATATATATATATATATATATATATATATATATATATATATATATATATATATATAAGTAGTATTATTATAAAAGGGGTTTTTTACCGTTTAATGACCGGTTTGTCGATTTTAAAAACTTAAGTCGCAGTAAAAACCTAATGTAAAATATTAAAAATAACTTAATTTAAAGTGTAAAGTAAATAACAATAATGAAATTGCGATAAATAAAAGTGCGATAAAATAAAATTGCGATAATTAAAAAGTATGATAATTAAAAGTGCAATTAAATAAAATGATAATAAATAAAAGTGCGATAATTAAAAGTGCAATTAAATATGAAATAAAAAAATTCTGCTTATTTAAACTTCCGTAATCATGATGTTTGACGTGTTGATTTTAATTTATTCCCATGGGTTAATTGTCCTTTGTCCTGGATTATTCAATATGTCCGTCTGGTTTTTGTCCATAACAGTCCATCAGTCATAAATATAAAGTACGAGTGTCCTCGTCAAATTATCCTTATATCCGAAGTCAAATATTCCAACTAATTGGGAACCTAAACTATAACAAGGTCTTAATACTTTGTTTAATAATTACACCAGGATATCGATTGCGTGTAACCCAAGGATTTAATACTTTGTTAAAAATTACGCCAAGTGTCCTTGTACATAATTCACCCCTGTTTTAATGAGTCCATAGACTATTAATCCATTCCCGTGTCTGGTTAAATGAACGATTATTAGTACTTATAAATATCCCGCCCATCGTGTCCGATCGAGTGTATATGGTTATTTATAGGTACGTTCAATTGTAAATCTTTATATTAAATTAACAAACTATCATTTAATTAAACAAATATAAAACCCATTAATAACCCATAGTCTAATTTTCACAAGTGTCGTTCTTTTGTCCAAACCCCAATTATGGTACAAAGCCCAATTACCCCGTCTTAATATTTTAGCACAACATCATGATTACTTCAGCTTAAATAAGCATAATAATAACTTAGCTACGAGACATTAATTTAAAAATGTTGAACATAACTTACAATGATTAATAATAGCGTAGCGTTACACGGACAGAATTTCGACTTACACCCTTACAACATTCGCTAACATACCCTTATTATTATTAAAATTAGAATTAAAATTAAAATTAAAATTATAATATATATATATACATATATATATATATATATATATATATATGTATGTATGTATACGTGAGAGAGATAGAAGAAAAAGATGTGTTGATATTCGCTCAAAACTGCGCTTTTTATAGGAATGTGTCCTGACACTGTACACCATGCGATCGCGTGGAATTATAGCCTCCAGGCCATGCGATCGCATGGCCTCTTTTTCCAGCTCACATGAGTTTGTTTCTTCTTGCCGACGGTTTATAAATAATAATATAATATATAAATAATTTATAGAATTATTTAAATATTATATTATATTCATGTGCATAGTTGACTTGTAATTTTTAGTCCGTTGTGTCAAGCGTTGAGAGTTGACTCTGGTCCCTGTTCCAGATTTTCGAACGTCCTTGCGTACAATTTAATATCTTGTATTTTGCGTTTTGCGGCTTGTACTCTTGTAATTTTGAGACGTTTCTCTCCAATAATTTGAACCACTTTGATTGTATTTTGTACTTTTGAGTTTTTTGGTCGTTTGCGTCTTCAATTCGTCGAATCTGTCTTTTGTCTTCACCTTTTATTATTTAAACGAATATCACTTGTAAATAGAACAATTGCAACTAAAAGCTTGTCTTTCTTGAGGGATAATGCTATGAAATATATGTTCGTTTTTAGCATTATCAAATATTCCCACATTTGAGCGTTGCTTGTCCTCAAGCAATATAGTTTTGAAATAAAAATACTAGAATCACTTCTTTATTCTTCACACTTTGTACATCAGTGATTTCTATACGGCGGTATGAACAATGGTAGTAACGATGTGGTTTACAGTCTCACATGACTATAAAAATTTAGATCCTTAAGGAAATTGGATCTTTATGAAAACATTTGATCTTTTGAAAATACAATCTAGTTTTTACCCTAGATAAGTTTTCTGGAATAATCCTTCACCGGTGTTTGCAAATTGTTTTTGTGGGTTTGGTGGGTTTCAGATTTAAAAATTTTAGCTTAAAACTTGCGGTTTTGTGTCACCCACTTGCTAACCTTGTATTAGGAAAGCAACACGCCCAGTTTACTTGCTTCTTATATTACCTTTCGATAAACTACCGTCCGGTTGTAAAGGAAAGCGTTGAACAAGCAACTGTTAAGGCAATGTCCCATGACATGATTTTAATTATGGTCTATAACGTGTCGGATGCAATTACTATCCTTTGTAGGAGCAATAGTAAAGCTCACCCTATAATTTTTCTGTCTGGCACAAGGTCATGTCTTTGACCATGCTATGCAACCACCGTTCTTACGGTTGACACCCGATTTGGTTCAGATGACTTAATGAATTCCAGGTGAATTCCTAGGATTTTACGTTCAATGGTAATGAACGCATTAAAAATGGGTTTTCAGAAAACAAATCGGTTTGTAATTTTGATCAAAATATTTTCTCGTTCAAGCTCGGGTTTAGATATCATCGAATTCCATGAGTTTGTAATTCTCAATCTTTAAAATCAATCTCAAGGATTGAGTAATATCAGGCTTAAAAGCTGATTTTTGATCTTTAAGGAGATTATCCTTTTCTGGGGATCTGATTCATTAGTCTTATCAAGCTAATTTGCACGGCGCCCTCCCCATTTTACGAGACAGATCCTCTCATGGTTAGGATAAGTCTGACCACTTGGCGACCCTGTTTGATGCTGAGGTCCGTAGATTTCCTGCTGATTTTAGTGATGACTTTTCTAGATTTTTCGTCAACCTACAGCTGGTCTGGACGACAACTTCCTGACCTAAATCAAGAAGTGCGTTTCTTTTTCGGAAGACTTTACTTCCTTTTAATGATGGAATTGATTCATCGTGTAGATCCATCTATTCTTTCAAATATATTATAAGAAATTTGGTAAAACTGATAAAATTGTCCAAAACAAAAGTATCTTCAGTTATTTGTTACAAAAATATGTGACATATGTTTTAAATAACTTGGTAAATTTTCCCACACTTGGCTTTTAGTTATATTTTTCTTTGCCTTTTTATTCTCATCTATTCCATTCTTAAATAAATTCTAACATTTTAGGTTGTTTCTCAATTTATGTCCTTTCAGAGGTAACAATAATTTCGGTGTTAACACCTAGTTTTATCGTTCATAAATATGTATAAACATGATTTTGAGTTCATTTAATTGAAAATTTTTACTAGAATTGGGTAGTCAGTATATAAGACTAGGGCTGTTCTTTATTATCAGAGAGCACTAGATTCTAATACAACTACTGCGTTACTAGTATTTTTAATGGTAACCAAGTGTTTAAATTTAAAATTTTAAAAATTCGAAAGAATTTAACCATTTCCCACACTTAAGATCTTGCAATGCCCTCATTTGCAAGAAATCGGTAACAATTTAAATTATTGAGGGTGATTAGCGTAGAAAATTGATTAAATTTTACCAAAGTTTCCAAACATATTGGCGTTTGTTTGCTGAATGATAAATGGTGCACATCATTTGTTCATTCCGTCTTGTTGTTACATCACATTTGTTTTTCGTTTTGTCGTCAAAAGTACTAGCTTTTGCTGAACTTAATGTCAGTTTTTGAAAATGCGCTGTTTTACCCTGTTGTGTACAATTGACAATATACATACATACAAATATAAACATGCATGGTAATTTGAAATGGGACTTTAAATCCCACTTTCAAATCAAATATGAAATATTAGTACAACATAATAGAAATATTAAACTTACATAAAAGTATCAAAATATAATGTGTTTAAACATAAATAAATAGAAATAATAAAAAGATAAAAATCATAGAAATCACCAACAGGAACAATATCAATCTGGATAGGGGTTCCAGTTCATGTCGTCGGTCGGGTTCCATGGTTGGTGATAGGTGTACTGGTAGGCCTGGTTAGGGTCGTAGAGAGTATATGGTGGTCTCATCTCGGGCTGATGTGGAGGATAGTAAGCGGGTCGGGTCGGGAAGTAGTGCTCCTGAGGTGACAGCCGGCTCATGATCTGATGCTGATGATAGTGCCATCTATCATGCTGTCGTTGCCTGGAATGCTCGTAATCATTCCGGGCTTGCCACTGCTCCATCCGACTAAATCTCTCCTCGTTTGTCATTTCTACCTCATCTACAAGCTGGTAGACGTCAGTCATAGCCTCCCTAATGACATCCCTAATGTCATCCACTTCCTCCATTTCCTCGTCTGAACCTCTCTCTACCTGAGGATGACTACCTTCATAGGGTACTACCTGGTTGCGTCTGCTCTTTAAGACCTTAGCACCCTGATAGACCTTCAATCCTAAAGGCTCAACCTGTTCCCTACATACCAAAAGTGGACCCCCTTGGTCCCTATCTACACCCAAATACTCTCCAATGAGAGTAACAAAAATACCTCCTCCTATTATTCCCCCTTCCTGTATTCCTTCCACCATCTTAGACAAATAAAATCCAACACAGTAAGGGATATTAACAAAGCCTCTTGGGTCTCGAATACACTTTATTTAAAATAAATCATGTATGGTCATTTTCTCCTTATTGTGACCTATCTGTGTAATCGAGTTAGTAAAAAATCTATGAATTATACAAAGCTCGGCTCTGTTAATATGTAAGTAGGTATGTATTCCTGCCCGCCTAAAAACATTATAATCTGACATACGCCTCCAGATGGCGTTAGCATCAAAATTCCTATCTACCCTTTCACCACGATAAATCAAATTCATACAATCGGGTAGTAGTAATTCACTAGGAGTGTAAATCTGTAATGCCCTGGCCATATCCAGCATGGACATCCTGTACATCCTACGGCCAAGTATAAATCTAAGAAAACTTCTATCATCTAACCTATCTACATCCGCATTTAACGAAATAGTACTCAAAAGTTCAACACACCATTCCTTATATACAGGCCTACGAATGGTGAATAGACGTTCCCAATCGGGAAAAGAAGAACTGTCATACCTTTGGATCAGATGCTCCCTAACTGAGTTAACTAGCTGGACGCTTTCCAAAGGCTCCCAACCGATTACCCTTGGCACTTCTACATTTTTAGGTACCAGTTTGAATTTATTACTTTGATATGTTGGGTAATCTCTCCAGCTTCTATCGAATCTCAGATTAGGATGCAACGTGTGTTCAGGAATCGTTGGATATTCTACTGGCGGATGCATTGAAAATACTATGAAGGCATCAACAAATTGTAGCGGATCATAATATGTAACGTGTTCATCAGGTTGTTGTTGTGGTTCTTGTTCTGGTTCTGGCTCGTATTGCAATTCTGGCTCAGGTTCCGGTTGTGGTTGTCTAGATGATGATGATGATGCACCTCCAATTTCAATATTTTTCTACAAAACACATTAAATACAAAATTTGTGCATCCAAATATGCATTAGTGTTAGCAAAATAACAACTTAAAACAATCACAATGACATGTTTAATCTATACTAAACTTATGCTTATTTTCATATTTTTATCAAAATCTACACTTTTTCAAATAAGCATATATGAAAATGTATACAAAGTTCATAAGTATTTAACTCCAATAACATGTTAAAACAACCATTACTAACAATTAAACAAGTCTCAAATAGCAATTAAATCAAATTAATCAAGTTCATGAATTTTAGACTTAAAAAGTCCACTTTAATTCTCAAAAATCATGTTTAGGATCAAAGTTTGGATCATTTAGCTATCTAAACATGTTACACTACTTAATTTAGCAATAATTCATGACAAAAATTGGCCATAACCTGTTTATATCAAAAAGCCCCAAATTGCTCAAGAACACAAACCCCAGATTCCTAAAAATTTTGAAGTTTTTGGCTTCAAATCATGTTAAATAGCATCAATCTAGGTTATACATGCATAATATACTAACAATTTAACACTAATTACACTAGAAATTAACAAAATTAAATTAGGTAAAATATTGGTAATTATCACAAAAACTAGGAATTTTAAGAGTTTAGGGGTGTAATTTTTACCTTTTTGTTGAAAAATCCGAATCTAGACATGATTGTAGCGGATTGTAGGACGGAATTTGGTGAATTTTGGTGAAAAAATGGTGATTTTAGGGATGATTTTGGAAGATATTCGCGTATGTGTGTGCGTTGAATGTGGAGCAGCAGCAGCGAGCTGCTCTTTTTTGTATCTGACCAGAAAATGGGCCTCATGCGATCGCATGAAGTTGAAGGCCAAACCCCATGCGATCGCATGGGGGTCTGGTTTTTTCTTTTTTTTAAAAAAAATGGTTATACTTTTTTTAAAACAAATAATTAATTAAATATTAAAATTTTGTTTCTTTTTTTAGGATGAGGGCGTTTCGGATCGTTGTCCTAGTCTGTCTCTCAATAAAATTTTAAAATTTGTCAATTCAAAGCTCAGTTTTAAAAGAAAAGATTTTTGGGTTTTTTAAAATGTTTTTGGCATAATTTAATTCAACAAGATTAAAAATAATGATAATAAAAGTTCTCGTCCCTCCCTCGGGTAGAGCAATTTCGGTTCAACGACCTAGTTTTCAACTCACGACGAATTTTAAAAATCATATTTTTAACTTAGTGAAATAAAGTAAATTTTTGTTTTTAAATTCACACCAAACATAAATTTAAAATGCATAAAATTAAAAATTAAAAGTTATTAAAATTAAAAATTCACACCAAATTTATATTATATTTTTGTTATTAAACATACAAACTTATATTAATATTAATTTTTCAAATATTTACAAACTTAAATATATTAATTTTTTAAAAAGTTTACAATAATAATTTAATATTAATTTTAAAAACAAAGTAAAAATAAAATTAAAATTTTTTTTGGTCTTTTATCTCACTTTATTCAATCAAATATTATCAAAAATATACGCCCCTTTTTTGCGTGAAGTAATTTCGCCTATATTACCTAGTTTTACTCCTGACGAATTTTTGAAATATTTTGGGTTGATTGATTAAAGATATTTATACCTTAAGAATAAACGGTAAATTTCGCAGTGATGTAATAAATTTTTGCATGATATCAATAATTTCGGTTACGCATACCTAAATTTATTGAATACCAATTTAATACTTTATAGCGAACGATTCAGCGTTTATTATCAAAAGGTTAAAAGCAATAAAAATAAAAACTGTACATACTTACCTATGAGAAAGAATTCTCAGAGACCTGCTTTAGCCGACTCATAGGAGAGTCGTGTGATTTGGTTCTCCATAGCTACGTAAGCATAACCTCGAATCTTCAATATCTTTTCTTCTAAACATATAAACGGTCCTTCTCTGCATAGAGTAACAAATTCGGTATTTGAATATGTTTGATTATTTGAACATTTACCTTCGTGTGACCATTTTCCGCATTTGTAACATCTTTCAAGGTGTCGTGCTCTTCTTTTTGTTGCAGATTTTTATTTTCCTTTACCAAAATGTATCTTATGATGATCTTTTCTGAGTTCTTTCCTTACTTCGTCACATCTGCTTCTTGTTACTGACATCAGGTCACTCGAGAGTGTGTCATTATTACGTTTAGTAATCAAAGCGTGTAGCATTAGACCATGGTTCAGATCAAAGGAATTCTTCATCTCGTAAAACCTAAAAAAAATAAAAATTCAGAATGAGGGGAGAAGACTAGTTCTTTAGGGTCTGCTAGGGAAAGACCATTCGGATTCCATTCTCGGAAATTACACGAAAACAGAATATCTAACTCTAACAGAAATATATATTACCCTAAAAAGATTCGAACCTTCCCACACTTAGTTAGCTGTGGTGTCGAAATTGTGATTAACTTCGTTGTCAACTTCCATCGGACTATCTATGTAATGTTTAACTCTGTGACCATTAACCTTAAATTCAATCCCATTTAAATTTATTAATTCTACTGTTCTGTATGAGAAAACTCTTTTAACTATGAATGGTCCAGACCATCTTGATTTCAATTTTCCAGGAAATAGCTTGAATCGTGAATTGAAAAGAAGAACTCTGTCTCCTTCTTTAAATTCTTTTGAACTTCTGATTCTTTTATCATGCCATTTCTTCGTTCTTTCCTTATAGATTAACGAATTTTCGTATGCTTCATGTCTTAATTCTTCTAATTCGTTTAATTGACTTAACCGTAGACGTCCAGCTTCATGTAAATCAAGATTACATGTCTTCAAAGCCCAAAATGTTTTGTGTTCAATTTCTACTGGAAGATGACATGCTTTTCCGTAAATGAGTCTAAAAGGTGTGGTTCCAATTGGAGTTTTGTAGGCTGTTCTAAAAGCCCAGAGTGCATCCTCCAATTTCATGGACCATTCCTTTGGGTTTGATCCTTCGGTTTTCTCTAGAATACGTTTTAAAGCTCGGTTGGTATTTTCAACTTGTCCACTTGTTTGTGGATGATAAGCAGTGGAGATTTTATGAGTTACTCCATATCTTTTGAGAACTTTCTCAAGTTGATTATTACAGAAATGAGTACCCCGATCACTTATTAAAGCTTTTGGTGTTCCAAACCTAGCAAAAAGACGTTTTAAAAAGTTGACTACAACTTGTGCATCATTAGTTGGGAGAGCTTGTGCTTCCGCCCATTTAGATACATAATCAATGGCAACGAGAATGTAGAGATTATTATGAGATTTTGGAAATGGACCCATAATGTCAATACCCCAAATGTCAAATACTTCACATACTTGAATGACATTTTGTGGCATTTCATCACGCTGACTTATTTTTCCGGCCCTTTGACAAGCATCACGGGATTTGCAAAGAAGGTGTGCGTCTTTGAAAATTGTAGGCCAATAGAATCCAGCATCATAAACTTTTCTTGCTGTGAGTTGAGGCCCATAATGTCCTCCTGTTGGTCCTGTGTGACAATGGTTTAAGATTTTACTAGCTTCATCTCCGAATACACATCGGCGTATTATTCCATCGGGACAACCTTTAAACAAATGTGGATCTTCCCAGAAATAGTGTTTTATATCACTAAAGAATTTCTTTCGTTTTTGGTACGACAACCCTTTTTCGAGGAATCCACATACTAAATAGTTTGCATAGTCTGCGAACCATGGAATTTTACTATAATCTATCTTCAATAGATATTCGTCAGGAAAGTTGTCTTGTATAGCTGATTCATTCAGAACTTCTAATTCGGGATTTTCAAGACGAGAAAGATGATCAGCGGCGAGATTTTCTGCTCCCTTTTTATCTCGGATTTCAATATCGAACTCTTGTAAGAGTAAGATCCAACGGATTAATCTTGGTTTAGCGTCTTGTTTCGAAAATAGGTATCTAAGAGCAGAATGATCGGTATAGACCACCGTTTTAGCTAGAACGAGATATGAACAAAATTTTTCAAAAGCAAAGACAATGGCAAGGAGTTCTTTTTCAGTAGTTGTGTAATTCGTTTGTGCTCCTTGTAACGTATAATAAATAAGTTGAAATCGTTTTTCAATCCTTTGTCCTAAAACGGCTCCCATTGCAAAATCACTTGCATCGCACATTAGTTCAAACGGTAGATTCCAATTTGGCGTTATCATGATCGGCGCATTAGTGAGTTTTTCTTTAAGAATATTAAAAGATTTGATGCATTCATCTAAAAAGATGAATGGAGCATCCTTTTCTAGGAGTTTATTCATAGGAGTGACAATTTTAGAAAAATCTTTTATAAAACGTCGGTTAAAACCGGCATGCCCTAGAAAACTCATAACTCCTCTAACATTGGTGGGATGTGGAAGTTTAGCAATTACATCTACTTTAGCTCTATCCACTTCAATTCCTTCCTTTGAAATCTTATGACCAAGAACGATGCCTTCTTTAACCATGAAATGGCATTTCTCCCAATTAAGAACTAGATTTGATTGTTCGCATCTAATAAGCATTCGTTCAAGATTAACTAGACATGATTCAAATGTATCACCGAAGACTGAAAAGTCATCCATGAAAATTTCCATGCATTCTTCTATCATGTCATGAAAAATTGCCATCATGCACCTTTGAAAGGTTGCAGGGGCATTGCAAAGTCCAAATGACATGCATTTGTAAGCAAAAGTACCATAAGGGCACGTGAATGTGGTTTTCTCTTGATCCTCAGGTGCTATTGAAATTTGAAAATATCCGAAAAAACCGTCAAGAAAACAATAGTAACTATTTTTGGCTAATCTTTCTAACATTTGATCAATGAAAGGTAAGGGAAAGTGATATTTTCTGGTGGCGTGATTTAATTTTCTATAATCAATACAGACACGCCATCCTGTTACAGTCCTAGTAGGAATAAGCTTATTTTTCTCATTTGTGATGACAGTCATGCCACCCTTCTTAGGTACGTATTGAACTGGTCTTACCCATGGCCTATCAGAGATTGGATAAATTAAACCTGCATCAAGCAGTTTAATAATTTCTTTCTTAACAACATCTTGCATATTAGGATTTAGTCTTCGTTGGCGTTGCACATAGGTTTTATGACCTTCTTCCATAAGGATTTTATGTGTGCAATACGAAGGACTTATTCCTTTAATATCATGAATCTTCCATGCAATAGCTGGTTTATGAGCTTTTAGCACAGAAATGAGTTGAGATTTTTCATTTTCAGTAAGAGAAGATGATATTATTACAGGTAATTTAGATTCACCATGTAAATAAGCATATTCCAAATGGTTTGGAAGTGGCTTTAACTCTAATGTCGGAGGTTCTTCTATCGATGATTTATATCGATATCTGTCTTCTTCTTTTAACATTTGAATTTATTCCGTTGTTGGTTCATATCCATTAGCCATAAGTGTAGCTAACATTTCAGTTTCATCAATTGGTTCAGTTCCTTCTCCTAAAGAACATTCTCCTGTTTCTTGTAATTCTGGAAATTCTTCTAACAATTCTGCATGTGAATCTATAGTTTGAATGTAATAACATGTCTGCAGATTGTGGTTGTTGCATTGCTCTATCAACTGAAAAGGTAACACTCTCGTCCTCTATACTTAGGGTCAGTTTCTTACCGAACACGTCTATTATTGCTTTAGCTGTGTTTAAGAATGGTCTTCCTAATATGAGAGGAACTCGAGAATCTTCTTCCATGTCCAGAATAACAAAATCTACTGGAAATACTAAAGTACCAACTTTAACTAGCATGTTCTCCATTATCCCTCTAGGATATTTTACTAATCGATCGGCTAGTTGTATGCTTATTCGTGTTGGTTTCAATTCTCCAAGGTCTAGTTTAGCGTATAGTGAATACGGCATTAAATTTATACTAGCACCTAAATCTGCCAATGCTTCTATTGAACTAAGACTACCCAGAAAACATGGAATTGTGAAACTTCCTGGATCAGATAGTTTTTCTGGTATCTTATTCAACAGCACTGCAGAACAATTAGCATTCATAGTAACAGCCGAGAGTTCTTCCATTTTCTTTCTATTCGTGATTAGATCTTTCAGAAATTTAGCATATCTAGGCATTCCTGAAATCACATCAATGAAAGGAAGATTTACATTTATATGTTTAAACATATCCAAGAATTTGGATTGCTCAGCTTCAAGTCTCTCTTTTCTCATTTTACTCGGGTAAGGAAGTGGTGGTTGGTATGGTTTAACATAAGGTTTAGCCTTAACTGTGTTATCTTCATTAACCTTTTCAACTACCGGTTCTTTTTCCTTATCTTGCTCAGGTTGTGGTTCTTGTGGACTAGGAATAGCTTCATCAGAAATTACAGGTATTTCAGGTGGTTTAAGTGTAATACCACTTCTTGTGGTAATGGCTTTAGCGGTTTCATTCCGGGGGTTAGTATTTGTATCACTAGGTAGACTTCCCGGTTTTCTTTCACCTATCAACCTTGCTAGGTTACTTACTTCTTGTTCCAAGTTTTGAATAGAAGCTTGTTGATTTCTAAATGCTTGAGCATTTTGTTCATTGGTTTGTTTCTGAGATGTGAAAAACTGAGTTTGAGATTCAACTAGCTTCGACATCATGTCTTCTAAATTTGGCTTTTAATCATCGGTTTGTGGTGGTTTGTTTTGAAAAATAGGTCTTTGCTGATTGTAAGTATTGTTGGATACTTGTTGATTGCTAGGACCTTGTTGGCTGTTGTATGGAACATTTCGGTTATAATTCTGGTTTTGATTGTAAATTGGTCTTAGCGGTTGATAATTATTCTGATAATTATTTCCAGGCCTTTGGTTCATGTATGAAACATTCTCTTTTTGTTCCATTGTTTGTTTAATACAGAGACAATCTTTTGTCAAATGTGGTCCTCCACACTGCTCATAACTAATTCGTATTGAGTGAATATCTTTAGTCATCTTTTCCATTCGTCTCTCTACAGCATCTATCTTTGCGGAAATGGAATCTAAGTCATGGCTAGAATTGGCTCTAGCCACTTTAGATGATCTAACGATATCTTTTTCTTGGTGCCACTCATGTGAGTGGGAAGCAGTGTTATCAATAATTTTATAAGCGTCAGTTGCTGTTTTCTTCATAATGGAACCACCAGCTACTATATCGATGTCTTTACGTGTAGTGATGTCGCATCCTTGGTAGAATATTTGTACTATTTGATAAGTGTCTAAACCATGTTGCGGACATCCTCTCAATAACTTTCCAAATCTTGTCCACACCTCATATAGAGTTTCATTTGGCTTTTGTGTGAACGTAACAATTTCTCCTTGAAGTCTCACGGCTTTAGATGCTGAAAAGAATTGTTTAAGAAATTTTTCAACTAAAATGTCCCATGTATCAATCGCCCCTTCAGGTAACGATTCTAACCAATATTTGGCTTCTCCCTTTAAAGTCCAGGGAAATAACATGAGATATATCTGTTCATCCTCCACTTCTCTTATTTTAAATAAAGTGCAGATCCTATTAAAGGTACGAAGATGTTCGTTTGGATCTTCCTTCGGCACACCACTAAATTGGCATTAATTAGTCACCATGTGTAGAATTTCCCCTTTAATTTCATAATCTGGCGCATTAATGTCTGGTTGAGTAATTGCGTGACCTTGGCCAGTGCGTTTAGCTCGCATTCGGTCTTCCATACTTAGAGGTTCCAAATTTTCCATGATTGAATTTGTTGAATCTGAATCACTAGAGGATTCTGATTTAATGGTTGGTTCCTCAACAATCTCTGTTTGAATGATTGGTGGTTCCGAAGGAAAGATTAATGGTTCAGGATCTCGGAATTGTCCCTGAATATCCTCCGGATTCTCAATTGTGAGGTCGGGTTCAAAAAATGGATTATCGGAAATTTGAATTGGAGTACTTGGTCGACTGGATGATGATTCTAAAGAAAAATCAACGGTGACAATATTTGCTAGATGTCTTGATCGTGTTACAGGTGGTGAACGTACAAAAGGTGGTGAACGTTTTGCTCGGTGCATTCACTGAATATCCTATTAGTTATAAAAATAAAAATTATATAAGTTATCAAATTAATAGACTTTTCTGATTTTGCCCACGTTTCGAATAGCCAATAGATGCAGCAGGTAGCCAGGACCCTTTAAATCGAAAGCCTACAACTCGCCACTAACAAATCCAACTATTACTACGAACCAGAAAATTTAGGATGTCTATCAATTTAACCGCTTAAAATAATTTTTCGTTGAAATTTAAAGAAATTAGAGAGAAGAAATAGAAAATTCTATGTCCAAAAAACTAGAGCGTCGAGAAATAAGAAAGAAAAAGATCGTGTCGAAAAACGTCGAAAAATAAAAATAAGAAAGTAGCACGTCGAAACTTAAAAAGGAACTAAAAACTAAGAATTAAAACTTACGTCTAAAAATATTAAAGCTTAAAAGAAATTCTATATCCAAAACGGCAATTATTTAGAAAGTACTAAAATCTTAAAACGGCGTTGCAAAATTCTAAAGCACCTAAATCTTAGTCTAAAGAAAAAGCACTTAAGGGATTTTACGGCAAAACCTAAAAATCTAGAAATAAAAATAACTATGGAAAAAACTATGACTTAAAACTAAATACGAACAAAAAATACAAATATTACGCTAAAACAAATAAAAAGATATAAAATATAAAAATCAACTTAAAGTTGTAAAAAGTACAATTTTTATAAAAATATTATTTTTATATTTTTTATTTTATAAAAGTATTAATTTTATATATTTATAAAACTAATTAAACTAAAAATACAAATTAAAACTAAAAACTAAATTAAATGATTAACTAATTAACCCTAATTAGGGTTTATAATAATAAATATAATAAATACTCCGTAATTATTACTGTTGGTCAGTCAAACCTGGCGTGTCAAACAGGGCCATGCAATCGCATCGTCTTCACGTTAAAAATCCATGCGGTCGCATGGAGTAGGGTTTCGGGCCAGGATCTGGGCTGCAACAGTGATCGGGCCGAGTGGTTTATTATTTTTTTTTCTTTTTTAGATTATATAAAATATAAATATAACTAAAATAAAAATACTTTTTAACTTTATAAATTTTTAACAACTCCTAAAAACAAATAAATAGTTTTTTTTATATTTTCTTTTTATATTTTCAATATTTAAAACGTATTTTTACAAAAGCGTATTTTTACAAAAGTAAACTAAAAATCTTATTTTTTTTATATATAGTGTTGCGCTTCCGGCGTTTAAGCGATCCCCGACAACGGCGCCAAAAATACTTGATGTTCGTAGAGGTGGGTACGAAATAGTATTAAGTTTACTAGGAAATACTATTAAATACGATACAATTTTACACAAGTTATTTATTTATTTATAGAGTGGATATACCTAAACCTTGCTACAACACTTATAGGCAGTGTACCTAATCGTACAGTAGTGTAGTTTTTAGTAAGTCTGGTTCGTTCCACAGGGATCTTAGCCAAGTTTAACGCTATATTAGTTTTAACTTATAATTGTAAAAATACATATATATATATATATATATATATATATATATATATATATATATATATATATATATATATATATATATATATATATATATATATATATATATATATATATATATATATATATATAAGTAGTATTATTATAAAAGGGGGTTTTTACCGTTTAATGACCGGTTTGTCGATTTTAAAAACTTAAGTCGCAGTTAAAACCTAATGTAAAATATTAAAAATAACTTAATTTAAAGCGTAAAGTAAATAACAATAATGAAATTGCGATAAATAAAAGTGCGATAAAATAAAATTGCGATAATTAAAAAGTAAGATAATTAAAAATGCAATTAAATAAAATGACAATAAATAAAAGTGCGATAATTAAAAGTGCAATTAAATATGAAATAAAAAAATTCTGCTTATTTAAACTTCCGTAATCATGATGTTTGACGTGTTGATTTTAATTTATTCCCATGGGTTAATTGTCCTTTGTTCTGGATTATTCAATATGTCCGTCTGGTTTTGTCCATAACAGTCCATCAGTCATAAATATAAAGTACGAGTGTCCTCGTCAATTTATCCTTATATCCGAAGTCAAATATTCTAACTAATTGGGGACCTAAACTGTAACAAGGTCTTAATACTTTATTTAATAATTACACCAGGATATCGACTGCGTGTAACCCAAGGTTTTAATACTTTGTTAACAATTACGCCAAGTGTCCTTGTACATAATTCACCCATGTTTTAATTAGTCCATAGACTATTAATCCATTCCCGTGTCCGGTTAAATGAACGATTATTAGTACTTATAAATATCCCGCCCATCGTGTCCGATCAAGTGTATATGGTTATTTATAGGTACGTCCAATTGTAAATCTTTATATTAAATTAACAAACTATCATTTAATTAAACAAATATAAAGCCCATTAATAGCCCATAGTCTAATTTTCACAAGTGTCGTTCTTTTGTCCCCCAATTATGGTACAAAGCCCAATTACCGCGTCTTAATATTTTAGCCCAACATCATGATTACTTCGGCTTAAATAAGCATAATAATAACTTAGCTACGAGACATTAATTTAAAAAGGTTGAACATAACTTACAGTGATTAATAATAGCGTAGCGTTACACGGACATAATTTCGACTTACACCCTTACAACATTAGCTAACATACCCTTATTATTATTAAAATTAAAATTAAAATTATAATATATATATATATATATATATATATATATATATATATATATATATATATATATGTATATATATATATACGTGAGAGAGATAGAAGAAAAAGATGTGTTGATATTCGCTCAAAACTGCGCTTTTTATAGGAATGTGGCCTGACACTGTACACCATGCGATTGCATGGAATTATAGCCTCCAGGCCATGCGATCGCATGGCCTCTTTTTCCAGCTCACATGAGTTTGTTTCTTCTTGCCGACGGTTTATAAATAACAATATAATATATAAATAATTTATAGAATTATTTAAATATTATATTATATTCATGTGCATAGTTGACTTGTAATTTTTAGTCCGTTGCGTCGAGCGTTGAGAGTTGACTCTGGTCCAGGTTTTGGATTTTTGAACGTCCTTGCGTACAAATTAATATCTTGTATTTTGCATTTTGCGGCTTGTACTCTTGTAATTTTGAGACGTTTCTCACCAATAATTTGAACCACTTTGATTGTACTTTGTACTTTTGAGCTTTTTGGTCGTTTGCATCTTCAATTCGTCGAATCTGTCTTTTGTCTTCACCTTTTATTATTTAAACGAATATCACTTGTAAATAGAACAATTACAACTAAAAGCTTGTCTTTCTTGAGGGATAATGCTATGAAATATATGTTCGTTTTTAGCATTATCAGCTGTTAGGATTTGTTTTTCATGATTGGGCTGCCTTGTTCAGCTGTTCTGTTGGGCTGCTACAACAGCTTCCCGTTTACTCCTGTCGAGGCCCACTTCCCATCTGTTGGGCCGTTTTATTTGTTCTAATTGGGTCAAGTTATATAAGTGAAGTACGGTATTGTTGCATGATGAATGCGAAGAAAACGGTATAGATGATATGTATAGTGATGATGGGTTATTATGATGTGATGATACATGATAAAATTATGATGCGTAATGTTGATGAATGTATGATGGTAATGAAGATAGATGATGACGAGATTACGGTGTATGATGATCTGAGAAGATGATAAATGATATGCGATGATGATGGCTTCAATGATGAAATATATCAAGGATGATGAGGGTGACAATAAGATGATGATGAAGAGATAACGATCATGAAGATGAGATGATCATGGTGATGATATAAGTCATGATCGTAAGGATGTTAATGATTAGAAAATGATGATGATGATTTTGATGCCACGATGATAAAAATGGGATGATAACAAATTTTCGATGATGATGATTGTTGTTATGAATTGTGGCTTTGTTAATTGAGGAAGAATATGGAAGCAAACTGAAAATAGGAACAAATAGATTTAAGATGTGATATAATTCAGAAAAGTAAGTGTCAGCATAGTAGTTGAAGGAGTTTGGTTTGAGCGAAAGGTCTCGGGTTCGAGTCTGAGCATTGGCGTTTTATTTTTAGGAGCTTGTTTTTCTTCAAAGGTTGTATTCTAAAATTATTATTATTATTATTATTATTATTATTATTATTATTATTATTATTATTATTATTATTATTATTATTATTATTAGTATTATAATTATTATTATTATTAAGACTGATATAAGTATTAGTTATCATTTATTATTATTATCATAATTATGATTATTATTACTATTATTGTTAAGTTAATTATTATTATTACTATCATAATGCAATTTATTATTGTTATCATTAATATTATTATTACTATCATTTTTATAATTATATTTATCATTATTATTATCACTACTATTATTAACATTAAAATATTTATTAACAAGTATTATTATTAAGTATTATTAGTATTAATTTTTTTTTATAAAAATTAGTGTTTTACTTGCAAAAATAATACAACCTTTTTATTTTTTATTACTATCATTATTAAAAATCTTATATATTTTATTATTATTATCATTTTATTACTATTATTATTATTATTATTATTATTATTATTATTATTATAATTATTATTATTATTATTATTATTATTATTATTATTATTATTATTATTATTATTATTATTATTATTATTGTTATTGTTATTATCATTATTATTATTAATTAACATTATTATTATATATCATTATTAAATTTAATTATTAGTATTACTATCATTATTTTATATTATCATAATTATTATTTTAACAAATAAAAGATATTTATATAAAATATAGTTATTACATATATCATAAGTATATCTAATTTACTATTTTAATATAAAAATAACATATATAGATATATATAACATTTGAAATAATAAATATATTACTATTCTAAATAAGTGATTGATGTCGTAGCGTGGGGGTACGTGATAGTACTATATTTTACTATGAAATACGTTACAAATTACACAAGTTTTAATTATTTATTTACAAATGGGATATACCTAAACCTTGCTACAACACTATAGGCAGTGTACCTAATCGTAGAGTAGTATAGTTTTTAGTAAGTCCGGTTCGTTCCACAGGGAGCGGGCTTATTGCACACTATATTTTTAAACAACTATATTTGTACAAAATATATATAATTATATATAATAATATATAAAAGGGGGTTTACCGTTTAATGACCGGTTTGTCAATTTTATATTTTAAGCGAAGCGTAAAGTAAATGACGATATTTAACCAATATAAAATAAATAACAATAATTAAAATGACAATAAATAAAAGTACGAGGAAATATGAAATAAAATATATTATGCTTATTTAAACTTCTGTAACTATGATGTTTGACGTTTTGATTTTAATTTATTGTCCTGGGTTAATTGCCCTTTGTCCTGGATGTATTTGAAACCTATCTGGTTTTGTCCACAATAGTTCATCGATCATAATTATAAAATGCTCGGCAAATTTAACCTTACGCCCGAAGTCAAATATTCCAACTAACTGGGGATTCGAACTGTAACAAGGTCTTAATACTTTGTTTAATGAATACACCAGGTTATCGACTGTGTGTAATCCAAGGTTTTAATACTTTGTTAACAATTACACCAATTACCCTTGAATGTAATCCACCCCTGTTTTAATGAGTCCATTGACTATTAATCCATCCCCGTGTCCGGTCAAATGAACAATTATTAGTATTTATAGATATCCCGCCCATCGTGTCCGATCGAGCGTATGTGGTTATTTATATCTACATCAAATTGTAAATCTCTATATTAATTTAATGAGGTATCATTTAGTTAATATAAATCCCATTAATAGCCCATAGTCTAATTTCCACAAGTGTCGTTCTTTTGTCCAAACCCCAATTATGGTACAAAGCCCAATAACCCCATCTTTAATATTTAGCCCAACATCATAATTACTTCGGCTCAAATAAGCATAATAATAACTTAGTTACGAGACATTAATTTAAAAAGGAGAACATAACTTACATTGAGTATTTATCGCGTAGTGTTACACGGACAGAATTTCGACTTCAAAAACCCATAAAATAACCTTTACATAACCCAAACTAATCTAATATAACACTAATCTATATTATATATATATATATATATATATATATATATATATATATATATATATATATTATATATATTTATTTATATTATACTAGGGAGTATTATTATTATTATGTTATTTTTACTCGCAGAATTCGTGACCTTTTATAGGAGTTTTGATTTCTGACAGCTCCGCGAGTCGTGGAGTTTTTAGCCTTCAAACTCCGCGAGTCGCGGAGTTTGAAAATCCAGCTCAGGATCATTTATCTCATAGCTTGTCGACATAATTTTTAAATATATATAATATATAAATAATTTATATAATTATTTAAATATTATATTATATTCTTGTGCATAGTTGACTTGTAATTTTTGGTCCGTTGCGTCGGGCGTTGATAGTTGACTCATGTCCTGGTTCCGGATTTTCGAACGTCCTTGCGTACAATTTAATATCTTGTACTTTGCGTTTTGTAACTTGTACTCTTGTCATTTTTAGACGTTTTTCATCAATAAATTGAACCTTTTGAATTGTATCTTGAACATTTGAGCTTTTTGGACGTTTGTGTCTTCAAATCTTCGTTTTCGCCTTTTGTCTTCGCACTTATTTATTTAAACAATTACAATGAAAATATAATACAATTACATATGAAAACCTATTATTTAGGAGGGATATTGCTATGAAATATATGTTCCTTTTTAGCCTTATCAAACAACCCCACACTTGAGCGTTGCTTGTCCTCAAGCAATACAGAACTTGAAATAAAAACATACATGAATCACTTTTTTATTCATCACACTTTGTACATCAGTGATTTTGATATGGTGGTATAAACAATGATAGTAATGATAGAACCATGGTTAAAGGTGGGTGTATCATCCGCAGTTGCCTCGGGTTTAGGTCAACGACACTTGCAATCAAATAGCCGATTTACTTTCGGTTTCCAAAGCAAAGTGCACATTTGAAAGGCAGTTTACAGTCCCACATGACTATGAAAATTTAGATCCGTTAGGAAATTGGATCTTTATGAAAATATTTGATCTTTTGAAAATTCAATCTAGCTTTTACCCTAGACAAGTTTTCCGGAATAACCCTTCACCGGTGTTGCAAAATATTTTTGTGGGTTTTTTGGGTTTCAGATTTGAAAATTTTAGCTCAACACTTATGGTTTTGTGTCACCCACTTGCTAACCTTGTATTTGGAAAGCAACACGTCCAGTTTACTTGTCCCGTATATTACCTTTCGGTAAACTACCGTCCGGTTGTAAAGGAAGGCGATGAACAAGAAACTGTTAAGGCAATGTCCCTTGACATGCAGATGATTATGGTCTTTAACGTGTCGGATGCTAGTACTATCCTTGGTAGGAGCAATAGTAAAGATCATCCTATAATTTTTTGGTCTGGCACAAGGTCCTGTCTTCTACCATGCTATGCAACCACCGTTCTTACGGTTGACACCCGATTTGGTTCAGGTGACCTAATGAATTCCAGGTGAATTCCTAGGATTTTACGTTCAATGGTAATGAACGCATTGAAAATGGGTTTTCAGAAAACAAATCGGTTTATAATTTTGATCAAAATATTTTCTCGTTCAAGCTCGAGTTTAGATATCATTGAATTCCATGAGTTTGTAATTCTCAATCTTTAAGGTCAATCTCAAGGATTGAGTAATATCAGGCTTAAAAGCTGATTTTTAATCTTTAAGGAGATTATCCTTTTTGGGGATCTGATTCATTAGTCTTATCAAGCTAATTTGCACGGTGCCCCCCCATTGTACGAGATAAATCCTTCTCATGGTTAGGATAAATCTGACCACTTGGCGACCCTGTTTAATGCTGAGGTCCGTGGATTTCCTGCTGATTTTAGAGATGACTTTTCTAGATTTTTCGTCAACCTACAGCTGGTCTGGACGACAACTTCTTGACCTAAATCAAGAAGCGCGTGTCTTTTTCGGAAGACATTACTTCCTTTTAATGATGGAATTGATTCATCGTGTAGATCCATCTTTTCTTTTCTTTCATCGGGTAAAATAGTTAATTTAGTCCAAAACAAAAACACCTGCAATAACTTTGCACAAACATGTGATAGATAGTTTTTAATTAACTTGGTACATTCTCCCCACACTTAGTTTCTTTCTTTACCTTTTTATTCTCCTTTATTCCATTTTAAATGAATTCAAGCGTTTTTGGTTGTTTCTCAATTTATGTCCTTTTCGAGGTAACGATAATTTCGGTATTAACACCTAGTTTTCATCGTTCATAAATATGTATAAACATGATTTTGACTTCATTTAGTTGAAAATTTTTCAAATTTTCACAAAATTTGGCAAATAAACCAAGTGTAAACCCGAGAGAATTTATAACCCTTCCCCACACTTGAGATCATGCAATGCCCTCATTTGCATGAAATCAGACTCTAATTATAAATTCATGAGGGTGATTAGTGTAGAAAAGTGATTAAGAATACCTAGTTTGTACTTACAAAGCTCGTTGAATGATAGATGGCGCGCCTCATCGTTCATTCCTTCTTGTTTTATCACACATGTTTTTCATCAAAAACGGTTGCTTTTCTGGACTGTTTGCTAATTTTTGAAAATGCGTCTTTTACCCTAATAGTGCATTTTTATTAACTACTTATGCACTAACCCGAACCCCTAATTTAACGTTAAGTGGGGTTAGACTTCCCCATACTTAGCTGACGACATGTGAAGTCGGTAGAATAAGTTCCACGAATTAGAATAGTGAGCCAGTTATTTACATCTCGGGTGGTGTATAATATATCAATGGGTTTAAAGTTTAGACTCACCCGATCGTCACTACTTAATTCTTTTTTAAGTGTAGCTTTTAGTAAATGGATATGTCTCTTTTCTGGTTCTTGGTCAAATGGATCGATATACACCGACATACATATTTCTATAGGGTGGATAATTCCTAACATTTCCTTCCCTTTATTCTTGGGATCAAAGTTTTCACCTCTATTACCCAATTGGGTGAAATTCGAGGTGTCAATATCTATTACAGCTTGTAGTTCATCTTTGGTAGATGACTCGTCTATTGAGAATATTGGGCTGGAAGGTTGTGGAATGGTGAATTTAGGGATCAAAGCAAATTCTTCTTCATTAATGGTACTTATTGGTCTCACCATTTTGGTCTCGGGGGTAAAATTTTCAACGTTATCGTTTTTCCAAGAGTACCAATTAGTCACCCTTACTTCTTCTTCATCCATTGATGGATCGAAGACTTCGTCGGTAGAGGCTAATGTGTCGATATGTTGTGAAATTGGTAAGACTGAATAAAAAGTATCATCGGGATAGTTGGTGATTTCGGAGCTCTCGAATTCATCAAAATTCGATGATATGAGATTTTCTTGCACACGACTCCTCAGATCAACAGGTGTGTAGTCTGATAGAGTTTCAGCTTGCCGGTTTACAAACTCTCTCATTTGTTCATTTTGAGCATTGAGTTCTTCGAGTTTGATTTTCATATTGTCTAATAAATTTTCAGACACGTAATTTTCCTCGTCTACTGGTTGTTGAGTTTGGAAATATTCTTGGAAATAATCCCAATTTGAATTGTATTCTTCATAATCATTCCATTCAGGTTCCGTGTGTGCGTAATTTTCCATAGGAACGTAATAATAACATTCCCATGTTGAGTGATAATCTCCACAGATTTCACAACCAGTTATTGTTTCGTCATTCGTGATCCAAGATTGACCGAACGAATTGTCATCAACACCCGTTTGAGAGTATTGATTTAATTGATTTTGGATATCAAAAAGAGTTTCCATAGCCTTGTTTTCAAAATTTTCCATTTTATTGCGATGGCCAAATTTTAGCTACAATGTGGTGCATTTACTAATTATCCTATTAGTTATAAAAATAGAAAAACTTATATAACTTGTCCAATTAATAGACTTTTCTGCTTTTGCCCACGTTTCGAATAGCCAAAAGATGCAGCAGGGAGCCAGAACCCTTTAAATCGGAAGCTCACAACTCAGCCACTAACAAATCCAACTATTACTACGAAGCAGAAAATTGTCAACTTCCATTAATTTAACCACTTAAATAATTTTTCCTTCCTTTTGAGATATTAGATAAGAAATAGAGAAAATTTCTAAGTCCTAAAAACTAAAGCGTCGAGAAATAAGAAAGAAAAAGAGTGCGCGTCGAAAAATGTCGAAAAATAATAATAAGAGAGTAGCGCGTCGTAACTTAAAAGTCTAAAAATTAAATCTAAAAAGTTACGCCTAAAGGTATTAAAGCTTAAAAGAATTCTATATCCAAAACGGCAATAACTTAATTAGGCACTAAAATCTAAAAAACGGTGTCGCAAAATTCCAAAGCGCCTAAATCTTAATCTAAAGAAAAAGCACTTAAGGGATTTTACGGCAAAGCCTAAGAATCTATACATATAAAATAACTACGGAAAAACTAATTTTAAAACTAATTGAGAACGAAAAATATACAAAATATTACGATTACACTAAATAAAAGGATACAAATTATAAAAAGTGATAAAATTACTTATTTTTATAAAAAAATATTATTTTTATATTTTTATTTTTATATTTTATAAAAGTATTAATTTTTTTTTAAAACTAATTATAATTAATTATAACTAATTAATTAAAACTTAAAACTAAATTATATTAATAATAAACTAATTAGGTTTAAATAATAATAAGTAATAATCCGTAATTAATGCGATTTTAGGGTTTCTGTCAGCGCGTCAGGGCGGCTCCGCGAGTCGCGTTTCCACGTGCCCTAAAATTCCGCAAGTCGCGGAGTTTGCATTTTCGGTTTTTTTTTTAATTTTATATTGTTTTTCTAAAATGATATATAAATATATTTATACAAAAATAAATTAAAAATATAGCGTTTCGCCGATTCCCCGGCAGCGGCGCCAAAAACTTGATGTCGTAGCGTGGGGGTACGTGATAGTACTATATTTTACTATGAAATACGTTACAAATTACACAAGTTTTAATTATTTATTTACAAATGGGATATACCTAAACCTTGCTACAACACTATAGGCAGTGTACCTAATCGTAGAGTAGTATAGTTTTTAGTAAGTCCGGTTCGTTCCACAGGGAGCGGGCTTATTGCACACTATATTTTTAAACAACTATATTTGTACAAAATATATATAATTATATATAATAATATATAAAGGGGGTTTACCGTTTAATGACCGGTTTGTCCATTTTATATTTTAAGCGAAGCGTAAAGTAAATGACGATATTTAACCAATATAAAATAAATAACAATAATTAAAATGACAATAAATAAAAGTACGAGGAAATATGAAATAAAATATATTATGCTTATTTAAACTTCCGTAACTATGATGTTTGACGTTTTGATTTTAATTTATTGTCCTGGGTTAATTGCCCTTTGTCTGGGATGTATTTGAAACCTATCTGGTTTTTGTCCACAATAGTTCATCGATCATAATTATAAAATGCTCGGCAAATTTAACCTTATGCCCGAAGTCAAATATTCCAACTAACTGGGGATTCGAACTGTAACAAGGTCTTAATACTTTGTTTAATGAATACACCAGGTTATCGACTGTGTGTAATCCAAGGTTTTAATACTTTGTTAACAATTACACCAATTACCCTTGAATGTAATCCACCCCTGTTTTAATGAGTCCATTGACTATTAATCCATCCCCGTGTCCGGTCAAATGAACAATTATTAGTATTTATAAATATCCCGCCCATCGTGTCCGATCGAGCGTATGTGGTTATTTATATCTACGTCAAATTGTAAATCTCTATATTAATTTAATGAGGTATCATTTAGTTAATATAAATCCCATTAATAGCCCATAGTCTAATTTCCACAAGTGTCTTTCTTTTGTCCAAACCCCAATTATGGTACAAAGCCCAATAACCTCATCTTTAATATTTAGCCCAACATCATAATTACTTCGGCTCAAATAAGCATAATAATAACTTAGTTACGAGATATTAATTTAAAAAGGAGAACATAACTTACATTGAGTATTTATCGCGTAGTGTTACACGGACAGAATTTCGACTTCAAAAACCCGTAAAATAACCTTTACATAACCCAAACTAATCTAATATAACACTAATCTATATTATATATATATATATATATATATATATATATATATATATATATATATATATATATATATATATATATATATATATATATTATATTATATATATTTATTTATATTATACTAGGGAGTATTATTATTATTATGTTATTTTTACTCGCAGAATTCGTGACCTTTTATAGGAGTTTTGATTTCTGACAGCTCCGCGAGTCGTGGAGTTTTTAGCCTTCAAACTCCGCGAGTCGCGGAGTTTGAAAATCCAGCTCAGGATCATTTGTCTCATAGCTTGTCGACATAATTTTTAAATATATATAATATATAAATAATTTATATAATTATTTAAATATTATATTATATTCTTGTGCATAGTTGACTTGTAATTTTTGGTCCGTTGCGTCGGGCGTTGATAGTTGACTCATGTCCTGGTTCCGGATTTTCGAACGTCCTTGCGTACAATTTAATATCTTGTACTTTGCGTTTTGTAACTTGTACTCTTGTCATTTTTAGACGTTTTTCATCAATAAATTGAACCTTTTGAATTGTATCTTGAACATTTGAGCTTTTTGGACGTTTGTGTCTTCAAATCTTCGTTTTCGCCTTTTGTCTTCGCACTTATTTATTTAAACAATTACAATGAAAATATAATACAATTACATATGAAAACCTATTATTTAGGAGGGATATTGCTATGAAATATATGTTCCTTTTTAGCCTTATCAGTGATATATTATATAATAAACTGAATTGAATACCATTATATGTTCACTATATGTGTTAATATATATATATATATATATATATATATATATATATATATATATATATATATATATATATATATATATATATATATATATATATATATATATAAATATAAATGATATAGGTTCGTGAATCCGAGACCAACCCTGCATTGTTCAGTTCCGTCGTATGAATATTTTTACTACAAAATATCGTATTGTGAGTTTCATTTGCTCCCTTTTTAAATGCTTTTGCAATATATATTTTTGGGACTTAGAATACATGCGCTGCTTTTATAACTGTTTTACGAAATAGACAGAAGTAATCGAAACTACATTCTATGGCTGGATTATTAAACCGAATATGCCCCCTTTTAGTCTGGTAATCTAAGAATTAGGGAACAGACACCCTAATTGACTCGAATCCTAAAGATAGATCTATTGGGCCTAACAAGCCCATCCAAAGTACCATATGCTTTAGTACTTCGAATTTATCATGTCCGAAGGGAGTCCCGGAAAGATGGGGATATTCTATGTGCATCTTGTTAAGGTCAGTTACCAGGTGTTCACCATATGAATGATTTTTGTCTCTATGCATGGGAAGTATATTTATGAAAAATGAAAATGAAAATCTTGTGGTCTATTAAAATGATGGAAATGATTATCTATGTTAAACTAATGAACTCACCAACCTTTTGGTTGACACTTTAAAGCATGTTTATTCTCAGGTATGAAAGAAATCTTTCGCTGTGCATTTGCTCATTTTAGAGATATTACTTAGAGTCATTCATGACATATTTCAAAAGACGTTGCATTCGAGTCATTGAGTTCATCAAGATTATTATTAATTCAATTATAGTTGGATATATTATTAAATGGTATGCATGCCGTCAACTTTCTATGAAATGAAAGTTTGTCTTTTAAAAACGAATGCAATGTTTGTAAAATGTATCATATAGAGGTCAAGTACCTCGCGATGTAACCAAATGTAATGTATTCGTCCAGATGGATTAGGACGGGTCTCTACAGGTGGTATCAGAGCGGTGGTCTTAACGAACCAGGTCTTGCATTAGTGTGTATACCTGATAGTTGTTTAGATGCATTAGTGGGTCAGGACTTCGATCGTGTCTGCATGTCGAAAATTAATTGCTTATCATCCTTAAAGTCTAGACACATCTTACTGCCTCTATTGCCTAGTTAGTGTATAGACATAACTCATATCTTAGCCTATCTGCTAATTCATATCTTAGCATATCTGTTACTGTTACCTTTGCCTGACAGCTTCCGTAGATTCCTCCGTAACTTATGGGATTTTAGTATTATATATACATATGTAAATTATGTATTGCAGGGTACTAATCTACATCCTATAATCTATTTCTTATCGAAAATCCTTCATCTGATCGTACGAAGTGGAACTCGTCACTAGTTCAAGTTCTTTGGAACCCGACAGCTATTTCGACATGGATGTTCACCTAAGCTCCGGAAGCAGCGTCACCAGAATGAATCAACCAATCAGCCATCCCCAATTCATCTGATAGGTTCGTAGTCGACTTAATCAATGGAGACGCGAAGAAGGCGATCCTTTCCACCAACCGAATTCATCCCTTGGTGAAGAACCTGAAGCACTTACCGGTGAACCAATTCGAAACACCATTTTCACCCTCACTACAGAGTATCTCGCCGTGATTATATTATATTTCATATTCTAAACCTTATTCATCCGCTTGTTCAAACCGCCAATCATTCCGGAGTAATAGAAGAAGTCAACGAGCTTCTCGTTCGAGTAATAGCTTTGGAAAATATGGTGCAAAACTTGCCAGCTTCAGCAACATCACCGGCACCCATAGTACCACCAATAACACATGACTCAACATTTCGATCTGTACCTCGAGCATAATCATCGTTCTACATGACGTCCTACTTCATTTATCTTCGTTCGACATGATAATTATGTAATCTCTAATGTTTTAGAGATTATGTACTCTAGTTCTAATCGTAAATCATATGAGTTTAATATCATATTAACTCACTAAATCCACGATTACATCTAAAGAAAATATATATGTAAGTATATTTTCATAAAGATTGTAATTGAAAATTCTTTTGTACAAACTGTTAATGGTGAAAATATTTTAATGGGTAGGTAATACCTGAGGAATATTTAGTTTTCACATTAAAAATTACACTGTACATTATTCAATTCAGATTCAGTGGTCAATAGTAATACTGCCCAAATTCGCACATATACGTATCCGTTCACCAAAGAACAACTATCTTCATTCAAATTTAATTTCATATTCGGATTTTGACCGATCAAAATCCAAGTCAAGATTTAACAGAAGACATCACTTTTAGATTCCTACATCTTTCAAAGTCATACTTTGAATTCAAAACTGTGACAGATCCATTGGCGTGTTATTACCGAAAATAATTTTACAATACCTTTCCAAAATTAGTCAATTTTGTCACAGCTCCAACAAATCAACTTCGACTTTCATTCGGATTAGCCTTATTATAACTTTGATATATAAGTTTGCCACTTGATTTCATCCTAAACAATCATTTGTATCTTGACGATTACCATCAGTGTTTAATCATCTAAAAACACAATTCTCTTGAAACCACCTCGGATTGATAACCGATGATTCAGATATGGTAGCATTAGATACAGAGGAAATAGAAAAATGGTAGATGGTCTAAACGGCCAAAAGTTTGATAATAAAGAATGAAATGTTGAGAACGCTCAATAGAAAATTTGATACTAAAAAACGGATTGAGTTAACCATGAAGGAGACCAAGGACAAATACAAGGATCAAAACCTATATTCAAAGAATCCATGTAATTCTAGATCCGATGAAATCTTTAGAGAATATCTTGCTCCGTACCCATGTCAAATCTTGTGGAAAATCTTTCTTCATCAACCTTCGATCTTAGAAATTCAGAAAATATCATCATAAATATCTGCGATATTTCTGAGGATATTTTCATAACTCTTCTTATCTGAAATTAGTTATCTCTTCGTGCTATTCGTATTACATCATAAAGAAAACTATTTTAGTTTCTCTATTCAAGTTTTAAATTATGAATGAATTTCGGAGAAGTGTTGGAAATTGAAGCATGAGTTAGTATAATATAATGCGTTTGGCCAACGTGATTATATTACCGTAAGTCATGTTGAGTTTCTAATGAAACGTGATGATGGTTCACAGTAGATCATACCATCGTCATGTGTCATGTTACATAACTCTTTCATTCTGCTTAACTTCTAAACATATCAAGAAAATATATTCTTGATAGTGCTATTCTCAGTGATTTTGGTAATTTGACAAATCAAATCGTGCTATTACGTTCTTTCTTGTTTAGAACATTAAGTTCATTCGAAACTCCATACTTATGAATTCTGGAATGTTACTCGCTTTACTAGAGGTCGAGAAGAGAATAAAAAGGCAAAGAGCTCCGAAATATAAGGGAAGATATAAAACTCGACAACAACACAGAAATCACAAACCGTGTACATTAATACGAATAGCAATATAAAGACACAGGAGAATAAAAAACACTATAACCCCAAGGTAATAGTAGAAGTTAACAGATTCCTCCGGTGGTAGATAAAAAAGGAGAAAGACAGAAGCGATTGTTAGAAGAAGGACAAGGATCAGTACTAGATTAAGCATTTTTATAATCTTTAGAAGTATGGATTAAGGAAGACAGTATAGGAATGGTGAGAATAATAAAATGGAAGAGGTAAATTTATAATGGAAACATACGACAGAGCAATCGAGGCATATGACCGCATTTAATTAAAGAGATCTTAATTTCCTTAATCAATGACGAATCAAATCTTATATAGATAACGGAGATTTTCTTTGAAATCCCTTGAATTCCGAAATTCAACCATGACTAGTCAAAAGTTATGATGAAACTTGTCTTTCTCATTTCACTATTTAGTGATAACTTCATTCGTACTCTTCGAGTAACCGAATTGTCTTATTCATAGTACTCAATGATGATAAAACTCTATTTATCAACTCATATTCGTCAGGAAAACATTTTTATTGTTAGCCATGACGATCTTACTCAAATTTTAGGGACGAAATTTCTTTAACGGGTAGGTACTGTGACGACCCGGAAATTTCGGACCAAATTTAAACTTAATCTTTATATAATATGCGACATGATAAACAAAGTCTGTAATAATGAAGTCTCAAAAACTTTGAACTGTGTTCATGTATACATCTGACCATTGACTATTCCCGACGATTCACGAACAATTGTTTGTAAATAAATATGTATATATTATATATCAATGTAAAGATATATGATAATTGAAAATAATAAAAATTAGTTTAAATTAAATATGAAAAAAAACAAAATACTAATCCCCCATCTCATCTTGATAGTCATGTTTTGACTTTACAAGTCTTTCCTTTCCAACTTTGACGTTATGTATGTTTTGTGGTATTAAATATTATTCGATAAAAGTTATATCAATGGATTGGTTATTGAATGTATTTTTACCGACGTTCTTCAAGTATCTTATAACACAAAAGTAATAATTTAAAGTAATATGAGATGGAGGAAGTACAAAAATATATCGAGTCACACAACTGTAATGAACCCATTATGATTAAATGTACGCCCACATAATAAATTAAATTTAACTTCTAACATGAATGTTATATTCACAAATGTTATATCAATATTTATTTCGTTGGAAATGGATATAGTTGATTCACTGTGCTCAAAGTTAATCATGTGATACCGTTTTGTTTTCTGTCCACTATCGGTATTAATATATATTATATATCTATAGGTGTGAGCTGTGAACAAGTTGTAAACTTGTGTGATTCATGAATTCGTACTGTGTAAAATTGATATAATGATTGAGTGATTGATTAATTAAAATACTACTCTACTAAGTGTGATTGGCTTCTCTATAATTAAAATTATACGGAGTAATAGAATGATATCTATCCATTCCCCACAAAAATCTACTAACTATCTATAAACTATCTAATTCTGTTTCTTCTTTAACTTCAACCAAAACCTACAATGAGCTTACACCACCTTGATCACACTAGGACAATCACCACCATACAAACCATAACAAAGTTGCAATATTTATGCTTCTATTTTTAATTGATTACCATCTCAAACACCTTCACAAACAAGACTGCAACCATTATCTAAACACTTGAAAATTTTCTTTTTCTGTTTTCGTTTACCAACCAACCACCACCATTATCACCAAACCCAATACATGCGTGAATGTTACTGCTGCTAATTTCGTTCTTATTTCGGTCATGAACCAACACATTTTCTATCATAAAAGTCATATATATATATATATATATATATATATATATATATATATATATATATATATATATATATATATATATATATATATATATATATATATATATATATATATATATATATATATATATATGCAAGTATTACATAGATGTAACAACCCAACCCGTAATCCATACGATAAATATTTTTTTTTTATACAACACAATTTCACGCCAAATAAATATGTAACCCATTTCACGAGTTCCATTTAAAACGCACAACAATTAATTGTTTACAAAAGGCATGAAGGCCACGAATAAAGTTTAGTACAAGTTTGACCCATTACAAAATGATAGTTTATAAACCAAACGACGTTCCGAGCATGGTTTGGGACTAAACTACCCAAAACTAGGCCAATTTCCAAAAGCTCCAACATAACAACAACAAGGGACACCTAGTGCCCAATGACCCCCTTGACCTTGTCCGCGCGTACATCTAAAAAGATAAACAACGAGAGGGGTAAGCAAAGCTTAGTGAGTAGAATAAATATATACATGCATATAAGACTTGCCCACACGCATCCACGATATCATATAACGCACACAACCACATAACATCTCGATAAACAAGCTAGTATCATCAAATCCTACAACTAGCAACATTAATAGCATAGTAATCATAGCATTAATTGAAATGTTAACGTTAACAACTATAACCCATGGTTAACCCAATTCTTCGCAGGGGAATGACTTCGCGAAATAAGTCATCGATGTTCATAACAACCGTTAGCTCCCAAACACGGCTATGGTATACTAACCCCCGAGGTGTTCCAAAAACGGCTATGGCATCACCCCCAAGTGTTCCCAAAAACGGCTATGGCATCACTTGATCAACATGTGAGTAAAACACGGCTATTACTCACAATCATGTACACAAACACGGCTATGTGCACAATAACACGGATAATAACGTGGGAGTAAAACACGGCTATTACTCACCACTATATGCACAAACACGGCTATGTGCATAAATATAAAACGTAGACAAAACGGCTATGTCTCACAACTATGGTCACAAAACGGCTATGTGACACCATTAATACGGCACGTAAATCATATACATACATATATAGATTTTCCACTCACCTCAAGTCCCTTGTGAAAGCTAACCGAACTTGCAACTCTTCAATGTAACGTACCTATTACATTATGCATTCATTAACATACAATCTAGTTGAATTAAATGCCAAACACTAACCCTTGAGCATTTAATGACCCATTTGCATTAAATGACTCAACTACACCAAAACCGCCCATTAATGGCCATGCCTCGTAATAAATCACTAAAAGCTAGTGATTAGGGTTTAATAACATCAACTAACATATACTTGGTGTATTTCATAAGCATTTCACCCGATTAGGTCAACTAGTGCTCTTTTGACTCTTCGATTCACAATTCAAGTCAAACTTACACAATAATAACACTTTCATCCTTTTAAAAGTGCATTAATGACTAACAACATCATTTACCACTTACAACCTCAAATCACAAGATCAAACCCTAGATAATAGCTACTTAGGGTTTCCTTTCAACAATCCAACCCAAAAACCCACCCATTTAACCCTCAAATGGGTCACACTAGTTCCATATGAACCAACCCTAGCTTAAACTAATTAAAACTCGAAACTTAGAGTTGAGACTTACCAAAACTATCCGCTTGTAGCTAATAACAAGGAGAACAACTTTAATTCTTACTTCTAGGATTGATTCACAAAACTCTTTCTTCAAATCTCAAGTATAAACTAAGTGGATTTTAAGTTTGGGAGGAATTTATGAAAGAAAATGGAAAAGAAAATGAGAATATAGGATAAGTGGTTGATATTAAAAGCTCCAACCAGATCTACATGTAAAAAGACTAAATTACCCCTAAACCCTATTTAATTTGAGTAAAATTCGGAATCAGAATTGCAGAAGTGCCGCGGCACGGCTACTTTGTCGCGGCGCGACATAAAGAAGGAAAAATGACCCTTCTTAACTCAAGTTCTGATCTAGATTTGCTTTGTTTACCGCGGCGCGATCCCTTTTGCCATGGCGCGGCGTTTGCCTTTTCCTGGTAACTACGAAAGTTTAACAATAAACAAGGGTTCAAACATATGTGTATATATATATATATATATATATATATATATATATATATATATATATATATATATATATATATATATATATATATACATATGCCCTTATACGACAATTAACACCGTAGCTCATTTAATCACATAACGAATAGGTTTTAAGCGTACTTTTTATTAAGTACGTACCTTTATACGCGCACGGGAAAACGGGGTGTTACAACTCTCCCCCACTTAAATCGGAGCGCGTCCTCGCGATCCAAGCCTCATGACACGAGGGAAGGTAAACCAACACGAATTCTTCAGGCTCCCAAGTAAACTCGGAACCTTTACTACGACGCCATTGGACCTTAAAGGTCCTCACCTCTTTGTTACACAACATTTTTACCTTCTCATCGAGTATAGCAATCGGCTCTTCAACGTATTCTAACTTGTTGTTTAGCTCAATTTCGTCTAAAGGCATCCATGAAGAATCATCCGCAAGACACTTTCAGAGATGGGAAACATGAAATATATTATGGATCCCCGCAAGTTCTTCGGGTAATTTCAAGCGATACGCGACTTCACCAACACGAGCTAAAACTTTAAACGGCCCAATAAACCGAGGAGCTAACTTTCCTCGTTTCTGAAACCAAATAATACCCTTCCATGGCGAAACCTTGAGCATCACCATATCACCTTCTTGGAATTCGATCAAACGTTTACGCTTATCGGTGTAAGAATTTTGCCTATCTTGCGCCTTTTTCAAATGTTCCCGAATCATATTGATTTTATCATTTGTCTCCAATACCAAGTAGGAGCTCCCGACTTCCTTTTGTCCCACTTTGCCCCAACAAATCGGGGTTCGACACCTTCTACCATACAACATCTCATACGGTGGAATTCCAATACTAGAGTGAAAACTATTATTGTACGAGAATTCCACTAAAGGTAAATGTTCATCCCAACTACCACCGAAGTCAATGATACATGCACGTAACATATCCTCCAACGTTTGATTCGTACGTTCAGTTTGACCGTCCGTTTGAGGATGGTACGCCGTACTCATATTTACCCTCGTACCCATGTCTTCATGAAACTTCTTCCAAAATCGAGAAGTAAAATGCGTGTCCCGATCCGAAACAATAGACGCGGGAATGCCATGTCTCGATATCACCTCTTTAATGAACATCTTCACGAGTGCCTCTGACGAAATTGCTTCTTTAATAGGAAGAAACAACGCACTCTTCGTCAATCTATCGACAATCACCCAAATAGTGTCAAATTGGGTTCTTGATGTTTTCGGCAACTTGGTAATAAAATCCATGGTAATATGCTCCCACTTCCACATCGGAATTTCTAGCGGTTGCAACTTACCATACGGCTTTTGGTGTTCGGCTTTAACTTGCAAACACGTGACACATTGCTCAACATACTTAACAACGTCGCGTTTCATGCCCGGCCACCAATAATCTTTCTTCAAATCATGGTACATCTTCGTCGCACCCGGATGTATGGAATACTTAGACTTGTGCGCCTCATCAAGAAGCACCTTTCAGAAATCACCCATCTTAGGCACCCACACTCTTTCTTGAAAAGATAATAAACTACGCGAACCCATCGTAATGAATTCCGATTGCCCCACAATTCGTTCCGCATGCTTGTTGTGAACGTAAGCCTCTATTTGAATCACACCAAGTTTCTCAAGAAAATAGTTAGTAATAATCATACGTAACAATCCCAATCGTAATGTCGGGTGGTGACTCTTTCGGCTTAACGCATCCGCGACCACATTCGCCTTGCCCGGATGATAAAGTATCTCACAATCATAATCCTTCACCACATCCATCCATCTACGTTGACGATAATTCAAATCCCGTTGATCAAAAAGATGTTTGAAACTCTTGTGATCCGAATAAATCGTACACTTGACACCATACAAGTAATGACGCCAAATTTTCAAAGCATGGACCACCGCTGCTAATTCGAGATCATGAGTCGGGTATCTCTTTTCATGTTCCTTTAGTTGGCGAGAGGCGTAAGCGATGACTTTACCTCGTTGCATTAGAACACACCCGAGCCCATTCAAAGAAGCATCACAATAGATCGTCATATCATCTACACCTTCCGGCAATACTAAGACCGGAGCTTTACACAATTTCTCTTTCAACAATTGAAAAGCGATTTCTTGCTCGTTCTCCCAATTGAATCTCGTATTCTTCCTTGTCAACTTAGTTAATGGCGAAGCAATCTTGGAAAAGTCTTGGATAAACCGACGATAATAACCGGCCAATCCGAGAAAACTTCGAATTTCCGTAGGCGTAGTCGGTCGTCCCCAATCCTTCACCGTCTCTATCTTTCCCGGATCTACTTGAATACCATCCTTGTTCACAATATGGCCAAGGAATTGAACCTCCCTTAGCCAAAATTCACATTTTGAGAATTTAGCATACAACTTCTCTTTTCTCAACGTCTTCAATACTTCGCGCAAGTGGTGTTCATGTTCCGTCATACTCTTAGAATAGACAAGAATATCGTCAATGAACACAATTACCGACTTGTCCAACATAGGTTGGCACACTCGGTTCATGAGATCCATGAATGCCGCCGGTTCATTCGTAAGACCAAAAGGCATAACCACAAATTCAAAATGCCCGTAACGCGTTCGAAAGGCCGTTTTCTCAATATCTTCCTCACGGACCCGCATTTGGTGATAGCCGGACCGTAGGTCGATCTTAGAGAAATATGTCGCACCTTGGAGTTGGTCAAACAAATCGTCAAATCGAGGCAATGGATAACGATTTTTGATTGTCACCTTATTTAACTCCCGATAATCGATGCACATCCGCATACTACCATCCTTCTTTTTCACGAATAAAACCGGAGCGCCCCATGGCGAAGCACTCGGTCGAATAAAACCCTTCTCAAGTAACTCTTGAATTTGATTCAACAATTCTTGCATTTCCATCGGTGCTAAACGATAAGGAGTTTTAGCAATGGGAGTAGCTCCCGGAACCAACTCAATGCGAAATTCGACTTGTCTTTCCGCCGGAACACCCGGTAACTCATCCGGAAAAACATCATCAAACTCACTTACCACCAAAATTTCATGAATGGGTGGTGGCTCATTACAAGTATCAACAACATGAGCAAGGAAAGCCATGCCACCGGTAATAATGAGACGACGTGCCCGTGCAAAAGTGCATATCGGCACCGGTCTCCTTCGTTTATCACCATGAATAATTAACTCTCCCCCACTTGGGGTCTTCACACGAATAGATTTTTCATGGCACGCAATATCGGCTCTATTATGATCGAGCCAATCCATACCAACCACGATATCAAAATCACCCAACGTCATCGGAATGAGATCAATATTAAAGTTCTCGGAACCAAACACAACATTACAATTTTTACACACATCAACCACTAGCACCGTCTTGCCATCCGCTATTTCGACTTCTACCGGACGACTTAACTTAGCTAACAGTTTATTAAGTTTAGGAACAAATTTTGGAGACACGAACGATAAATTTGCACCGCTATCAAATAGAATCCTTGCCGGATTAGAGTTAACCATGAAAGTACCTGAGACGACTTCGTTGGATTTTTTTGGCTTCATCATTCGTCATCAAGTAGTTACGCCCCCTAGCTGACCTCGCCGCCTTCTCTAGCCTCTTTACTTGGTCGTTTGATAATTCGGGACATTTCGCCTTCCGGTGCCCCGTCTTTTGACAATTAAAGCACGTGACTGTCTTGATCAAGCAATCACGAGCATAACGACCCGGCTTCCCACAACTATAACAAGTAGGCATAAAAGTATTCGAACCACCCTTCTTCATACTTCCGACACTTTTGGAGACACCCTTGCTCTTCTTGTTGGAGTAACTAGGCGCTCCAAATTTTCTTTTGCTCGACCCATAACTAACCGGAACCGGACTCGGAGCTTGTGCTTCAAACCCTTTTGCCACCTCCAAAAGCTTAGCGAAAGTTTCAACATGACCGATACTAATTTTACCCTTTAAATCATCTCTAAGGGTTGCATGAAAGTCTTCCATTAGCATTTGATCATTTCCCGCATACTCGGGACAAAAACGTGCCTTGGCGAGAAAATTGGTTTTAAGAGTGTTTAGGTCCAAAGACCCTTGACGCATGTTCCTTAACTCGTTGCGCAATTTGGAAAGATCCGCTTGCGTACAATATTCAAGGAAAAACTCCTTCTTGAAATCCGCCCAAGATAACCCCACAAAAGCCGCATCACCCACCATATCAATCTTGCCATCGAGCCAATCTTTAGCATGGCCCCTTAACAAACTAGTAGCAAGCCTCGTTTTCTTCTCGGGTGGGCACTCGGTCGTGCGAAAACAACCTTCAACATCGAAAATCCAAGCCGCACTCTTCATGGGGTCGGGATCCCCGTGAAAGTGAGGAGGCTTAGTCGCCAAGAAGTTCTTATAGCTAAACTCCAACTAGTCCACATTTTGAGGTCTAGGAAACCTCCTTTCAACTTCTTCTTTAACGGCATTAGTCATCCGTTCTTGAATCATATCAACAATTAGTTCCGAAACCAACTCTTCGAATATTTGTTTAACCCTTCGTGAGAAAACCGAAACATAGTTTTCTAAAGCGGTCTCAATCTTGGTAGCCATCTCATCTTCCTCCACATGAGAGGGACCACCATTGCCCTTCGTATTCGTTCCGTTTCTCGTCTTCATTCTAAAGATTAAAAATGGATTAGACATCACCAACAATTTAATACACATACATACCTATGCATATGACCGCACACACACCACATCTAACTCGATACTTGTCGCACATCCTTGCTTGACTTGACTTGCAACCGTAATAGTGGTCGCGACTCACTATTACGCTCACATGCCGTGCCATGCTCAAACGTGTCACAACCATCTTGCTCGATGTTCCGAAACAACAACACACAATTAGTAACATCATAACATAGGATAGTTGTCCACTTATGCATCAAAGAACTAATCAAACCCCACACTAACCCGTAGTCCTACAAGTCCCGCATATAATTTCATAACACAAAAGTCTAAGTCTAGGCGCCTATCTCAAGTCACCTAAATCCCTTAGACCATGCTCTGATACCACTTGTAACAACCCAACCCGTAATCCATACGATAAATTTTTTTTTTATACAACACAATTTCACGCCAAATAAATATGTAACCCATTTCACGAGTTCCATTTAAAACGCACAATAATTAATTGTTTACAAAAGGCACGGATGCCACGAATAAAGTTTAGTACAAGTTTGACCCATTACAAAATGATAGTTTATAAACCAAACGATGTTCCGAGCATGGTTTGGGACTAAACTATCCAAAACTAGGCTAACTTCCAAAAGCTCCAACATAACAACAACAAGGGACGCCTAGTGCCCAACGACCCCCTTGCCCTTGTCCGTGCCTGCATCTTAAAAGATAAATAACGAGAGGGGTAAGCAAAGCTTAGTGAGTAGAATAAATATATACATGCATATAAGACTTACCCACACACATCCACGATATCATATAACGCACACAACCACATAACATATCGATAAACAAGCTAGTATCATCAAATCGTACAACTAGCAACATTAATAGCATAGTAATCATAGCATTAATTGAAATGTTAACGTTAACAACTATAACCCATGGTTAACCCAATTCTTCGCAGGGGAATGACTTCGCGAAACAAGTCATCGATGTTCATAACAACCGTTAGCTCCCAAACACGGCTATGGTATACTAACCCCCGAGGTGTTCTAAAAACGGCTATGGCATCACCCCCAAGTGTTCCCAAAAATAGCTATGGCATCACTTGATCAACATGTGAGTAAAACACGGTTATTACTCACAATCATGTACACAAACACGGCTATGTGCACAATAACACGAATAATAACGTGGGAGTAAAACACGGCTATTACTCGCCACTATATGCACAAACACGGCTATGTGCATAAATATAAAACGTGGACAAAACGGCTATGTCTCACAACTATGGTCACAAAACGGCTATGTGACACCATTAATACGGCACGTAAATCATATACATACATATATAGATTTTCCACTCACCTCAAGTCCCTTGTGAAAGCTAACCGAGCTTGCAACTCTTCAATGTAACGTACCTATTACATTATGCATTCATTAACATACAATCTAGTTGAATTAAATGCCAAACACTAACCCTTGAGCATTTAATGACCCATTTGCATTAAATGACTCAACTACACTAAAACCGCCCATTAATGGCCATGCCTCATCATAAATCACTAAAAGCTAGTGATTAGGGTTTAATAACATCAACTAACATAAACTTGGTGTATTTCATAACCATTTCACCCGATTAGGTCCACTAGTGCTCTTTTGACTCTTTGACTTACAATTCAAGTCAAACTTACACAATAATAACACTTTCATCCTTTTAAAAGTGCATTAATGACTAACAACATCATTTAGCACTTACAACCTCAAATCACAAGATCAAACCCTAGATAATAGCTACTTAGGGTTTCCTTTAAACAATCCAACCCAAAAACCAATCCATTTAACCCTCAAATGGGTCACACTAGTTCCATATGAACCAACCCTAGCTTAAACTAATTAAAACTCAAAACTTAGAGTTGAGACTTACCAAAACTATCCGCTTGTAGCTAATAACAAGGAGAACAACTTTAATTCTTGCTTCTAGGATTGATTCACAAAACTCTTTCTTCAAATCTCAAGTATAAACTAAGTGGATTTTAAGTTTGAGAGGAATTTATGAAAGAAAATGGAAAAGAAAATGAGAATATAGGATAAGTGGTTGATATTAAAAGCTCCAACCAGATCTACATGTAAAAAGACTAAATTACCCCTAAACCCTATTTAATTTGAGTAAAATTCGGAATCAGAATTGCAGAAGTGCCGCGGCAAGGCTTCTTTGTCGCGGCGCGACATAAAGAAGTAAAATTGACCCTTCTTAACTCAAGTTCTGATCTGGATTTGCTTTGTTTACCGCGGCGCGATCCCTTTTGCCGCAACGCGGCGTTTGCCTTTTCCTGGTCACTAAAAAAGTTTAACAATAAACAAGGGTTCAAACATATATATATATATATATATATATATATATATATATATATATATATATATATATATATATATATATATATATATATACATATGCCCTTATACGACAATTAACACCGTAGCTCATTTAATCACATAACGAACAGGTTTTAAGTGTAATTTTGATTAAGTACGTACCTTTATACGCGCACGGGAAAATGGGGTGTTACAATAGAGTTAAGCAACCACTCACCTATCTTCTATCTATATCTCCTATATATATGAACTCATGTAGAACAAAAAGCTCGATCATACCACTCTCGAGAACCCATAACCTTCTTCTCCACCACTACCCTAACTGTCACCACCACATAGAACACCAGAAACCACCACCAACTTGCACCACCCTCACCATCGTTTTCTCTCTCTCCTCCTTCCTTCTTTCTTTCTTCGTGAACTTAACACCACTCCCCCCATTACTGTTGCAACTCCTAATCAGTATTTCCGTTTTAAAATCGTAACAAACAGCCACCTACATTGTTTCATGTTGCTACTACTACAAACAGAATACTTTTTCCTGTTCTGTCAGTAAGCAACCAAAAAAAATTGTTTAACACATGGCCACTATCACATGTTTTTTTCCTTTCTTCTTCTTCCTAATTCTTTTCCTGATCAAACAAACTGCAGCAATATGGTGATGATATATTGATGAATGAGGGTTATAAAGATAAAAAGTTGATGGTAAGTGAGTTAGATATAAAGAAAATGATTAAAGTGATAAAGATGACACTTGTGATCATATTTAATTATTTATACAATGTATTAATAGGTAATTGTCGGTAGTCTATCTAGCTGTGATTATGATAGTGGAAAATGACATGGGCATGATGTTATGATGATGAGAAATCAAGAAAATGCTCGACAGAAAACCCTATTACAGCTTGATCGTATAACCTTGACCCTTTAAGGAATCACTACGGTTGCAGCTACGTAATTTTTCTATTTTCTAATCTCCAGCGGACAAGCAAATCGGGTTGGGCTGTTAGGATTTGTTTTTCATGATTGGGCTGCCTTGTTCAGCTGTTCTGTTGGGCTGCTACAATAGCTTCCCGTTAACTCCTGTCGAGGCCCACTTCCCATCTGTTAGGCCATTTTATTTGTTCTAATTGGGTCGAGTTATATAAGTGGAGTACGGTATTGTTGCATTATGAATGCGGAGAAAACGGTATAGATGATATGTATAGTGATGATGGGTTATTATGATGTGATGATACATGATAAAATTATGATGCGTAATGTTGATGAATGTATGATGGTAATGAAGATAGATGATGACGAGATTACGGTGTATGATGATCTGAGAAGATAATAAATGATATGCGATGATGATGGCTTCAATGATGAAATATATCAAGGATGATGAGGGTGACAATAAGATGATGATGAAGAGATAACGATCATGAAGATGAGATGATCATGGTGATGATATAAGTCGTGATCGTAAGGATGTTAATGATTAGAAAATGATGATGATGATTTTGATGCCACGATGATAAAAATGGGATGATATTAGAAAATGATGATGATGATTTTGATGCCACGATGATAAAAATGGGATGATAACAAATTTTCGATGATGATGATTGTTGTTATGAATTGTGGCTTTGTTAATTGAGGAAGAATATGGAAGCAAACTGAAAATAGGAACAAATAGATTTAAGATGTGATATAATTCAGAAAAGTAAGTGTCAGCATAGTAGTTGAAGGAGTTTGGTTTGAGCGAAAGGACTCGGGTTCGAGTCTGAGCATTGGCGTTTTATTTTTAGGAGCTTGTTTTTCTTCAAAGGTTGTATTCTAAAATTATTATTATTATTATTATTATTATTATTATTATTATTATTATTATTATTATTATTATTATTATTATTATTATTATTATTATTATTATTAGTATTATAATTATTATTATTATTAAGACTGATATAAGTATTAGTTATCATTTATTATTATTATCATAATTATGATTATTATTACTATTATTGTTAAGTTAATTATTATTATTACTATCATAATACAATTTATTATTATTTTCATTAATATTTATTATTACTATCATTTTTATAATTATATTTATCATTATTATTATCACTACTATTATTAACATTAAAATATTTATTAACAAGTATTATTATTAAGTATTATTAGTATTTGATAGTGTTCCAAATGAACATATATTTAGTAGCAATATCGTTCCAATATGTAAAGTTTTTAAATGTAATTTCCTTATTTTTAGTTGTAATAGTTAAATAAATAAGTGCGAAGACGAAAGACGTAAATCGCTCGAAAATGAAGATTTAAAGACAAAAACGAAGATTTGAAAGACCAAAACGTCCAAAAAGTTCAAATGTACAAGATACAATTCAAGTGGTTCAAATTATTGATGAGAAACGTCTAAAAATGACAAGAGTACAAGTTACAAAACGCAAAGTACAAGATATTAAATTGTACGCAGGGACGTTCGAAAATTCGGAACCGAGACATGAACCAACTTTCAACGCTCGACGCAACGGAGCTAAAATTACAAGTTAACTATGCTCAAGAATATAATATAATATTTAAATAATTCATAATAAGAATAATAATAAATAATAAAAAGTTGTTAATTGAGCATAGTTAAGGGGTCATAAGTGAAAATTTCAAATCACCAATTGTCTATAAAATGAAATTCATGGTGTAATGAAAAGAACACCTTTTCTTTCTTTCTTCCTTCTGTAAAGAAATATATATTTATATTATAATTTTAATTTAAGTTAATTTTAATAATAAAGTTATGGTTTAGTTGGGTTAATGTAAGAAATGTTTTACGGGTTTTAAAGTCGAAACTCTGCCCGTGTAACGCTACGCGATTAATCACCACTATAAGCTATGTTCTTCCTTTTTAAATTAATGTATCGTAACTAAGTTATTATTATGCTTATTTGAGCCAAAGTAATCGTGATGTTGGGCTAAAATATTAAGAAGGGGTTATTGAACTTTAGACCATAATTAAGGTTTGGGCAAAAGACCGACACTTGTGGAAATTGAACTATTGACTATTAATAGATGGGGGGTATTGTCTAATTGAGTGACAACTCATTGGAGTCTGTCGAACCTATCTTCAAATTAATTAACCTAATAATTAATAATGATTATGGTTGTCCTATTTAGTGATGTTCATATGGAATCTGTTATAATCATTTAATTAATCAATTGGGTTGGGTAATTGATTATTCATTCTGATCAAGTGGATGAATTAATATTCATAAACTAATTAAAACAGGGGTGGATTACATACAGTGATAACTGGTGTAATTGTTGACAGAAGTGATAACTGCGTCACAGTTTAAATCCTTAATCAGTTGGAATATTTGACTTCGGGTATAAGGGTAATTTGACGAGAATACTCGCACTTTATATTTATAACCGATGGACTATTATGGACAAAAACCAGATAGACGTATCAAATAAACCAGGACAAAGGACAATTAACCCATGGTAATAAATTAAAATCAACACGTCAAACATCATGATTACGGAAGTTTAAATAAGCATAATTCTTTTATTATATTTCTCATCGTATCTTTATTTACTGTCATTTTATTACTCGCAATTTTATTTACTGTCATTTTATTTATTGTCATTATTTTACGCACTTTAATTATCGTCATTTATCTTTACGCTTAAAATATAGAATCGACAAACCGGTCATTAAACGGTAAAACCCCCCTTTTATAATAATATTACTACTTATATAATTATATATATTTTGTATAAATATAGTTAAAAATATAGTAAGTATCACCAGCTCCCTGTGGAACGAACCGGACTTACTAAAAACTACACTACTCTACGATTAGGTACACTGCCTATAGTGTTGTAGCAAGGTTTAGGTATATCCCATCCGTAAATTAATAAAACTTGTGTCATATTTTGTAGTATTTTGTATTAAAAATAATACTATTTCGTACCCTCACGCTACATCATCAAGTTTTTGGCGCCGCTGCCGGGGAACGCTAAAACGCTATATTTTTAATTATAATAATATTGAAATAAAATATAATAATATAATAATATTGAAATAGAATATAATAATATAATAATATTGAAATAGAATATAATAATATAATAATATTTTAGAATTTTGATTTTAAAAAGTCGTATTTGTTAAATATACTTCAGGGGTATATTATGTAACTTGTAATTAATAATTTCTATCATGTCGATTTCATGTGAATAGTAAGTTAATTAATTTCTTTTCATTTACTATTCATGAATAGTAAATGAGTTAAAAAAAAAGTTTTGAAAAAATAATAATAATAATAAAAAAATTATTAATTCCTTTAAAAAAAATTGGGTAAAAAAAATCGTTTTTTTTAAAAAAAAAAAATTTCGTTTTTAAAAAAAAAAAAAAAAAAAATCGTTTTTTTTAAAGAAAAAAAATTCGTTTTAAAAAAAAAATTGTAAAAAAAATCGTTTTTTTTAAAAAAAATTTTTAAAAAAAAAAGTTTTAAAAAAAAATTTATATAAAAAAAAATTTTTTTTTTGAAAAAAAAAAATTTAAAATCCTTAAAAAACGAAATAATAAAAAAATTAAAAAAAAAGTTTTTTTTTATTACCTTTAGATTTTTAGACTCTAGTTACAATTTTTAGTATTAAGTTTAGTTTTGCCATAGTTATTTTTATTTCTAGAATTTTTAGGTTTGCCGTAAAATCCCTTAAGTGCTTATTCCTTAGACTAAGATTTATGTGCTTTAGAATTTTGCGACGCCGTTTTTCGCGCTACTTTCTTATTTTTATTTTTCGACGCCTATTTTTCGACCTTTTATTTTTCGACATTTTTCGACGCGCAATCTATTTCTTTCTTATTTCTCGACGCTCTAGTTTTTAGGACTTAGAATTTTCTCTATTTCTTATCTAATTCTCAAACGGAAAGAAAAATTATTTAAGCGGTTAAGTTAATAGACGTTGACATTTTTCTGGTTCGTAGTAATAGTTGGATTTGTTAGTGGCTAGTTGTGGGCTTCCGATTTAAAGGGTCCTGGCTACCTGCTACATCTTTTGGCTATTCGAAACGTGGGCAAAATCAGAAAAGTCTATTAATTGGATAACTTATATAATTTTTCTTTCCTTTTAAAAACTAATAGGATATTCAGTGAATGCACCGAGTAAAACGTTCACCACCTTTCATACATTCACTACCTGTAACTCGATCAAGACATCTAGCCAATATTATCGCCGTTGATTTTTCTTTAGAATCATCATCCAGTCGAACAAATACTCCAACTCAAATTTCCAATAATCCATCTTTTGAACCCGACCTCACAATTGAGAATCCGGAGAATATTCAGGGACAATTCCAAGATCCAGAACCACTAATCATTCCTCCTGAACCACAAACCATTAAATCAGAATCTTCTAGTGATTCGTATTCAACAAATTCAATTATGAAAAATCTGGAACCTCTAAGTATGGAAGACCGAATGAGAGCCACACGCACGGGCCAAGGTCACGCCATTATTAAGCCAGACATTAATGCGCCAGATTATGAAATCAAAGGACAAATCCTACACATGGTAACTAATCAGTGCCAATATAGTGGTGCGCCGAAGGAAGATCCAAACGAACATCTTCGTACGTTTAATAGGATCTGTACACTATTCAAAATCCGAGAAGTTGAGGATGAACAGATCTATCTTATGTTGTTCCCATGGACTTTAAAGGGAGAAGCCAAAGATTGGTTAGAATCATTACCTGAAGGAACGATTGACACATGGGATGTTTTAGTTGATAAATTTCTTAAAAGATTCTTTCCGGCATCTAAAGCCGTGAGACTTCAAGGAGAAATTGTTACGTTCACACAAAAGTCAAATGAAACTCTATATGAGGCATGGACAAGATTTGGAAAGATGTTGAGAGGATGTCCTGAACACGGTTTAGACACTTATCAAATAGTACAAATATTCTACCAAGGTGTCAACGTTGCTACACGAAAAGACATCGACATAACAGCTGGTGGTTCCATTATGAAGAAAACCGCAACTGAAGCTTACAAAATTATTGATAACACAGCCTCCCACTCTCATGAGTGGCACCAAGAGAAAGATATATATCGTTCATCTAAAGCGGCTAGAGCCGATTCTAGCCATAACTTTGATTCCGTTTCCGCAAAAATAGATGCTTTCGAGAGACGAATGGAAAAGATGAATAAAGATATTCACGCAATACGAATCAGTTGTGAGCAATGCGGTGGACCACACTTAATGAAAGACTGTCACATTGAACAAACGATGGAACAACGTGAGAATGTTGTCTACATGAAACAAAGGCTGGAAAATAGTTATCAGAATAATTATCAACCGCCAAGGCCAAACTTCAATCGAAATCAAAACATTCTTTACAATCCAAAAGGACCCGACAATAACTCGTATAACCAACAAGGTCCGAATAACCAACCAACTCAAAACAACACTTTCAATCAACAAAGACCTGGCTTGTATAAACCACCACAACAAACCGAAGAGAAAAAGTCAAATCTGGAAGAAGTGGTATTTAAGCTAGTTGAATCTCAAACACAATTTATTGAAACTCAAACCCAAACAAATGATAGGTTTGATCAGTCATTAAGAACTCAACAAGCTTCCATTTTGAATCTAGAAAAACACGTAGGTACTCTTGCTAGCATAATGAGTGAGAGGGAACAAGGAAAACTACCGAGTAATACTGAAGTAAATCCTCGGAATGAAAATGTTAATATGGTTTCAACAAATTCTGAAAAACCAGCATCAGAAGATGGGGAGGTTTTAGATGTAAGTAACAATGAAGAAGTTACACCACCACCACCACCCGAGTATGTAAAGCCAGTGGTGGCACCATACAGACCACCCATCCCGTTTCCAAGAAAAGGAGTTGAGTATGAGCAAGTAATAGGTAATAAAGTTTGTGATACCTCTGGAAAGAAGAAGAAGAAGAATAAAAAAGTGCAAGAAACAAAAACAGTAGAAGTAAACCCGTTGAAGACAGTTCCACCAAATCCTCCACCTAGGGTAGGTGATCCGGGTGAATTTATTGTTCCTTGTCTACTTAGTGACTGTGTCATGTATGATGCACTAGCAGATTTAGGTGCGAGTGTAAGTATTATGCCTCTTTCATTATATAAGAGATTAGGTGTAGGTGAGTTAAGTCCAACGGATATGAGTGTTCGACTCCTTGATCAAACCATTAAGCACCCAGTTGGAATTGCTGACAACCTACCCGTTCAAGTAGGTAATTTAACTTTTCTAGTCGAATTCATTGTCATTGACATAGAAGAGGACTCAAACGTTCCTCTAATTTTAGGTCGACCATTCTTAGAGTCCACCGGGGCGTTATTTGATGTAAGAAAGGGTAGAATGACACTTAGTAATGATGAGAAATAGATCACCTTTATGATTCGAAAGTCTAAATATCCACAAACCAAAACCGTTGAACCGACAAAAACGATTGGTAAGAACCATGTTGTTTTACCAACTCCAACGGTAATGCTTAACAATAATAGAACGCCTAAGTGTGGGGAAAATGAAGTAACACCTAATGATGAATTGATAATAAAGAACCCCATAGTTGATACGAAATTAAATAACCCCGTTATTAACAGTTCAATGAAGAAACTTTTTAAACGGGTTATTGATGCTAAAAGTAAGGGGAACTCTAAGTTATATAACCGGTTAGTATCCAATCTGTCGCCTAAAGAAAAGGCGAAGCTAGTTGAATTTGTGGATATTACGGAAAAAGCTGGTCACTGGCTTAAAGAAAAAGTCACGGATATGCAAGTTGATTATGGACCAAGAGAAATTGACGATGAAGTTAATCACAATTTCGACACCACAGCTACCTAAGTGTGGGGAGATTTAAATGTTCTAAAAAGAAAATGCTGTCTAGAGTTAATTGTTCTGTTCTCGTGTAATTCCGAGAATGGAATCCGATTGGTCTTTTCCGCTAGCAGACACTAAAGAACTAGTTTTCTCCCACCATTCTGAATTTTTATTTTTTAGGTTTTAATTAATATGCCTTTTAAATTTAAGTTTTGTGTGATTTTAAAAACAAAATTTACTTTATTTCATTAAGTTTAAAAAATTGATTTCTAAAATTCGTCGTGAGTTGAAGACTACGTCGTTGAACCGAAATTGCTTTACCCAAGGACGGGGCGATAAATTTTGTTATCATTATTTTTTTAATTTTATTGATCTAAAGTATGCAAAAATATATATATATATATATATATATATATATATATATATATATATATATATATATATATATATATATATATATATTATATTTTATAAATTTTTAAACGTGGGATAATATATCAAACTTTAAAAATATGTATATATATGTTTGTATTTTATGTTATGTACAAAACAGGGTAAAACAGCGCACTTTCAAAGACTGTCATTAAGTTCAGCAAAAGCTACTGATTTTGACGACAAGACGCAAAATATCAAATGTGAAATAACAATATTTTTGCAAACTGGGTATTTTTAATCACTTTCCTACACTAATCACCCTCATGAATTTATAATTATAGTCTGATTTCATGCAAATGAGGGCATTGCATGATCTCAAGTGTGGGGAAGGGTTATAAATTCTCTCGGGTTTATACTTGGCTTATTTTCTAAATATTATGAAAATTTTAAAATTTTTTAACTAAATGAATTCAAAATCATGTTTATACATATTTATGAAGGATAAAACTAGGTGTTAATGCCGAAATTATTGTTACCTCGGAAAGGACATAAATTGAGAAACAACTAAAACGCTTGAATTTATTTATTAAGATATAAAAAGACGCATGAAAAAAGCCAAGTGTGGGGAGAATGTACCAAGTTATTCAATTAAAAACTATCTATCACATGTTTCTGTAAAGTTATTGCAGGTGTTTTTGTTTTGGACTAAATTAACTGTTTTACCCGATTTATTAAAGAAAGATGGATCTACACGATGAATCAATTCCATCATTAAAAGGAAGTAAAGTCTTCCGAAAAAGACACGCGCTTCTTGATTTAGGTCATGAAGTTGTCGTCCAGACCAGCTGTAGGTTGACGAAAAATCTAGAAAAGTCATCTCTAAAATCAGCAGGAAATCCACGGACCTCAGCATCAAACAGGGTCGCCATGTGGTCAGATTTATCCTAACCATGAGAAGGATTTATCTCGCACAATGGGGGGGCACCGTGCAAATTAGCTTGATAAGACTAATGAATCAAATCCCCAGAAAGGATACTCTCCTTAAAGATCAAAAATCAGCTTTTAAGACTGATATTACTCAATCCTAGAGATTGACCTTAAAGATTGAGAATTACAAACTCATGAAATTCAATGATATCTAAACTCGAGCTTGAACGAGAAAATATTTTGATCAAAAATAAAACCGATTTGTTTTCTGAAAACCTATTTTCAATGCGTTCATTACCATTGAACGTAAAATCTTGAGAATTCATCAGAATTCATTAGGTCACCTGAACCGAATCGGGTGTCAACCGTAAGAAACGGTGGTTGCATAGCATGGTCGGAGACAGGACCTTGTGCCAAACCGACAAATTATAAGGGTGAGCTTTACTATTGCTCCTACAAAGGATAGTAAAAGCATCCGACACGTTTTTAGACCATAATTAAAAGCATGTCACGGGACATTGCCTTAACAGTTTCTTGTTCATCGCTTTCCTTTAATACCGGACGGTAGTTTGCCGAAAGGTAATATACGGGACAAGTAAACTGGATGTGTTGCTTTCCCAATACAAGGTTAGCAAGTGGGTAACACAAAACCACAAGTGTTGAGCTAAAATTTTCAAATCTGAAACCCACACAACCCACAAAAATATTTTGCAAACACCGGTGAAGGGTTATTCCGGAAAACTTATCTAGGGTAAAAGCTAGATTAAATTTTCAAAAAGATCAAATGTTTTCATAAAGATCCAATTTCCTTAAGGATCTACATTTTCATAGTCATGTGGGACTGTAAACCGCCTTTCAAATGTGCACTTTGCTTTGGAAACCGAAAGTAAATCGGCTATTTGATTGCAAGTATCGTTGACCTAAACCCAAGGCAACTGTGGATGACACACCCACCTTTAACCATCATTACTGTCATTGTTTATACCGCTATATCAAAATCACTGATGTACAAAATGTGATGAATAAAAAAGTGATTCATGTATGTTTTTATTTCAAGTTCTGTATTGCTTGAGGACAAGCAACGCTCAAGTGTGGGGATATTTGATAGTGTTCCAAATGAACATATATTTAGTAGCAATATCGTTCCAATATGTAAAGTTTTTAAATGTAATTTCCTTATTTTTAGTTGTAATAGTTAAATAAATAAGTGCGAAGATGAAAGACGCAAATCGCTCAAAAATGAAGATTTAAAGACAAAAACGAAGATTTGAAAGACCAAAACGTCCAAAAAGCTCAAATGTACAAGATACAATTCAAGTGGTTCAAATTATTGATGAGAAACGTCTAAAAATGACAAGAGTACAAGTTACAAAACGCAAAGTACAAGATATTAAATTGTACGCAAGGACGTTCGAAAATTCGAAACCGAGACATGAACCAACTTTCAACGCTCGACGCAACGGAGCTAAAATTACAAGTTAACTATGCTCAAGAATATAATATAATATTTAAATAATTCATAATAAGAATAATAATAAATAATAAAAAGTTGTTAATTGAGCATAGTTAAGGGGTCATAAGTGAAAATTTCAAATCACCAATTGTCTATAAAATGAAATTCACGGTGTAATGAAAAGAACACCTTTTCTTTCTTTCTTCCTTCTGTAAAGAAATATATATTTATATTATAATTTTAATTTAAGTTAATTTTAATAATAAAGTTATGGTTTAGTTGGGTTAATGTAAGAAATGTTTTACGGGTTTTAAAGTCAAAACTCTGCCCGTGTAACGCTACGCGATTAATCACCACTGTAAGCTATGTTCTTCCTTTTTAAATTAATGTATCGTAACTAAGTTATTATTTTGCTTATTTGAGCCGAAGTAATCGTGATGTTGGGCTAAAATATTAAGAAGGGGTTATTAAACTTTGGACCATAATTAAGGTTTGGGCAAAAGACCGACACTTGTGGAAATTGAACTATTGACTATTAATAGATGGGGGGTATTGTCTAATTGAGTGAAAACTCATTGGAGTCTGTCGAACCTATCTTCAAATTAATTAACCTAATAATTAATAATGATTATGGTTGTCCTATTTAGTGATGTTCATATGGAATCTGTTATAATCATTTAATTAATCAATTGGGTTGGGTAATTGATTATTCATTCTGATCAAGTGGATGAATTAATATTCATAAACTAATTAAAACAGGGGTGGATTACATACAGTGATAACTGGTGTAATTGTTGACAGAAGTGATAACTGCGTCACAGTTTAAATCCTTAATCAGTTGGAATATTTGACTTCGGGTATAAGGGTAATTTGACGAGGATACTCGCACTTTATATTTATAACCGATGGACTATTATGGACAAAAACCAGATAGACGTATCAAATAAACCAGGACAAAGGACAATTAACCCATGGTAATAAATTAAAATCAACACGTCAAACATCATGATTACGGAAGTTTAAATAAGCATAATTCTTTTATTATATTTCTCATCGTATCTTTATTTACTGTCATTTTATTACTCGCAATTTTATTTACTGTCATTTTATTTATTGTCATTATTTTACGCACTTTAATTATCGTCATTTATCTTTACGCTTAAAATATAGAATCGACAAACCGGTCATTAAACGGTAAAACCCCCCTTTTATAATAATATTACTACTTATATAATTATATATATTTTGTATAAATATAGTTAAAAATATAGTAAGTATCACCAGCTCCCTGTGGAACGAACCGGACTTACTAAAAACTACACTACTCTACGATTAGGTACACTGCCTATAGTGTTGTAGCAAGGTTTAGGTATATCCCATCCGTAAATTAATAAAACTTGTGTCATATTTTGTAGTATTTTATATTAAAAATAATACTATTTCGTACCCTCACGCTACATCATCAGTATTAAATTTTTTTTATAAAAATTAGTGTTTTACTTGCAAAAATAATACAACCTTTTTATTTTTTTATTACTATCATTATTAAAAATCTTATATATTTTATTATTATTATCATTTTATTATTAGTATTATCATTATTATTATTATTATTATTATTATTATTATTATTATTATTATTATTATTATTATTATTAATTAACATTATTATTATATATCATTATTAAATTTAATTATTAGTATTACTATCATTATTTTATATTATCATAATTATTATTTTAACAAATAAAAGATATTTATATAAAATATAGTTATTATATATATCATAAGTATATCTAATTTACTATTTTAATATAAAAATAACATATATAGATATATATATCATTTGATATAATAAATATATTACTATTCTAAATAAGTGATATTTTATATAATAAACTGAATTGAATACCATTATATGTTCACTATATGTGTTATATATAGGTTCGTGAATCCGAGGCCAACCCTGCATTGTTCAGTTCCGTCGCATGAATATTTTTACTACAAAATATCGTATTGTGAGTTTCATTTGCTCCCCTTTTTAATGCTTTTGCAATATATATTTTTGGGACTGAGAATACATGCGCTGCTTTTATAACTGTTTTACGAAATAGACACAAGTAATCGAAACTACATTCTATGGCTGGATTATTAAATCGAATATGCCCCTTTTTAGTCTGGTAATCTAAGAATTAGGGAACAGACACCCTAATTGACGCGGATCCTAAAGATAGATCTATTGGGCCCAACAAGCCCCATCCAAAGTACCAGATGCTTTAGTACTTCCAATTTATCATGTCCGAAGGGAGTCCCGGAATGATGGGGATATTCTATATGCATCTTGGTTAAGGTCGGTTACCATGTGTTCACCATATGAATGATTTTTGTCTCTATGCATGGGACGTATATTTATGAAAAATGAAAATGAAAATCTTGTGGTCTATTAAAATGATGAAAATGATTATTTATGTTAAACTAATGTACTCACCAACCTTTTGGTTGACACTTTAAAGCATGTTTATTCTCAGGTATGAAAGAAATCTTCCGCTGTGCATTTGCTCATTTTAGAGATATTACTTGGAGTCATTCATGACATATTTCAAAAGACGTTGCATTCGAGTCGTTGAGTGATCAAGATTCTTATTAAGTCAATTATAGTTGATTATATTATGAAATGGTATGCATGCCGTCAACTTTCGATGAAATGAAAGTTTGTCTTTTAAAAACGAATGCAATGTTTGTAAAATGTATCATATAGAGGTCAAGTACCTCGCGATGTAACCAAATGTAATGTATTCATCCAGATGGATTAGGACGGGTCTCTACACTTCGTATGCTGGACCACTGCGTGTGGTAATAACATTGGCGTGCTAATTTCGGGGGTTCTTATTAGTATCACCCGGTAAACTCCCTGGTTTTCTTTCACTAAGTAAACTAGCTAAACCATTCATTTGCTTCTCCAAATTCTGAATTGAGGCTTGTTGGTTTCTAAACTGATGTTCGTTTTTCTCGTTCGTTTGGTTTATGTTTGTAACAAGCTGAGTTTGTGATGCAATCAACTTTTCCAACATACTCTCCAAATTTAACTTTTTCTCTTCCTGTTGGGGTTTTTGATAAAAACCCAGAGTTTGTTGTTGGAACCCACTACTTGACCCTTATTGGTAATTGGAATTTTGACCTTGAGGGTTGTATGGTTTGTTGAAGTTTCGGTTAAATTGGGTTCTTCCTTGAAATTGATTATTATTTCTTTGGCTTATGAAAGCCACTTCTTCTTTCTGAGCCATTATTAAACAGGCATCACAATCTTTTCCTAAATGGAGACCACCACAGTATTCACAACCCACCTTCATACTATGAATTTCCTTGGTGATCTTGTCCATATTTCGAGCAACACCGTCTATTTTCACACTTAGGGAACTAAGGTCATCATAAGCACCGGCGCTTTGGACTTGGGCATGATGAGTAATTGGTCTTTCTTGATGCCACTCATGAGAATAATCGGCTTGCTTCTCGATTATCTCATAAGCTTCTTGCTCGATTTTGTCCATGAGTGAACCTCCAGCCGCTTGATCAATAGAAATCCGGGTTGCAACATCACAACCCTTGTAAAAGATTTGGACTTTTTGGAAGGTATCTAAACCATGGTTTTGACAACCTCTTAACATTTTGGAAAATCGATTCCATGCTTCATACAAGGTTTTCATCGGCTTTTGACAAAATTGGGTAATTTCTTGTTGAAGTCTCGCGGACTTAGAAGCTGGAAAATATTTCTTAAGAAATTTTTCCAACATACCATTCCAAGTTTCTATCGTAGCCTCGGGCAATGAATCTAACCAACTCCGTGCTTTCCCGTGGAGTGTCCATGGGAAAAGTCTTAAAAATATGGCTTGATCAGTGTCCGGTTGAAGTTTGAATAGAAGACATATCTCTTGAAAAAGATGAATATGTTCTTTTGCATCTTCATTCGGACCACCACCAAATTGACATCTGTTGTTAATCATTTGGAGAATAGGTCCTTTTATTTCAAATTTTACCTCACCAGGTGTCTGAGTAATTGCACTTCCTTGTCCGGTTCGGGTTGCCTTCATCTTTGCCGCCATTGATTGTCATGGTACCACCGGTCTTTCCTCTCTTTCCATTTCAAAATTTGGAGGATGAACGGGTTCACCAAATTCCGAATATCTTGGCTTGGTTGTACTTGATTCTGAATCAAAACTTTCTCGCTTTGATGAAGATTCAAAAAGTTCAAGTACTTCTTTTGGAATTCTTCCAAGCTTTCTATCAGGTTCTGTAAGCGGTGTAAGTAATGGAGAATCTGAACTTCGGGTATGTGACATATGCAACCTAAAATCTGTCAATCACACAACTAACAAAACTATTAAACGCACCAATTCTATAAGTTTAAAAATCAAAAACTATTAATAATTTATAAAGAATTAAGAAACTACTTAATCACAAATTAGTTAATAATTCTATTTTGACACAAAACTGTCCCCGGCAGCGGTGCCAAAAACTTGATGTGCAAAACGTGGTATATTAATTGTTGTATGAAATAGTATGAAAAAATACCGATTAAAGATTGTTACACACTAACGGGCAGTGTACCCGATCGTGTAGTAGTATAGTAAATGGTAAAATCCGTGTATCATTCTAAAGACAATATCTAAGTCAAATTAGGATTATAAACTAAATTATGATTAACTAATAAAATTACAATTACAAGATATTTTGGTTTGCCCTTTTACGATGGGCGAATCAAGTGATGAATAAGATTAAAAGACAATATTTTTGGTATTTTAAGTTTATGAAAGTAAAAGATAGTTTTGATATCAAATTAAGGAAATATGCTCATCTAGACTTTTTACCCTTAATGTTGAATGTTATTTAGGATTAAGATCAGATTGATTGGTTATGCATGAGAACTAATTAATTGGTTCACCAAGAGTAGTCTTGCGCAAACACTCAAACGGGATTACAAGACGCAAGTGATGTTCTTGTCATCTAAGACCTCCTATTTGTAATCAACTAATTCAACTAGTTTGAAGACTTGAAGAATGATCAAGTCAATGGTGTGTTATACATGATCCACTCCTATATCAACTAAAGGTTTAACTTAGTTCATTCCCTTGGTCCGGTTAAATGCTCAATTCACCCAACCCAAATAATTAACTAAGTGTTATAATAAGATCCCTATAAACGTCACTAGATAAGGCAAATCACTAACACATGTTAATTAATGGAACTAGGTAGTTTAAAGTGTGTATAACAGATTCTAAGGAATTGGTCATTCTCCTAGACAATTACACATACTAATTAAGCTATTCCAAAGTATCTACAAGAGTCGTTCTTACATTCTTATGTAAATTAACCATTTGAACTCAACTTATCCCTTTTGGTAAAAGACGGATAAACACATGTCACTAGGTGTAAATCAATACATTAACTTAATAAGATGATGTTTCTTAATCAAATGAACATATCAACTAGTTGAATCGAAAGGATTAAACTTAACAAGAATGGTTCTTGTATTCAAACATCAAACTATCGTGCATAATAACAATCAATCAATAGTAAACATTCAACATTTCGGTTATTTATCTAGATGAACATAAAATGGACTAGCCAACAATCATGCTTGAAAACATAAACAAAATGGTAACAAAGATAGAATTCATTGTAAATACAAGATTGACCTTTTAGGAGTAATCTTGGATGAAGCTCTTGAATAATCCTTGATTCTTTAATGATTTGAGTGCTTAGATGCACTTTAATAAGCCCAAGAATTACTATGATTTGTATGTTTTAGTCTCTGAACAGAAAGGAAACTGGTGTCTTGAAATGAAGCTGGAAATAGAATTAAATAAGCTGAAAAGTAGTCGAAAAGTATTGTGCGTGGCGTGCACAGTAAGGTTGCGCTGAGCGCACTCTTCACCTACTCCACTTTGTCTTTACAACTCGACATCGCACGTTCAAATCTGTTTTTCTGGTAAAAGTGCGCGTAACTAGGCTTGGCGCACTTCGATTTTGGCCAAGAACTCTTCTGATCAAAATTATGCATTGTGCGCTAAGCGCACCCTTTGTAGTGCGCTGAGCGCACCCTTCTTTCTTTGGATTTCTGGTCTTGGTTTCGATCTCTGAGCTGTATCATACATAATCTTCCACATTTCTTCAAGTTTACAATGATTCTAGACTATATTACAATAATATGAAATACAAACGGAATTACTATGTTTACATACGAAATAAACAACAATAGGACGTGATATTACGACTAAAGATATGACTAATTTGAGTAATATCATCTATCCACTTCAATTCCTTTACTTGAAATTTTATGACCAAGAACGATGCCTTCTTTAACCATGAAATGGTATTTCTCCCAATTAAGAACTAGATTTGATTGCTCGCATCTAATAAGCATTCGTTCAAGATTAATTAGACATGTTTCAAAAGTATCACCGAAGACTGAAAAGTCATCCATGAAAACTTCCATGCATTCTTCTATCATGTCATGAAAAATCGCCATCATGCACCTTTGAAAAGTTGCAGGGGCGTTGCAAAGTCCAAATGGCATGCGTTTGTAAGCAAAAGTACCATAAGGACACGTGAATGTGGTTTTCTCTTGGTCCTCGGGTGTGATTGGAATTTGAAAATATCCGAAGAAACCGTCAAGAAAACAATAGTAACTGTTCCCAGCCAACCTTTCCAACATTTGATCAATGAAAGGTAAGGGAAAGTGATCTTTTCTGGTGGCGTCATTTAATTTTCTCTAATCAATACAGACACGCCATCCTGTTACAGTCCTGGTGGGAATAAGCTCATCTTTTTCATTTGTGATGATAGTGATGCCACCCTTCTTAGGTACATATTGAACTGGGCTTACCCATGGACTATCAGAAATTGGATAAATTAAATCTGCATCGAGCAGTTTAATAATTTCTTTCTTAACAACATCTTGTATATTTAGATTTAGTCTTCGTTGGCGTTGCACATAGGTTTTATTACCTTCTTCCATAAGGATTTTATGTGTGCAATACGAAGGATTTATGCCTTTAATGTCATGAATCTTCCATGCAATAGCTGGTTTATGAGCTTTTAGCACAGAAATGAGTTGAGATTTTTCTTTTTCTTAAGAGAAGACGATATTATTACAGGTAATTCAGATTCACCATGTAAATAAGCGTATTCCAAATGGTTTAGAAGTGTCTTTTTATCTAATATCGGTGGTTCTTCTATCGATGATTTGTATCGATATCTGTCTTCCTCTTTCGGCATTTGAATTTCTTCTATTGTTGGTTCGTATTCATTAGCCATGAGTGTGGCTAACATTTCAGCTTCATCAATTGGTTCAGTTCCTTCTCCTAAAGAACATTCTCCTATTCCTTGTAATTCTGGAAATTCTTGTAACAATTCTTCTTGTGAATCTATAGTTTGAACATAATAACATGTATCATCTGCAGATTGTGGTTGTTGCATGGCTCTATTAACAGAAAAGGTAACACTCTTGTCCTCTATACTTAGGGTCAGTTTCTTACCAAACACGTCTATTATTCCTTTAGCCGTGTTTAAGAATGGTCTTCCTAATATGAGAGGAACTCGAGAATCTTCTTCCATGTCCAAAATAACAAAATCTACTGAAAATACTGAAGTACCAACTTTAACTAGCATGTTCTCCATTATCCCTCTAGGATATTTTATTGATCGATCTGCTAGTTGTATGCTTATTCGTGTTGGTTTCAATTCTCCAAGATCTAGTTTAGCGTATAGTAAATACGGCATTAAATTTATACTAGCACCTAAGTCTACCAATGCTTCTATTGAATTAAGACTACCCAGAAAACATGGAATTGTGAAACTTCCAGGATCAGAGAGTTTTTCTGGTAGCTTATTCAACAGCACTGTAGAACAATTAGCATTCATTGTAACAGCCGAGAGTTCTTTCATTTTCTTTCTATTTGTGATTAGATCTTTCAAGAATTTAGCATATCTTGGCATTTCTAAAATCACATCAATGAAAGGAAGATTGACATTTATTTGTTTAAACATATCCAAGAATTTGGATTGCTCGGCTTCAAGTCTTTCTTTTCTCAATTTACTCGGGTAAGGAAGTGGTGGTTGGTATGGTTTAACATAAGGCATTGCCTTAACGGTGTTATCTTCATTAACCTTTTCAACTACCGGTTCTGATTCCTTCTCTTGCTCAGGCTGTGGTGCCTGTCTAGTAGGAATAGAGTCATTAGAAATTACAGGTATTTCAGGTGGTTTAAGTGTAATACCACTTCTTGTGGTAATGGCTTTAGCTATTTCATTTCGGGGGTTTGCATTTGTATCGCTAGGTAAACTCCCCGATTTTCTTTCTCCAATTAACCTTACTAGGATGCTCACTTCTTGTTCCAGATTTTGTATAGAAGCTTGTTGATTTCTAAATGCTTGAGCATTTTTTTCATTAGTTAGTTTCTGAGATGTGAAAAATTGAGATTCAACTAGCTTCGACATCATATCTTCTAAATTTGGCTTTTTATCATCGGTTTGTGGTGGTTTATTTGGAAAAATTGGTCTTTGCTGATTGTAAGTATTGTTAGATACTTGTTGATTGCTAGGACCTTGTTGGTTGTTGTATGGAACATTTCGGTTATAATTCTGATTTTGATTGTAGTTTGGTCTTGGCGGTTGATAATTATTTCCCGGCCTTTGGTTCATGTATGAAACATTCTCTCTTTGTTCCATTGTTTGTTCAACACTGAGACAATCTTTTGTCAAATGTGGTCCTCCACACTGCTCACAACTAATTCGTATTGCGTGAATATCTTTAGTCATCTTTTCCATTCGTCTCTTGAAAGCATCCAACTTTGAGAAATTGGAATCAAAGTCATGGCTAGAATCGGCTCTAGCCGCTTTAGATGAACGAAGAATATCTTTTTCTTGATGCCACTCATGTGAGTGGGAGGCTGTATTATCAATAATTTTGTGAGCTTCAGTTGCGGTTTTCTTCATAATGGAACCACCAGCTGCTGTGTCGATGTCTTTTCGTGTAGCAACATCGCATCCTTGGTAGAATATTTGTACTATTTGATAAGTGTCTAAACCGTGTTGAGGACATCCTCTCAACAACTTTCCGAATCTTGTCTACGCCTCATATATAGTTTCATTTGGCTTTTGCGCGAATGTAACAATTTCTCCTTGAAGTCTCACGGATTTAGATGCCGGAAAGAATCTTTTAAGAAATTTCTCAACTAAAACATCCCATGTATCAATCGCTCCTTCAGGTAACGATTCTAACCAATCTTTGGCTTCTCCCTTTAAAGTCCAGGGAAATAACATGAGATAGATCTGTTCATCCTCAACTTCTCTGATTTTGAATAGAGTACAAATCCTATTAAAGGTTCGAAGATGTTCGTTTGGATCTTCTTTTGGCGTACCACTAAATTGGCATACCACAAATTTCACAAACTTTATTCTTGCAATCCTCCGATTGCCATAGCTTGTCACATTTCCACCTAGTCACTCATGTACCTAAGGGTTTCTATAGGGTACCCTAAGTACAATGTAACCGCAACACCATCGGAGTCGAACACCACGCTAGTAGGTATGAAATAGGCACCTAACATCGCGTCACATAGACTCCATTACCAATATACGTCGAGATCAAACACTCGAGCTTAAGGGTTCTATCCACCCGACGAACCTCATGGTTCACCCTCTTCAACACAAAAGCGAACACGCACTCATAACTGAACACCAAAGCCCATTCCCATGGCTTGGTAGAAATGTTTCCCAAACACTAAGGAATGCTTGGTTGCACCAAGTCTTATGCCCTTCGTCCGCCAATCAAAACGTCACCATAGGGAAATTCCACTAGGAACGTCACCCATAACAAAATATGTACAACACAACGCTTCAATAAACTCGTACACAACGACACATAATAAATATTCAAAAGACATATTTATTAAAACGAAACATACCTTAATGTGAAATGTCCCGTTCTTATTGATTAAAAACGTTCCTTATTAATTGATTTCGTTGAGAGGTTTTGACCTCTATATGAGACGTTTTTCAAAGACTGCATTCATTTTAAAACAAACCATAACCTTTATTTCATCAATAAAGGTTTAAAAATCTTTACGTAGATTATCAAATAATGATAATCTAAAATATCCTGTTTACACACGACCATTACATAATGGTTTACAATACAAATATGTTACAACAAAATAAGTTTCTTGAATGCAGTTTTTACACAATATCATACAAGCATGGACTCCAAATCTCGTCCTTATTTAAGTATGCGACAGCGGAAGCACTTAATAATCACCTGAGAATAAACATGCTTAAAACGTCAACAAAAATGTTGGTGAGTTATAGGTTTAACCTATATATATCAAATCATAATAATAGACCACAAGATTTCATATTTCAATACACATCCCATACATAGAGATAAAAATCATTCATATGGTGAACACCTGGTAACCGACATTAACAAGATGCATATATAAGAATATCCCCATCATTCCGGGACACCCTTCGGATATGATATAAATTTTGAAGTACTAAAGCATCCGGTACTTTGGATGGGGTTTGTTAGGCCCAATAGATCTATCTTTAGGATTCGCGTCAATTAGGGTGTCTGTTCCCTAATTCTTAGATTACCAGACTTAATAAAAAGGGGCATATTCGATTTCGATAATTCAACCATAGAATGTAGTTTCACGTACTTGTGTCTATTTTGTAAATCATTTATAAAACCTGCATGTATTCTCATCCCAAAAATATTAGATTTTAAAAGTGGGACTATAACTCACTTTCACAGATTTTTACTTCGTCGGGAAGTAAGACTTGGCCACTGGTTGATTCACGAACCTATAACAATATATACATATATATCAAAGTATGTTCAAAATATATTTACAACACTTTTAATATATTTTGATGTTTTAAGTTTATTAAGTCAGCTGTCCTCGTTAGTAACCTACAACTAGTTGTCCACAGTTAGATGTACAGAAATAAATCGATAAATATTATCTTGAATCAATCCACGACCCAGTGTATACGTATCTCAGTATTGATCACAACTCAAACTATATATATTTTGGAATCAACCTCAACCCTGTATAGCTAACTCCAACATTCACATATAGAGTGTCTATGGTTGTTCCGAAATATATATAGATGTGTCGACATGATAGGTCGAAACATTGTATACGTGTCTATGGTATCTCAAGATTACATAATATACAATACAAGTTGATTAAGTTATGGTTGGAATAGATTTGTTACCAATTTTCACGTAGCTAAAATGAGAAAAATTATCCAATCTTGTTTTACCCATAACTTCTTCATTTTAAATCCGTTTTGAGTGAATCAAATTGCTATGGTTTCATATTGAACTCTATTTTATGAATCTAAACAGAAAAAGTATAGGTTTATAGTCAGAAAAATAAGTTACAAGTCGTTTTTGTAAAGGTAGTCATTTCAGTCGAAAATACGACGTCTAGATGACCATTTTAGAAAACATACTTCCACTTTGAGTTTAACCATAATTTTTGGATATAGTTTCATGTTCATAATAAAAATCATTTTCTCAGAATAACAACTTTTAAATCAAAGTTTATCATAGTTTTTAATTAACTAACCCAAAACAGCCCGCGGTGTTACTACGACGGCGTAAATCCGGTTTTACGGTGTTTTTCGTGTTTCCAGGTTTTAAATCATTAAGTTAGCATATCATACAGATATAGAACATGTGTTTAGTTGATTTTAAAAGTCAAGTTAGAAGGATTAACTTTTGTTTGCGAACAAGTTTAGAATTAACTAAACTATGTTCTAGTGATTACAAGTTTAAACCTTCGAATAAGATAGCTTTATATGTATGAATTGAATGATGTTATGAACGTCATTACTACCTTAAGTTCCTTGGATAAACCTACTGGAAAAGAGAAAAATGGATCTAGCTTCAATGGATCCTTGGATGGCTCGAAGTTCTTGAAGCAGAATCATGACACGAAAACAAGTTCAAGTAAGATCATCATTTGAAATAAGATTGTTATAGTTATAGAAATTGAACCAAAGTTTGAATATGATTATTACCTTGTATTAGAATGATAACCTACTGTAAGAAACAAAGATTTCTTAAGGTTGGATGATCACCTTACAAGATTGGAAGTGAGCTAGCAAACTTGAAAGTATTCTTGATTTTATGAAACTAGAACTTTTGGAATTTATGAAGAACACTTAGAACTTGAAGATAGAACTTGAGAGAGATCAATTAGATGAAGAAAATTGAAGAATTAAAGTGTTTGTAGGTGTTTTTGGTCGTTGGTGTATGGATTAGATATAAAGGATATGTAATTTTGTTTTCATGTAAATAAGTCATGAATGATTACTCATATTTTTGTAATTTTATGAGATATTTCATGCTAGTTGCCAAATGATGGTTCCCACATGTGTTAGGTGACTCACATGGGCTGCTAAGAGCTGATCATTGGAGTGTATATACCAATAGTACATACATCTAAAAGCTGTGTATTGTACGAGTACGAATACGGGTGCATACGAGTAGAATTGTTGATGAAACTGAACGAGGATGTAATTGTAAGCATTTTTGTTAAGTAGAAGTATTTTGATAAGTGTCTTGAAGTCTTTAAAAAGTGTATGAATACATATTAAAACACTACATGTATATACATTTTAACTGAGTCGTTAAGTCATCGTTAGTCGTTACATGTAAATGTTATTTTGAAACCTTTAGGTTAACGATCTTGTTAAATGTTGTTAACCCAATGTTTATAATATCAAAAGAGATTTTAAATTATTATATTATCATGATATTATCATGTATGAATATCTCTTAATATGATATATATACATTAAATGTCTTTACAACGATAATCGTTACATATATGTCTCGTTTAAAAATCATTAAGTTAGTAGTCTTGTTTTTACATATGTAGTTCACTGTTAATATAATTAATGATATGTTTACTTATCATAGTATCATGTTAACTATATATATAAATATCCCTATATATGTCATCATATAGTTTTTACAAGTTTTAACGTTCGTGAATCACCGGTCAACTTGGGTGGTCAATTGTCTATATGAAACATATTTCAATTAATCAAGTCTTAACAAGTTTGATTGCTTAACATATTGGAAACATTTAATCATGTAAATATCAATCTCAATTAATATATATAAACATGGAAAAGTTTGGGTCACTACAGTACCTACCCGTTAAATAAATTTCGTCCCGAAATTTTAAGCTGTTGAAGGTGTTGACGAATTTTCCGGAAATAGATGCGGGTATTTCTTCTTCATCTGATCTTCACGCTCCCAGGTGAACTCAGGTCCTCTACGAGCATTCCATAGAACCTTAACTGTAGTGACCCGAACTTTTACATGTTTATATATATTAATTGAGATTGATATTTACATGATTAAATGTTTCCAACATGTTAAGCAATCAAACTTGTTAAGACTTGATTAATTGAAATATGTTTCATATAGACAATTGACCACCCAAGTTGACCGGTGATTCACGAACGTTAAAACTTGTAAAAACTATATGATGACATATATATGGATATATATATAGTTAACATGATACTATGATAAGTAAACATATCATTAAGTATATTAACAATGAACTACATATGTAAAAACAAGACTACTAACTTAATGATTTTTAAACGAGACATATATGTAACGATTATCGTTGTAAAGACATTTAATGTATATATATCATATTAAGAGATATTCATACATGATAATATCATGATAATATAATAATTTAAAATCTCATTTGATATTATAAACATTGGGTTAACAACATTTAACAAGACCGTTAACCTAAAGGTTTAAAAACAACACTTACATGTAACGACTAACGATGACTTAACGACTCAGTTAAAATGTATATACATGTAGTGTTTTAATATGTATTTATACACTTTTGAAAGACTTCAATACACTTATCAAAATACTTCTACTTAACAAAAATGCTTACAATTACATCCTCGTTCAGTTTCATCAACAATTCTACTCGTATGCACCCGTATTCGTACTCGTACAATACACAGCTTTTAGATGTATGTACTATTGGTATATACACTCCAATAATCAGCTCTTAGTAGCCCATGTGAGTCACCTAACACATGTGGGAACCATCATTTGGCAACTAGCATGAAATATCTCATAAAATTACAAAAATATGAGTAATCATTCATGACTTATTTACATGAAAACAAAATTACATATCCTTTATATCTAATCCATACACCAACGACCAAAAACACCTACAAACACTTTCATTCTTCAATTTTCTTCATCTAATTGATCTCTCTCAAGTTCTATCTTCAAGTTCTAAGTGTTCTTCATATATTCTACAAGTTCTAGTTACATAAAATCAAGAATACTTTCAAGTTTGCTAGCTCACTTCCAATCTTGTAAGGTGATCATCCAACCTCAAGAAATCTTTATTTCTTACAGTAGGTTATCATTCTAATACAAGGTAATAATCATATTCAAACTTTGGTTCAATTTCTATAACTATAACAATCTTATTTCAAGTGATGATCTTACTTGAACTTGTTTTCGTGTCATGATTCTGCTTCAAGAACTTCGAGCCATCCAAGGATCCGTTGAAGCTAGATCCATTTTTCTCTTTTCCAGTAGGTTTATCCAAGGAAATTAAGGTAGTAATGATGTTCATAACATCATTCGATTCATACGTATAAAGCTATCTTATTCGAAGGTTTAAACTTGTAATCACTAGAACATAGTTTAGTTAATTCTAAACTTGTTCGCAAACAAAATTTAATCCTTCTAACTTGACTTTTAAAATCAACTAAACACATGTTCTATATCTATATGATATGCTAACTTAATGATTTAAAACCTGAAAACACGAAAAACACCGTAAAACCGGATTTACGCCGTCGTAGTAACACCGCGGGCTGTTTTGGGTTAGTTAATTAAAAACTATGATAAACTTTGATTTAAAAGTTGTTATTCTGAGAAAATGATTTTTATTATGAACATGAAACTATATCCAAAAATTATGGTTAAACTCAAAGTGGAAGTATGTTTTCTAAAATGGTCATCTAGACGTCGTTCTTTCGACTGAAATGACTACCTTTACAAAAACGACTTGTAACTTATTTTTCCGACTATAAACCTATACTTTTTCTGTTTAGATTCATAAAATAAAGTTCAATATGAAACCATAGCAATTTGATTCACTCAAAACGGATTTAAAATGAAGAAGTTATGGGTAAAACAAGATTGGATAATTTTTCTCATTTTTGCTACGTGAAAATTGGTAACAAATCTATTCCAACCATAACTTAATCAACTTGTATTGTATATTATATAATCTTGAGATACCATAGACACGTATACAATATTTCGATCTATCATGTCGACACATCTATATATATTTCGGAACAACCATAGACACTCTATATGTGAATGTTGGAGTTAGCTATACAGGGTTGAGGTTGATTCCAAAATATATATAGTTTGAGTTGTGATCAATACTGAGATACGTATACACTGGGTCGTGGATTGATTCAAGATATTATTTATCGATTTATTTCTGTACATCTAACTGTGGACAACTAGTTGTAGGTTACTAACGAGGACAGCTGACTTAAGAAACTTAAAACATCAAAATATATTAAAAGTGTTGTAAATATATTTTGAACATACTTTGATATATATGTATATATTGTTATAGGTTCGTGAATCAACCAGTGGCCAAGTCTTACTTCCCGACGAAGTAAAAATCTGTGAAAGTGAGTTATAGTCCCACTTTTAAAATCTAATATTTTTGGGATGAGAATACATGCAGGTTTTATAAATGATTTACAAAATAGACACAAGTACGTGAAACTACATTCTATGGTTGAATTATCGAAATCGAATATGCCCTTTTTTATTAAGTCTGGTAATCTAAGAATTAGGGAACAGACACCCTAATTGACGCGAATTCTAAAGATAGATCTATTGGGCCTAACAAACCCCATCCAAAGTACCGGATGCTTTAGTACTTCAAAATTTATATCATATCCAAAGGGTGTCCCGGAATGATGGGGATATTCTTATATATGCATCTTGTTAATGTCGGTTACCAGGTGTTCACCATATGAATGATTTTTATCTCTATGTATGGGATGTGTATTGAAATATGAAATCTTGTGGTCTATTATTATGATTTGATATATATAGGTTAAACCTATAACTCACCAACATTTTTGTTGACGTTTTAAGCATGTTTATTCTCAGGTGATTATTAAGAGCTTCCGCTGTTACATACTTAAATAAGGACGAGATTTGGAGTCCATGCTTGTATGATATTGTGTAAAAACTGCATTCAAGAAACTTATTTTGTTGTAACATATTTGTATTGTAAACCATTATGTAATGGTCGTGTGTAAACAGGATATTTTAGATTATCATTATTTGATAATCTACGTAAAGCTTTTTAAACCTTTATTGATGAAATAAAGGTTATGGTTTGTTTTAAAATGAATGCAGTCTTTGAAAAACGTCTCATATAGAGGTCAAAACCTCGCAACGAAATCAATTAATATGGAACGTTTTTAATCAATAAGAACGGGACATTTCAGTTGGTATCCGAGCGTTGGTCTTAGAGAACCAGAATTTTGCATTAGTGTGTCTTATCGAGTTTGTTAGGATGCATTAGTGAGTCTGGACTTCGACCGTGTTTACTTGAAAAATGATTGCTTAACAAATTTTGTTGGAAACTATATATTTTTAACATGTGAATATTATGTGATATATTAATCTCTTAACGCGTTTGATATTATGTGATAGATGTCTACCTCTAGAACAAGTCCCATTGACTCACCTAATAATAATGAAGAGTCAAATGTAAATTGGAATGATTCGTGGACTGATTCACAAGTCCCCGAAGAGGAACCGGAAGAAGAGTCGGAACCGGAAGAAGAATCGGAACCGGAAGAAGAATCGGAACCGGATGAAGAAATAGAACCGGTGGGGGAAATAATAAAACGGTTAAGTAAAAGAAAATCCTCAACCAACCGACCAAGGTTAATTATGGTCAATGGTGTTTCCGCCAAGGAAGCAAAATATTGGGAGGATTACCAATTCTCCGATGAATCGGATTCCGACGAGAATTCCGATGATGTTATAGAAATTACCCCAACTGAATTTAAAAAGGCAAAAGAAAATAATAAGGGAAAGGGCATAAAAATAGAGAAATCTAATTCCAACCCCGATGAACTTTATATGTATCGTCAACCCCCGAAGTCCTTAAGTTGTAACAATGACCCGGGAACCTCTAAACCACCAGGTTTTTCTAAACCAATGTGGATAACGACGGCTCGTATTAGGGGAAAATCATATATCCCTAGAAACTTGGCAAAACGAACCAAAACCGAAGAAGAAGAAACAAGCGAGTCGGAATAAGATAGTTGTATTCATGTGGTGTAATATATGTAATATAGTGTGCTTATGCTTTATGATATATGTAAAAATTGCTTGTATTAATAAGTATTTTTTTTTATGAATCTAACTCTTGTCTATTTTACAGTATAAAAACGCAAAATGGATAGACAACCCAATATTTTAAGAGACCTACCCGGAGACATGATTGATGAAATCTTGTCTAGAGTCGGTCAGAATTCCTCGGTACAAAATGGATAGACAACCCAATATTCGAAGAACGTTCCAAGAATGTCTTGGTTTATAAGAGACTTTTGTTTGAAAGATGGGGGATATCACATTGGGAAACCCATAAGTTACGATGTGTTTACTTTGACGCATATATTGCGGGGAACCCAAATGCTATTTTACGCAACGGGTTAAGAAATTATTTTGACTCAATGTATCAGAATATAGGACTTCATGATTTAGAAAAAGCGGCTAACATGCAACATAAAGAAGCATGCTATGCTTATGGGTTAGTAATGTTCGCTTCTCACCAAAGTGAGAAAAAGAACATCGGGCTACAGCTATTAAACAAAACGTTTCCACAAGTGACGGAGTCGGTAATTGGGGTAAGAAATGAGGTTTTTAGATTATTACGGGACTGTTGGACATTACGTAACCCTCGTCCCTTTAACGACGTTACAACACGCTGTCTTATCAACGGCCATAACGGTTATGTTCCACAAGACCAAGGATGGGAAGTAGTCCTAGTAAAACCAGAATGCATGACTTGTTTCTGGACGTATGAATTACGTGTCTTTATTGCCTTTGCTGAACGACTTGTGTACTAGCTAGAATTATCTTCACAACTATCTTGTATCAAAGTTATTGTGTGCTATATTTCATGCTTTATGTAAAATAAGCGGTATTGTAAGTTTGTAAAATATTGTATAAAAGTTTGAACGCGAAATATTATTATAATCAGTTTTTCATATAGAATTGTAGTAGTTGAATTGTATATTAGCTACTAAGTATGAACTTAACGGGTAGGTACTACCCGAATTTAAACTTATAAAACGCTAATATGAAGAAAAAGCTTTTATAAATGAGTTCATATTATGCTACGAAATACTATTAACTACTCTTAATATTCTGTATGATTAACTTGTTCCATTTGACTATTTTGAAGGAAATGGCACCGACTACTCGACACACCGTGAATATGAATGAAGAGGAATTCCGTACTTTTCTAGCTTCAAACATAGCCGCAGTACAGGCTGCGCTACATACCAAAAATAACCTTGGATCTAGCAGTACAGGAAATCGTGTAGGATGCACCTACAAAGAATTCACTGCCTGCAAACCTTTGGAATTTGATGGAACCGAAGGACCGATCGGATTGAAACGGTGGACCGAGAAGGTTGAATCGGTGTTTGCCATAAGTAAGTGTACTGAAGAGGACAAAGTGAAGTACGCTACGCATACCTTCACAGGTTCTGCGTTAACATGGTGGAATACATATCTAGAGCAAGTGGGACAAGACGATGCGTACGCACTACCGTGGTCAGCATTCAAGCACTTGATGAACGAGAAGTACCGTCCTAGAACCGAGGTCAATAAGCTCAAGACAGAACTTAGAGGGTTACGAACCCAAGGATTTGATATTACCACGTACGAAAGACGATTCACAGAATTGTGCCTATTGTGTCCGGGAGCATTCGAAGATGAGGAAGAGAAGACCGACGCATTTGTGAAAGGATTACCGGAAAGAATCCAAGAAGATATAAGTTCACACGAGCCCGCCTCTATACAACAGGCATGTAGAATGGCTCACAAACTAGTGAACCAGATTAAAGAAAGAATTAAAGAACAGACTGCTGAAGAGGCCAATGTGAAGCAAGTCAAAAGAAAGTGGGAGGAAAACGGTGATAAGAATCACCAATACAACAACAACAGCAATTACAACAATAATCGCAACAATTATCCCAACAATCGCAACATCAATCGCAACTACAACAAACGGCCCAACAACAACAACAACAACAACAACAACAACAACAACAACAACAACAACAACAACAACAACAACAACAACAACAACAACAACAACAACAACAACAACAACAACAACAACAACAGCAACAGCAACTACAACAATCATCCCAACAACAATAATAACCGCAATAACAACAACAACAACAATCAGAAGCAGCTATGCCAAAGGTGTGAAAAGTATCACTCGGGGTTCTGCACCATATTTTGCAACAAGTGTAAAAGAAATGGTCATAGCGCGGCGAAGTGTGAGGTCTACGGACCAGGGGTTAATAGAACGAAAGGAACAAATGGTGTCGGAACGAGTAATGGCGGAGCAAGTAGTGTCGGAGCAAGTTATGCCAATGTAGTTTGTTATAAATGTGGAAAACTGGGCCACATTATTAGAAATTGCCCGAACCAGGAGAACACGAATGGACAAGGCCGCGGAAGAGTTTTCAATATTAATGCGGCAGAGGCACGGGAAGACCCGGAGCTTGTTACGGGTACGTTTCTTATTGACAATAAATCTGCTTACGTTTTATTTGATTCGGGTGCGGATAGAAGCTATATGAGTAGAGATTTTTGTGCTAAATTAAGTTGTCCGTTGACGCCTTTGGATAGTAAATTTTTACTCGAATTAGCAAATGGTAAATTAATTTCAGCAGATAATATATGTCGGAATCGAGAAATTAAACTGGTTAGCGAAACATTTAAGATTGATTTGATACCAGTAGAGTTAGGGAGTTTTGATGTGATAATCGGTATGGACTGGTTGAAAGAAGTGAAAGCAGAGATCGTTTGTTACAAAAATATAATTCGCATTATACGAGAAAAAGGAAAACCCTTAATGGTGTACGGAGAAAAGGGCAACACGAAGCTACATCTTATTAGTAATTTGAAGGCACAAAAACTAATAAGAAAAGGTTGCTATGCTGTTCTAGCACACGTCGAGAAAGTACAAACTGAAGAAAAGAGCATCAATGATGTTCCCATCGCAAAAGAATTTCCCGATGTATTTCCGAAAGAATTACCGGGATTACACCCACATCGATCCGTTGAATTTCAAATAGATCTTGTACCAGGAGCTGCACCAATAGCTCGTGCTCCTTACAGACTAGCACCCAGCGAGATGAAAGAACTGCAAAGCCAATTACAAGAACTTTTAGAGCGTGGTTTCATTCGACCAAGCACATCACCGTGGGGAGCTCCTGTTTTGTTTGTCAAGAAGAAAGATGGTACATTCAGGTTGTGTATCGACTACCGAGAGTTGAACAAACTTACCATCAAGAACCGCTACCCACTACCGAGAATCGACGACTTATTTGATCAACTACAAGGCTCGTCTGTTTATTCAAAGATTGACTTACGTTCCGGGTATCATCAAATGCGGGTGAAAGAAGATGATATTCCAAAGACTGCTTTCAGAACACGTTACGATCATTACGAGTTTATGGTCATGCCGTTTGGTTTAACTAATGCACCAGCTGTGTTCATGGACCTTATAAACCGAGTGTGTGGACCATACCTTGACAAGTTTGTCATTGTTTTCATTGATGACATACTTATTTACTCAAAGAATGACCAAGAACACGGTGAACATTTGAGAAAAGTGTTAGAAGTATTGAGGAAGGAAGAATTGTACGCTAAGTTTTCAAAGTGTGCATTTTGGTTGGAAGAAGTTCAATTCCTCGGTCACATAGTGAACAAAGAAGGTATTAAGGTGGATTCGGCAAAGATAGACACTGTTGAAAAGTGGGAAACCCCGAAAACTCCGAAACACATACGCCAGTTTTTAGGATTAGCTGGTTACTACAGAAGGTTCATCCAAGACTTTTCCAGAATAGCAAAACCCTTGACTGCATTAACACATAAAGGGAATAAATTTGAATGGAAGGATGAACAAGAGAAAGCGTTTCAGTGATTGAAGAAAAAGCTAACTACGGCACCTATATTGTCATTGCCTGAAGGGAATGATGATTTTGTGATTTATTGTGACGCATCAAAGCAAGGTCTCGGTTGTGTATTAATGCAACGAACGAAGGTGATTGCTTATGCCTCTAGACAATTGAAGATTCACGAGCAAAATTATACGACGCATGATTTGGAATTAGGCGCGGTTGTTTTTGCATTAAAGACTTGGAGGCACTACTTATATGGGGTCAAAAGTATTATATATACCGACCACAAAAGTCTTCAACACATATTTAATCAGAAACAACTGAATATGAGGCAGCGTAGGTGGATTGAATTATTGAATGATTACGACTTTGAGATTCGTTACCACCCGGGGAAGGCAAATGTGGTAGCCGATGCCTTGAGCAGGAAGGACAGAGAACCCATTCGAGAAAAATCTATGAATATAATGATTCATAATAACCTTACTACTCAAATAAAGGAGGCGCAACAAGGAGTTTTAAAAGAGGGAAATTTAAAGGATGAAATACCCAAAGGATCAGAGAAGCATCTTAATATTCAGGAAGACGGAACCCGGTATAGGGCTGAAAGGATTTGGGTACCAAAATTTGGAGATATGAGAGAAATGGTACTTAGAGAAGCTCATAAAACCAGATACTCAATACATCCTGGAACTGGGAAGATGTACAAGGATCTCAAGAAACATTTTTGGTGGCCGGGTATGAAAGCCGGTGTTTCTAAATACGTAGGAGAATGTTTGACGTGTTCTAAGGTCAAAGCTGAGCATCAAAAACCATCAGGTCTACTTCAACAACCCGAAATCCTAGAATGAAAATGGGAAAACATTACCATGGATTTCATCACTAAATTGCCAAGGACTGCAAGTGGTTTTGATACTATTTGGGTAATAGTTGATCGTCTCACCAAATCAGCACACTTCCTGCCAATAAGAGAAGATGACAAGATGGAGAAGTTAGCACGACTGTATTTGAAGGAAGTCGTCTCCAGACATGGAATACCAATCTCTATTATCTCTGATAGGGATGGCAGATTTATTTCAAGATTCTGGCAGACATTACAGCAAGCATTAGGAACTTGTCTAGACATGAGTACTGCCTATCATCCACAAACTGATGGGCAGAGCGAAAGGACGATACAAACGTTTGAAGACATGCTACGAGCATGTGTTATTGATTTTGGAAACAGTTGGGATCGACATCTACCATTAGCAGAATTTTCCTACAACAACAGCTACCATTCAAGCATTGAGATGGCGCCGTTTGAAGCACTTTATGGTAGAAAGTGCAGGTCTCCGATTTGTTGGAGTGAAGTGGGGGATAGACAGATTACGGGTCCGGAGATTATACAAGAAACTACCGAGAAGATCATCCAAATTCAACAACGGTTGAAAACCGCCCAAAGTCGACAAAAGAGCTACGCTGACATTAAAAGAAAAGATATAGAATTTGAAATTGGAGATATGGTCATGCTTAAAGTTGCACCTTGGAAAGGCGTTGTTCGATTTGGTAAACGAGGGAAATTAAATCCAAGGTATATTAGACCATTCAAGATTATTGATCGTGTCGGACTAGTAGCTTACCGACTAGAGTTACCTCAACAACTCGCGGCTGTACATAACACTTTCCACGTCTCGAATTTGAAGAAATGTTTTGCTAAAGAAGATCTCACTATTCCGTTAGATGAAATCCAAATCAACGAAAAACTTCAATTCATTGAAGAACCCGTCGAAATAATGGATCGTGAGGTTAAAAGACTTAAGCAAAACAAGATACCAATTGTTAAGGTTCGATGGAATGCTCGTAGAGGACCCGAGTTCACCTGGGAGCGTGAAGATCAGATGAAGAAGAAATACCCACATCTATTTCCAGAAGATTCGTCAACACCTTCAACAGCTTAAAATTTCGGGACGAAATTTATTTAACGGGTAGGTACTGTAGTGACCCGAACTTTTCCATGTTTATATATATTAATTGAGATTGATATTTACATGATTAAATGTTTCCAACATGTTAAGCAATCAAACTTGTTAAGACTTGATTAATTGAAATATGTTTCATATAGACAATTGACCACCCAAGTTGACCGGTGATTCACGAACGTTAAAACTTGTAAAAACTATATGATGACATATATATGGATATATATATAGTTAACATGATACTATGATAAGTAAACATATCATTAAGTATATTAACAATGAACTACATATGTAAAAACAAGACTACTAACTTAATGATTTTTAAACGAGACATATATGTAACGATTATCGTTGTAAAGACATTTAATGTATATATATCATATTAAGAGATATTCATACATGATAATATCATGATAATATAATAATTTAAAATCTCATTTGATATTATAAACATTGGGTTAACAACATTTAACAAGACCGTTAACCTAAAGGTTTAAAAACAACACTTACATGTAACGACTAACGATGACTTAACGACTCAGTTAAAATGTATATACATGTAGTGTTTTAATATGTATTTATAAACTTTTGAAAGACTTCAATACACTTATCAAAATACTTCTACTTAACAAAAATGCTTACAATTACATCCTCGTTCAGTTTCATCAACAATTCTACTCGTATGCACCCGTATTCGTACTCGTACAATACACAGCTTTTAGATGTATGTACTATTGGTATATACACTCCAATGATCAGCTCTTAGCAGCCCATGTGAGTCACCTAACACATGTGGGAACCATCATTTGGCAACTAGCATGAAATATCTCATAAAATTACAAAAATATGAGTAATCATTCATGACTTATTTACATGAAAACAAAATTACATATCCTTTATATCTAATCCATACACCAACGACCAAAAACACCTACAAACACTTTCATTCTTCAATTTTATTCATCTAATTGATCTCTCTCAAGTTCTATCTTCAAGTTCTAAGTGTTCTTCATATATTCTACAAGTTCTAGTTACATAAAATCAAGAATACTTTCAAGTTTGCTAGCTCACTTCCAATCTTGTAAGGTGATCATCCAACCTCAAGAAATCTTTATTTCTTACACTAGGTTATCATTCTAATACAAGGTAATAATCATATTCAAACTTTGGTTCAATTTCTATAACTATAACAATCTTATTTCAAGTGATGATCTTACTTGAACTTGTTTTCGTGTCATGATTCTGCTTCAAGAACTTCGAGCCATCCAAGGATCAGTTGAAGCTAGATCCATTTTTCTCTTTTCCAGTAGGTTTATCCAAGGAAATTAAGGTAGTAATGATGTTCATAACATCATTCGATTCATACGTATAAAGCTATCTTATTCGAAGGTTTAAACTTGTAATCACTAGAACATAGTTTAGTTAATTCTAAACTTGTTCGCAAACAAAAAGTTAATCCTTCTAACTTGACTTTTAAAATCAACTAAACACATGTTCTATATCTATATGATATGCTAACTTAATGATTTAAAACCTGAAAACACGAAAAACACCGTAAAACCGGATTTACGCCGTCGTAGTAACACCGCGGGCTGTTTTGAGTTAGTTAATTAAAAACTATGATAAACTTTGATTTAAAAGTTGTTATTCTGAGAAAATGATTTTTATTATGAACATGAAACTATATCCAAAAATTATGGTTAAACTCAAAGTGAAAGTATGTTTTCTAAAATGGTCATCTAGACGTCGTTCTTTCGACTGAAATGACTACCTTTACAAAAACGACTTGTAACTTATTTTTCCGACTATAAACCTATACTTTTTCTGTTTAGATTCATAAAATAGAGTTCAATATGAAACCATAGCAATTTGATTCACTCAAAATGGATTTAAAATGAAGAAGTTATGGGTAAAACAAGATTGGATAATTTTTCTCATTTTAGCTACGTGAAAATTGGTAACAAATCTATTCCAACCATAACTTAATCAACTTGTATTGTATATTATATAATCTTGAGATACCATAGACACGTATACAATATTTTGATCTATCATGTCGACACATCTATATATATTTCGGAACAACCATAGACACTCTATATGTGAATGTTGGAGTTAGCTATACAGGGTTGAGGTTGATTCCAAAATATATATAGTTTGAGTTGTGATCAATACTGAGATACATATACACTGGGTCGTGGATTGATTCAAGATAATATTTATCGATTTATTTCTGTACATCTAACTGTGGACAACTAGTTGTAGGTTACTAACGAGGACAGCTGACTTAAGAAACTTAAAACATCAAAATATATTAAAAGTGTTGTAAATATATTTTGAACATACTTTGATATATATGTATATATTGTTATAGGTTCGTGAATCAACCAGTGGCCAAGTCTTACTTCCCGACGAAGTAAAAATCTGTGAAAGTGAGTTATAGTCCCACTTTTAAAATCTAATATTTTTGGGATGAGAATACATGCAGGTTTTATAAATGATTTACAAAATAGACACAAGTACGTGAAACTACATTCTATGGTTGAATTATCGAAATCGAATATGCCCCTTTTTATTAAGTCTGGTAATCTAAGAATTAGGGAACAGACACCCTAATTGACGCGAATCCTAAAGATAGATCTATTGGGCCTAACAAACCCCATCCAAAGTACCGGATGCTTTAGTACTTCGAAATTTATATCATATCTGAAGGGTGTCCCGGAATGATGGGGATATTCTTATATATGCATCTTGTTAATGTCGGTTACCAGGTGTTCACCATATGAATGATTTTTATCTCTATGTATGGGATGTGTATTGAAATATGAAATCTTGTGGTCTATTATTATGATTTGATATATATAGGTTAAACCTATAACTCACCAACATTTTTGTTGACGTTTTAAGCATGTTTATTCTCAGGTGATTATTAAGAGCTTCCGCTGTCACATACTTAAATAAGGACGAGATTTGGAGTCCATGCTTGTATGATATTGTGTAAAAACTGCATTCAAGAAACTTATTTTGTTGTAACATATTTGTATTGTAAACCATTATGTAATGGTCGTGTGTAAACAGGATATTTTAGATTATCATTATTTGATAATCTACGTAAAGCTTTTTAAACCTTTATTGATGAAATAAAGGTTATGGTTTGTTTTAAAATGAATGCAGTCTTTGAAAAACGTCTCATATAGAGGTCAAAACCTCGCAACGAAATCAATTAATATGGAACGTTTTTAATCAATAAGAACGGGACATTTCATTAACAATTGGTATCTTGTTTTGCTTAAGTCTTTTAACCTCACGATCCATTATTTCGACGGGTTCTTCGATGAATTGAAGTTTTTTGTTGATTTGGATTTCATCTAACGGAATAGTGAGATCTTCTTTAGCAAAACATTTCTTCAAATTTGAGACGTGGAAAGTGTTATGTACAGCCGCGAGTTGTTGAGGTAACTCAAGTCGGTAAGCTACTGGTCCGACACGATCAATAATCTTGAATGGTCCAATATACCTTGGTTTTAATTTCCCTCGTTTACCAAATCGAACAACGCCTTTCCAAGGTGCAACTTTAAGCATGACCATCTCTCCAATTTCAAATTCTATATCTTTTCTTTTAATGTCAGCGTAGCTCTTTTGTCGACTTTGGGCTGTTTTCAACCGTTGTTGAATTTGGATGATCTTCTCAGTAGTTTCTTGTATAATCTCCGGACCCGTAATCTGTCTATCCCCCACTTCACTCCAACAAATCGGAGACCTGCACTTTCTACCATAAAGTGCTTCAAACGGCGCCATCTCAATGCTTGAATGGTAGCTGTTGTTGTAGGAAAATTCTGCTAACGGTAGATGTCGATCCCAACTGTTTCCGAAATCAATAACACATGCTCGTAGCATGTCTTCAAGCGTTTGTATCGTCCTTTTGCTTTGCCCATCAGTTTGTGGATGATAGGCAGTACTCATGTCTAGACGAGTTCCTAATGCTTGCTGTAATGTCTGCCAGAATCTTGAAATAAATCTGCCATCCCTATCAGAGATAATAGAGATTGGTATTCCATGTCTGGAGACGACTTCCTTCAAATACAGTCGTGCTAACTTCTCCATCTTGTCATCTTCTCTTATTGGCAGGAAGTGTGCTGATTTGGTGAGACGATCAACTATTACCCAAATAGTATCAAAACCACTTGCAGTCCTTGGCAATTTAGTGATGAAATCCATGGTAATGTTTTCCCATTTCCATTCCGGGATTTCGGGTTGTTGAAGTAGACCTGATGGTTTCTGATGCTCAGCTTTGACCTTAGAACACGTCAAACATTCTCCTACATATTTAGCAACATCGGTTTTCATACCCGGAAACCAAAAATGTTTCTTAAGATCCTTGTGCATCTTCCCCGTTCCAGGATGTATTGAGTATCTGGTTTTATGAGCTTCTCTAAGTACCATTTCTCTCATATCTCCAAATTTTGGTACCCAAATCCTTTCAGCCCTATACCGGGTTCCGTCTTCCCGAATATTAAGATGCTTCTCCGATCCTTTGGGTATTTCATCCTTTAAATTTCCCTCTTTTAAAACTCTTTGTTGCGCCTCCTTTATTTGAGTAGTAAGGTTATTATGAATCATTATATTCATAGATTTTACTCGAATGGGTTCTCTGTCCTTCCTGCTGAAGGCATCGGCTACCACATTTGCCTTCCCCGGGTGGTAACGAATCTCAAAGTCGTAATCATTCAACAATTCAATCCACCTACGTTGCCTCATATTCAGTTGTTTATGATTAAATATGTGTTGAAGACTTTTGTGGTCGGTATATATAATACTTTTGACCCCATATAAGTAGTGCCTCCAAGTCTTTAATGCAAAAACAACCGCGCCTAATTCCAAATCATGCGTCGTATAATTTTGTTCGTGAATCTTCAATTGTCTAGACGCATAAGCAATCACCTTCGTTCGTTGCATTAATACACAACCGAGACCTTGCTTTGATGCATCACAATAAATCACAAAATCATCATTCCCTTCAGGCAATGACAATATAGGTGCCGTAGTTAGCTTTTTCTTCAATAACTGAAACGCTTTCTCTTGTTCATCATTCCATTCAAATTTCTTCCCTTTATGCGTTAATGCAGTCAAGGGTTTTGCTATTCTGGAAAAGTCTTGGATGAACCTTCTGTAGTAACCAGCTAGTCCTAAAAACTGGCGTATGTGTTTCGGAGTTTTCGGGGTTTCCCACTTTTCAACAGTTTCTATCTTTGCCAGATCCACCTTAATACCTTCTTTGTTCACTATGTGACCGAGGAATTGAACTTCTTCCAACCAAAATGCACATTTTGAAAACTTAGCGTACAATTCTTCCTTCCTCAATACTTCTAACACCTTTCTCAAATATTCACCGTGTTCTTGGTCATTCTTTGAGTAAATAAGTATGTCATCAATGAAAACAATGACAAACTTGTCAAGGTATGGTCCACACACTCGGTTCATAAGGTCCATGAACACAGCTGGTGCATTAGTTAAACCAAATGGCATGACCATAAACTCGTAATGACCGTAACGTGTTCTAAAAGCAGTCTTTGGAATATCATCTTCTTTCACCCGCATTTGATGATACCCGGAACGTAAGTCAATCTTTGAATAAACAGACGAGCCTTGTAGTTGATCAAATAAGTCATCGATTCTCGGTAGTGGGTAGCGGTTCTTGATGGTAAGTTTGTTCAACTCTCGGTAGTCGATACACAACCTGAATGTACCATCTTTCTTCTTGACAAACAAAACAGGAGCTCCCCACGGTGATGTGCTTGGTCGAATGAAACCACGCTCTAAAAGTTCTTGTAATTGGCTTTGCAGTTCTTTCATCTCGCTAGGGTGTGAGTCTGTAAGGAGCACGAGCTATTGGTGCAGCTCCTGGTACAAGATCTATTTGAAATTCAACGGATCGATGTGGGGGTAATCCCGGTAATTCTTTCGGAAATACATCGGGAAATTCTTTTGCAATGGGAACATCATTGATGCTCTTTTCTTCAGTTTGTACTTTCTCGACATGTGCTAGAACAGAATAGCAACCTTTTCTTATTAGTTTTTGTGCCTTCAAATTACTAATAAGATGTAGCTTCGTGTTGCCCTTTTCTCCGTACACCATTAAGGGTTTTCCTTTTTCTCGTATAATGCGAATTGCATTTTTGTAACAAACGATCTCTGCTTTCACTTCTTTCAACCAGTCCATACCGATTATCACATCAAAACTCCCTAACTCTACTGGTATCAAATCAATCTTAAATGTTTCGCTAACCAGTTTAATTTCTCGATTCCGACATATATTATCTGCTGAAATTAATTTACCATTTGCTAATTCGAGTAAAAATTTACTATCCAAAGGCGTCAATGGACAACTTAATTTAGCACAAAAATCTCTACTCATATAGCTTCTATCCGCACCCGAATCAAATAAAACGTAAGCAGATTTATTGTCAATAAGAAACGTACCCGTAACAAGCTCCGGGTCTTCCTGTGCCTCTGCCGCATTAATATTGAAAACTCTTCCCCGGCTACCAACGCTCGGATACCAACTGAAATGTCCCGTTCTTATTGATTAAAAACGTTCCTTATTAATTGGTTTCGTTGCGAGGTTTTGACCTCTATATGAGACGTTTTTCAAAGACTGCATTCATTTTAAAACAAACCATAACCTTTATTTCATCAATAAAGGTTTAAAAATCTTTACGTAGATTATCAAATAATGATAATCTAAAATATCCTGTTTACACACGACCTTTACATAATGGTTTGCAATACAAATATGTTACAACAAAATAAGTTTCTTGAATGCAGTTTTTACACAATATCATACAAGCATGGACTCCAAATCTCGTCCTTATTTAAGTATGCGACAGCGGAAGTACTTAATAATCACCTGAGAATAAACATGCTTAAAACGTCAACAAAAATGTTGGTGAGTTATAGGTTTAACCTATATATATCAAATCATAATAATAGACCACAAGATTTCATATTTCAATACATATCCCATACATAGAGATAAAAATCATTCATATGGTGAACACCTGGTAACCGACATTAACAAGATGCATATATAAGAATATCCCCATCATTCCGGGACACCCTTCGGATATGATATAAATTTCGAAGTACTAAAGCATCCGGTACTTTGGATGGGGTTTGTTAGGCCCAATAGATCTATCTTTAGGATTCGCGTCAATTAGGGTGTCTGTTCCCTAATTCTTAGATTACCAGACTTAATAAAAAGGGGCATATTCGATTTCGATAATTCAACCATAGAATGTAGTTTCACGTACTTGTGTCTATTTTGTAAATCATTTATAAAACCTGCATGTATTCTCATCCCAAAAATATTAGATTTTAAAAGTGGGACTATAACTCACTTTCACAGATTTTTACTTCGTCGGGAAGTAAGACTTGGCCACTGGTTGATTCACGAACCTATAACAATATATACATATATATCAAAGTATGTTCAAAATATATTTACAACACTTTTAATATATTTTGATGTTTTAAGTTTATTAAGTCAGCTGTCCTCGTTAGTAACCTACAACTAGTTGTCCACAGTTAGATGTACAGAAATAAATCGATAAATATTATCTTGAATCAATCCACGACCCAGTGTATACGTATCTCAGTATTGATCACAACTCAAACTATATATATTTTGGAATCAACCTCAACCCTGTATAGCTAACTCCAACATTCACATATAGAGTGTCTATGGTTGTTCCGAAATATATATAGATGTGTCGACATGATAGGTCGAAACATTGTATACGTGTCTATGGTATCTCAAGATTACATAATATACAATACAAGTTGATTAAGTTATGGTTGGAATAGATTTGTTACCAATTTTCACGTAGCTAAAATGAGAAAAATTATCCAATCTTGTTTTACCCATAACTTCTTCATTTTAAATCCGTTTTCAGTGAATCAAATTGCTATGGTTTCATATTGAACTCTATTTTATGAATCTAAACAGAAAAAGTATAGGTTTATAGTCGGAAAAATAAGTTACAAGTCGTTTTTGTAAAGGTAGTCATTTCAGTCGAAAGAACGACGTCTAGATGACCATTTTAGAAAACATACTTCCACTTTGAGTTTAACCATAATTTTTGGATATAGTTTCATGTTCATAATAAAAATCATTTTATCAGAATAACAACTTTTAAATCAAAGTTTATCATAGTTTTTAATTAACTAACTCAAAACAGCCCGCGGTGTTACTACGACGGCGTAAATCCGGTTTTACGGTATTTTTCGTGTTTTCAGGTTTTAAATCATTAAGTTAGCATATCATATAGATATAGAACATGTGTTTAGTTGATTTTAAAAGTCAAGTTAGAAGGATTAACTTTTGTTTGCGAACAAGTTTAGAATTAACTAAACTATGTTCTAGTGATTACAAGTTTAAACCTTCGAATAAGATAGCTTTATACGTATGAATCGAATGATGTTATGAACATCATTACTACCTTAATTTCCTTGGATAAACCTACTGGAAAAGAGAAATATGGATCTAGCTTCAACGGATCCTTGGATGGCTCGAAGTTCTTGAAGCAGAATCATGACACGAAAACAAGTTCAAGTAAGATCATCACTTGAAATAAGATTGTTATAGTTATAGAAATTGAACCAAAGTTTGAATATGATTATTACCTTGTATTAGAATGATAACCTACTGTAAGAAATAAAGATTTCTTAAGGTTGGATGATCACCTTACAAGATTGGAAGTGAGCTAGCAAACTTGAAAGTATTCTTGATTTTATGTAACTAGAACTTGTAGAATATATGAAGAACACTTAGAACTTGAAGATAGAACTTGAGAGAGATCAATTAGATGAATAAAATTGAAGAATGAAAGTGTTTGTAGGTGTTTTTGGTCGTTGGTGTATGGATTAGATATAAAGGATATGTAATTTTGTTTTCATGTAAATAAGTCATGAATGATTACTCATATTTTTGTAATTTTATGAGATATTTCATGCTAGTTGCCAAATGATGGTTCCCACATGTGTTAGGTGACTCACATGGGCTGCTAAGAGCTGATCATTGGAGTGTATATACCAATAGTACATACATCTAAAAGCTGTGTATTGTACGAGTACGAATACGGGTGCATACGAGTAGAATTGTTGATGAAACTGAACGAGGATGTAATTGTAAGCATTTTTGTTAAGTAGAAGTATTTTGATAAGTGTATTGAAGTCTTTCAAAAGTGTATAAATACATATTAAAACACTACATGTATATACATTTTAACTGAGTCGTTAAGTCATCGTTAGTCGTTACATGTAAGTGTTGTTTTTAAACCTTTAGGTTAACGGTCTTGTTAAATGTTGTTAACCCAATGTTTATAATATCAAATGAGATTTTAAATTATTATATTATCATGATATTATCATGTATGAATATCTCTTAATATGATATATATACATTAAATGTCTTTACAGCGATAATCGTTACATATATGTCTCGTTTAAAAATCATTAAGTTAGTAGTCTTGTTTTTACATATGTAGTTCATTGTTAATATAATTAATGATATGTTTACTTATCATAGTATCATGTTAACTATATATATATATCCCTATATATGTCATCATATAGTTTTTACAAGTTTTAACGTTCGTGAATCACCGGTCAACTTGGGTGGTCAATTGTCTATATGAAACATATTTCAATTAATCAAGTTTTAACAAGTTTGATTGCTTAACATATTGGAAACATTTAATCATGTAAATATCAATCTCAATTAATATATATAAACATGGAAAAGTTTGGGTCACTACATAATGTCTCCTTGCGGCATTCGCAGTCGCCAACTCGGGACAATCCGGCTTGCGATGTCCCTCTTTATGACAATAGTAGCACATTCCGTCATCACTTCTCGGCATTGTGCACTCCCATAACTTGTGGCCCCTAACACCACAATTGAAACATCTAGGCGCACGAGAACTCGTCGTGCCTTTGTCCACATTACCCATACTCGCACTTGCACCCTTATTTTTCTTACTTGAGGCGCCGTATGAATCAACCATTCTCTTACTCTGAGCATTGATGTGTGCGAGGGGTAGTATGAAATACTATTATTTTTAATATGAAATACGACAAAATATGATACAAGTTTTACACAAGTTATTTATTTATTTATAGAATGGATATACCTAAACCTTGCTACAACACTTATAGGCAGTGTACCTAATCGTAGAGTAGTGTAGTTTTTAGTAAGTTCGGCTCGTTCCACAGGGAGCTGGCTAAGTTTAACGCTATATTTATTTTTAACTATATATATATATATATATATATATATATATATATATATATATATATATATATATATATATATATATATATATATATATATATATATATATATATATATATATATATATATATATATATATATATATATATATATAAGTAGTAGTATTATTATTATAAAAGGGGGATTTTACCGTTTAATGACCAGTTTGTCGATTTTAAGTCCTAATGCAAAATATTAAATATAACTTAATTTAAAGCGTAAAGTAAATGATGATAAATAAAAATGCGATAAAATAAAAGTGTGATAATTTAAAGTACGATAAATAAAATGACAATAAATAAAAGTGCGATGAGATATAAAATAAAAGAATTATGCTTATTTAAACTTCCGTAATCATGATGTTTGACGTTTTGATTTTAATTTATTACCATGGGTTAATTGTCCTTCGTCCTGGATTATTTGATAAGTCCATCTGGTTTTATCCATAATAGTCCATCGGTCATAATTATAAAGTGCGAGAGTCTTCGCCAAATTAACTTTATACCCGAAGTCAAATATTCCAACTAATTAGGGATTTAAACCGTAATAAGGTCTTAATACATTATTAATGATTACACCAGGTTATCGACTGCGTGCAATCCAAGGTTTTAATACTTTATTACCAATTACCCTTGAATGTAACCCACCCCTGTTTTAACGAGTCCATTGACTATTGATCCATCCCGTATCCGGTCAAATGAACAATTATTAGTATTTATATATATCCCGCCCACCATACCCAGTCTAGCGTATGTGGCTATATATAAATATGTCAAGTTGTAATCTCTATATTAAATTAACAAGATATCATTTAGTTAATTAAATATAAAGGCCATTAATAGCCCATAGTCTAATTTCTACAAGTGTCGGTCTTTTGTCCAAACCTCAATTATGGTCCAAAGCCCAATAACTCTGTCTTAATATTTAGTCCAACATCACGATTACTTCGGCTTAAATAAGCATAATAATAACTTAGCTACGAGACATTAATTTAAAAAGGTTGAACATAACTTACAATGAGTATTAATCATGTAGTGTTACACGGACAGAGTTTCGACTTACAAACTTAAAACGTTCGCTACTATAACCTTATTATTAATAACTTAATATTAAAATTATAATTATAAAATATAAATATATATATTGAGGGAGAGATCAGAGTAATTGATTGATGAAGGTGTAAATAAAATGTCTGAAATACGCTGCTATTTATAGATGTGGCCAGGTCCTGGGTGTCATGCGATCACATAGGAATAAGGCACCCAGGCCATGCGATCGCATGGCCTGCTTTTCCTGCTCACATGTCGATTAAAACGTGGGCTGTCGAGTTTTATTATAATATATAATATAATATATATAATTTTATATAATTATATATATAAATTATATTATATTCTTGTGCATAGTTGACTTGTAATTTTAGGCCCGTTGCATCGCGCGTTGATAGTTGGCTCAGGTCCCGGTTCCGGATTTTCGAGGGTCCTTTCGTACGATTTAATATCTTGTACTTTGTATTTCACGGCTTGTACTCTTGTAATTTTTAGACGTTTCTTGTCAATAAATTGAACCACTTGGATTGTATCTTGTACATTTGAGCTTTTTGGTCATTTGCGTCTTCAAATCGTCGAATCTGTCTTTTGTCTTCACCTTTTATTATTTAAACGAATATCACTTGTAAATAGAACAATTGCAACTAAAAGCTTGTCTTTCTTGAAGGATAATGCTATGAAATATATGTTCGTTTTTAGCGTTATCAAGCATTATCGATTATCTCCCAAGGATATGGCTCGAAACCCTTAGCCACAGCAAATAGCTCGGCAAACGAATTCACTTGCCCAAGGCTTATCTTCCCACGTAACTCATCATTTAAAGCCTTATGAAAGTCTTGCATCAACAACCTTTCGTTATTCACATACTCGGGGCAAAATCGCGCCTTAGACATAAAGGTAGCCCGTAGAGTATTTAGGTCCATAGACCCTTGTCTCAACACGCGTATCTCCTCACGCATTCTTGTCAAGTCGGCTTGCGTTTGGAATTCTTCAAAGAATTCCTTCTTAAAATCTCCCCATGACAAACTCATGAATGGTTCTTCGTCGACCGTATCAATCTTACCATCCAACCATTCTTTCGCACCATCTCGCAACAAACTAGTAGCGATTCTCGTCTTCTTATCCAGAGGACACTCACTTGTACGAAAACATCCTTCGATCGCCGAGATCCAACGAGTACTCACTAACGGATCCGGTTCTCCATGATACAAAGGTGGTTTAGTCGCTCGAAACTCCTTGTAACTAAACTCCTTCTTACCATTACTCCGAGGCTCGATAAGCCTTCTTTTGAACTCTTCTCGAATTGTTTTCACTTGTTTTGCAACCTCAGCCTCAACCCTAGCCGCAAACTCATCGTTGTTATTTCGTTCTCCGTTTGATGTACCATTTTACGTCACCATTCTAAAGAATGCAGAAACGATTAAACACGGGAAAAAGAAAAAAAACCCATGTGCACCAAACCGCCACATCTTGCTCAATACTCGTCGTACATCACTTATTAGACACGATTTTCACCCGTAATAAGGTTTGCAAGTCCTTATTACGCGCACACACCGTATCAACTTGTTAGTACAATGACTATCTTGCTTGATGATATCCGCAATGCAAACATATATACAAACACAACGCAAAGTATATTAATAATATCCGCATATTAATATAAACGTTAGTCTACCTACAAATTAAGGCACTAACCAAATCCCATTCCGACCCGTAATCCCTACCAGTCCCGCAACAAATAAGCACACACAAAAGTCTAAGTCTAGGCACCTATCTCAAGTCACCTAAATCCCTTAGACCATGCTCTGGTACCACTTGTAACGACTCCAAACCGTTTAATTAAAACCGGTCAATTTTTTTTAAGACAGGAGTGGCGCACCAAGCCTAGGTGCGGCATTTTTGAATACCCAAGAGCGGCGCTTTTGATGCCAAAAGCGGCGCTTTTACTGCTTGAAGAAAAACAACACCAAAGACTGACCAGGAGAAGCGCTTTTACCACAAAAGCGGCGCTCATGTACCTGGGAAGTGTAGTTCTGAAGTTTGTCTAAGTGTCATCCCAACCCAAACGCTCCAACGTAAGATTACACCCAAAAATCCCAAGCACAAGACCAATATGAATCACAATACATTTTACTTATCAAATAAAAGTAATTTGACAACCAAACGGGCACAACGACCCTTGGGACTCCAACTACCCGTTAAATACATTAGAGTAGCGATTTTGACCCAAATGAGTTTAATTTCCAAACAAACGACGAGCATGATGTTTGGGGATAAACTACCCAATCCTAGGCCAAATCCAAAAGTAATCCAAGCAAATAACCAAAAGGAAAATCGTCAAAATCCCGAGCATACCCTTGCCAACTCCGCTTCCGAACCTAAAAATGTAAACAACGAAAGGGTAATCTAATGCTTAGTGAGTGAGAATATACTACATACATATATATGCATAAAAATGAATACGCATCACCAACACACAAATAGTAAACACATACCGCAATCCGAGCATAACTAAGCAAAGTTATACCTAAAGTACTGTAGTGACCCGAACTTTTCCATGTTTATATATATTAATTGAGATTGATATTTACATGATTAAATGTTTCCAATATGTTAAGCAATCAAACTTGTTAAGACTTGATTAATTGAAATATGTTTCATATAGACAATTGACCACCCAAGTTGACCGGTGATTCACGAACGTTAAAACTTGTAAAAACTATATGATGACATATATATGGATATATATATAGTTAACATGATACTATGATAAGTAAACATATCATTAAGTATATTAACAATGAACTACATATGTAAAAACAAGACTACTAACTTAATGATTTTTAAACGAGACATATATGTAACAATTATCGTTGTAAAGACATTTAATGTATATATATCATATTAAGAGATATTCATACATGATAATATAATGATAATATAATAATTTAAAATCTCATTTGATATTATAAACATTGGGTTAACAACATTTAACAAGATCGTTAACCTAAAGCTTTCAAAACAACACTTACATGTAACGACTAACGATGACTTAACGACTCAGTTAAAATGTATATACATGTAGTGTTTTAATATGTATTTATACACTTTTGAAAGACTTCAATACACTTATCAAAATACTTCTACTTAACAAAAATGCTTACAATTACATCCTCGTTCAGTTTCATCAACAATTTTACTCGTATGCACCCGTATTCGTACTCGTACAATACACAGCTTTTAGATGTATGTACTATTGGTATATACACTCCAATGATCAGCTCTTAGCAGCACATGTGAGTCACCTAACACATGTGGGAACCATCATTTGGCAACTAGCATGAAATATCTCATAAAATTACAAAAATATGAGTAATCATTCATGACTTATTTACATGAAAACAAAATTACATATCCTTTATATCTAATCCATACACCAACGACCAAAAACACCTACAAACACTTTCATTCTTCAATTTTCTTCATCTAATTGATTTCTCTCAAGTTCTATCTTCAAGTTCTAAGTGTTCTTCATAAATTGTACAAGTTCTAGTTACATAAAATCAAGAATACTTTCAAGTTTGCTAGCTCACTTCCAATCTTGTAAGGTGATCATCCAACCTCAAGAAATCTTTGTTTCTTACAGTAGGTTATCATTCTAATACAAGGTAATAATCATATTCAAACTTTGGTTCAATTTCTATAACTATAACAATCTTATTTCAAGTGATGATCTTACTTGAACTTGTTTTCGTGTCATGATTTTGCTTCAAGAACTTCGAGTCATCCAAGGATCCGTTGAAGCTAGATCCATTTTTCTCTTTTCCAGTAGGTTTATCCAAGGAACTTAAGGTATTAATGATGTTCATAACATCATTCGATTCATACATATAAAGCTTTCTTATTCGAAGGTTTAAACTTGTAATCACTAGAACATAGTTTAGTTAATTCTAAACTTGTTCGCAAACAAAAGTTAATCCTTCTAACTTGACTTTTAAAATCAACTAAACACATGTTCTATATCTATATTATATGCTAACTTAATGATTTAAAACCTGGAAACACGAAAAATACCGTAAAACCGGATTTACGCCTTCGTAGTAACACCGCGGGCTGTTTTGGGTTAGTTAATTAAAAACTATGATAAACTTTGTTTTAAAAGTTGTTATTCTGAGAAAATGATTTTTATTATGAACATGAAACTATATCCAAAAATTATGGTTAAACTCAAAGTGGAAGTATGTTTTCTAAAATGGTCATCTAGACGTCGTTCTTTCGACTGAAATGACTAACTTTACAAAAACGACTTGTAACTTATTTTTCTGACTATAAACCTATACTTTTTCTGTTTAGATTCATAAAATAGAGTTCAATATGAAACCATAGCAAATTTGATTCACTAAAAACGGATTTAAAATGAAGAAGTTATGGGTAAAACAAGATTGGATAATTTTTCTCATTTTAGCTACATGAAAATTGGTAACAAATCTATTCCAACCACAACTTAATCAACTTGTATTGTATATTATGTAATCTTGAGATACCATAGACACGTATACAATGTTTCGACCTATCATGTCGACACATCTATATATATTTCGGAACAACCATAGACACTCTATATGTGAATGTTGGAGTTAGCTATACAGGGTTGAGGTTGATTCCAAAATATATATAGTTTGAGTTGTGATCAATACTGAGATACGTATACACTGGGTCGTGGATAGATTCAAGATAATATTTATCGATTTATTTCTGTACATCTAACTGTGGACAACTAGTTGTAGGTTACTAACGAGGACAGCTGACTTAATAAACTTAAAATATCAAAATATATTAAAAGTGTTGTAAATATATTTTGAACATACTTTGATATATATGTATATATTATTATAGGTTCGTGAATCAACCAGTAGCCGAGTCATACTTCCCGACGAAGTAAAAATCTGTGAAAGTGAGTTATAGTCCCACTTTTAAAATTTAATATTTTTGGGATGAGAATACATGAAGGTTTTATAAATGATTTACAAAATAGACACAAGTACGTGAAACTATATTCTATGGTTGAATTATCGAAATCGAATATGCCCCTTTTTATTAAGTCTGGTAATCTAAGAATTAGGGAACAGACACCCTAATTGACGCGAATCCTAAAGATAGATCTATTGGGCCTAACAAACCCCATCCAAATTACCGGATGCTTTAGTACTTCAAAATTTATATCATATCCGAAGGGTGTCCCGGAATGATGGGGATATTCTTATATATGCATCTTGTTAATGTCGGTTACCAGGTGTTCACCATATGAATGATTTTTATCTCTATGTATGGGATGTGTATTGAAATATGAAATCTTGTGGTCTATTATTATGATTTGATATATATAGGTTAAACCTATAACTCACCAACATTTTTATTGACGTTTTAAGCATGTTTATTCTCAGGTGATTATTAAGAGCTTCCGCTGTCGCATACTTAAATAAGGACGAGATTTGGAGTCCATGCTTATATGATATTGTGTAAAAACTGCATTCAAGAAACTTATTTTGTTGTAACATATTTGTATTGTAAACCATTATGTAATGGTCGTGTGTAAACAGGATATTTTAGATTATCATTATTTGATAATCTACGTAAAGCTTTTTAAACCTTTATTGATGAAATAAAGGTTATGGTTTGTTTTAAAATGAATGCAGTCTTTGAAAAACGTCTCATATAGAGGTCAAAACCTCGCAATGAAATCAATTAATATGGAACGTTTTTAATCAATAAGAACGGGACATTTCAGTTGGTATCTGAGTGTTGGTCTTAGAGAACCAGAATTTTGCATTAGTGTGTCTTATCGAGTTTGTTAGGATGCATTAGTGAGTCTGGACTTCGACCGTGTTTACTTGAAAAATGATTGCTTAACAAATTTTGTTGGAAACTATATATTTTTAACATGTGAATATTATGTGATATATTAATCTCTTAACGCGTTTGATATTATGTGATAGATGTCTACCTCTAGAACAAGTCCCATTGACTCACCTAATAATAATGAAGGGTCAAATGTAAATTGGAATGATTCGTGGACTGATTCACAAGTTCCCGAAGAGGAACCGGAAGAAGAGTCGGAACCGGAAGAAGAATCGGAACCGGATGAAGAAATAGAACCGGTGGGGGAAATAATAAAACGGTTAAGTAAAAGAAAATCCTCAACCAACCGACCAAGGTTAATTATGGTCAATGGTGTTTCCGCCAAGGAAGCAAAATATTGGGAGGATTACCAATTCTCGGATGAATCGGATTCCGACGAGAATTCCGATGATGTTATAGAAATTACCCCAACTGAATTTAAAAAGGCAAAAGAAAATAATAAGGGAAAGGGCATAAAAATAGAGAAATCTATTTCCAACCCCGATGAACTTTATATGTATCGTCAACCCCTGAAGTCCTTAAGTTGTAACAATGACCCGTGAACCTCTAAACCACCAGGTTTTTCTAAACCAATGTGGAAAACGATGGCTCGTATTAGGGGAACATCATATATCCCTAGAAACTTGGCAAAACGAACCAAAACCGAAGAAGAAGAAACGAGCGAGTCGGAATAAGATAGTTGTATTCGTGTGGTGTAATATATTTAATATAGTGTGCTTATGCTTTATGATGTATGTAAAAATTGCTTGTATTAATAAGTATTTTTTTTATGAATCTAACTCTTGTCTATTTTACAGTATAAAAACACAAAATGGATAGACAACCCAATATTTTAAGAGACCTACCCGGAGACATGATTGATGAAATCTTGTCTAGAGTCGGTCAGAATTCTTCGGCACAACTATTTACGGCGAAATCAGTTTGTAAGACATTCGAAGAACGTTCTAAGAATTTCTTGGTTTATAAGAGACTTTCATTTGAAAGATGGGGGATATCACATTGGGAAACCCATAAGTTACGATGTGTTTACTTTGACGCATATATTGCGGGGAACCCAAATGCTATTTTACGCAATGGGTTAAGAAATTATTTTAACTCAATATATCCGAATATTGGACTTCGTGATTTAGAAAAAGCGGCTAACATGCAACATAAAGAAGCATGTTATGCTTACGGATTTGTAATGTTCGCTTCTCACCAAAGTGAGAACAAGAACATCGGGCTACAACTATTAAACAAAACGTTTCCACAAGTGACGGAGTCGGTAATTGGGGTAAGAAATGAGGTTTTTAGATTGTTACGGGACTGTTGGACATTACGTAACCCTCGTCCCTTTGACGACGTTACAACACGCTGTCTTATCAACGGCCATAACGGTTATGTTCCACAAGACCAAGATGGGAAGTAATCCTAGTAAAACCAGAATGCATGACTTGTTTCTGGACGTATGAATTACGTGTCTTTATTGCCTTTGCTGAACGACTTGTGTACTAGCTAGAATTATCTTCACAACCATCTTGTATCAAATTTATTGTGTGCTATATTTCATGCTATATGTAAAATAAGCGGTATTGTAAGTTTGTAAAATATTGTGTAAAAGTTTGAACGCGAAATATTATTATAATCAGTTTTTCATATAGAATTGTAGTAGTTGAATTGTATATTAGCTACTAAGTATGAACTTAACGGGTAGGTACTACCCGAATTTAAACTTATAAAATGCTAATATGAAGAAAAAGCTTTTATAAATGAGTTCATATTATGCTACGAAATACTATTAACTACTCTTAATATTCTGTATGATTAACTTGTTCCATTTGACTATTTTGAAGGAAATGGCACCGACTACTCGACACACCGTGAATATGAATGAAGAGGAATTCCGTACTTTTCTAGCTTCAAACATAGCCGCAGTACAGGCTGCGCTACATACCAACAATAACCTTGGATCTAGCAGTACAGGAAATCGTGTAGGATGCACCTACAAAGAATTCACTGCCTGCAAACCTTTGGAATTTGATGGAACCGAAGGACCGATCGGATTGAAACGGTGGACCGAGAAGGTCGAATCGGTGTTTGCCATAAGTAAGTGTACTGAAGAGGACAAAGTGAAGTACGCTACGCATACCTTTACAGGTTCTACGTTAACATGGTGGAATACCTATCTAGAGCAAGTGGGACAAGATGATGTGTACGCACTATCGTGGTCAGCATTCAAGCACTTGATGAACGAGAAGTACCGTCCCAGAACCGAGGTCAATAAGCTCAAGACAGAACTTAGAGGGTTACGAACCCAAGGATTTGATATTACCACGTACGAAAGACGATTCACAGAATTGTGCCTATTGTGTCCGGGAGCATTCGAAGATGAGGAAGAGAAGATCGACGCATTTGTGAAAGGATTACCGGAAAGAATCCAAGAAGATATAAGTTCACACGAGCCCGCCTCCATACAACAGGCATGTAGAATGGCTCACAAACTAGTAAACCAGATTGAAGAAAGAATTAAAGAACAGACTGCTGAAGAGGCCAATGTGAAGCAAGTCAAAAGAAAGTGGGAGGAAAACAGTGATAAGAATCACCAATACAACAACAACAGCAATTACAACAATAATCGAAACAATTATCCCAACAATCGCAACATCAATCACAACTACAACAAACGGCCCAACAATAACAACAACAACAACAACAACAACAACAACAACAACAACAACAACAACAACAACAACAACAACAACAACAACAACAACAACAACAACAACAACAACAACAACAACAACAGCAACTACCACAATCATCCCAACAACAATAATAACCGCAACAACAACAACAATCAGAAGCAGCTATGCCAAAGGTGTGAAAAGTATCACTCGGGGTTCTGCACCAAATTTTGCAACAAGTGTAAAAGAAATGGTCATAGCACGGCGAAGTGTGAGGTCTACGGACCAGGAGTTAATAGAATGAAAGGAAAAAATGGTGTCGGAACGAGTAATGGTGGAGCAAGTAGTGTCGGAGCAAGTTATGCCAATGTAGTTTGTTATAAATGTGGAAAACCGGGCCACATTATTAGAAATTGCCCGAACTAGGAGAACACGAATGGACAAAGCCGCGGAAGAGTTTTCAATATTAATGCGGCAGAGGCACAGGAAGACCCGGAGCTTGTTACGGGTACGTTTCTTATTGACAATAAATCTGCTTACGTTTTATTTGATTCGGGTGCGGATAGAAGCTATATGAGTAGAGATTTTTGTGCTAAATTAAGTTGTCCATTGACGCCTTTGGATAGTAAATTTTTACTCGAATTAGCAAATGGTAAATTAATTTCAGCAGATAATATATGTCGGAATCGAGAAATTAAACTCGTTAGCGAAACATTTAAGATTGATTTGATACCAGCAGAGTTAGGGAGTTTTGATGTGATAATCGGTATGGACTGGTTGAAAGAAGTGAAAGCAGAGATTGTTTGTTACAAAAATGCAATTCGCATTATACGAGAAAAAGGAAAACCCTTAATGGTGTACGGAGAAAAGGGCAACACGAAGCTACATCTTATTAGTAATTTGAAGGCACAAAAACTAATAAGAAAAGGTTGCTATGCTGTTCTAGCACACGTCGAGAAAGTACAAACTGAAGAAAAGAGCATCAATGATGTTCCCATCGCAAAAGAATTTCCCGATGTATTTCCGAAAGAATTACCGGGATTACCCCCACATCGATCCGTTGAATTTCAAATAGATCTTGTACCAGGAGCTGCACCAATAGCTCGTGCTCCTTACAGACTCGCACCCAGCGAGATGAAAGAACTGCAAAGCCAATTACAAGAACTTTTAGAGCGTGGTTTCATTCGACCAAGCACATCACCGTGGGGAGCTCCTGTTTTGTTTGTCAAGAAGAAAGACGGTACATTCAGGTTGTGTATCGACTACCGAGAGTTGAACAAACTTACCATCAAGAACCGCTACCCACTACCGAGAATCGACGACTTATTTGATCAACTACAAGGCTCGTCTGTTTATTCAAAGATTGACTTACGTTCTGGGTATCATCAAATGCGGGTGAAAGAAGATGATATTCCAAAGACTGCTTTCAGAACATGTTACGGTCATTACGAGTTTATGGTCATGCCGTTTGGTTTAACTAATGCACCAGCTGTGTTCATGGACTTTATGAACCGAGTGTGTGGACCATATCTTGACAAGTTTGTCATTGTTTTCATTGATGACATACTTATTTACTCAAAGAATGACCAAGAACACGGTGAACATTTGAGAAAGGTGTTAGAAGTATTGAGGAAGGAAGAATTGTACGCTAAGTTTTCAAAGTGTGCATTTTGGTTGGAAGAAGTTCAATTCCTCGGTCACATAGTGAACAAAGAAGGTATTAAGGTGGATCCAGCAAAGATAGAAACTGTTGAAAAGTGGGAAACCCCGAAAACTCCGAAACACATACGCCAGTTTTTAGGACTAGCTGGTTACTACAGAAGGTTCATCCAAGACTTTTCCAGAATAGCAAAACCCTTGACTGCATTAACGCATAAAGGGAAGAAATTTGAATGGAATGATGAACAAGAGAAAGCGTTTCAGTTATTGAAGAAAAAGCTAACTACGGCACCTATATTGTCATTGCCTGAAGGAAATGATGATTTTGTGATTTATTGTGACGCATCAAAGCAAGGTCTCGGTTGTGTATTAATGCAATGAACGAAGGTGATTGCTTATGCGTCTAGACAATTGAAGATTCACGAACAAAATTATACGATGCATGATTTGGAATTAGGCGCGGTTGTTTTTGCATTAAAGACTTGGAGGCACTACTTATATGGGGTCAAAAGTATTATATATACCGACCACAAAAGTCTTCAACACATATTTAATCAGAAACAACTGAATATGAGGCAGCGTAGGTGGATTGAACTATTGAATGATTACGACTTTGAGATTCGTTACCACCCGGGGAAGGCAAATGTGGTAGCCGATGCCTTGAGCAGGAAGGACAGAGAACCCATTCGAGTAAAATCTATGAATATAATGATTCATAATAACCTTACTACTCAAATAAAGGAGGCGCAACAAGGAGTTTTAAAAGAGGAAAATTTAAAGGATGAAATACCCAAAGGATCGGAGAAGCATCTTAATATTCGGGAAGACGGAACCCGGTATAGGGCTGAAAGGATTTGGGTACCAAAATTTGGAGATATGAGAGAAATGGTACTTAGAGAAGCTCATAAAACCAGATACTCAATACATCCTAGAACGGGGAAGATGTACAAGGATCTCAAGAAATATTTTTGGTGGCCGGGTATGAAAGCCGATGTTGCTAAATACGTAGGAGAATGTTTGACGTGTTCTAAGGTCAAAGCTGAGCATCAGAAACCATCAGGTCTACTTCGACAACCCGAAATCCCGGAATGGAAATGGGAAAACATTACCATGGATTTCATCACTAAATTGCCAAGGACTGCAAGTGGTTTTGATACTATTTGGGTAATAGTTGATCGTCTCACCAAATCAACACACTTCCTGCCAATAAGAGAAGATGACAAGATGGAGAAGTTAGCACAACTGTATTTGAAGGAAGTCGTCTCCAGACATGGAATACCAATCTCTATTATCTCTGATAGGGATGGCAGATTTATTTCAAGATTCTGGCAGACATTACAGCAAGCATTAGGAACTCGTCTAGACATGAGTACTGCCTATCATCCACAAACTGATGGGCAGAGCGAAAGTACGATACAAACACTTGAAGATATGCTACGAGCATGTGTTATTGATTTCGGAAACAGTTGGGATCGACATCTACCGTTAGCAGAATTTTCCTACAACAACAGCTACCATTCAAGCATTGAGATGGCGCCGTTTGTAGCACTTTATGGTAGAAAGTGCAGGTCTCCAATTTGTTGGAGTGAAGTGGGGGATAGACAGATTACGGGTCCGGAGATTATACAAGAAACTACCGAGAAGATCATCCAAATTCAACAACGGTTGAAAAACGCCCAAAGTCGACAAAAGAGCTACGCTGACATTAAAAGAAAAGATATAGAATTTGAAATTAGAGGGATGGTCATGCTTAAAGTTGCACCTTGGAAAGGCGTTGTTCGATTTGGTAAACGAGGGAAATTAAATCCAAGGTATATTGGACCATTCAAGATTATTGATCGTGTCGGACCAGTAGCTTACCGACTTGAGTTACCTCAACAACTCGCGGCTGTACATAACGCTTTCCACGTCTCGAATTTGAAGAAATGTTTTGCTAAAGAAGATCTCACTATTTCGTTAGATGAAATCCAAATTAACGAAAAACTTCAATTCATCGACGAACCCATCGAAATAATGGATCATGAGGTTAAAAGACTTAAGCAAAACAAGATACCAATTGTTAAGGTTCGATGGAATGCTCGTAGAGGACCCGAGTTCACCTGGGAGCATGAAGATCAGATGAAGAAGATATACCCGCATCTATTTCCAGAAGATTCGTCAACACCTTCAACAGCTTAAAATTTCGGGACGAAATTTATTTAACGGGTAGGTACTGTAGTGACCCGAACTTTTCCATGTTTATATATATTAATTGAGATTGATATTTACATGATTAAATGTTTCCAATATGTTAAGCAATCAAACTTGTTAAGACTTGATTAATTGAAATATGTTTCATATAGACAATTGACCACCCAAGTTGACCGGTGATTCACGAACGTTAAAACTTGTAAAAACTATATGATGACATATATATGGATATATATATATAGTTAACATGATACTATGATAAGTAAACATATCATTATATATATATATATATATATTAACAATGAACTACATATGTAAAAACAAGACTACTAACTTAATGATTTTTAAACGAGACATATATGTAACGATTATCGTTGTAAAGACATTTAATGTATATATATCATATTAAGAGATATTCATACATGATAATATCATGATAATATAATAATTTAAAATCTCATTTGATATTATAAACATTGGGTTAACAACATTTAACAAGATCGTTAACCTAAAGGTTTCAAAACAACACTTACATGTAACGACTAACGATGACTTAACGACTCAGTTAAAATGTATATACATGTAGTGTTTTAATATGTATTTATACACTTTTGAAAGACTTCAATACACTTATCAAAATACTTCTACTTAACAAAAATTCTTACAATTACATCCTCGTTCAGTTTCATCAACAATTTTACTCGTATGCACCCGTATTCGTACTCGTACAATACACAGCTTTTAGATGTATGTACTATTGGTATATACACTCCAATGATCAGCTCTTAGCAGTCCATGTGAGTCACCTAACACATGTGGGAACCATCATTTGGCAACTAGCATGAAATATCTCATAAAATTACAAAAATATGAGTAATCATTCATGACTTATTTACATGAAAACAAAATTACATATCCTTTATATCTAATCCATACACCAACGACCAAAAACACCTACAAACACTTTAATTCTTCAATTTTCTTCATCTAATTGATCTCTCTCAAATTATATCTTCAAGTTCTAAGTGTTCTTCATAAATTCTACAAGTTCTAGTTACATAAAATCAAGAATACTTTCAAGTTTGCTAGCTCACTTCCAATCTTGTAAGGTGATCATCCAACCTCAAGAAATCTTTGTTTCTTACAGTAGGTTATCATTCTAATACAAGGTAATAATCATATTCAAACTTTGGTTCAATTTCTATAACTATAACAATCTTATTTCAAGTGATGATCTTACTTGAACTTGTTTTCGTGTCATGATTCTGCTTCAAGAACTTCGAGCCATCCAAGGATCCGTTAAAGCTAGATCCATTTTTCTCTTTTCCAGTAGGTTTATCCAAGGAACTTAATGTAGTAATGATGTTCATAACATCATTCGATTCATACATATAAAGCTATCTTATTCGAAGGTTTAAACTTGTAATCACTAGAACATAGTTTAGTTAATTCTAAACTTGTTCGCAAACAAAAGTTAATCCTTCTAACTTGACTTTTAAAATCAACTAAACACATGTTCTATATCTATATGATATGCTTATTTAATGATTTAAAACCTGGAAACACGAAAAACACCGTAAAACCGGATTTACGCCGTCGTAGTAACACCGCGGGCTGTTTTGGGTTAGTTAATTAAAAACTATGATAAACTTTGATTTAAAAGTTTTTATTCTGAAAAAATGATTTTTATTATGAACATGAAACTATATCCAAAAATTATGGTTAAACTCAAAGTGGAAGTATGTTTTCTAAAATGGTCATCTAGACGTCGTTCTTTCGACTGAAATGACTACCTTTACAAAAATGACTTGTAACTTATTTTTCCGACTATAAACCTATATTTTTTCTGTTTAGATTCATAAAATAGAGTTCAATATGAAACCATAGCAATTTGATTCACTCAAAACGGATTTAAAATGAAGAAGTTATGGGTAAAACAAGATTGGATAATTTTTCTCATTTTAGCTACGTGAAAATTGGTAACAAATCTATTCCAACCATAACTTAATCAACTTGTATTGTATATTATGTAATCTTGAGATACCATAGACACGTATACAATGTTTCGACCTATCATGTCGACACATCTATATATATTTCGGAACAACCATAGACACTCTATATGTGAATGTTGGAGTTAGCTATACAGGGTTGAGGTTGATTCCAAAATATATATAGTTTGAGTTGTGATCAATACTGAGATACGTATACACTGGGTCGTGGATTGATTCAAGATAATATTTATCGATTTATTTCTGTACATCTAACTGTGGACAACTAGTTGTAGGTTACTAACGAGGACAGCTGACTTAATAAACTTAAAACATCAAAATATATTAAAAGTGTTGTAAATATATTTTGAACATACTTTGATATATATGTATATATTGTTATAGGTTCGTGAATCAACCAGTGACCAAGTCTTACTTCCCGATGAAGTAAAAATCTGTGAAAGTGAGTTATAGTCCAACTTTTAAAATCTAATATTTTTAGGATGAGAATACATGAAGGTTTTATAAATGATTTACAAAATAGACACAAGTACGTGAAACTACATTCTATGGTTGAATTATCGAAATCGAATATGCCCCTTTTTATTAAGTCTGGTAATCTAAGAATTAGGGAACAGACACCCTAATTGATGCGAATCCTAAAGATAGATCTATTGGGCCTAACAAACCCCATCCAAAGTACCGGATGCTTTAGTACTTCGAAATTTATATCATATCCGAAGGGTGTCCCGGAATGATGGGGATATTCTTATATATGCATCTTGTTAATGTCGGTTACCAGGTGTTCACCATATGAATGATTTTTATCTCTATGTATGGGATGTGTATTGAAATATGAAATCTTGTGGTCAATTATTATGATTTGATATATATAGGTTAAACCTATAACTCACCAACATTTTTGTTGACGTTTTAAGCATGTTTATTCTCAGGTGATTATTAAGAGCTTCCGCTGTCGCATACTTAAATAAGGACGAGATTTGGAGTCCATGTTTGTATGATATTGTGTAAAAACTGCATTCAAGAAACTTATTTTGTTGTAACATATTTGTATTGTAAACCATTATGTAATGGTCGTGTGTAAACAGGATATTTTAGATTATCATTATTTGATAATCTACGTAAAGCTTTTTAAACCTTTATTGATGAAATAAAGGTTATGGTTTGTTTTAAAATGAATGCAGTCTTTGAAAAACGTCTCATATAGAGGTCAAAACCTCGCAACGAAATCAATTAATATTGAACGTTTTTAATCAATAAGAACGGGACATTTCAAGTACCACCAAGCCAAATCCGTAAGATTAGCTACAACATACAATAAGTATATATACGCATATACAAGATACATCCAAAAATACAACAAGGTCTACTCTTGTGAGTGTTTCACTCGGGGTGGTGAAATGACTTCTCTTTGTCCAAGGGTAGAGGAAGGATTGTCTAAGTCCTACCTCCCCCATACCCTACAAGTGTGGGATTGGGTATTGTTGTTGTTATTGTTATTGTTAACCCCTTAACCTTAAACCCATGAAGGTTGGCCAAACAACCCAAGCCTTAGTGAATTCGTACAACCCGAGATTCACTTCCTTCACCACTTCAACAACCGAGGACGGCCGTACTACCTGTGCCTTAGTGAATTCGTACAACCCGAGATTCACTACCTCGTCAATAAGATGACCTAACAACACATGTCATCATGAATCCGCACAACCCGAGATTCGCTACCTCGTCAAAACCCACATCATCGGGGTTACTCAACCGTAACTCAATACCAATCCCACTACATCGGGATTATATAACTCCATATCACAAGTCCATGTGATAACGTACACACGAAGTGTGCACCTCGCCAAAGGTGGTCAACCAAAACGCACAACCGTGCCAATTGGACCTATACGCAAGTCCATCAAATCCACCTATATGTGAAGTGAGCTCTATAACCGAGAACCACTTCACCCGACCCGCACCCATCCTACACATACATATACACATAGGATATTAACACTCACCTTGTCGTCTTGATGAATGCAACGGAAAAAATCCGCAAACGCCAATGGAACGTACCTATTCCATTTATCACATAACAAACAACACACTTAGGGTGGATTTACAAACCAACCCAATTGGATAACTAGTGCAATTTCGACCCAAATGCACTTCCAAGCACAAACCGTGCTCAAACTAAACAATAATCACTAACACAAGTGAGAATGGTCCTAATATGCCAATTAAACTCAATCATAAGGGTTACACACCCATCTTGCCCAATTTGACACCTAAACCCTAATTTTGACCCAATTCAAAATTAGTTAACCAAATACACCCAAAATAGTTTCCAACACTTCTATAATCACTAACGATTATACACCATTTATAAGCCTTAAACATGGTTAAATCATCATCCAGCCCAAACCCTCCAAGTATCAAAAATAACTAGTCACTATAAACCAACTTCATCATCTAAATGGGTTTTACAACTAACAAGCTAAAAACCCTAACTTGAATATCAAATCATAAAGATGAAATTCGGAGTTGAGACTTACCAATACCACCAAAATGATTCCGTTGACGAGTAGAACAACTTTAACACTTGCACTTTAACCCGAATCAACCTTCTTCTTCTACAAATGGAGCTTTCTCTCACTAAAATGAGTTTCTCACTCTAGCATTTGATGAAAGTGTTTGTGTGGGTGAAATGAGGATAAGAATGATCAATGGATCATTTTTAATGGCTCAAAACTGACGCCAAGTGAAAAGACCCAAATACCCCTCATTTAACTCTTTTAAAAATTTCCAACAGCACTCACTCAAGATCAAAAGCGGTGCTCCTAGGCCAGGAGCGGCACTCCTAGAGCCTTCAAGCTAACAAATTGAAATTAAAAATGTCCGGGCTTGAATTACTGTCGTCTGGGCTTTTGATTCGCCTCAATCCGAGACCGTATGAGGAAGTTATGACCAAAATGGTGAAAGTGCGCATAACCTCTCTTTAAACGCTCAATTCTCCACGTTTCCAACACCCGACACCTCAAACATTATATTATTAATAAAATAATATACTTCATCGTTTAAACACCTCTCGAAACATTTGTGCTACGAAAAATGTGGTGTTACATACGCATCTTTTCGATTTGTATAGAGGTCATAACAGCTGTCCAAAGTCAGCCTATTGTTTCGATCTCTATTCTTGTTAAACTTACTTTAGTTTTTATGAATGATGAATGATGATGATGATGATGATGATGATGATGATGATGATGATGATGATGATGGCGCTTAGACATAATTTATTCTCTTTTAAACTTTTGGGGACAATATAATGACTTAGTGACCTTTGACTTAGGTTGACGGACTTTCGAACCGACTTACTACTTGCATACTTTTCGTATCAACTTTTACTGCTTATTCACTGTGAGTTATAGCTTCCCTTTTTACTTTAACTATTTTTAGGACTGAGAATACATGCGCCTTTTATGTTTTACATACTAGACACGAGTACTTAAACTTTATATATGTGTGGGTGACATAACAGCACAAAGATTCCCCTTAGCTCAGTAACGTTTAGTCATTGGTTTATGAACTGGTGAACGCGAATCTTAGATATGGATCCATAGGGTTTGACATCCCCACTCGGGCTAGTCGGCTAGCATTCAACGGGTGTTTAATACTTCGTAAACAGACGCACTCGCCAAGTGTACTTTTAGGGGGTAATATTACGTTAAGTTAGTTACTGGGTGCCCACGAATAAGCATATGCTTTATCATACTGATTTGAATTACTGATTTGAAATGTTGGTTAAAGCACTGAAATCTCGTGGTCTACATTACATTACTGATTACAAACAAACTATAGCTCACCAACATTCGTGTTGACTTTTAAGCGTGTATTTCTCAGGTGCTTAGACGTTGTTGCTTCCACTGTTAGACTTGCTGTTATAGTCTTGGTGTATAGACTTGCTGTTACAGACTCGCTGTGTTAGACTTTCGCTGCATTACTTAGAGATGTCTCAATCATGGAACTTTCATTTTGCATTCGCAACTTATGTTATTTTGAATAACAGCTTTGTAATGACCTTTGTGTCACGTTATCTTTTGTAAAACGTTACCTTTTCATGAATGCAAAACTTGTTTTAAAACAGCATGTAGTATTATACCGTGTAATGGACCTGTTGTTGATGATTCGTACATGATGATTTTGTACGGGGCGTCACATTTGGTATCAGAGTATTGGTTGTAGGGAATTAGGTTGTATTAGTGAGTCTAGACCAGGCCGAGCAGGATTCACTAATAGGACTAATCTACAACTTGCTTGTTTACTTGTTTCTGCGGAACTGCAGCATGCTACTGCTTACTTTTACTGCTATATGAACTTGATGTATGCTACTGCTTATTCCTGCTACTGCATGCTACTATATGCTTTTGATTGCATGTTACTTCTGCTTAATACTATTATTATTGCCATGCTATGTACTGATGTAGATGATCTAGGCTATTGTAGTTACTATGCCTGATTACGTGCTTGCTACCCGTCTGCTTTTCACCGTACCGACTTGGAGAATTTACCTTTCCTAGTTCAGATGTTTTTCTGAACCATTTTTCCACTCGTCTAACCCTGAGGACTAGTATTGTAATCTACCTGTTACTACCGTTCCACCATTCCAGAGATCGAAACATTTCTTCACGCAATCTAGCAAGAGTACCCCTCGGATTGCACGCCCACTAAAGCTGATCCTCGGAAGAGGAGATATGTGAGGACTTGTCGGAGTAACCGCACCCCAAGCTCACCCTAGTTAGCCACGTACAATGTATGAACATTAGAAGGATGTTCAGTTTCTGCGAGGTGACCCGTATCCCGTACGATTTCATGACCTTCACTTATCTCTTTCATTCTTCACCACTACTCGACGATCTAACGACACTTCTGGACTTAGGTCCCTAACACTCTTAGGCATTGGAAAAGTTGGGAAGGCATCTTCTTTCACAAGGTCATAGTGTCTTTCACTGATGCTCAGCCATACCCAAAGACTTGGGAGTCGCCTTAAGACATATCGTATTACTACTTGCTACACGTACAACTCGACACGAGACCTAGATTGAATTTCTAGAAAGGAACCTAACGACATTACTTGAACCCAAACATTTTGAAGAAATTTTGGGACATTTAGGGATTGATGCATGACCTACGGAACCTACGCACCCACACCGAGAAACCGTGAGATTAGTTATGTAGATTTGGTTTTGAGATAGCATAGATAAAGCGCCGTTAGAAGAAATTGGGTAGAACTTGAAGTGATCACGTTACATTGACCATATGAAGTGATATTGGAATGAACGTACGATTTAGTATAATATAATCAAGCCAGGCCAGCGTGATTATATTGAAGTAAATCATGTAGAAGTCCCAACGTTACTATATAAGGAATATGAAGTGATTCAGAGAAAATTTTGGTAGGAACCACTTGAGTATACGCATTAAGGTCTGTTAAAGGTAGGAATAACCACTTAGCCTAGATACTGTACAGGAAGGGCCTTGATTGATTACTCGAAAATTTGTTATAGATGTAGACACCCTAGACACTTAAGGAAAAAGTTCTCAAATAGGAAAAACATTGGACTTACTTGCGGTAGAGAAATCGTTATCTTAGCTATGGAGACTTGCATGGATCCTGATTTTAGTTAGGGTACGTTTTGTCACAACATTTTATTGTCTCGAAATTGTTTAGTACTAGAGCGATAGGAACTTTATATCTAAGAACCTTAGTGTTATGACTAATAAGCCATTAACAACCATGAGAGTTAAGTATTCTATAGGACCAGAAAATGGTAAGCAGGCAGAGATAGAGGAATGATTTAAGGTAGTACCTTAAAATTAACAGGTGGGTCATTTGGAGATGACCTCATGTCAGTAAAACTTGGAAGTTTAAGGTAGTAGTGGAAAGGATTAGTAACCTACGCACAAAAAGATGTTATTTGAGAAGACTTATAGAATTTTTCACGGTGGTATAATAAGATTCGGTTAGAACGAACCTTAAGATTAACCTAACACTCATCAAGTTAGGAAGCTTGATGTAATGGTCAGAATGGACTTTAGGATTAACCTAATACTTATCAAGTTAGGAAGCATTGATGTAATAGTTGGAATGGACTGGCTTTCAATGATGAAAGCGAAAGCTATTTGTAGTAAAAAAGATTATTCGTATACCTTGCGAGAATGGTGAGCCAAAAGCCATCTGGGTCACTTCAACAACCCGAAATCTCACAATGGAAATGGGAAGAAATAACAATGGATTTCATCACGATGCAACCGAAAACGGTAGGCAGTTAGGACACTATCTGGGTTATGGTTGACCGCCTCACCAAATCTGCTAACTTTCTAGCCATGAAAGAAACCGATACAATGAACAAACTTGCACAACGATACATGAAGGAAATTGTATCCCGTCACTTCAGCGATTCAAATTCTATATTAAAGGCTTTTCAAAAAAAAATCTATATTAAAGACTACCCAAGAATCTTATTTGATACTCATTCTTACGCGAATCTAAATCCTAGCTTTTTTCGAGAGATTTCTTATTTGGTGATAATCACACCATCATCCTTCTTACTTCGATATTAGTCATACCAGTTCAAAATTTTCCAAAATCAATGAGTGATTAATTCTCATCCTCATACTCTCCTATTCGTATCTTACTTACAAGCAACAACTTCACACTTAAGTATTTTTGGTCGAAGGACTTATGCCCTACTAATAGTCATCAACCATATTTAAATTCAATAGTTTTTATTACCTCAAATATCACCTGAAATTTTCAAAATCTTTTACTCAATCCTCATCAATCTTTTTCCAACTTGTAACCTCTGAAATATGAAAATTTTGTTTGCCAAAATTTTTCTCACACTATTTTACTGTGCGATCCTCTCAAAGTTTTATAAAAAAAATAAATTTATTTTATTGCCATTCTTACAAATTTTGGAAACCGTATATGTTATATATAATAAAGTAAATAATTACTCATTTGCGACTAGTACATGTGACATTTTACTTTCACTTTTACAAATCAATTCTTCTAATCAATAGATATTTTACTTAGAGTAGTCTATAATTACTAAGAACTTCGTTTCCTTTCTTACATTGTCACCTTAAACAATTTCTATAAAATTTTCGTTGCTTGTTATATAAAATTTTTCGTTGCTTATTCGTATCCAAGTCATTATGAAAACTTTACAACTGACGAAATCAAGAGATTCATATGTGTGTGTGTGTGTGTGATAAAGGCACTTACTATCACGCCATGCAGAGCCTGCGGGTATCCACTAACACTTAAACCATTCAAAATTATTGCGTTATGAAAGGACTCGTTCATATACATTATAAACGATTCACAATAGTTGATTACATCGCGAGGTATTTGACCTCTATATGATACATTTTACAAACATTGCATTCGTTTTTAAAAGACAAACTTTCTTTACATCTAAAGTTGACGGCATGCATACCATTTCATAATACATCCAACTATAATTGACTTAATAATAATCTTGATGAACTCAATGACTCGAATGCAACGTCTTTCAAAATATGCCATGAATGACTCCAAGTAATATCCTTAAAATGAGCTAATGCACAGCAGAAGATTTCTTTAATACCTGAGAATAAACATGCTTTAAAGTGTCAACCAAAATGTTGATGAGTTCATTAGTTTATCATAATCGATCATTTCCATAATTTTAATAGACCACAAGATTTCATTTTTCATAAATAACATTACACTCGCAAGTGTATAAAAATCATTCGTATGATGAACACCTGGTAACCGACATTAACATAATGCATATAGAATATCCCCCTCATACTCGCAAGTATGCCATAAATATTGGCAATCGCAATCACCATTTAAATCGAATTACTAAAGCGTTCCAAATTCCGGAATGGGGTTTGTTAGGCCCATAGATCTATCTTTAGGATTCGCGTCAATTAGGGGCCATTTCCCTAATTCTTAGGTTACCAGACTTGAAGGGGCGATATTCGGTTTAATAATCCAACCATAGAATGTAGTTTCGGGTACTTGTGTCTATTTTGTAAAACATTTATAAAACAGCGCATGTATTCTCAGTCCCAAAAATATATATTGCAAAGCATTTAAAAGGGAGCAAATGAAACTCACAATACTGTATTTTGTAGTAAAAATACATATGACGTCATTGAACAAGTGCAACATTGGCCTTGGATTCACGAACCTATATTAATTATATATATTTATATGTTTGATCAATATCTGTCTAACAATTTAGGTCAAGTCGTAGTGTATCACAATCCTAATGCTCGAGACTAAATATGCAAAAGTCAACAAAAGTCATATTGACCAAAATGTCTTCCAAAATTTATACATGATTATTATATAGTTTAAATATAGTCGTTTTATATATTAAAATTTATATAATAAAAATATACTTTTATATATCTTAAGTAATAAAATTTATAAAGTTCATTTAATATCATAAAAATAATATGATAGGTATTATTAATGTAATTATATTATACGTAGTAAAATATCTTTGTATCACATATTTATTTGATAAAATAATATTGATAATAATAATAATAAGTAAAAGTTGTATTATTTTGTAATAATAATTATTATTCTACTAATAAAAATAACAATAATTATATTTTCTAAAAATGATAAAATAATAATTTTTATTAATAATAGTACTAAAATGATAATAATAATGATGTTTCATATTAACAATGATATTTTTATTAAAAAAAATAATTTTAGTAAAAATGATAGTTTTAATATTAATTATACTTTTAATAATAGTAATAGTAAAATAATGAAAACGATATTTTTCCTTTAAATCAATATCTTACAATATCTTAATTTCATCATGATACTCATACTCATTATTTCCTAAACGCTTCGTTTAATAGCTTTTAGTCGTCTTTTATATCGCGTTCATATTAATAATAATAGTAATCATAATAATTAGATGTTACTAATATTAGTTTTAATTATAATAATACTAATAATAATAATATTAATGATAATACTAATAACTATTTGAATGATAATAATAATAATAATAATAATAATAATAATAATAATAATAATAATAATAATAATAATAATAATAATAATAATAATACTAATTATAACCTTAACGATAATAACGATAATAATAATAATAAAAATAACAATAATATCTTTTATTAATAACGACAATGATAATAATAATAATAATAATAATAATAATAATAATAATAATAATAATAATAATAATAATAATAATAATAATAATAATAATAATAATAATAATACTAATAATAATAATAATAATAATAATTAGATTATAGCGACGATAATAATAATCATTTTTACAAAAATTCAATTGACTATAACTTCTAAACTGTTCATCGAAACCATTCGATATCTAAATGACAAGTTCTCAATTTTTCGCTAGCTTTCCAACGACATGCATATCATATACCTTATCTTAATAGCATATGTATTTAATTCAAGATTCGACATAACCTATCTAATGACAATAACGAACGTATAAGCATGCATAATCCTATATACTCGAGCACTAGTCAGGAATACACTAATAATATATAAAAGTTAAGTTATGAGAGCTCACGTATCAATATTGAGATTCAATACTGCAGGAAAAGTACGTAGACGCAACGGGGATGATAAACACTAGTTTGACTCACGAGCAATACTCCCAAACCATACTCATAACCTCCATAGCTATAACCTATAATTTTCTTAGCTCTATCCCGCTCAAAAAAACAATTTCGAAATAATTCGGACAGCACTCCGTCGTAATATTTTATGTATACTAATAATATCTTGAAATAATACGGAGTAAATATATATATGTAAATCGATTGAGAGAGTTTAGAGAAAAATATTTTCAAGTTTCTATGAAATAATGAAACCTATTGAATTCTATTTATAATAGATTTTTGAATTATTAAAGTGAATTATTAAAGTATGAATTATTAAAGTGAATTATTAAAGTATGAATTATTAAAGTGAATTATTAAAGTTAAAGTAAAGTAAAAATAAAGTAAAGGTAAAGTTTAAATATAGTAAAAGTATAAAACTATGTACGTATAATATGCCTATAAATATATATAATATTAATTTAAATTATTATATATATTTAATAAAATAAAATATAAATATCGTTATCTTTATCTTTATCATACTGGTTAAGTAATGAGTTGTCAAAAGTGGTTCTAGACATTTATAAAAGTTATATACGTTTTAAAGTTCTTTTTTAACTGAAAATATTTTTGTACGTTTGAAACTAAATCAAATAAATATGATAATTTTGTTTTCCAAAACTAAATATATTTAAGAATCATTTTGTTTAAAGGTTAAAATAATGGAAATCGTTATATCATAAAATGTTTTAGAAAAGTAGAATCATATATATTCACAATAGGTTTCAAGTTTTTAAATTACAGTCTGTTGGTGAAGCATGGGATAAAGTCCAAAGGTTAAATAAACGTATGAAATCATCTTAATGAAAAATGTCGAGTTACTTAACTTGTCGATATCCAACATCTAAGTTATTTACACTCCACGTTCTTACTTATAAATCACTTTACCATTTTCCTAATGTTGTCAAAAAGAATAGATTTCTTAAATCACAGTAGACCTCATAACATGGACCCGTAATCATATCACAATGTATCTGATAAATCAATCATTTGATATTATCTTCTAATTTCATCGATAAACATATTGAAACAAATACGTTCGTGTAAAGTATTATACGTTTAATACTTTATTAATATTCTCAAGTTATAATATATATATATATACATATCTATTTATATATAATGGTTCGTGAATCGTCGGAATTTGGTCGAGGTTATAATGAATGTATGAACACAGTTTAAAATTCTTGAGATTTAACTTAACAAACTTTGCTTATCGTGTTAGAATAATATAAAGATAAAGTTTAAATTTGGTTGGAAATTTCCGAGTTGTCACACGTTACCCCAAGGATTTAATTTGCCACACCTGTTAGAACGATGCTCTTTCTTACATAACTCTAAGTCCTGAATTATTCCAGGGGATTCTCATTTAGTGATATTAACACCATCAGTATTTTGACTTTAATATTAGTCATAACCTGTTTGGCATTTTGCAAAGTCAAGAAGCGATTAACTTCTCATCCTCATGCTCTATCCTTCATACCTCACTTTTTAGCAACGGCTTCGCACGTGAACATTTTTGGCCTAAAGACTTATGTCTTGACAATTATCAAAACTACATTTAATTCATTAGTTTTCATTACCTAGTAACATGTCACCCGATAATTCAGAAATTTTCCACTCGATCTTTTTCAACTCGTAACCTCTGAAATACGAAAAACTATATTTATCAAAAAAATTTACACGATGTTTATTTGTACGGTCCTCACGAGATTTATAGACAAATGAAAGTAATAAAATTTTTCTGTCACTTATTCAATTTATAAAATCATATATGTATGTATAAAATAAGTTAATAAATTTACCCTTACTTATTTTGGTTAGTACACACTAAGTTATACCTTCAAATTATTTAAAAAATGCTCCTTTAATGAATTGTTTAACTTAAGTCAAATAGTTTTGGTGCAAAATGGTACACGTTGTACATATTTCTAAATTTACTAGGAACTTTGTTCCGTTTATGTTGTCACATCAAATGTTTAAAGTTTTTTTTCAAAACTTCCTTGGTTGATTTTATTAAGGGTTGTTCGTATTAGTCTACACCATGTATGGATCACACTTCTTCACGTCCTCCCTTTAGGGATGAAGCTTATGATTAAGATCTTTGTTAAAAACTCTTGAGCCACTTTGGATGGTAGTTTTATAAAATTTGTTAGGAAGTCTTTGCACTTATAAAATGTTCATTTTAAGGTCAGACATGGCAAAAATGCGGGCTGATAAATCAATTTTCTGTGGTACACCCAGTGGTCACCCCATTGTAGGAAATGTACTAGGTGGGTTTCTACTCTCAATATTTCACGGCTAATCGCAACACCCTCGTAAACATCATCTCTATGAATCAGTATATTGAGGTACAAGAAATCGTTTTTGAGATCCTTTTCACTTGGAGTAAACCATTCTTTATGACCAAGGGTTCACGTATCTTCTCATCCGCGCATCCCCTTAAGTATAAGGATAAATTCAGAACAAACCACTCGAAGAGTTCACTCTCGTTCAAAGATCACACCTTTCGTGCGATTTTCTTTCGGAAATGTAATATAAAATACCTTAAGAATCTATGAATTTTGTTATCTTCTTGGAAGGGACTGCTTAAAACGTCTATAACACTGATGTGGTTACTCTATATACTTCTTCCTTCGTTGGTTGCAGCTATATGTTGTTCTAGTTAATGTTAACCCTAACTTCAACATGTAACTGAAAGGATAAAGTTACATTATGGAACTGTGTTTTCATTCCATTCAAGGATAAGGTCACATGCAGTATGTTGTGATCGCCATGTTTTCCATTCTATCTGTCAGCTTTGTATTGCGACATAAGCGCTCAATGTTTTAGATGAGTTTGGTAACATTCATGATGCATCCAGCTTACTGATGAAGATGCCTGTAAGGCTAAAAACATCATCTTTCCTTTTGTGGGTATATATTCGGATGACACATTCATGTTAGCAAGAAACGAAATCAATTTGTTGATCTCTTAGGACAAGAGACTTAATTAATGGCATATACATATTCTTACTTTTATACGCCCAAGTACCTTTCAAGGTAAATAGTTCACTTCTGAGCCCACGAGTCCCTCGGAACTTTGATACGCTCATTCTTCTTCAAATTCGGCACCACTGTTGGTCTCTCCTCAAAATTTCGGGACAAAATTTTCTTTAACAGGTGGGTAATGTAACGACCCAAGTTTTTTGACTTATATTTTTGTGCTTTATACTTTCACGAGACTGCGTATTTGTGCGTACTGATCTATTTTATGCTCTGGGATCTTATTTAATGAATAATTACTTTCGTTGATACCTTACAACATGCTATTAAGTGCTTAATGTAGTGACCCGAACTTTTCCATGTTTATATATATTAATTGAGATTGATATTTACATGACTAAATGTTTCCAACGTGTTAAGCAATCAAACTTGTTAAGACTTGATTAATTGAAATAGGTTTCATATAGACAATTGACCACCCAAGTTGACCGGTGATTCACGAAAGTTAAAACTTGTAAAAAAACTATACGATGACATATATATGGTTATATATATAGTTAACATGATTTTATTATAAGTAAGTATCTCATTAGGTATTTTAACAATGAGTTATATACATAAAAATGAGACTATTAAATTAAGAAACTCAAAAATGATATATATAACGATTATCGTTATAACAACGTCTTACTAGGTACATATGAATCATATATGTAACGATTATCGTTGTAACGACATTTAACTGTATATATATCATACTAAGATATATTATATATCATAATATCATGATAATGTAACAATTTAACATCTCATTTGATATAATAAACAATGGGTTAAAAACATTTAACAAGATCGTTAACCTAAAGGTTTCAAAACAACATTTACATGTAACGACTAACGATGACTTAACGACTCAGTTAAAATGTATATACATGTAGTGTTGTAATATGTATTCATACACTTTTGAAAGACTTCAAGACACTTATCAAAATACTTCTATTTAACAAAAATGCTTACAATTACATCCTCGTTCAGTTTCATCAACAATTCTACTCGTATGCACCCGTATTCGTACTCGTACAATACACAGCTTTTAGATGTATGTACTATTAGTATATACAATCCAATGATCAGCTCTTAGCAGCCCATGTAAGTCACCTAACATATGTGGGAACTATCATTTGGCAACTAGCATGAAATATCTCATAAAATTACAAAAATATGAGTAATCATTCATGACTTATTTACATGAAAACAAAATTACATATCCTTTATATCTAATCCATATACCAACGACCAAAAACACCTACAAACACTTTCATTCTTCAATTTTCTTCATCTAATTGATCTCTCTCAAGTTCCATATTCAAGTTCTAAGTGTTCTTCATAAATTCCAAAAGTATAGTTTCATAAAAATCAAGAATACTTCCAAGTTTGCAATTCTACTTCCAAGCTTTCTAATCCATTCCAATTAATCATCTAAGATCAAGGAACCTTTGTTATTTATAGTAGGTTATCTTTCTAATTCAAGGTAATATTCATATTCAAACTTTGATTCAATTTCTACAACTATAACAATCTTATTTCGAGTGAAAATCTTACTTGAACTGTTTTCGTGTCATGATTCTGTTTCAAGAACTTTCAAGCCATCCAAGGATCCTTTGAAGCTAGATCCATTTTTCTCATTTTTAGTAGGTTTACCTACTAAAATTAAGGTAGTAATGATGTTCATAACATCATTCAATTCATACATATAAAACTATCTTATTCGAAGATTTAAACTTGTAATTACTAGAACATAGTTTAGTTAATTCTAAACTTGTTCGCAAACAAAAGTTAATCCTTCTAACTTGACTTTTAAAATCAATTAAACACATGTTCTATATCTATATGATATGCTAACTTAATGATTTAAAACCTGGAAACACGATGAACACCATAAAATCGGATATACGCCGTCGTAGTGAAACCGGGGGCTGTTTTGGTTTGGATAATTAAAAACTATGATAAACTTTGATTTAAAAGTTGTTCTTCTGGGAAAATAATTTTTCATATGAACATGAAACTATATCCAAAAATCAAGGTTAAACTCAAAGTGGAAGTATGTTTTCTAAAATGGTCATCTAGACGTCGTTCTTTCAACTGAAATGACTACCTTTACAAAAAAGACTTGTAACTTATATTTCCAACTATAAACCTATACTTTTTCTGTTTAGATTCATAAAATAAAGTTCAATATGAAACCATAGCAATTTGATTCACTCAAAACGGATTTAAAATGAAGAAGTTATGGGTAAAACAAGATTGGATATTTTTGATGCTACGAAAAATGTTTAACAAATCTATACAAATCATATCCTAGCTAACTTATATTGTATTATACATGTATTCTAATATATTATGTAATCTTGGGATACCATAGACACGTATGCAAATGTTTTGACATATCATATCGACCCATGTATATATATTATTTGTAACAACCATAGACACTCTATATGCAGTAATGTTGGAGTTAGCTATACAGGGTTGAGGTTGATTCCAAAAATATATATACTTTGAGTTGTGATCTAGCCTGAGACATGTATACACTGTGTCGTGGATTGATTCAAGATAATATATATCGATTTATTTCTGTACATCTAACTGTGGACAACTAGTTGTAGGTTACTAACGAGGACAGCTGACTTAATACACTCAAATCTTTAAAACATAATAAAAATGGTTGTAATTATATTTTGATCATACTTTGATGTATATGTACATATTTGTATATGTTCGTGAATCAATCCGTGCCCAAGTCTTATTTTCGAGGAAGGAAATATCTGTGAAAGTGAGTTATAGTCCCACTTTTAAAATCTAATATTTTTGGGATGAGAATACATGCAGGTTTTATAAATGATTTACAAAATAGACACAAGTACGTGAAACTACATTCTATGGTTGAATTATCGAAATCGAATATGCCCCTTTTTATTAAGTCTGATAATCTAAGAATTAGGGAACAGACACTCTAATTGACGCGAATCCTAAAGATAGATCTATTGGGCCTAACAAACCCCATCCAAAGTACTGGATGCTTTATTACTTCGAAATTTATATCATATCCGAAGGGTGTCCCAGAATGATGGGGATATTCTTATATATGCATCTTGTTAATGTCGTTTACCAGGTGTTCACTATATGAATGATTTTTATCTCTATGTATGGGATGTGTATTGAAATATGAAATCTTGTGGTCTATTATTACGATTTGATATATATATGTTAAACCTATAACTCACCAACATTTTTGTTGACGTTTAAAGCATGTTTATTCTCAGGTGAATATTAAGAGCTTCCGCTGTTGCATACTAAAATAAGGACAAGATTTGGAGTCCATGTTTGTATGATATTGTGTAAAAACTGCATTCAAGAAACATATGTCGATGTAATATATTTCTATTGTAAACCATTATGTAATGGTCGTGTGTAAACAGTATATTTTAGATTATCATTATTTGATAATCTACGTAATGTTTTTAAAACCTTTATTGATAAAATAAAGGTTATAGTTGTTTTAAAAATGAATGCAGTCTTTGAAAAACGTCTCATATAGAGGTCAAAACCTCGCAACGAAATCAATTAATATGGAACTTTTATAATCAATATGAATGGAACATTTCAGTTGGTATCCGAGCATTGGTCTTAGAGAACCAGAAAATTTGCATTAGTGTGTCTTATCGAGTTTGTTAGGATGCATTAGTGATTCTGGACTTCGACCGTGTTTTCTTTAAAAATTATTGCTTAACATTTTTGTTGGAAACTATATATTATTAACATGTAAATATTATGTGATATATTAATCTCTTAACATGTTTGATATTGTGTGATAGATGTATACCTCTAGCATAAATCCCATTGACTCACCTAATAATAACGAAGAGTTGAATATATATTGGCAAGATTCACAAGTTCCCGAAGATCCGGAAGAAGAGGAAACGGAACCGGAAGAAGAGGAACCAGAAGAAGAGGAACCGGAAGAAGGAGAGGTTCCGAAGAGGGGAATAGTAGGAACTACAGAAAACCGGTCAAATAAAAGAAAATCCTCAACCAATGGACCAAAGTTAATAGTGGTCAATGCTGTTTCCGCTAAGGAAGCAAAATATTGGGAAAATTACCAATTTTTCGATGAATCGGATCCTGATGAGGATTCTGATGATGTTATAGAAATTACCCCGACCCAATTTAATGAGGCAAAAGAAAATAATAAGGTAAAAGGCATCAAAATAGAGAAATCTGATTCCGATCCCGATGAACTTTATATGTACCGTCAACACCCGTATTTTCAATATCGTGACAATAACCCGGGAACCTCTAAACCACTAGGTTTTTCTAAACCAATGTGGAAAACGATGACTCGTATTAGAGGAACATCATATATCCCTAGAAGATTAGGAAAAAGAACCAAGTCCGAAGAAGAAGAAACCAGTGATTCAGATTAGAGGGGTGTGAGCATGTTGTGTAATAAATGTATTGTAGTGTGCTTGTACTTTTATGTTCTATGTAAAACTTGCTTGTATTGTTTGTTTTTATGAATCTAATACTTGTCAATTTTACAGTATAAAAATAAAATGGACGTTAAGGGTAGACAACCGAATATTTTAGAAGACCTACCAGAGGATATGATTGAGGAAATCTTGTCTAGAGTCGGTCAGAATTCATCAGCACATTTAGTTATGGCGAAATTAACTTGTCAAACATTTGAAAGACTTTCTAGAAATGCCTTAGTTTATAAAAGGCTTTCCTTTGATAGGTGGGGTATATCACATTGGGGAGACTTTAAATTACGCCGTGTTTTCTTTAAAGCGTTAAATGCAGGGAACCCAAATGCAATTTTACGCTACGGGTTAAGAACCTATTTTGACTCAACATATCCCAACATAGGATTTTGTGAATTAGAAAGTACTTCTAACATGCAACATAAAGAAGCATGTTATGCTTACGGGTTAGTGATGTTCGCTTCTTACCAAAGTGAGAAAAAGAACATCGGATTGCAGCTTTTAAATAAAACTTTCCCACAAGTAACGGATTCAGTAGTTGGGGTGAGAAACAAGGTTTTTAGATTATTACGGGGCTGTTGAACATTACAAAACCCTCGTCCTTTTGACGACATTACAACATGCTGCCTAGCTAATGGTCATAACGGTTATTTTCCACAAGACCAAGGATGGGAAGTCGTCTTAGTAAAACCAGAATGCATGACTTGTTTCTAGACTTATGAATTACGTGTCTTTATTTCCTTTGCTGAACAACTTGCGTATTAACTAGATTTATCTTCAAAACTGTCCTGTATCATAGTGTACTATATTTCATGTTATATGTAATATAGCGAAGTTGTAAGTTTGAAGAATATTTGTATGTGATATATTATTATAATCAGTTTTTCATATGGAATTGTAGTAGTTGAATTGTATATTAGCTACTAAGTATGAACTTAACGGGTAGGTAGTACCCGAATTTAAACTTATAAAACGCTAATATGAAGAAAAAGCTTTTATAAATGAGTTCATATTATGCTACGAGATACTATTGACTACTCTTAATATTCTGTATGATTAAATTGTTTCATTTGACTATTTTGAAGGAAATGGCACTGACTACTCGACACACCTTGAATATGAGCGAAGAGGAATTTCGTACCTTTCTTGCTTCAAACATAGCCGCAGTACAGGTCGCGCTACATACCAACAATAACTCTGAATCTAGCAATACAGCTAACGGCGCAAGAAATCGCGTAGGATGCTCTTACAAGGAATTCACTGCCTGCAAACCTTCAGAATTTGATGGGACCGAAGGACCAATCGGATTGAAACGGTGGACCGAAAAATTTGAATCGGTGTTTGCCATAAGTAAGTGTGCTGAAGGAGACAAAGTGAAGTACGCTACGCATACCTTCACAGGTATTGAGTTAACATGGTGGAATACTTATCTAGATCAAGTGGGACAAGATGCTGCTTACGCGCTACCGTGGTCAGCATTCAAGCACTTGATGAACGAGAAGTACCATCCCAGAACCGAGGTCAATAAGCTCAAGTCAGAACTTAGAGGGTTACGAACACAGGGATTCGATATTACTTCGCACGAAAGACGATTCACAGAATTGCGCCTATTGTGTCCGAGAGCGTTCAAAGATGAGGAAGAGAAGATCGACGCGTTTGTGAAAGGGTTACCGGAGAGAATCCAAGAAGATATAAGTTCACACGAGCCTGCCTCCATATAAAAGGCATGTAGAATGGCTCACAAACTAGTGAACCAGATTGAGAGAGGAATTAAAGAACAGGCAGCCGAAGAGGCCAACGTGAAGTTAGTCAAAAGAAAGTGGGAGGAAAATGGTGATAAGAGTCACCAAAACAACAACAACTATCCCAACAATCGCAACATCAATCGCAACTACAACAAACAGCAGAACAACAACTACAACAATCATCCCAACAACAATAACAACCGCAATAACAACAACAATTAGAAGCAGCTATCCCAAAGGTGTGAAAAGTATCACTCGGGGTTCTGCACCAAATTTTACAACAAGTGTAAAAGAAATGGTCATAGCGCGGTGTGGTGTGAGGTCTATGGACCAGGGGTTAACAGAACGAAAGGAACAAATGGTGTCGGAACGAGTAATGGCAGAGCAAGTAGTGTCGGAGCAAGTTATGCCAATGTAGTTTGTTATAAATGTGGAAAATCGGGCCACATTATTAGAAATTGCCCGAACCAGGAGAACACGAATGGACAAGGCCGCGGAAGAGTTTTCAATATTAATGCGGCAGAGGCACAGGAAGACTCGGAGCTTGTTACGGGTAGGTTTCTTATTGACAATAAATCTGCTTACGTTTTATTTGATTCGGGTGCGGATAGAAGCTATATGAGTAGAGATTTTTGTGCTAAATTAAGTTGTCCATTGACGTCGTTGGATAGTAAATTTTTACTCGAATTAGCAAACGATAAATTAATTTCAGCAGATTATATATGCCGGAATCGAGAAATTAAACTGGGTAGCGAAATATTTAAGATTGATTTGATACCAGTAGAGTTAGGGAGTTTTGATGTAATAGTTGGCATGGACTGGCTGAAGGAGATGAAAGCAGAGATCGTATGTTACAAAAATGCAATTCACATTGTACGAGAAGAAGGAGAACCCTTAATGGTGTATGGAGAAAAGGGCAACACGAAGCTACATCTTATTAGTAATTTGAAGGCACAAAAACTAATAAGAAAAGGTTGCTATGCTATTCTAGCACACGTCGAGAAAGTACAAACTGAAGAAAAGAGCATCAATGATGTTCCCATCGCAAAAGAATTTCCCGATGTATTTCCGAAAGAATTACCGGGACTACCTCCACATCGATCTGTTGAATTTCAAATAGATCTTGTACCAGGAGCTGTACCAATAGCTCGTGCTCCTTACAGGCTCGCACCCAGCGAGATGAAAGAACTGCAAAGCCAACTGCAAGAACTATTAGAACGTGGTTTCATTCAACCAAGCACATCACCATGGGGAGCTCCTGTTTTGTTTGTCAAGAAGAAGGATGGTACATTTAGGTTGTGTATTGACTACAGAGAGTTGAATAAACTTACCAATAAAAACCGTTATCCACTGCCGAGAATTGACGACTTATTTGATCAACTACAATGCTCGTCGGTTTATTCGAAAATCAATTTACGTTCTGGATATCATCAAATGCTAGTAAAGGAGGATGATATTCCAAAAACTGCTTTTAGGACGCGTTATGGTCATTACGAGTTTATGGTTATGCCGTTTGGATTGACTAATGCACCAGCTGTGTTCATGGACCTTATGAACCGAGTGTGTAGGCCATATCTTGACAAGTTTGTCATTGTTTTCATCGATGACATACTTATTTACTCAAAGAATGATCAAGAGCATGAAGAACATTTGAGAAAAGTGCTAGAAGTATTGAGGAAAGAAAAACTGTACGCTAAGTTTTCAAAGTGTGCATTTTGGTTGGAAGAAGTTCAATTCCTCGGTCACATAGTGAACAAAGAAGGTACCCAGGTGGACCCGGCAAAGATCGAAACCGTTGAAAAGTGGGAAACCCTAAAAACTCTGAAGCATATACGTCAATTTTTAGGATTGGCTGGTTACTACAGAAGATTCATCCAACATTTCTCCAAAATAGCAAAACCCTTGACTGCATTAATGCATAAAGGGAAGAAATTTGAATGGAAGGATGAACAAGAGAAGGCGTTTCAGTTATTGAAGAAAAAGCTAACTACGGCACCTATATTGTCATTGCCTAAAGGGAATGATGATTTTGTGATTTATTGTGATGCATCAAAGCAAGGTCTCGGTTGTGTATTAATGCAACGAACGAAGGTGATTGCTTATGCGTCTAGACAATTGAAGATTCACGAGTAAAATTATATAACTCACGATTTGGAATTGGGTGCTGTTGTTTTTGCATTAAAGACTTGGAGGCATTATTTATATGGGGTCAAAAGTATTATATATACCGACCACAAAAGTCTCCAACATATATTTAATCAGAAGCAACTGAATATGAGATAACGCAGGTGGATTGAACTGTTGAATGATTATGATTTTGAGATTCGATACCACCCGGGGAAGGCGAATGTGGTAGCCGACGCTTTGAGTAGAAAGGACAGAGAACCTATATGGGTAAAAGCTATGAATATAATTATTCGTACTAACCTTACTACTCAAATAAAGGAGGCGCAACAGGGGGTTGTAAAAGAAGGAAAGTTGAAGAATGAGATACCCAAAGGATCAGAGAAACATATTAATATTCGGGAAGATGGAACCCGATATTGGGCTGATAGAATTTGGGTACCAAGGTTTGGAGATGTGAGAGAAATGGTACTTAAAGAAGCACATAAAACCGGATATTCAATACATCCCGGAGCGGGGAAGATGTATAAAGATCTCAAGAAACACTTTTGGTGGCCGGGTATGAAAGCCGATATTGCTAAATATGTAGGAAAATGTTTGACGTGTTCTAAGGTCAAAGCTGAATATCAGAAACCATCAAGTCTACTACAACAACTTGAAATCCCGGAATGGAAATGGGAAAACATTACCATAGATTTCATTACTAAATTGCCAAGGACTGTAAGTGGTTATGATACTATTTGGGTAATAGTTGATCGTCTCACCAAGTCAGCACACTTTCTGCCAATGAGAGAAGATGACAAAATAGGTTGTCTCCAGACATGGAATACCCGTCTCTATTATATCTGATAGGGATGGTAGATTTGTTTTAAGGTTCTGGCAGACATTGCAACAAGCATTGGGGACTCGTCTAGACATGAGTACTACCTATCATCCACAAACTGATGGGCAGAGCGAAAGGACGATACAAATGCTTGAAGACATGCTACGAGCATGTGTTATTGATTTCGGAAACAGTTGGGATCGACACCTACCGTTAGCAGAATTTTCCTACAACAACAGTTGTCATTCTAGTATTGAGATGGCGCCGTTTGAGGCACTTTATGGTAGAAAGTGCAGGTCTCTGATTTTTTGGAATGAAGTGGGGGATAGACAGATTACGGGTCCGGAGATAATACAAGAAACTACCGAGAAAATCATCCAAATTCAACAACGATTGAAAACCGCCCAGAGTCGACAAAAGAGCTACGCGGATAGTAAAAGAAAAGATATAGAGTTTGAAATTAGAGAAATGGTCATGCTTAAGGTTTCACCTTGGAAAGGCGTTGTTCGATTTGGTAAACGGGGGAAACTAAATCCAAGGTACATTGGACCATTCAAGATTATAGATCGTGTCGGACCAGTAGCTTACCAACTGGAGCTACCTCAACAACTCGCGGCTGTACATAACACTTTCCACATCTAGAATTTGAAGAAATGTTTTGCTAAAGAAGATCTCACTATTCCGTTGGACGAAATCCAAATCAATGAAAAACTTCAGTTCATTAAAGAACCCGTCGAAATAATGGATCGTGAGGTTAAGAGACTTAAGTAAAACAAGATACCGATTGTTAAGGTTCAATAGAATGCTCGTAGAGGACCCGAGTTCACCTGAGAGCGTGAAGATCAGATGAAGAAGAAATACCCGCATCTATTTCCAGAAGATTCGTCAACACCTTCAACAGCTTAAAATTTCGGGACGAAATTTATTTAACGGGTAGGTACTGTAGTGACCCGAACTTTTTCATGTTTATATATATTAATTGAGATTGATATTTACATGACTAAATGTTTCCAACGTGTTAAGCAATCAAACTTGTTAAGACTTGATTAATTGAAATAGGTTTCATATAGACAATTGACCACCCAAGTTGACCGGTGATTCACGAACGTTAAAACTTGTAAAAAAACTATACGATGACATATATATGGTTATATATATAGTTAACATGATTTTATTATAAGTAAGTATCTCATTAGGTATTTTAACAATGAGTTATATACATAAAAATGAGACTATTAAATTAAGAAACTCGAAAATGATATATATAACGATTATCGTTATAACAACGTCTTACTAGGTACATATGAATCATATTAAGATATTGATACACTTGGTTAATTATGTTAAATGATAAGTAAATATATCATTAAGTGTATTAACAATGAACTACATATGTAAAAATAAGACTACTAACTTAATGATTTCGAAACGAGACATATATGTAACGATTATCGTTGTAACGACATTTAACTGTATATATATCATACTAAGATATCTTATATATCATAATATCATGATAATGTAACAATTTAACATCTCATTTGATATAATAAATAATGGGTTAACAACATTTAACAAGATCGTTAACCTAAAGGTTTCAAAACAACATTTACATGTAACGACTAACGATGACTTAACTACTCAGTTAAAATGTATATACATGTAGTGTTTTAATATGTATTCATACACTTTTTAAAGACTTCAAGACACTTATCAAAATACTTCTACTTAATAAAAATGCTTACAATTACATCCTCGTTCAGTTTCATCAACAATTCTACTCGTATGCACCTGTATTCGTACTCGTACAATACACAGCTTTTAGATGTATGTACTATTGGTATATACACTCCAATGATCAGCTCTTAGCAGCCCATGTGAGTCACCTAATACATGTGGGAACCATCATTTGGCAACTAGCATGAAATATCTCATAAAATTATAAAAATATGAGTAATCATTCATGACTTATTTACATGAAAACAAAATTACATATCCTTTATATCTAATCCATATACCAACGACCAAAAACACCTACAAAAACTGTCATTCTTCAATTTTCTTCATCTAATTAATCTCTCTCAAGTTTCATCTTCAAGTTCTAAGTGTTCTTCATAAATTCCATAAGTATAGTTTCATAAAAATCAAGAATACTTCCAAGTTTGCAAGTCTACTTCCAAGCTTTCTAATCCATTCCAAGTAATCATCTAAGATCAAGGAACCTTTGTTATTTATAGTAGGTTATCTTTCTAATTCAAGGTAATATTCATATTCAAACTTTGATTCAATTTCTACAACTATAACAATCTTATTTCGAGTGAAAATCTTACTTGAACTGTTTTCGTGTCATGATTCTGTTTCAAGAACTTTCAAGCCATCCAAGGATTCTTTGAAGCTAGATCCATTTTTCTCATTTCTAGTAGTTTTATCCAGAAAACTTGAGGTAGTAATGATGTTCATAACATCATTCGATTCATACATATAAAGCTATCTTATTCGAATGTTTAAACTTGTAATCACTAGAACATAGTTTAGTTAATTCTAAATTTGTTCGCAAACAAAAGTTAATCCTTCTAACTTGACTTTTAAAATCAACTAAACACATGTTCTATATCTATATGATATGCTAACTTAATGATTTAAAACCTGGAAACACGATGAACACCATAAAATTGGATATACGTCGTCGTAGTGAAACCGGGGGCTGTTTTGGTTTGCATAATTAAAAACTATGATAAACTTTGATTTAAAAGTTGTTCTTCCGGAAAAATGATTTTTCATATGAACATGAAACTATATCCAAAAATCAAGGTTAAACTCAAAGTGAAAGTATGTTTTCTAAAATGGTCATCTAGACGTCGTTCTTTCGACTGAAATGACTACCTTTACAAAAAAGACTTGTAACTTATATTTCTGACCATAAACCTATACTTTTTCTGTTTAGATTCATAAAATAGAGTTCAATATGAAACTATAGTAATTTGATTCACTCAAAACGGATTTAAAATGAAGAAGTTATGGGTAAAACAAGATTCGATATTTTTTATCTTTTTAGTTACGGGAAATGTTTAACAAATCTATACAAATCATATCCTAGCTAACTTATATTGTATTATACATGTATTCTAATATATTATGTAATCTTGGGATACCATAGACAAGTATGCAAATGTTTTGACATATCATATCGACCCATGTATATATATTATTTGGAACAACCATAGACACTCTATATGTCGTAATGTTGGAGTTAGCTATACAGGGTTGAGATTGATTCCAAAAATATATATACTTTGAGTTGTGATCTAGCCTGAGACGTGTATACACTGGGTCGTGGATTGATTCAAGATAATATATATCGATTTATTTCTGTACATCTAACTGGACAACTAGTTGTAGGTTACTAACTAGGACAACTGACTTAATACACTCAAATCTTTAAAACATAATAAAAATGGTTGTAATTATATTTTGATCATACTTTGATATATATGTACATATTTGTATAGGTTCGTGAATCGATCCGTGGCCAAGTCTTATTTCCGAGGAAGGAAATATCTGTGAAAGTGAGTTATAGTCCCACTTTTAAAATCTAATATTTTTGGGATGAGAATACATGCAGGTTTTATAAATGATTTACAAAATAGACACAAGTACGTGAAACTACATTCTATGGTTGAATTATCGAAATCGAATATGCCCCTTTTTATTAAGTCTGGTAATCTAAGAATTATGGAACAGACACCCTAATTGACGCAAATCCTAAAGATAGATCTATTGGGCCTAACAAACCCCATCCAAAGTACCGGATGCTTTATTACTTTGAAATTTATATCATATCCGAAGGGTGTCCCGGAATGATGGGGATATTCTTATATATGCATCTTGTTAATGTCGGTTACCAGGTGTTCACCATATGAATGATTTTTATCTCTATGTATGGAATGCGTATTGAAATATGAAATCTTGTGGTCTATTGTTATGATTTGATATATATATAGGTTAAACCTATAACTCCCCAACATTTTTGTTGACGTTTAAAGCATGTTTATTCTCCGGTGAATACTAAGAGCTTCCGCTGTTGCATACTAAAATAAGGACAAGATTTGGAGTCCATGTTTGTATGATATTGTGTAAAAAAAAAAACTGCATTCAAGAAACATTTGTCGATGTAATATATTTCTATTGTAAACCATTATGTAATGGTCGTGTGTAAACAGTATATTTTAGATTATCATTATTTGATAATCGACGTAATGCTTTTGAAACCTTTATTGATAAAATAAAGGTTATGGTTGTTTTAAAAATGAATGCAGTCTTTAAAAACGTCTCATATAGAGGTCAAAACCTCGCAACGAAATCAATTAATATGGAACGTTTATAATCAATATGAATGGGACATTTCATGAATTTTGGGTCGTGCGAATTCACTAAGGCACGGGTAGTTCGGCCAACCTCGGTTGTTGAAGCGATGAAGGAAGTGAATCTCGGGTAGTGCGAATTTACTAAGGCTCGGGTTGTTCGGCCAACCTTCATAGGTATAAGGTTAATTGGTTAACCTTGGTGTCTTGGTTATTTATTGTATATGCGTATATATACTCATTATATGTTGTAGCTAATCTTGTAAATTTGGCTTGGTGGTACGTTATGTATAGCCTGCTTAGTTATACTCGGTATGCGGTATGTGTTTACTTATTATGATTGGTTGTACGTATTCATTTTATGCATATGTATGTATATAGTATGTTTATACTCACTAAGCTTTCATAGCTTACCCTCTCGTTGTTTACATTTTTATAGGTTCGCGAGGTGACGGCTTGGGTAAGCATGGGGACTAGTGCTTGCGGGTTGCTTTAGAAGATTGTGCTCTAGACTTTTAATTAGGATTGGGTAGCGTTCTCAATCACCATATATTTGATTTTACACTTCATCATTGATGTAACCGAAACTTTTCAGATAACATCATTCGTACTTTGCGAAGTTCACAAGAATTTAACGAAAACCAACATCACATCTCAACAAATAACGAAGTATTGATTCATAATTTCAATATTATTGAAGAAATACTTATGTAACCTCTAAACCTTCAAGGAATTATTCAATTCTAGTTCCAACCGTAAATCGAATGAGTTTAATTTAGTATTAACTCATTAAAATCTATGTTACATCTGAGGAGAATATATACATATATATTTTCATAAAGACTGTAACAAAATTCTTATGTACAAAATATTAATTGTGAAAATTTTTTAACGGGTAGGTAATACCCGAGAGATATATATAAATTCACAATTAATATGTTACATTCTTCGAATCATATTAAGCAAATTATCAATTATACTTCCTACTTTCACAATAATATACATTCTTTCATAGAAATCAAAACAACCATACTCATTCAAACCCAATTACGTATTTTGATTTTAAAATCTCAGAATTCAATTCGAGATATAACCGGTACCATTACTTTTAGATTCCTACATCTTTCAAGGCTATACTTTGACTTCAAAAGTGTGTTAGAACATCAAATGTATACAAACGATTACAATCTATGTTCAAACCCTTCGAAAATCTCTGAAGACACTTCAAATAATGAGCAATCGAGATGATGATCCAACCACATATTACCCATAGTTATGTACTTAAAAAGCTCTCGAAACCAAAGTCATAATTCAACACATATCTGTGTCAGATCTTTTGGCGCTTATTAGCAAAAATAACCTTGCATTTCCTTTGCAAAGTAGCAAATTATATCACAGCTCCAGCAAGACAACTTCGATTTTTTCATTCGGAGTAGCCTTATCATAATTTTGATATATGTGATTACCCTTTTGTTACCGGAGAACCTTTCATATTCCACCACATTAGCAATAAACTTACCAACAACTTCACTGATCTTGGGCATTCCGAAGAATCTTTATATTTATCGAAACCTCATCATTTACTCATCTGCCTCTTGTAACGAGAATTGTCATACAAATCATTGGGAGTTAGCAATCAGTATTTTGAAATCTCACAGCATGTTGACGCCAACAGTTATACATAACGTCTATTTCCAAGGCTTACATACTTCGAATGTGAAGTTTCTGAAAAACACTCTGAACCGCGAACTAGTTCTCGAAATGCTGATGAAGCAACAAAAACTGTAAACGACCTTAGCAGTAAAAAGTTTGTTGATAAAGATTAGTGTATTAACAAGGCTCAGAAATAGAGAAGTTTTGGAACTGGAAAACGGATTGAGCAAAGTATGAAGGAGGCTGTGGACAAATCACAAAGACTGAACCTGCCTTCAAAGAATCCAAATGATTCAGTGTCTGCTGAAGTCATTAACGAATACCTTGCTCCTGACACTAAACCCTTACAGACAATATTCTTCATCATCCTCTGATATTAGAAATTCTAAGATATCATCGTATCTTTCATTATAAATATCCTCCATATTTATGAAGATATTTCCATAACTATTCTCATCTGGAATCATTTATCTCTTTGCGCTATCTGTATTACATCAAAAAGGAAACTGTTTAGTTCCTATACTCTGTAAGCCTTTGAGTTTAAAATATGAATGTTTTTGAAGTATGTTGGAAATTGAAGCATGAGTTAGTATAATATAATGACACTTGATCAACGTGATTATATTATAGTAATTCGTGCTGAGTTTCTAAATGGAACGTGATGATTCACGGATCATAACATCATCATGTGCCATGTTATACGACTCTTGTATTCTATTTAACCTCTAAAATATCAAGAAAATATTTCTTGATGATTCGGCTTTTTCCAAGGTATTCTAGTAATTTGACAAGTCAAGATCGTGCCATCACAATTTCCTTACTAGAACATTAACAACGTTCATTCCGAAAATCATATTTGTGAATTCTGGACCATTACAAGCGGTGCTTAATCACAAGAAGAAGAAACGAAATGACAAAACTCCGAAATAGAAATTGGGGTATAAATTGCAGTAAATAAAAGAGAGCATTAACTGTGGATGACAATGATTATAGAAGATAGAAAGAGACTTTGAAATATAAGGGAAGATATAAAGCCCAACGACAAACCAAAAATTATAAACCATATATATCGATGCATATAGCAATATAAAGACACGAGAGAACTAGAAACACTATAAACCCAAGAGTATAGTAGAAGTAAATAGATTCTTCCGGCGGTAGATGAAAAAGAAGAATGACCGATATGAAAGTTATAAGTATATCAAGAATCAGAACTGGATGGAGCATATTGATGAATACTTTAAAATATGAGTTGAGGGGGAAAGAATAGAAGGTGATGAAACATGACTAGGAACTTAGAAATCAACAGATTTAACTCACACAATGACGGAATAAGTGAATCAAACCCTCTAGTGAATAGGTTAAGCTTTTTGTGATTAATTTAGTCATACCACAACTAAATCAAGTGTGATTAGATCAACACCTAGAGCTATTATTCACCACCTGGGTGATTTGGGTTGAGAGAGAATCGGAGGAGCTCACCAGATCTGAGTGTGTGTAACAAATGAGAGGCTTAACCTAAAAATGAAGAACATAAGACTTTATATACCCCTGCTGTTGACTCACTCGTACGATTCATCCATCACACATACGAGTTGGCTTCATCAGCCGTACGGGTGATCACTCACTCGTGTCTTCTCATTTAGGTTGTAATTGTGACTTAGCTCAGCATCAACCGTGCGTATGAGCCTGTCAGCCGTACGAGTGAGGCTTCACTCGGACGTCTGACTAAGTCTAACATAGTCAAACATCCACATCTCATTCCTGCAGTTGCTGTAACCACATACAAACACGGATAGGATAATAACGAACGATCATGGTGGCCTGTAAACTGTTGTACCTGCAATGGACGTGGGTAGATGTCTAGGGACTTGCATAAAATGCATCAACAGAAGGTGTGAGTTGTAAGAAAAGGAAGGAGGTGAATTTATAAGAAAATCTCCGACAGAACAATTAAAATGGACGATCGCATTTAAAGCGGATCCTAATTCCTTTTGTTACCGGAGAATCAAATCTTATTACAAAGATTTTCTTCAAATCCCTTGAAATCTGGAAATCAATCATATCTACGTCCAATGATAAGATGAATCTACACTTACTCATTTCACTCTTCTATGTTAGCTTCATTCGTACTCTTCATATAAATGGATTGTTTATCCAAATTATTCGCTGATGATAAAACTCTAATTTTCAGCCTGTATGCATCATGAAAACATACTTATTATCATTCACGACCTTTCCACTCAAATTTCGGGACGAAATTTCTTTAACGGGTAGGTACTGTGACAACCCGGAAATTTCCAATCAAATTTAAACTTTATCTTTATATTATTCCCACACGATAAGCAAAGTTTGTTAAGTTAAATCTCAAGAATTTTAAATTGTGTTCATACATTCATTATAACCTCGACCAAATTCAGACGATTCACGAACCGTTATATATAAATAAATATGTATATATATGTATATATATATATTATAACTTGAGAATATTAATAAAGTATTAAACGTATAATACTTTACATGATCGTATTTGTTTCAATATGTTTATCGATGGAATTAGAAGATAATATCAAATTGTTGATTTATCAGATACATTATGATATGATTACGGGTCTATGTTATGAGGTCCACTGTGATTTAAGAAATCTATTCTTTTTGACAATATTCAGAAAATGGTAAAGTGATTTATAAGTAAGAACGTGAAGTGTAAATAACTTAGATGTTGGATATCGACAAGTTAAGTAACTCGACATTTTTCATTAAGATGATTTCATACGTTTATTTAACCTTTGAACTTTATCCCATGCTTCACCAACAAACTGTAATTTAAAAACTTGAAACCTATTATGAATATATATGATTCTACTTTTTTAAAACATTTTATGATATAACGATTTCCATTATTTTAACATTTAAACAAAATGATTCTTAAAAATATATTTGGTTTTGGAAAACAAAATTATTATATTTATTTGATTTAGTTTCAAACGTACAAAAACGTTTTCATTTTAAAAAGAACTTTATTATTAAAACGTATATAACTTTTATAAATATCTAGAACCACTTTTGACAACTCATTACTTAACCAGTATGATAAAGATAACGATATTTATATTTTATTTTATTAAATATATATAACGATTTAAATTAATATTATATATATTTATACGCGTATTATACGTACATAGTTTTATACTTTTACTATACTTAAACTTTACCTTTACTTTATTTTTACTTTACTTTAACTTTAATAATTCACTTTAATAATTCATACTTTAATAATTCACTTTAATAATTCATACTTTAATAATTCACTTTAATAATTCATACTTTAATAATTCACTTTAATAATTCATACTTTAATAATTCACTTTAATAATTCATACTTTAATAATTCACTTTAATAATTCAAAAATCTATTATAAATAAAATTCAATAAGTTTCATTATTTCATAGAAACTTGAAAATATTTTTCTCTAAACTCTCTCAATCGATTTACATATATATATTTACTCCGTATTATTTCAAGATATTATTAGTATACATAAAATATTACGTCAGAGTGCTGTCCGAGTGATTTTGAAATTGTTTTTCGAGTGGGATTGGATTAAGGAAATTATGGGTTATAGCTATGGAGGTGATTGGTATAGTTCATGGGTATGCTCGTGAGGTCAATATAGTGCTTATCATCTCCGTTGCGTCTACGTACCTTTCCTGCAATATTGAATCTCAATATTGATACGTGAGTACTCATAATTTAACTTTGACATACTAATAGTGTATCCCTGACTAGTGCTCGAGTATATAGGATTATGCATGTTTGTACTTTTGATATTGCCTTTAGTTAGGTTGTGTTGAATCCTGAATTAGTTATATATGCGACTGAGATAAGGTATAAGATATGCATGTCGTTGGAAAGCTAGCGAAAAATTAAGAACTTTTCATTTAGATATCGAATGATTTCGATGAACGGATTTGAAGTTATAGTCCATCGAATTTTTGTATTATTATTAAAAATGATTATTATTATCGTCGTTATTATCGTCGTTCTAGTTTTATATTATTATTATTATTATTATCTTTATCAATAAAAGGATTTATCATTAAAAATTGTTATTTTTTTATTATTACTATCGTTATTATCGTTAAACTTATAATTAGTATTATTATTATTATCCAATTATTATTATTAGTATTATTATTATTATTATTATTATTATTATTATTATTATTATTATTATTATTATTATTATTATTATTATTATTATTGGTATTATTATTATTATTATCATTATTAATATATATATCATTATTTAAAAATGGTTATTGTTATTGTTATTATTATTATTACTATATTATCATTAAGATAATTATTAGTATTATCGTTAATAATGTTATAGTAACTATCATTATTAATATTAGTGTAATTAAAACAAATATTTGTAACACCTAATTATTTTGATTACTATTATTATCATTATTACGAACACGATATAAAAGACGATTAAAAGCTATTAAACGAAACGATTAGGAAATAATGGGTAAGAGTATAATGATGAAATTAAAATATTATAAGATATTGATTTAGATAAAATTATCGTTCTTATTATTTTTATCATTACTATTATTATTAAAATTATCGTTAGTATTAAAACTATCATTTTAACAAAAATTATCACTTTAATAGAAATGTCATTGTTACTATAAAATATCATTATTATTATTATTTTAAATAGAATTATTATTTTAAAGATAATATTAAAAATTATCGTAAATATTAAAGTTATCATAATTAGAATTATCGTTTTATCATAATATCATCTTAGTAATTATAAATATTGATATTTTTATAATAATTATTATTATTACAAAATAATACAACTTTTACTTACTATCATTATAGATATTATTTTATCAAATAAATATTTGATACAAACATATTTTACTACGTGTAATAACTTACTTTAATAATACGTATCATATTATTTTTATAATATTAAATGAACCCTATAAATTTTATTACTTAATATATATAAAAGTATATTTTATTATATAAATATAATATAAAATTATATTTATTAATAAATAAATTATATTATTTACTCTAATAAATCTTTTAAAAATATTTAAAAATATAAAATGACGATATTTAAACTATATATTAATCATGTATAAATTTTTTGGAAATTATTTTGAGTCAAATTTACTTTTGTTGAGTTTTGCATATTAGTCTCGAGCATTAGGATTGTGGTACACTATGACTTGACCTAATTTGTTAGATAAATATTGACCAACACATAAATATATATAATTAATTTAGGTTCGTGAATCCGAGGCCAACCTTGCACTTGTTCAATGACGTTATATGTATTTTTACTACGAAATACAGTATGGTGAGTTTCATTTGCCTTTTTACCCTTTATATTTTTGGGACTGAGAATACATGCGCTTTTATAAATGTTTGACGAAATAGACACAAGTAATTGAAACTACATTCTATGGTTGAATTATCGAAATCGAATATGCCCCTTTTTATTAAAGTCTGGTAATCTAAGAATTAGGGAACAGACACCCTAATTGACGCGAATCCTAAAGATAGATCTATTGGGCCTAACAAACCCCATCCAAAGTACTGGATGCTTTAGTACTTCGAAATTATATCATGTCCGAAGGAGGATCCCGGAATGATAGGGGATATTCTTATATGTATCTAGTTAATGTCGGTTACCAGGTGTTCACCATATGAATGATTATTTTTTGTCTCTATGCATGGGACGTATATTTATGAGAACTGGAAATGAAGTTCTTGTGGTCTATTAAAATGATGGAAATAAATGATTATGATAAACTAATGAACTCACCAACCTTTTGGTTGACACTTTAAAGCATGTTTATTCTCAGGTGTTAAAGAAATCTTTCGATGTGCATTTGCTCATTTTAAAGATATTACTTGGAGTCTTTCATAGCATATTTCGAAGAACGTTGCATTCGAGTCATTGAGTTCATCAAAGATTATTATTAAATCAATTTATAGTTGGATAGTGGATATTATGAAATGGTATGCATGCCTGTCAATATTTGATGTAAAGAAAGATTGTCTTTTAAAAATGAATGCAATGTTTGTAAAATGTATCATATAGAGGTCAAATACCTCGCAATGTAATCAACTATTGTGAATCGTTTATAATGTATATGAACGGGTCCTTTCAGTTGGTATCAGAGTGGTGGTCTTAGCGAACTAGGTCTGCATTAGTGTGTCTAACTGATAAGTCGTTAGGATGCATTAGTGAGTCTGGACTTCGACCGTGTCTGCATGTCAAAAGTTTTGCTTATCATTTCTAGTCGGAAATCATCTGCTTATCATCCATAGGAAATTATCTGCTTATCATTATTAGTCTAGACACGTCTTGCTACATTAATTGCATGAGTAGTGTATAGACAAACTTCATATCTTAGCGTATCTGCTAAATCATATCTTATCGTATCTGTTACTTTAAACTTTACCTGACATACCCCGCAAATTCCTCCGTAATCTATGAAATCTTTTGATCTCTATATATAGATATCCTATGTAAATAGAATACCACCCGATAGCCGAAAAATCATTTTTATATCGAAAATCCTTTATCCAATCGTACGAAATGGAATTTGTCATCAGTTCAAGTCACTCGGATTCCAAAATGGAATCTTACTCAAGCTCCGAAAGCAGTGTGACCAGAATGGATCAACCAATCAGTCATCACCTATTCTGGATGAATTGGGGATGGGTTCGTAGCCTCCTAAATCATTGGAAACAAGAAGAAGGCGATCCTTTCCATCCACCACATTACCCTCTTGGCGAAGAACCTGAAGCACTTACCGGCGAACCTGTTCGAGACACCATTTTCTCTCTCATTTCCAGGGTATCTCGTCACGATTATATACTACATCAAATTCTAGATTTTATTTATCCGCTCGTTCCGACCGACAATCATCCTGGAATAATATAAGAAGTCAACGAACTTCGCGCTCGGGTAGTGGCTTTGGAGAATATGGTGCAGAGATTACAAACACCAGCAGCAGCACCAACAGCATAACCAGTACCACCATCATCAACGCCAACAGTACCATTACCACCTCCAATCACAACCGCGTTGTAAACCTCAACTTCACAATCTGTCCCACGAGCATCAACGTCATACGCACCATAGATACCAAGGAGTACCAACAACAATAACTGACGAAGCATTAATTCATAACTTCATTGGAGAAACATTCCGCGGCGATTATATAATCTCTAAAGTCTTAGAGATTATCTAATCTAGCCCTAACCATAAATCAGTTAAGCGAACCAAAATGATAGAAGGAAGAGTAGAAACCCTGACAAAAATGGTGTGTGATTAACAAGTTAAACTTGTTTTACCAACAGCATCAACAGTACCGTCAACGTCACCAGCATCGTCAGTACAGTCAACATCAGAATCAACAACACCTATAACATCACAAACTCCGTCAGTTCAAGAATCACTGTGGACATCATTACGAATCAATAACATGTATATTGTATCAACAAGTTATGAAGAATTAACTCATTCCCTCTGAAGAAATTATATATATATTTTATATATATATATATTTTGAAATAAAAAATAAATCTTTCCGTGCTAAGCTATTGTGTGTGAATCTTAACTACTCAGTTAATTCATATTACAAATATGCAATAATGTACGTCCCTCACCCGCGACTTAACCATCGTTAACTACAATCTCTGTCTCAATTCAACAAATTCCAATTCCTAATAAATCAAGTATATATTTGATTTTACACTTCATCATTGATGTAACCGAAACTTTTCAGATAACATCATTCGTACTTTGCGAAGTTCACAAGAATTTAACGAAAACCAACATCACATCTCAACAAATAACGAAGTATTGATTCATAATTTCAATATTATTGAAGAAATACTTATGTAACCTCTAAACCTTCAAGGAATTATTCAATTCTAGTTCCAACCGTAAATCGAATGAGTTTAATTTAGTATTAACTCATTAAAATCTATGTTACATCTGAGGAGAATATATACATATATATTTTCATAAAGACTGTAACAAAATTCTTATGTACAAAATATTAATTGTGAAAATTTTTTAACGGGTAGGTAATACCCGAGAGATATATATAAATTCACAATTAATATGTTACATTCTTCGAATCATATTAAGCAAATTATCAATTATACTTCCTACTTTCACAATAATATACATTCTTTCATAGAAATCAAAACAACCATACTCATTCAAACCCAATTACGTATTTTGATTTTAAAATCTCAGAATTCAATTCGAGATATAACCGGTACCATTACTTTTAGATTCCTACATCTTTCAAGGCTATACTTTGACTTCAAAAGTGTGTTAGAACATCAAATGTATACAAACGATTACAATCTATGTTCAAACCCTTCGAAAATCTCTGAAGACACTTCAAATAATGAGCAATCGAGATGATGATCCAACCACATATTACCCATAGTTATGTACTTAAAAAGCTCTCGAAACCAAAGTCATAATTCAACACATATCTGTGTCAGATCTTTTGGCGCTTATTAGCAAAAATAACCTTGCATTTCCTTTGCAAAGTAGCAAATTATATCACAGCTCCAGCAAGACAACTTCGATTTTTTCATTCGGAGTAGCCTTATCATAATTTTGATATATGTGATTACCCTTTTGTTACCGGAGAACCTTTCATATTCCACCACATTAGCAATAAACTTACCAACAACTTCACTGATCTTGGGCATTCCGAAGAATCTTTATATTTATCGAAACCTCATCATTTACTCATCTGCCTCTTGTAACGAGAATTGTCATACAAATCATTGGGAGTTAGCAATCAGTATTTTGAAATCTCACAGCATGTTGACGCCAACAGTTATACATAACGTCTATTTCCAAGGCTTACATACTTCGAATGTGAAGTTTCTGAAAAACACTCTGAACCGCGAACTAGTTCTCGAAATGCTGATGAAGCAACAAAAACTGTAAACGACCTTAGCAGTAAAAAGTTTGTTGATAAAGATTAGTGTATTAACAAAGTTCAGAAATAGAGAAGTTTTGGAACTGGAAAACGGATTGAGCAAAGTATGAAGGAGGCTGTGGACAAATCACAAAGACTGAACCTGCCTTCAAAGAATCCAAATGATTCAGTGTCTGCTGAAGTCATTAACGAATACCTTGCTCCTGACACTAAACCCTTACAGACAATATTCTTCATCATCCTCTGATATTAGAAATTCTAAGATATCATCGTATCTTTCATTATAAATATCCTCCATATTTATGAAGATATTTCCATAACTATTCTCATCTGGAATCATTTATCTCTTTGCGCTATCTGTATTACATCAAAAAGGAAACTGTTTAGTTCCTATACTCTGTAAACCTTTGAGTTTAAAATATGAATGTTTTTGAAGTATGTTGGAAATTGAAGCATGAGTTAGTATAATATAATGACACTTGATCAACGTGATTATATTACAGTAATTCGTGCTGAGTTTTTAAATGGAACGTGATGATTCACGGATCATAACATCATCATGTGCCATGTTATACGACTCTTGTATTCTATTTAACCTCTAAAATATCAAGAAAATATTTCTTGATGATTCGGCTTTTTCCAAGGTATTCTAGTAATTTGACAAGTCAAGATCGTGCCATCACAATTTCCTTACTAGAACATTAACAACGTTCATTCCGAAAATCATATTTGTGAATTCTGGACCATTACAAGCGGTGCTTAATCACAAGAAGAAGAAACGAAATGACAAAACTCCGAAATAGAAATTGGGGTATAAATTGCAGTAAATAAAAGAGAGCATTAACTGTGGATAACAATGATTATAGAAGATAGAAAGAGACTTTGAAATATAAGGGAAGATATAAAGCCCAACGACAAACCAAAAATTATAAACCATATATATCGATGCATATAGCAATATAAAGACACGAGAGAACTAGAAACACTATAAACCCAAGAGTATAGTAGAAGTAAATAGATTCTTCCGGCGGTAGATGAAAAAGAAGAATGACCGATATGAAAGTTATAAGTATATCAAGAATCAGAACTGGATGGAGCATATTGATGAATACTTTAAAATATGAGTTGAGGGGGAAAGAATAGAAGGTGATGAAACATGACTAGGAACTTAGAAATCAACAGATTTAACTCACACAATGACGGAATAAGTGAATCAAACCCTCTAGTGAATAGGTTAAGCTTTTTGTGATTAATTTAGTCATACCACAACTAAATCAAGTGTGATTAGATCAACACCTAGAGCTATTATTCACCACCTGGGTGATTTGGGTTGAGAGAGAATCGGAGGAGCTCACCAGATCTGAGTGTGTGTAACAAATGAGAGGCTTAACCTAAAAATGAAGAACATAAGACTTTATATACCCCTACTGTTGACTCACTCGTACGATTCATCCATCACACATACGAGTTAGCTTCATCAGCCGTACGGGTGATCACTCACTCGTGTCTTCTCATTTAGATTGTAATTGTGACTTAGCTCAGCATCAACCGTGCGTATGAGCCTGTCAGCCATACGAGTGAGGCTTCACTCGGACGTCTGACTAAGTCTAACATAGTCAAACATCCACATCTCATTCCTGCAGTTGCTGTAACCACATACAAACACGGATAGGATAATAACGAACGATCATGGTGGCCTGTAAACTGTTGTACCTGCAATGGACGTGGGTAGATGTCTAGGGACTTGCATAAAATGCATCAACAGAAGGTGTGAGTTGTAAGAAAAGGAAGGAGGTGAATTTATAAGAAAATCTCCGACAGAACAATTAAAATGGACGATCGCATTTAAAGCGGATCCTAATTCCTTTTGTTACCGGAGAATCAAATCTTATTACAAAGATTTTCTTCAAATCCCTTGAAATCTGGAAATCAATCATATCTACGTCCAATGATAAGATGAATCAACACTTACTCATTTCACTCTTCTATGTTAGCTTCATTCGTACTCTTCATATAAATGGATTGTTTATCCAAATTATTCGCTGATGATAAAACTCTAATTTTCAGCCTGTATGCATCATGAAAACATACTTATTATCATTCACGACCTTTCCACTCAAATTTCGGGACGAAATTTCTTTAACGGGTAGGTACTGTGACAACCCGGAAATTTCCAATCAAATTTAAACTTTATCTTTATATTATTCCCACACGATAAGCAAAGTTTGTTAAGTTAAATCTCAAGAATTTTAAATTGTGTTCATACATTCATTATAACCTCGACCAAATTCAGACGATTCACGAACCGTTATATATAAATAAATATGTATATATATATATTATAACTTGAGAATATTAATAAAGTATTAAACGTATAATACTTTACATGATCGTATTTGTTTCAATATGTTTATCGATGGAATTAGAAGATAATATCAAATTGTTGATTTATCAGATACATTATGATATGATTACGGGTCTATGTTATGAGGTCCACTGTGATTTAAGAAATCTATTCTTTTTGACAATATTCAGAAAATGGTAAAGTGATTTATAAGTAAGAACGTGAAGTGTAAATAACTTAGATGTTGGATATCGACAAGTTAAGTAACTCGACATTTTTCATTAAGATGATTTCATACGTTTATTTAACCTTTGAACTTTATCCCATGCTTCACCAACAAACTGTAATTTAAAAACTTGAAACCTATTATGAATATATATGATTCTACTTTTTTAAAACATTTTATGATATAACGATTTCCATTATTTTAACCTTTAAACAAAATGATTCTTAAAAATATATTTGGTTTTGGAAAACAAAATTATTATATTTATTTGATTTAGTTTCAAACGTACAAAAACATTTTCATTTTAAAAAGAACTTTATTATTAAAACGTATATAACTTTTATAAATATCTAGAACCACTTTTGACAACTCATTACTTAACCAGTATGATAAAGATAACGATATTTATATTTTATTTTATTAAATATATATAACGATTTAAATTAATATTATATATATTTATACGCGTATTATACGTACATAGTTTTATACTTTTACTATACTTAAACTTTACCTTTACTTTATTTTTACTTTACTTTAACTTTAATAATTCACTTTAATAATTCATACTTTAATAATTCACTTTAATAATTCAAAAATCTATTATAAATAGAATTCAATAGGTTTCATTATTTCATAGAAACTTGAAAATATTTTTCTCTAAACTCTCTCAATCGATTTACATATATATATTTACTCCGTATTATTTCAAGATATTATTAGTATACATAAAATATTACGTCAGAGTGCTGTCCGAGTGATTTTGAAATTGTTTTTCGAGTGGGATTGGATTAAGGAAATTATGGGTTATAGCTATGGAGGTGATTGGTATAGTTCATGGGTATGCTCGTGAGGTCAATATAGTGTTTATCATCTCCGTTGCGTCTACGTACCTTTCCTGCAATATTGAATCTCAATATTGATACGTGAGTACTCATAATTTAACTTTTACATACTAATAGTGTATCCCTGACTAGTGCTCGAGTATATAGGATTATGCATGTTTGTACTTTTGATATTGCTTTTAGTTAGGTTGTGTTGAATCCTGAATTAGTTATATATGCGACTGAGATAAGGTATAAGATATGCATGTCGTTGGAAAGCTACCGAAAAATTAAGAACTTTTCATTTAGATATCAAATGATTTCGATGAACGGATTTGAAGTTATAGTCCATCGAATTTTTGTATTATTATTAAAAATGATTATTATTATCGTCGTTATTATCGTCGTTCTAGTTTTATCTTATTATTATTATTATTATCTTTATCAATAAAAGGATTTATCATTAAAAATTGTTATTTTTTTTATTATTACTATCATTATTATCGTTAAACTTATAATTAGTATTATTATTATTATCCAATTATTATTATTATTATTATTATTATTATTATTATTATTATTATTATTATTATTATTATTATTATTATTATTGGTATTATTATTATTATTATCATTATTAATATATATATCATTATTTAAAAATGGTTATTGTTATTGTTATTATTATTATTACTATATTATCATTAAGATAATTATTAGTATTATCGTTAATAATGTTATAGTAACTATCATTATTAATATTAGTGTAATTAAAACAAATATTTGTAACACCTAATTATTTTGATTACTATTATTATCATTATTATGAACACGATATAAAAGATGATTAAAAGCTATTAAACGAAACGATTAGGAAATAATGGGTAAGAGTATCATGATGAAATTAAAATATTATAAGATATTGATTTAGATAAAATTATCGTTCTTATTATTTTTATCATTACTATTATTATTAAAATTATCGTTAGTATTAAAACTATTATTTTAACAAAAATTATCACTTTAATAGAAATGTCATTGTTACTATAAAATATCATTATTATTATTATTTTAAATAGAATTATTATTTTAAAGATAATATTAAAAATTATCGTAAATATTAAAGTTATCATAATTAGAATTATCGTTTTATCATAATATCATCTTAGTAATTATAAATATTGATATTTTTATAATAATTATTATTATTACAAAATAATACAACTTTTCCTTACTATCATTATAGATATTATTGTATCAAATAAATATTTGATACAAACATATTTTACTACGTGTAATAACTTACTTTAATAATACGTTTCATATTATCTTTATAATATTAAATGAACCTTATAAATTTTATTACTTAATATATATAAAAGTATATTTTATTATATAAATATAATATAAAATTTTATTTATTAATAAATAAATTATATTATTTACTCTAATAAATCTTTTAAAAATATTTAAAAATATAAAACGACGATATTTAAATTATATATTAATCATGTATAAATTTTTGGAAATTATTTTGAGTCAAATTTACTTTTGTTGACTTTTGCATATTAGTCTCGAGCATTAGGATTGTGGTACACTATGACTTGACCTAATTTGTTAGACAAATATTGACCAACACATAAATATATATAATTAATTTAGGTTCGTGAATCCGAGGCCAACCTTGCACTTGTTCAATGACGTTATATGTATTTTTACTACGAAATACAGTATGGTGAGTTTCATTTGCCTTTTTACCCTTTATATTTTTGGGACTGAGAATACATGCGCTTTTATAAATGTTTGACGAAATAGACACAAGTAATTGAAACTACATTCTATGGTTGAATTATCGAAATCGAATATGCCCCTTTTTATTAAAGTCTGGTAATCTAAGAATTAGGGAACAGACACCCTAATTGACGCGAATCCTAAAGATAGATCTATTGGGCCTAACAAACCCCATCCAAAGTACCGGATGCTTTAGTACTTCGAAATTATATCATGTCCGAAGGAGAATCCCGGAATGATAGGGGATATTCTTATATGTATCTAGTTAATGTCGGTTACCAGGTGTTCACCATATGAATGATTATTTTTTGTCTCTATGCATGGGACGTATATTTATGAGAACTGGAAATGAAATTCTTGTGGTCTATTAAAATGATGGAAATAAATGATTATGATAAACTAATGAACTCACCAACCTTTTGGTTGACACTTTAAAGCATGTTTATTCTCAGGTGTTAAAGAAATCTTCCGCTGTGCATTTGCTCATTTTAAAGATATTACTTGGAGTCTTTCATAGCATATTTCGAAGAACGTTGCATTCGAGTCATTGAGTTCATCAAAGATTATTATTAAATCAATTTATAGTTGGATAGTGGATATTATGAAATGGTATGCATGCCTGTCAATTTTTGATGTAAAGAAAGATTGTCTTTTAAAAATGAATGCAATGTTTGTAAAATGTATCATATAGAGGTCAAATACCTCGCAATGTAATCAACTATTGTGAATCGTTTATAATGTATATGAACGGGTCCTTTCATATTAAACTTACTATTGTATTAAAGATGTTTTTGGAAACATAATTGGAACCTAAATGTTAACGATATTAATGTGTTATAAAGAAAAAAAAATTGGCCGGTTTAAATACGGGTTGGGTCGTTTCATAACTTCACCACCCCACTTTACCCATTATTTTTATTATTTAATACTTAAAATATAAATATAAATAACATTTATAAACTAAAAAAATTAAAAAAAAAATACGGAAAAGAAAAAAATAATAAAAAAGCCGATTACATTAATTAATAAAAATACGCTTACATTAAAATTAAAATTAAACTACGAGTACATAAAAAAGAACGTGAGTGAAAAATGTATGTGTAAGTGTGAGATTGAGATGGTATGATAATCGTGTGTGTGTGTATATATATATATATATATATATATATATATATATATATATATATATATATATATATATATATATATATATATATATATATATGAAATGAGTTGGAAAAAAACCAACGGATCATTTTTTAAATTTAAAAACTCGACTAGGACCTACAAATGAGTCCGTTACCCTCATTGCGGGGTCAACTGGCGAAGGCTCTGGCGGTTTGCTGACGTCGGTGGTGAGCTGTTGGCGGCCGTTAACGGTGGCCTTTAACCCACCATTGCAACCGGCCTAAGAAGTGCCTAAGCTAACTTGATTCCGGACAAAGTTTAAATGTTCGTACACTTTCTAAACTTTTTGAATTCAGATAATATGTACGTACATCTACAATTCTACATCTACAACTTCATATTCCAAAAGGTATAATATTAAAAAATGTTACAAGTGGAGTAATATTATTATTCTTGAGATCTATGTAACCAATAATTCCGGAAGGGAGTACACTGTACATACATTATCATATTGTGGCACCCTTGTCAAGAAAAAAACATACTCCGTATTAAATGGTAGAAATAAATTAGCCAATAATTTACAGCGTCATTAGAAAAAGTCATTGGCAAGAAAGGGAATATCATGGCATGTTCATGTGTTGACAAGAGGTGTGAGCATTTTTGCAAGAATGCAAAAATCATGTTCATTTCAATAAATCGTCGTTGGCAGCGTCGAAGGTAGTGGCGGATGCATGATTTTTTTCACTGGAGGCAAAAAATTAAAACCGTAGCAATTTTTTTGGACAAAATATGTAGGTTTTGGGGTAAAAAATGGAAGTTTTTAGGCAAATTATGGAGGTTTTAGGGCAAAATTTGAAGGTTTGTGGGCAATATATAAGGTTTTAATTTGGGTCAAAATTTGAAGGTTTTGGGACAAAATTTGAAGGTTTTAGAGCAAAAAAAAAAATTCACCGGGGACAAAGTCGAAAAATCCAAAACTTTTACACTGAAAACTGCCCCCCCCCCCCCCCCCCCCCCGAGGTCCCCACATAAATTTGCCCCTGGTCGAAGGGCAGTGGGGTCAAGAGTGGAACGGGAGCGAAGAAGTTCAAGTCGAAGGCGAATCGGTGGATTTTAATGTTTCTTGTTGTATGATGAAGATCTAAGTTTTGGCGGAGAGTTTCAATCATTGTTTGATGGTGGACTTGTTGGTATATGTTTTTTTTTTTTTTGAACAGCAAAATAAAATTTATTAAGAAGCTAGCAAGACGCTAGAAAAAATTACAAAGATAATAAAGGATTTGTTGTGTATATGTGATGGTGTAAATTTTGGAGTTAGTATTTGTTGTGTAAATTTCAGAAGAAAATAATGAAAAAAATTAATTTTTTATACCACTTTAACATACATTAGATCTATGATAACAAATTATCATATGATAACAAATTATCATATATCTGATGTATATTAACGTGCTGTAAAAAATATATATTTTCTTTTATTTTTTTCCTGAGTTTACACAACAATTACTAACTCCAGATTTTTTTTTATTTATTTTTTTTTTATCTAAACTCTAGTTTTATGTTATAAAAATAACAATTTACTTATCATTTATCCCCAAAATAGGTACCTAGCTGTGGATATTCTCCCCATATATATATATATATATATATATATATATATATATATATATGTATATATATATATATATGTATATATATATATATATATATATATATATATATATATATATATATATATATAATTTCATGTACATGTATTGCTTAATATTTTCCATGGTAATGGTGCAAACAGCGGGTCGAGAACGGGGCTGCAACTTTGGCAAACGGCGAAATGGGTCACGGGTTATAATATCTGGAATCTTAGAAATAAAAAACTTTTTGAGAATTCCTATAAATGCGGTTGGGTAGCCCTTGCCGAAATTCAATCAAAATGCTTCGAATGGGTCTCCAACCGTAATAAGAGGATTAATCTCGATTGGTTAAAATGGATTTCAAACCCGGTATCTAGCTTCGAGTAATACAATGTGCAGGTCTTCGTATTTTTGTTCATTCGTTTCGTGCATTCATACAATGTGCAGGTCTTCGTATTTTTGTTCATTCGTTTCGTGCATTCATACAATGCGCGTGTAAGGATTGATCTTTATCATTGTCTTGTGATCGCAATCAATGCAGGTAGAATAGTCATGTGTAGTTCATCAATTCATATGTTGTTTAGTCGAGGTTACTTTAGTTTGAGATCGGGAGCCTACTGAAGTCATTAGCTCCTTGACATAAATTTTGGTATGATGTTCCTTCTTTGTACATTGGCATTGGTAGAATTAATACAGGTTGCTTTCAAAAAAAAAAAGACAAAATTTCATTCCTCGTCCCTGAACTTTACATCAAATTTACTTTTTATCGTTTTGTTCATAAAATTATTTCGAGTATGACGCTCATGCCGAAAAAATTTAACTCGCGGCGAGCGGAAAGATACGGGCTGTCGTTGTGTTTAATGTTTTTTAAGAAGTGTCCGTTTCGCGTATAGTTAGTCCCGTTGGGTTCGTAAGATTTTTTCGAGTTGAACGGTGGTCTCGGAAAAATTTAACTCGCACCGAGCGAGAAAATAAAGCCCGTTATAAATTCGGGTGGAATTAGTTTATTTTATTTTAATAAAATTATATATTTACACTTTTTACCCCTGAAAATGCGTAAACTTTGGCAAATGGTGAAATGAGTCACGGGTTATACTATTTGGAATCTTATAAATAAAAAACTTTTTGAGAATTCCTATAAATGCGGTTGGGTAGCCCTTGCCGAAATTCAATCTAAATGTTTCGAATGGGTCTCCAACCGTACTAAGAGGATTCATCTCGATCGGTTAAAATGGATTTGAAACCCAGCATCTAGCTTCGAGTAATACAATGTGCAGGTCTTCATATTTTTGTTCATTCGTTCGTGCATTCATATTAGTTTAGCCCGTAAGGATTGATCATTACTATTGTCTTGGGGTCGCCATCAAAACAGGTAGAATGGTCGTGTATAGTTCATCAATTCATAGGTTGTTTAGTCGAGGTTAGTTTAGTTTGAGATCGGGAGCCTACTGAAGCCATTAGCTCCTTGACATAATTTTTGGTAGAATGTTCCTTCTTTGTACATTGGCATTGGTAGAATTAATACAAGTTGCTTTTCAAGAAAAAAAAAAAGAACGATTCACACAACCGAATTCGTACATTACACAACATCGTCATTGCAAATATTTATCCAGACAGCATATTAAACGAGGTCTCTCAGACTAATAAAGAATATAGTATGTGCAAGACGTAAGATATAAACTGCAAAAATGGAACATCAAAAAAATAAGAGTTTAAACAGATATAACTATTGGTCGATCATGTGTTTACAAAGAAAGCATATATAGATACATATAGGAAGCATCCTTGAACATATACAATTTGTTTTCCCATTCTTTTGTAAGTTTATTATAATTTGTTATAATAATATTTAACTCAATTAAATATATGACATGACGATACGGTGGAATACGCTAATCTGACAAATCTTGGGTGTTAACGACGTTGCCGGATCGTGGTCGCCGAAGAAGCTCAATCAGCGTCTCAGCCTGTCCATCCATTCATCCAAATCATTAGTCAATATTCTTTTTTGTTAATACGACAAAACCACCCACGTCAAGCCACTAATACCAAACTCTTATTTAAATAGCAAGTATATTAAAAGCATAACATTAATGCGTAATCAAGATATTTTGTTTGCGTGTCTATGTAGGACCTTTTTGTTGGTTTAGTTGGTTGTTTTTGATTGTTTCGTGTTTAGGCCCGTTTCCATCTTCTTAGGTATTTCATCTATCGATAAAAGATCACATTATGTTATTCTGTTTTTTTGGCCGAAAAAGGGGGAATCCGCCCCGACTTGTCTTCCGACTTTTTTAAGAAGCTACCATAGACATGGTAATTTCGTTAATAACCTCTGTATTAAGAGTTGGTCCTTTAATCTTAGTGTTGACGTGATAATTAAAAAGTTATGTCATGATAATGGTATGTAATGTATTGATAATGACAACTCATGATAATGATAATCTTAGCGCCCTATTTAATTATTCAATAAACCATGTGATGCAACAATAATAAAATATGCATAGACTTAAAATTTAAGCGACCTCAAACGTTCTAAACTCGAGCTAGTTGAATTTTTTAAAATTTCGCTAGGACTCAAAACTTATTCACGCCCGTATTGTGTTTAATTGGTATCAGTTAGCTTTTTAGATGTATTAAGTGTTTGACAATGTAGTTGAAGCTATTAAAAAAACGAAAAATTAAGAATTTTTTTTCACACGTTCGTCTCAAAACATTTTAACTTCTAGTTTTTTCCATCCATTTAGAATTTTTAAGCTTTTTTAACCAAACAAATATTTTTATTTAATAATAGTTTTTCATAAAAGCTAAAAAGTTCCTAATCAAAAGTATCCATAGTGTATGATAAAACTAAGCCCATGACTGGTAATTTGTAGCCGATTGTTGTTAAGTGGTAACTATTAGCTTTTCTTTCTTTTCTTTTTTTTAGCTTTTTAGATGAAGCTAAAAGTATTGAAACACCTGAATATCACGACACTTCATGCTCTAATATATATCGTAAAAGTTTTCTGCAAAATGTCATAATTTTTTGGCACATTATACAATTAATTCAACACTTTAATTTACTCAATGTATTAATCAAAAAATATATTCCGTAATTAAACTTATTTAATGATCAGTTGTAACCACTTACTGTTACTTGAAGTTTATTCAAAAAAAAATAAAAAATAAAAGGTTACTATTAAGTGTTATTGATTTTATTTCACACACGGAGTATTAACTGCCGCATGGTCAAAAACTAAATACGAAAAATTTTACTGTAATAAATAAATAAGAAATTATTAATAATAAAAAATAATAAACAAAACAAATAAATATAAATATACGAAATAAAAATAATACTGACGTTAATTTACCTTTTGTTTAGCACGATTAGTACCGGATTGGGACAGGGCAACAAGCGGCGGAATAGCACCTTCTCGGCCCACCATATTCCGGTAAACCACACTTTGATCACAAATCTGCAACAAAATCACCACCGCAATCTCCTTTTGCCGTTGAGATCCAACCTCAATTATCTCCACCAAAACCGGAATTCCTCCTTCTTCCACCAACGAAACTCTCGCTTCTACAATCGACACCAAAATACTCATCACAAACGCCGATTTATCAACCATATTTGACACGAAATCCGCCATTAATTCAACTAACGGTTTCATAATTCCGGCCTGAACCGCTCGTAACTTATTCTCTTTCAACGAACATAACGAATATAACGCGGTTGACGCGTCTTTTTTACCGCGTATACTTCCTGTTTCTAGAAGGTTTATTAGTAACGGAATCGCACCTGATTGTCCGATTACGGATTTATTTTCGTCTAACTGCGATAACCGTAGTAACGCACATGCCGCGTTTTCTTTAGCGGTTGATGTACCGGTTTTTAATGATTTTACTAACGGTTTGATTGCACCGGAGGACGCTAATAGCTCTTTATTTTCATCGCATAGTGATAGATTTAGAACGGCGGTTACGCCGTACTCTTGTAACTGTAGATCGGAAGATGAAATTAAAGAGATCAACGGCTTGATTGCGCCGGCACGTGCAATCTTCAATCGGTTTTCCGGTTTGTTCTTCGCTAGTAATCGGAGCTCCATAGCTGCTTGTTTTTGATCGTCGATTGAATTCGATTCCAGACCGGATATGAGCTGTGCAATTAGATCGTCGGAATTATCGGCGGTGCAGGATAGGAGTAGACGGCGGCTTTGTGACGACGTCGTCGGGAACTCACATGATCGGTCGCTGTTACAATCACTGAAAGTGGTGGAATCATCGGAAATGAAATTACGTCCAATGTATGAGTAATTCGTTTGGATTTCGGTCTCCGTCATCGGAATCGGAATGAACCGGAAATAGTTTGTTATGTCCGGAATCTTTAACGTCCGGTTGGATTGATTTTAGTGATTTTAATAATAGATAAAATTAGGGTTTAAGGACAAGGTGTACGGATACAGAATAGAGATTGTTTTTGTGGTAGTGATATAGAAGAGGAGGGAATTGGGGGCCCGTTACACGTGCACAACGGTATCCAATCACTGTACGTCTTACACGTGCGAACACGGTGGACTTCTTTTTTTATTTTATTTTGTATTAAAGTATAAACGCGTGCATTGATAAAAGTAGCTTCGTTAATTTTTAGACTGGCTGCTATTTTCAACAACCCACAACTCTTGACTTGGTAGTAAGAGCAAAGGAGAGTCGTTTGTCAAAACAGGCGAAATGGTTCAGTGTTAAATTTTATATTTAATTATTTTTTTTTAATTTATTTTTATACTTTTAATTATTATTTAATTTATGTAAGTAACAAAAAACATAATATAAATAAAAATAAGTCTTATTGTGATTTTTTTTTTAAAAAATTGGTCCAATTTTTTAAAAAAATTGGCCCTTTAATGGCCCAAATCTAGCCCAATTTAATATATCCGAAGTCTTACAATAAAAACCCTAAAAAAACACGCCTCTTTCATTCTTCTTATTCTTCATTCTCTTTTCTTCTTCATCTCTCAAAATCTGCAAACTGTAAAGCCTTCTTCATCCCTTAAAACCTGCAAACTGCAAAGAAAAAGAATGAAAAAATAAAGAAAAAGAAAAAGAAAAAAAGAAAAAAATAATTAAACACATCGTTACCAGGGCAACGGTGACCCACAACGGTGGGATTTAACGGCGATTTAACGGTGGGAGGGAGTGGCAAAACCCACCGTCCCCACCATCCTTTAACGGCAAAAAAAAAGCTCGACTTCTAGAGCTCTTATATGTTTGTATGTGAAACAGATGTTATAGTTTTTGAATATAAAGTTGTGATGTATTCAACGAGTTTAACATTAGAATGAAGTTGTTTGTTCCGTAACATCGTAGCAACTAATAAAATTCAATTCGAGCATACAGTCTCTGACGTTATCCACAACCAAATTGCATAGCATTTACACTTGTTATCATGCCTTATAGCGCGTTCTTTGTTGCTGACTACTACAACTATTGAACAAATCACAAACAATGATTACTTGTTTCGACCATTGACATAATTCAGTTTTATATTTGCATTTGCATTAATTTCTAAAATCAAATGAAACATAAACAATTACAAATAGCACACCGAATGCATAGGTCCTCGGGACATGTCCACAAGGTCTAAACTAAATCAACCAACAATTTGAAGTTCATTTGGGGCACACTTAAGGTGTCACAATATTGCTTTATTGCTTAGAAGTGCAAGGTTTCTTTGCAAATATGTACGAAAAAAGTTCATCTGTAATCAAATATCGTTACACTGTATCACCCAAAACACCACCATTTTAACATAATAAAATAAATAGGTAGTTATATACAAATTAACTGACAAACTCAGCCTTGAAAACTGTACGAAAGTAACAAAAATTAGTCACTCCAGTTATCCTCATCGACTACAGAAGGCTGCCCTGTTTTCCTATCATTATCATCCTGCATTTAACAAAGGAAAGCCATATGAAGTTATATCATAACCCTCAAACCTCATCCTGTGTATATTGATTCTTGAAAGTCATTAAAAAATTTTTAATTTTGAAAGGCAAAACATACAAAAGAATTAATATTATCTGCATCCATGCAAGTAAAGTTTATTCAATTTAATTATTATGGGAATATTGAATCCAAGGGGTGTATAATTCGCTAAACATACCAATTCATGTGAAATCAACTTGGATGGAGACCAGACCAGGATTTGTCTGTCATTACCACCTGTATATAGTTCCTGCAATAAGGCCACACGGAAGCGCTTTTATTACATGATTTATGTATAAACTATACTGCAGTGTCGTATAAAGCCTAGTGCCAGTACATTTAATTCCATGTCGGAACGATACTCAATTTAATTACCAGGTATAAAACAAAAGCGCACACATATAATAATCATGGATGGATAGATACCTGATCATGGTTGCTATACCAGCAGCAATTTACAGACTCGTAGTGTCCTTGAAATTTCATGCTAGTCTTCCCTGACCACATATCAAATGCCTGAACATCCAAAAAACTATCTTAAATACATACATATGTGTGTGTATAGATATACATCTTAAAACTGTGTGTGTGTGTGTGTGTGTGTGTGTGTGTGTGTGTGTATGTATTCGATAGTCCAGTGACATACTTTTACAGATGTCATGCACGGAAGAAAAACAAAGGCTGAATCTTGAGTTACAGCCAGCTGTATCGCCTTGCTACTTTGCAGTCGCAAAATCTCATAGTTCACTAATGTATTGCAACCAGATTGTACATCCCACAACCTTAACCTTGAATCAGACCCTAAAATAAAAACCAGCATACTATTTAAGCACAAGCAATATCCACACGTTATTCAGTAAATAAACAGTATCTGTTTTTTGAGAATCAGGGCCAACCTGCACTTAGAAGATACATGCCGTCTTCGGTGGCTTTCAGACCCAATACCGCACCATAATGAGCAGTGGCTCGATCATGACTCGATAATAACCCTGGATGCAGTCTCTGCTTTGCAGACCCTTTGGTATGTTTGAGAACTTTACTGCTGCCTGAGTGCTTCGAGCCGCTACCAGAAGCCGCCTTTTTTTGTAGTGCTCGTGACGACGACTTAGATGACGTTGAAACCTGATCAAGAACAAGATTATGACTTAAAAATTCTTCAACATATAGAAAGAAAAAAATGAGGAAAGAACGTGGCGCATTGCTGTACAAAAAATGATGATGGGAAAGAAACAACATAACACCGTTTTCAAAATTGAAGAAAAAAAACCTAAAAAATACCATACAAGACAAAGTAAAAAAAAAAAAGTTGCAATCACCACACAAAAGGACATTAACATTGATACAATACATGATCGTTGACCCTTTATTATAAAGTATCATTTTTGTTAAATAATTTAATTTCAGTTAAAATTTAATAAAAGGGTGAAAAGCTAAAGTTAGGGAAAAAAGAGAAAGGCGAAAAAAATAAATGATAAAAAAAGCCTAATATGAACAAAACGAAAAGAAATAATTTATATATTTTGTTAAATACTTAAGGAGAAAAAAGAAATTTAAAAGAAAGGAAAGTGCTGTCAAAAGAAGGAAAAAAAGCCTAATAAGTACACAATCAAAAGGAAAAATATATTGCAAAATGACCAAAAAGGCCAAAGTGAACAGTAATAACTTTGCCTTTTAGTATGCTGTTATATAAATACATTATAAATTATGTTGCAAAAGTGTCTAGATAGAGATCAGAACCTTTGAACGATCAAATAGAGGTGGACGTGTTCCAAGCTGCGAGTGAGATTGGTCTAAAACAGAGAAACATCCCGCACGTCTAATGTCCCAAAACCGTATTGCTCCGTCACAGCCACCTGTCATCAAAATCCACTCGCTAGAAGTAGACCACTCCACTGCCATTACGCCATCTGTCAATTTTAAATTTACAACTAAGATTCACTATATACTTTAATTATCTAAATAATCTTCAACATAAGTATTATGTTTGAAATAACATAACATACCACGATGACCCGATAGCGTGTGAGCAAACGCCCCAGAAGCCACATCGCAAAGGCGAACCTGAACGTCTTCAGTAGCAGCAGCAATCAACATGTGTGACGTGGCTAATGATGACATGGCTGTCCTATAAACCTTACCTGGCATTTTAAAATCCATCACCACCTATAAAGAACAATACATAAGAAAAAACAAAATGTTCAACTTACAACAGTCAATAATTTTTAAATATAATAATATAATAATGTGGTAAAAGGAAATGAAAAGATAATGAAAAATTTTACCTGTGTGGTATTGGTATCCCACACATTGATGTGGTGATCATATGAGCCTGTGACGAAAAGACCCGTATCAATTGGATACCATATGGCGGATGATATGGCATATTTATGACTGTTTTCGTGCTGCTTATCAACAACTAGTATAGGCTTATGTTTAGCAATTAGACCACCTCCCTCGAAATCTGAAGCACGTTGAATATCATATATAGCAAGTGATGCATCTGATGCTCCAGATATTAAATACCTCCCCTCTGTCAAATCAACCTGATTAAATTAAATGATCAAAACACACTGACCACCGAAAGATCTACCAAATGACGAATGTAGAAAATAAACTATTTAAATTTAAAAATAGATAAATAACTTGACTAAAATCATATGATGGAATTCTAGTGTTTAAGAAAATGATGGATTTGCAATTATTTGGACATTAATGTAGACACGTATATAGCGATTTAGTCTTCATATATAGGTTAGGCCACGTATATCTGAGTAGATAATACTCCCTTCCCCGGGTAGCTTGAACAGGGGAAACCATATATGTTTACCCGTTTACAGTTTAAAACTAATGCTTCAACAGGCCCATTTAGAATCCTTGGCCATCACATTCCTAAATACCTATCGGAAGAAAAAATAGGAACCTAATTCTACCTAATGAGCTTCAAACCACTCCGATTGTTGTTGCCTGATAGATGTACATCTACTACTTTTAGATGAAGCGACTTATTACTCCCTTCCACTTTAGGTGATCTAAATAAGTAAATTTAAAATCTAATTGCTACATATCGAGAATCTTAAAATAACATATGCTGAAAAGGCCTGTCCTGACTCCAAATACTTCATTGCCTAAAACAACATAAACATCTATATATAACGGGTATGTTTGTTTGAAAGCTTTTTGGAACTTTTAGTTTCTAGTTATTTTTTTTTTTTTTTTTTTTTTTTTTAAAGTTCCTAACTAACAATACGCTTCGTTTGGTTAAAAGAGCTTAAAGCTTTTAGATTGGGCGAAAAAACTAAAAGCTAATAGAAGTAGCATTTGAGAAAAAGCTCCTAGCTTTTTTCCAATTTACTCTTTATTTGAATTTTAGCAGTTTCAGCTTGCCAAACACCTAAATACATATAAAATGTTAACAGCTACCAGGTATAAGCTATCAACTACTAGCTAAAAGCTAGCAGCTACAAGCTAGTTTTGCCAAACATACCCAAAATTGATCTACCTTAACTTATATAAATCCGATGACGAATCCAGCTCATACTTCATAATTTTCGTATTTAATCATAAAACTATAAATGATTCCATACACTTGTAACCTATTACATAACAAGCAATATCGAATCCAATAGAAACTGTCTCAAACTAATACTACTAATAAACAGATACCTAAAAATCCCGAATTGCAAGTGTTTTTCACAACGTAATTGATTGATTTATTTCGTTGTAATTAAGTAAAAAAACACTTTAAGTTCATATGAGATGAAATAAATGAGTAATACAGAAATTGAATAGCAAAAACTGAATAAATAGAATAGTTGAATGAAAAAAATACCTGAAGTGAATTAATGGAGCCACGATGAGGGGAGACGATATCTTTGTAATTAGAGAGTTGAAGAGATGATGATCGATTTGATCGAATACGGTTTATGAATGAATTAGGTCGTAGTTTTCCTGTTTCTCTATCTTCGATCTTCTTCCACATTCTCCTCGCATCTTCTTCTCGTTATTACCATGTAGTACGAACAATTACTATTTCAATTTCGATTTCAAATTCAATTTTGATTGTTTGAAATCAATTACGGATATTATGTTAATTTCAGGGAGTTAGGTCTCAAGGGTTTTTTGAGTTTTATGACCTTGGTTGCAGTGAAAGAGGATATAGATAGATGGCAATGTTGCAGTGAAATGTACCGAGATAAACAATCAGCCCAATTAGTTACGAAATAAATGAGCATAAATAGTTTCTTTTTTGAAAGAAAAAAAAAAACAACTGTTATGATTTAGTAGTTTATAACTACTTTTAGTAATGTATTAACTAATTAGAGAATAATAAAAAGAAGAGAGAAAGAGAGAAAGAGAGAGTATATGTATAAGTAAATATATATATTTTCTTAAGTGCATCTTCATATATTTATAGTACAAAATAAATCACTGTGTGGTTAGGTAGGAAATTTGTAGCCACAAAATTTGGCAGACATTATTGACTTTCATAACACTCCCCATTAGATGACAATTTTTGTTTCATTAAGATCAACTACAAATTACTGCCTCGTTAAAAACCTTGATAAAGAAAAATTCAGTGGGATAAAAACTTTAGCCAAGGGAAAAAGAGTGCAGCATAGAATTGACTCCCCCTCAAGTAGACATCGCTGAGTCGTCACATCTTTTGAACATGCGTTCTGAAAATAGCAATTGACAATGTTTAGTATAAAGATCAGCAGAGTTGTTAATTGAACGTATCTCATTCTGGTTGTATTTTATGAGATCTTGAGTATATGAGAAGAATCTAAGGTTTTCATCTGAAACTATATCATCTAAATCTTTTATGTACAAGTTTAGGCCCTGTGATTTCTCTACAGTCTCCTTCATGGTTTGCTCAAACCGTTGTTTCAATTCCTATTCCCTTTCAGTCTTTTTTTGAGCCTTACCAACATACCATTCTTTTCCATCAAACTTATGACCGTTAAGACTGTCTATGGCTTTAGCGCCTCGTCTGCATTTATGTTTTGTTCTATCACTTTTGATACTCTTCTTTCATTTGTACTATGCAAGCTGCATTATCTTCATAGATAGTTGTTGGGCTTTTATAACGTTCTCCATTTAGGAATACATATCCAGTTTGAGATTTATCTTTATGAGGATTAGATATATGACCTGCATATACATAATAAACCAAATCTTCGTTTGAATCGTTAGAATAAAATAATTTTAAAATCAGCAGTTCCTGAAGGGTATCAAAATATGTGCTTGATCCCATTCCAATGTCTTTTGTAGGGGCTGAGTTGAAACTTGTCAACAAATTAACTGCAAAAGAAATGTCAGGTCTTGTACAATTTGTAAAATACATAATAGCTTCAATTGCACTAAGATATGGTACTTCTGGTCCCAGAATATCTTCATGATCTTCACAGGGTCGAAATGGATCAGTATCAACATTAAGAGATCTAACAACCATAGGAGTACTTAATGGTTTTGCCTTGTTCATATTGAAACGTTTTAAAATCTTTTTTGTATAAGTTGTTTGATGTACAAGTAAACCGTTAGGCATATGCTCAATCTGCAAACCAAGGCAATACTTGGTTTTTCCGAGATCTTTCATTTCAAATTCTTTCTTTAGAAGTTGAATGGCTTCATGGAGCTCTTTATTTGTACCTATGATGTTAAGATCATCGACATAAACAGCTGATAATGCTAAAAACGAACATATATTTAATAGCATTATCCCTCAAGAAAGACAAGCTTTTAGTTGCAATTGTTCTATTTACAAGTGATATTCGTTTAAATAATAAAAGGTGAAGACAAAAGACAGATTCGACGAATTGAAGACGCAAACGACCAAAAGCTCAAAAGTACAAAGTACAATCTAAGTGGTTTCAAATTATTGGTGAGAAACGTCTCAAAATTACAAGAGTACAAAACGCAAAACGCAAAGTACAAGATATTAAATTATACGCAAGGACGTTCGAAAATCCGAAACCGGGACCAAAGTCAACTCTCAACGCGCGACGCAACGGAGCAAAAATTACAAGTCAACTATGCGCATAAATATAATATAATATATATATATAATTACTTAAAATTATGTATATTATATTTATATTAATAAAAGTGTCGGCAAACTATTGAACCTGTGAATGTTAGCTGAGAAATACGGCCATGCGATCGCATGGTTTCGAAGAGGAAAACTCATGCGATCGCATGGTGTACAGTGTCGGGCCACATTGCTATAAAAAGGCAGCTTGTCGAACGATTTAAACATATATCCATCATCTCTCTCTCTCTCTCTCTCTCTCTCTCTCTATATATATATATATATATATATATATATATATATATATATATATATATATATATATATATATATATATATATATATATATTATAATTTTAATTTTAATTTTAAATTCTAATAATAAGGGTATGTTAGCGAATGTTATAAGGGTGCAAGTCGAAATTCTGTCCGTGTAACGCTACGCTATTTTTAATCACTGTAAGTTATGGTTAATGTTATTTTTAAATTAATGTCTCGTAGCTAAGTTATTATTATGCTTATTTAATGCCGAAGTAATCGTGATGTTTGAAATGCCCCCTCCTAATCCATCCAGACGAAGTCCGTATCGATTATAAACGATTCACAATAGTTGATTACATCGCGAGGTACTTGACCTCTATATGATACATTTTACAAACATTGCATTCGTTTTTGAAAAGACAATATTTCATTACATCGAAAGTTGACGGCATGCATACCATTTTCATAATATATCTAACTATAATTGACTCAATAATAATCTTGATGAACTCGACGACTCGAATGCAACGTCTTTTGAAATATGTCATGAATGACTCCAAGTAATATCCCTAAAATGAGTAAATGCACAGCGGAAGATTTCTTTCATACCTGAGAATAAACATGCTTTAAAGTGTCAACCAAAAGGTTGGTGAGTTCATTAGTTTAACATAAATAATCATTTCATAATTTTAATAGACCACAAGATTTCATATTTTCATTTCTCATAAACATACGTCCCATGCATAGAGACAAAAATATCATTCATATGGATTGAACACCTGGTAATCGACATTCACAATATACATATAAGAATATCCCCATCATTCCGGGATCCTCCTTCGGACATGATATAAATTTCCAAGTACTAAAGCATCCGGTACTTTGGATGGGGCTTGTTGAGCCCGATAGATCTATCTTTAGAGTTCGCGTCAATTAGGGTGTCTGTTCCCTAATTATTAGATTACCAGACTTAATAAAAAGGGGCATATTCGATTTCGATCATTTAACCATATAATGTAGTTTCAATTACTTGTGTCTATTTTGTAAAACAGTTATAAAAACAGTGCATGTATTCTCAGTTCCAAAAATATATATTGCAAAAGCATTTAAAAAGGGATTAATGAAACTCACCTAATGTATTTTGTAGTAAAAATACATATAACATCTATGAACAAGTGTAAGGTTGGCCTTAGATTCATGAACCTATATCATTTATATATCTATTAACACATATAAAGGTAACCGAACAAATTATGTATTTTTATTAATTGTTATTTTAGTAATTTGTATGTTTCATTAATAATTAAATTAACTATATTTATTTTATATACTTTAGATAATTAGTTAGTATTTATTATGAAAATATTAAGGTTGTTATGTGATAGGTATTAAATATATTCTTATATAGCTATAGCTATTATTTAGTAAAATAATATCAATAATAATAAATAACAATTTGTATCTTTTTATGATAGTAATAATAATAATAATAATAATAATAATAATAATAATAATAATAATAATAATAATAATAATAATAATAATAATAATAATAATAATAATAATAATAATAATAATAATAATAAAATTGAATATTAATAAAAATGATAGTTTTTATATTAATGTTAAAAATGATAATTTTGATAAAAAGATAATTTTAACGTTTTTAACAGTCTTACTAATAATAACGATAATGATATTAGTATTAATATTAGTCATAATAATAATTATAATAATAACAATAATAATAATAATAGTAATAATAATAGTAATAATAATAATAAAAATAAAAATAGAATACAACCTTTGAAGAGTGATTTCCTAAAAAAATAATGCCCCAGACCGGGCTCGGACCCAAGACCTCTCGTAAAAGTACACCCACGCTCAACCATTGAACTGCTCAACACTTTCTGTTTTAATTTACACTCTTAATTCTTTTATCCTATGAGCTCGGCCCAACAGATTAAATTATAACTTTCGGCCCAACAACAATTTTATGAAGCCCATATTTCCACCCAGTTGTAAATCGGTTTGTAATTAGGTTTTTCTGATGTCCTTTTATTTCTTGGTCCTCGACAACCGAAATCAACAAAGAGGAAAAACAAAATTTCGCAGGTTAACAATCACGATTCATCATCATCTTCTTTCACGATTCATCATCATATTCTTTCACGATTAATCATCATCATGAATGTGACGCCCCGTACTAAATCATCATGTACGGACCATCATCAACAGGATCATTACAAGGTTAAGTACTATATGCGTTTTCAAAACAGAGTTTGCATTCATTAATAAAAGTGACGTCATAACATACGTCAATTGTTTTACAAATCAAAAGTATGCTTCGCTAAGTAGAAGCATTAAATAAGTGTACGTGACCATAATGGTCGTTACATAACATAAGTTCATAAGTAAAAAGTTTGAATGCAACATAGGTAGTCATGCGATAACAACTCTAGGCAGCGGGTTCTACAGCACGACTAGTAAGATAGCGGAAGCGACTTCAAGCACCTGAGAAAATACATGCTTAAAAAGGTCAACACAAAGGTTGGTGAGCTATAGTTTAAGTATAACAGTAATGTAAGTAGGCCACGAGATTTCAGTGCTACAACGAGCGTTTCAAAAGTATGTAAAAGTATATGCTTAACCGTGGGCACCCGGTAACTAACTTAACGTTTAATGTACCCCCTTAAAGTGCACTTGGCAAGTGCGTATAACCTTGAAGTATTAAACACTCGTTAAATGCTAGCGCTACTAGCCCGAGTGGGGATGTCAAACCCTATGGATCCATATCTAAGATTCGCGTTCACGGTTCAAAAACCAATGATTAAACGTTACCGAGCTAAAGGGAATGTTTCTGCCGTTATATAACCCACACATATATAAGTTTAAGTACTCGTGCCTAGTATGTAAAACATAAAATCCGCATGTATTCTCAGTTCCCAAAATAAGTTAAAGTAAAAAGGGAATGCTATAACTCACAATGATTAGTAGTAATGGTAAGGTAGTAGTCGGAAAGTGGTGTGCAAGTAACGGTCCAAACATCCTCAACCTAAGTCAAATAGCACTAAGTCAATAAGTCGTCTCAAAAGGTTTACAAGTACGTAATTAAGGTCATAAGGGTCATCATCAATCATCATTAAACAAAAGGTAACAAGTAAGACTCGTTTATGAAAGTCGTTTAAAACAAAGGCTGACTTCGGTCAGTCACCACGGCCTCTACCCTTACTGAATTAAGGTGAGACCAGTGGTCATGGCTCCGTCTATGAGTCCCTTAAGTGTGGTAAAATTTACAGAAGCAAACTCGTCTTGGTTTGACCGTGGCGACGGTCTAAGTGCGAGTAGGTCAGAAATTTCTGCACAACGTTAAAGGACATGGTAACGATCGGAGGGCCATAAATCCTAAACCGTAACTCGGATTAAGACGAGTCCTATATGAAAAGTTATCTACTCGAAAAGTTCTATCTAAAAATCAAGGTTAGAACAGCCCAGGTCTACTGGTCTGTTCCAGAAGCATCAGGTCAGTAGGTTTTGGACAGAACAGTGGGTTTTGGAGAGTTCCGGTTGTCTCGGTGCTTGATGTTCATCACGGTTCTCATCCTTGATGCGTATAGCTTCAAGTGTACAACTCGTTGATGTGTTAACATCATTTTGACCAAGGTTTGTCCATCATAACTCAAGTGCAAGTGTTGTAAGTGTTTGATGAACCAAGGTTACATGTAAGTTTATGAACAAGTTCATGAACACTAAGAAAGATCACAACCAAGTGTTGGATCCATGATACTTGCACCAAAGTGTAAGCTCTTGTTGGTTTCATGTCCTTGTTCAAATGTGTAGTAAGCAACTAACAATAAGAAATAAAGAAAATGAAAGATAAGCCTAAACCAACCATGAAGGTGGTATTCTAGTAACATACAACAAACAAGAACACAAGTAACAATTATAAAGATTATAAACTTTAAATCTTTGAAATAAATAAAGTAGAAAGCTAATCTAAACAAGAAGATGATTCATAGTTGCTCTTACTTTTAAAGATTCAACCCAAGTTGATCTTTAAGTGAAGTAACTTCAAAGTTACTTCAAGAACTACAAGTAAAGAGTTTATACAACTATGAACTTTAATTCTTTGAAACAAAATATGTAGAACATAACTAGAGAGATTATGTTCTTGATGTTCTTGTTAAATACAAGATATAAATGAAGAATCAAACTAAGAAGTTGATTCTTGAAACATGTAAAGAAAGACAAGTAAGTAAGTAAGTAAACAACTTAGTAATCTACAAGTAATTAAACTACAACAAGATTAAGTAACAAACAACAAAAGATGATGATGATTATGTGATGTTTAAATTCAGTTTTGGGACAAAGAAAAGAGAAGAAAAGTTGTTCATAATACTTACAATCTTTAGAGAAAAATGAGAGAGAAAAGAGAGAAAGGTATGCAAGTAATGTGTGTGTGTGTTTGAATGAGAGATACAAGGAATGAAGTAATGAATAAATGAAAGCAAATGACCACTCTAAAGGCCTCAAACATTTCGGCCAGCTGCAGCAAAAATGAAGGGGGAAGGTTTGTTTTATGGTTACATGCATGTTAAAGTCACAAAAGTTGGATAATAGAAGGGTTTACATGGGAAGGGTGCAAGTAACAAGATTCCATACAACTAACTAACTAGTTCATTTTTAAAAGTGATGCTTACAAGTGTAAATATGGGCTAGTTAATCCAATAAGGTTGTAGAGTGGGCTAACATGTCCATTAATACTAATAAAAGCCCAAGTTTCATGTAAGTAACAATTAAATCCAAATAAAGCCCAAGTAATTAACCAACAACCTTAGTTAATTAAAATGATTAATAAACTTAATCATGAATGTAAATAATACTTGAAAATATTATTCGTGAAGTTTCGTGTGTCACAAAGACGTTTCGGGCACTTAAAAGTCAAGTACGGGCAATCATGGTAACATGTAAATGTAATAACATACATTCGTTTAATCAAGCGTATTAATAATAATAATTATTAATAAATAATGTAGGAAAAACCAGGGTCGTTACATTACCCACCTGTTAAAGAAAATTTCGTCCCGAAATTTAAGCTGAAGTAGATGGAGGAGTCGGGAAAAGATGAGGATATTTCCGCATCATTTGATCCTCTCGTTCCCAAGTAAACTCAGGTCCTCGTTTGGCATTCCATCGTACTCGTACAATCGGAATCTTGTTGCGTTTCAAAGTTTTGATCTCACGATCCATAATCTCAACAGGTTCCTCCACAAAGTGGAGTTTGTCATCAATAGTAAGTTCTTCCAATGGTATGATGAGTTCGGGTGCAGCGAGACACTTCTTCAAGTTTGACACATGGAAGGTAGGATGAACTGAGCTCAATTGTGCTGGTAGATCCAAACGGTATGCAACTGGTCCAACACGTTCCAAGATCTCGAAAGGACCAATGTATCGTGGGTTCAACTTTCCACGTTTTCCAAAACGGATCACACCTTTCCAAGGTGCAACCTTCAACATTACACGATCACCAACATTAAATTCAAAGTCTTTCCGTTTAAGATCGGCATAGCTCTTTTGGCGATCACGGGCAGCCTTAAGTCTAGCTTGGATCTGAGCAATCTTCTCTGTGGTTTCGTGAATTACCTCGGGTCCGGTGATTTGCTTTTCGCCTACTTCGGCCCAACAAATAGGAGATCGGCACTTACGACCATACAATGCTTCAAAAGGTGCAGCATTAATGCTTGAGTGATAACTGTTATTGTACGAGAATTCGGCGAGTGGCAAATACCTTTCCCAGGCCTTTCCAAAATCAATGACACATGCACGCAGCATGTCCTCCAAGGTCTGAATCGTTCGTTCACTTTGCCCGTCAGTCTGAGGATGATAAGCAGTACTCATGTCAAGACGAGTTCCCATGGCTTCTTGCAAAGAACGCCAAAATCTGGAAGCAAAACGGGGATCGCGATCGGAGATGATTGATAAAGGTACACCATGACGAGATACAACCTCTTTGATGTACAGCTGAGCAAGTCTTTCCATTGTATCAGTTTCCTTCATCGCTAGGAAGTGTGCAGATTTGGTGAGGCGGTCAACAATAACCCAAATAGTATCGCATCCGCCCACCGTCTTCGGCAGCTTAGTAATGAAATCCATTGTGATCCTTTCCCACTTCCATTGTGGGATTTCCGGCTGTTGAAGTAACCCAGAAGGTCTCTGATGCTCGGCTTTAACCTTCGAGCAAGTCAAACACTTACCAACATAAGTCGCAACGTCCTTCTTAAGATTCGGCCACCAATATTGTTCTTTAAGGTCGTGGTACATCTTACCTGCACCGGGGTGAATCGAGTATCTCGATTTGTGTGCTTCATCAAGTATCAGGCTTCGTAGATCTCCATAGTAAGGTACCCAAATTCTTCCGGCATAACATCGGAGTCCAGACTCTCTAACCTCGAATCGAGAGACAAGTATGTTCAAATGCTCGTGAGATATGTTCTCCTCCTTGAGAGCCTCAACTTGGGCTACTATGATCTGGTTGTTGAGGTTCGAATGGATGGTGATGTTCAGAGCCCTAACACGGAGAGGTGCCGTCCTCTCTTTTCGGCTTAAAGCGTCAGCTACAACATTGGCCTTGCCAGGGTGATAACGGAGTTCACAATCGTAGTCGTTGAGCGTCTCGATCCATCGACGCTGTCTCATATTCAATTGCTTCTGATCGAAGATGTGCTGGAGACTCTTGTGATCGGTGAAGATAGTGCTCTTAGTTCCATACAAATAATGTCTCCACAATTTGAGTGCAAAGACCACGGCTCCAAGTTCAAGATCATGTGTAGTGTAGTTCCGCTCGTGAATCTTCAATTGGCTGGAGGCATAGGCAATAACCTTTGATCGTTGCATCAATACACAACCAAAACCACTTTTCGATGCATCGCAATAAACAACAAAGTCGTCACTGCCTTCAGGAAGTGATAGGATAGGTGCGGAGGTTAACTTCTTCTTCAAAGTTTGGAATGCTGATTCGTGTGTGGGTTCCCAAATGAACTTCTTGCCCTTGTGAGTCAGTGCGGTCAAAGGACGTGCAATCAGAGAAAATCCTTCGATAAACCTTCGATAATAACCGGCGAGACCTAGAAATTGGCGAATATGCGTTGGAGTAGTGGGGGTCTCCCACTTGCTGATGGCTTCAATCTTGGCGGGATCAACTTTGATACCCTGGTCGCTCACAACATGACCCAAAAACTGTACTTCCTTCAACCAAAATTCGCACTTGGAGAATTTGGCATAAAGTTGCTCTTGTCTTAAGAGTTCAAGCACTAGCCGAAGGTGTTGCTCATGTTCTTCTTCGCTCTTAGAGTAGATGAGGATATCATCTATGAAGACGATAACAAACTTATCCAAGTAAGGCTTGCAGACACGATTCATGAGATCCATGAACACGGCAGGTGCATTTGTCAAACCGAATGGCATCACGAGGAACTCATAATGACCATAACGGGTCCTGAATGCAGTTTTCATCACGTCCCTTTCCTTCACCCTCAGCTGGTGATATCCGGATCGCAAATCGATCTTTGAATAAACGCTCGATCCTTGTAGTTGATCAAAAAGATCATCAATTCGTGGAAGAGGATATCGATTCTTGATAGTCAATTTGTTGAGTTCACGGTAGTCGATACACATATGGAAGGATCCATCCTTCTTCTTTACAAACAACACAGGTGCGCCCCAAGGTGAGAAGCTTGGTTGGATAAACCCTCGATCTAATAGCTCTTGTAGTTGACTCTGTAATTCTTGCATCTCGGAAGGTGCGAGTCTATAAGGTGCGCGAGCTACAGGTGCAGCTCCTGGCACTAAGTCAATCTGAAACTCTACTGACCTCGGTGGCGGTAATCCAGGCAGTTCTTCGGGAAAGACATCGGAAAACTCGTTCACAATACGCACATCGTTCACGTTCTTCACCTCAGTTTCTACTGCTTTCACATGTGCTAGGACAGCAAAGCGTCCCTTCTTCATAATCTTTTGCGCTTTCACGCAACTAATGAGGTTCAACTTCGAGGTACATCTCTCTCCATAGATAACCAGTGTTTCGCCATCTCCTTGTGGTATGCGAAGTGCTTTATCTCCACAGATAACATCGGCCTTTATCTTGCTCAACCAATCCATACCGACGATCACGTCAAAACTTCCCAGTTTGATAGGTATCAAATCAATTTCGAAATCTGCACCAGCTATGTTGATAATAGCTCCACGACTAATATGGTCAACCTTTTCAAGTTTTCCATTGGCGACCTCGACAAGCATACTTTCCTTCAAAGGAACTAACGACCAATCTAACTTATCACAAAAATGTCTACACACATAGCTCCTATCGGCACCAGTATCAAATAGGACAGAAGCTAAAAGATTGTTGATCTTGAATATACCTGTCACCAAGTCGGGGTTGTCGCGAGCGTCCCTTGCATTAACATTGAAGGCTCTAGCACGTGGTGGTCCGCCATCCTTACGCTTGTTAGGACACTCGTTTCTGAAATGGCCCGTCTTTCCACATTCATAACACTTCTTAGGCCCATTGTTGTTGTGGTTTGGCTTCACATTCAAAGTGGTAACCTTGCAATCCTTGCCAACATGTCCAGATCGTTGACACTTCTCACAGATAACATTGCAATACCCAGTGTGGTGCTTGTAGCACCTATTGCATTGTGGTAAGGTTCCTTTGTAGTTCGGATTGGTGCGGTTGTTGTTGTTGGGGTTGGTGTTGTTGTTGTGCATGTTGTTGTTTTGCCTAAACCCTTCATGTCGCTTTGCCGGGTTTTGATCATAGTTCCTACCCCTGTTGTTGTTGTGGTTGTTGTCCCATTTCCTCTTTTCACCACTAACAGTTTCAAACTTAGCCTTCTCCGGCTCGTCCAGGATGATTTGATTCAAGAGAGTATGCGCCATGCGCATTGCTTCGGGAACGCTTGGTGGCTTGGATGAGGTAACATTACCCTTGATGGACTTAGGAAGTCCCGAGAAGTATTTCTCCAAACGCTTAAATTCGGGGGTGACCATGGTTGGACACATAAGAGCCAATTCCAAAAACCTACGGTTGTAGCTGTTAAGGTCGTTCCCTACGGTCTTCAATTGCATAAATTCGATTTCCATCTTTTGAATCTCGGTTCTCGGACAGTATTCCTCGATCATAGCACATTTAAATTCTTCCCAAGGCGTAGCATACGCCTCATCAATTCCTTTCGCTTGGGCCATGGTATTCCACCATGTGAGCGCGCCATCAGACAGCGTGCAAGATGCAAATTTCGTTTTGTTAGCCTCAGAACAATTGCTAACCCTGAATACCGATTCCAACTTTTCGAACCATCTGGTGAGACCGACGGGTCCCTCAGTGCCACTGAAGTAGTGTGGCTTGCAGTTTTGGAATTCCTTGTAAGTACACCCATCTCGGACGACAGGTGGATTGACAGGCGGTGGTGGTGGAACTTGGGGTTGTCTTTCAGCTAGTGCAGCAGCGACACGTTCGTTAATCATGTCCTCAATCTGGGCGGCGGTAGGTGTGGTTCTTCCGTTGGCCATGGTGTTCTATACAAACATTTTGACTCAAGTCAAAATCCATTATGCAAATAATAATAATATAGTATATAACAACCAACATGAAAACAGCACAACACATGTTGATTAAGTAGTGCAAGCATATATAGGTACCACAAAACCATGATATGATAACGTAAATAGAACACTAGCGCACAAAGTAAGCAACACAAATTCCATTCATTAATGATAATAAGTTCATACATTACAATAAGTTCGTACATTACATAAGTGAAATATGAAATTACAAAAAGAGATTACAATACAGAATCTAGTACAAAGTCCTACGGCGATGGTGGGTACAAGATGTCCAAAACATGAGCCAACTGCTCCTCGAGCTCAGTAACTCGAGTCTGGAGAATCTCAATCTCCCGCCTCATTTCCTCATTAGAGGAAGATGGTGGGGCAGGTGGTGCTGGCGGTGCAGGTGGAGCCGGTGGTGCTGAAGTGGATGGTCCAGCTCTGGGTGGAGACGGTAATATCAGTGGGTCGGCGGGGTACGGCACCAGCCGTTTACGTGCAGTGATCCTACGACGCCGACCATAAGCGTCAGTGACAGTACGACCAGGAATTATGCCAGCGAAGCGATACCGCTTCTTCGGCGGGGTAGAAGGTGCCTGAATCGGTCGGTCAGCGGGATCCTCCTCATCACTGGAGTCGTCAGATGAGGTGTCGTCTGAAGAAGCATCGGTGGAAGAACCGTCGTCTGAATCATGCGGTGGTGGCGCGGGTGGCTCAACGTATCCGAAAGCGGCCAGCATCTGTCGGTGTCGGCCTGGCGTAATCACGGCTAAGCGGCCGTCGGCGGTGCGTCGGCAAGGTGTGCGCCAGTGATTACGGAAGGGTCCTTCCCCGAACTCCGCGGGGATCTCCATGCCGCCAATGCGAGCCAGTTGCCTCAGGGGTCTGGAAGAAGACGCCGGGATAGGCACACTAGAGCTAGCTCCAGAACTAGAGGCGCCGGGGTCGCCAGTGGGTGTCGGGGCCGGAATGTCGGTAGCAGCAGCAGCAGCAACAGGTGCAGCAGTGGGTGTAACAACGGGGCCTGAGCCGCTCGGGATGTCAGTAGGTGGAACGTCCGACATCTGAACAAGGAAAAATAAATTTTCCATGTCAGTATGTCATAAAGCAAGCAAATAATAGGCCAACAGTTTAAATCATGTATAACAATAAGTAGCATGGCAATATCAGTAATCGTACGAAACTAGCATGCAATCGAAAGCAAGTAATAGCATGCAGTAGTGAAATCACGTAGTAGCATACGGCATATAGCAGTAACAGTAAGCAGCAGCATGCAGTAAGTTCAGCGGAAACAAGTAAACTAACAAGTTGTAGATTAGCCCTATTAGTGAATCCTACTCGGGTCGGTCTTAGACTCACTAATGCATCCTAATTCCCTACAACCAATGCTCTGATACCAAATGTGACGCCCCGTACTAAATCATCATGTACGGACCATCATCAACAGGATCATTACAAGGTTAAGTACTATATGCGTTTTCAAAACAGAGTTTGCATTCATTAATAAAAGTGACGTCATAACATACGTCAATTGTTTTACAAATCAAAAGTATGCTTCGCTAAGTAGAAGCATTAAATAAGTGTACGTGACCATAATGGTCGTTACATAACATAAGTTCATAAGTAAAAAGTTTGAATGCAACATAGGTAGTCATGCGATAACAACTCTAGGCAGCGGGTTCTACAGCACGACTAGTAAGATAGCGGAAGCGACTTCAAGCACCTGAGAAAATACATGCTTAAAAAGGTCAACACAAAGGTTGGTGAGCTATAGTTTAAGTATAACAGTAATGTAAGTAGGCCACGAGATTTCAGTGCTACAACGAGCGTTTCAAAAGTATGTAAAAGTATATGCTTAACCGTGGGCACCCGGTAACTAACTTAACGTTTAATGTACCCCCTTAAAGTGCACTTGGCAAGTGCGTATAACCTCGAAGTATTAAACACTCGTTAAATGCTAGCGCTACTAGCCCGAGTGGGGATGTCAAACCCTATGGATCCATATCTAAGATTCGCGTTCACGGTTCAAAAACCAATGATTAAACGTTACCGAGCTAAAGGGAATGTTTCTGCCGTTATATAACCCACACATATATAAGTTTAAGTACTCGTGCCTAGTATGTAAAACATAAAATCCGCATGTATTCTCAGTTCCCAAAATAAGTTAAAGTAAAAAGGGAATGCTATAACTCACAATGATTAGTAGTAATGGTAAGGTAGTAGTCGGAAAGTGGTGTGCAAGTAACGGTCCAAACGTCCTCAACCTAAGTCAAATAGCACTAAGTCAATAAGTCGTCTCAAAAGGTTTACAAGTACGTAATTAAGGTCATAAGGGTCATCATCAATCATCATTAAACAAAAGGTAACAAGTAAGACTCGTTTATGAAAGTCGTTTAAAACAAAGGCTGACTTCGGTCAGTCACCACGGCCTCTACCCTTACTGAATTAAGGTGAGACCAGTGGTCATGGCTTCGTCTATGAGTCCCTTAAGTGTGGTAAAATTTACAGAAGCAAACTCGTCTTGGTTTGACCGTGGCGACGGTCTAAGTGCGAGTAGGTCAGAAATTTCTGCACAACGTTAAAGGACATGGTAACGATCGGAGGGCCATAAATCCTAAACCGTAACTCGGATTAAGACGAGTCCTATATGAAAAGTTATCTACTCGAAAAGTTCTATCTAAAAATCAAGGTTAGAACAGCCCAGGTCTACTGGTCTGTTCCAGAAGCATCAGGTCAGTAGGTTTTGGACAGAAGAGTGGGTTTTGGAGAGTTCCGGTTGTCTCGGTGCTTGATGTTCATCATGGTTCTCATCCTTGATGCGTATAGCTTCAAGTGTACAACTCGTTGATGTGTTAACATCATTTTGACCAAGGTTTGTCCATCATAACTCAAGTGCAAGTGTTGTAAGTGTTTGATGAACCAAGGTTACATGTAAGTTTATGAACAAGTTCATGAACACTAAGAAAGATCACAACCAAGTGTTGGATCCATGATACTTGCACCAAAGTGTAAGCTCTTGTTGGTTTCATGTCCTTGTTCAAATGTGTAGTAAGCAACTAACAATAAGAAATAAAGAAAATGAAAGATAAGCCTAAACCAACCATGAAGGTGGTATTCTAGTAACATACAACAAACAAGAACACAAGTAACAATTATAAAGATTATAAACTTTAAATCTTTGAAATAAATAAAGTAGAAAGCTAATCTAAACAAGAAGATGATTCATAGTTGCTCTTACTTTTAAAGATTCAACCCAAGTTGATCTTTAAGTGAAGTAACTTCAAAGTTACTTCAAGAACTACAAGTAAAGAGTTTATACAACTATGAACTTTAATTCTTTGAAACAAAATATGTAGAACATAACTAGAGAGATTATGTTCTTGATGTTCTTGTTAAATACAAGATATAAATGAAGAATCAAACTAAGAAGTTGATTCTTGAAACATGTAAAGAAAGACAAGTAAGTAAGTAAGTAAACAACTTAGTAATCTACAAGTAATTAAACTACAACAAGATTAAGTAACAAACAACAAAAGATGATGATGATTATGTGATGTTTAAATTCAGTTTTGGGACAAAGAAAAGAGAAGAAAAGTTGTTCATAATACTTACAATCTTTAGAGAAAAATGAGAGAGAAAAGAGAGAAAGGTATGCAAGTAATGTGTGTGTGTGTTTGAATGAGAGATACAAGGAATGAAGTAATGAATAAATGAAAGCAAATGACCACTCTAAAGGCCTCAAACATTTCGGCCAGCTGCAGCAAAAATGAAGGGGGAAGGTTTGTTTTATGGTTACATGCATGTTAAAGTCACAAAAGTTGGATAATAGAAGGGTTTACATGGGAAGGGTGCAAGTAACAAGATTCCATACAACTAACTAACTAGTTCATTTTTAAAAGTGATGCTTACAAGTGTAAATATGGGCTAGTTAATCCAATAAGGTTGTAGAGTGGGCTAACATGTCCATTAATACTAATAAAAGCCCAAGTTTCATGTAAGTAACAATTAAATCCAAATAAAGCCCAAGTAATTAACCAACAACCTTAGTTAATTAAAATGATTAATAAACTTAATCATGAATGTAAATAATACTTGAAAATATTATTCGTGAAGTTTCGTGTGTCACAAAGACGTTTCGGGCACTTAAAAGTCAAGTACGGGCAATCATGGTAACATGTAAATGTAATAACATACATTCGTTTAATCAAGCGTATTAATAATAATAATTATTAATAAATAATGTAGGAAAAACCAGGGTCGTTACAGTTCAGTTGTCATCCCTGGTTTTAATCATCATCGTTATCGAATAGCGACAGATAAATCGAAGCAGGAGTTGGTGTTCATTCAAACTAGGAAGAAAAATTAAACACGGCAGTGTGTAATAACAAGGACTGCATCAAATCATCATCAATCGATCAATCGGTTCAGTAATTGATCAAAAGGTTCATTGTTATTCGTTTAATTAAATTATTATTTTTATTTTTATTTTTTTATTACCCGTTATCTTTTCTGTAATCTTATTTGATTGAATAGAAACAAAAGTAGTAGATAGATAGATGGGAATGGTTGTTCGCAGGGGGTGATCGAAGGTGGGTTTGAGTTGTGGTAGTGATGAATGTGATGCTATAACCGAAATAGTAACAACAATCAAGAACAACAAAATAGCTAGTCTATATTGCAGGGTGCGTGACAGTTTTATTGGTGGTTTAGATGGTGTTGGTGTCCGAATTAATTTAAGAAAAACAAAAAAATAATACCGTAGCTGCAGGGACTGTTTTGGGTTGATGAAAGCATACAAGAATAGAAATTTGTAGCAGGGTAACAGTAATAATTCGTGCAGTTTTTAATGGGTTTGAAGTGATGGTTTCAAGGCAGTTTTGTGGTGGTACCTGACTGAAACAGAAACATTACACTTGTAGCAGTTGGTCGATTGGTTGAGGTGATTTTTGGGATCTCGGTTAACAAGTAGAACAGAAACAGTAGGTAGTGATTGGTGATGATTAGTGGCACGTGCAACATAGTATTGGAAGTGTAAACAAAACTTAGACAGAAGCAGTAGTAGTTTCACCTGGGTCTTTGGTGGTGATTAATGGTGAAGGTGGTGGTGGAGGAGAGTGGTAACGGGTGGTGATGTTGAGTTGCAGTGATGGTGTTCAAGTTGAACCGAAAGTAAGCATGCTAGCAGGTTTTCTTTTGAGTTTTGGGGCTGAATAAACAAAAGTAAAGTAGTAGTAGTGGATATAGAATATGTTTATGTGTGGTTGTATGGTGGTATTATAATATGGAAAGACAATTAATTCTCCACTTGTTAAAAGAATATCAACCACTTGTATTGTCCTTTTCTTTGGTAATGGATCAAAACAATCCGTGACAATTGAAATAAGGACCCCGACAAAACACATGTACACGTCGATCAAAATCCATCGACACATAAATCACATCCATAATCTTTCTAAATCAAATTATAACCTTGACTTGTTCATTAGTTATATTAAATTGTAGTGGGTAATTTAGCAGTGAAAAATTGATGGATGCATGTGTGTTTATATCTATATGTTGAAATAAATTTGTTGCAAGAATGGGCCATATACCTTGAAATCAGGAAAGATGAGGTTAAATGGTTATGCATGATTGTGTGTATTTATATTACATTGAATTAACGAAATGAAGGGATAGATATAATATAGAAATGAAATGAGTAAAGATAAAAGGTATTGAGGCCAACGAATATTTTACTACAACGTATGTTATTGAATTGTGAAAATCATGGGTTGAAGTCGTAGAAGATAATATCAAGTAACAAGTTAAAGTGTAATCTCGTGTTTGCATATTCATGACCTCATTTACTATTCATTCAATAACAATTGAGCGTTACCATCGTTTACGAAATAAATTCGAAATCACAAATATATATTTAATATACTTTATTTATGTACATATATATGTTTGAAATATTAATTATCATAATATCATATTTTTATTTTATTTTATATACTTAGCTTTAATAACAACAACATATAATACTTCAAATATTATTTCGAATTATTATTTATATATACATACACACATATCTATTTACAACTAATTGTTCGTGAATCGTCAGGAATGATAGAAGGTCAAATGTATTTATGATAAATAGTTCCAACAATTTTGAGACTCGGTTTAATAGACTTTGCTTATCGTGTCGAAATTATATAAGATTTAAGTTTAAATTTGGTCGGAAATTCCCGGGTCATCACAGTACCTACCCGTTAAAGAAATTTCGTCCCAAAATTTTGAGTGAGGTGATCATGGCTAACAATAAAAATGTTTTCATGATGAATATGAGTTGATAAATTGAGTTTTATCATCATTGAGTAATATGGATAAAAATAATTTGATTATTCGAAGAGTACGAATGTAACTATCACCAAAGAGGGGAATAGGAAAGTAAAGATTTATCTTAACTTTTGACAGAGTCAGGGTTGAATTCCGGAATTCAAGGGATTTAAAGAAAATCTTCGAAATCTAAAAGATTTGATTTTTCGGTGGGTAAGGAAATTAAGATCTCTATAATTAAATACGATAATCTGCCTTGATTGCTCTGTCTGATATTTCCCTTATAAATTAAACTCTTCCGTTCCATTATTCTCACCATTTCCTATACTTTCTTTCTTATTTAATACATCCAAAAGATTATGAAAATACTTAGTCCGGTTCTAATCCTTGATATTTCCCAATTATTATTTCTGGCATCCTTCTTTTCAATCTTCCATCAGAAGAATCTGTTTACTTCTACTATTACTTTGGGATGATACTATTCTTAATTATACCGTGTCTTTATATTGCTATTCGTATTAATATCCATGGTTTGTAATTTCTGCGTTGTTGTTGGATTTTATATCTTCCCTTATATTTCAATGTCCCTGCTTCCGTCTCCTATAATTATTGTCATCCACAGTTAATGCGCTCTCTTATTTGCTGCGATTTATACCCCCTTTCTATTTCGGAACTTCATGCTTTTGTTTACTTTTCGCAAGTAATGGTCCAGAATTCATAGGTATGGAGTTTCGAATTATTATAATGTTCTAGGCAGGAAGGAACGTAATAGCACGATTTGATTTTTAAATTTATCAACATCACGGAAGATAGAACCATCAAGAATACATTTTCTTGATATGTTCAGGAGTTAAGTAGAATATAAAAAAAATTTATGTAGCATGACACATGATGATGGTATGATCTACTGTGAACCATCATCACGTTTCATTAGAAACTCAGCATGACTTACTGTAATATAATCACGTTGATCAAGTGTCATTATATTATACTAACTCATGCTTCAGTTCCCAACATTACTTCAATAACATTCATATTTTAAACTCGAAAGTTTACAGAATATAGAAACTAACAGTTTCTATATAATATAATACTGATAGCACGAAGAGATTAATGATTTCAGATAAGAATAGTTACAAAATATCTCCAGAAATATGGAGGATATTTATAATGAAAGATACGATAATATCTCAGAATATCTAAGATCAGAGGATGATAGAAACTATTGCCTGCAAGGGTTTAGAGTAAGGAGCAAGATATTTACTAAAGACTTTAGCAGACATTGAATTATTTGGATTCTTTGAAGTCAAACTTATTTTTTGTGATTTGTCCACTGCTTTCTTCATAGTTTCGCATAATCTACTTTTCGGTACTAAATTTTCTATTGAATGTTTCCAATATAATGATACACAGGAAGCACGAAGAGGTATATAATTTCGGACGAGAATATTTATGAAAATATCCTCAGAAATATCGAAGATATTGATGATGATATTTTAGAATTTCTAAGTTCGATGATTGATGAGGAAGATTTTCCGCAAGATTTTAACATGAGTACGGAGCAAGATATTCGTTGAAGGTTTCATCGGATCCAGAATTACCTGGATTCTTTGAGTATATGGTATGGTACTTGTATTTGTCCTTGGTCTCCTTCGTGGTTAGCTCAATCCGTTTTCCAGTTCCAACTTTTCTGAGCTTTTCCAACATACTATTCTTTATCATCAAACTTTCGATGATTAAGGTCGTTTACGGTTGTCTATGGTTTCTGTTGCTTCATTCAGCTTTTTCAACATTTAGAGTATTGATTTGTGACTGAGTGCTTTTCCAGAATTTCAGAATGAGAGATCATAATTCTAAGGGACAAATGTCATACATATAACTGTTGATGTAGATATGCTGTGAGTTTTCAAAGTACTGATTGCTGATTACTGGTAATTGTTATGGCAGTTCTCGTTACAAGATGCGGATGACTACATAACGAGACTTCAATAGATAAATATAGTGATTTGTCGGAGGGATTTAAACTAAGGAGCAACGAGGTTACTGGTACATTTGCTGGTAATATGATGGAATATAAAAGGTTCCCCGGTAACAATAAAAGAGCACGCATATATCTCAAGGTTATAATAAGGTTGTTTCGAACGAAAAATCGAAGTTGATTTGCTAGAGCTGTGACAAAATTGACTAATTTGGAAAGAGATTGCGAAGTTATTTTCGATAATAATAACGCTAAAGGAATTAGCAAAGCTACGCGTTAAACGTTTACTCAGTTTCCGAGAATTTTTCAGGTGCATACTATATGCATAAATCTTTCCTTCCGTAGATGAAGTGCGGTTGGTTCATCCTCTTGATTGAGGTATTTTCAAGAATCATGAGAAGTTTGAACGCAGATTGTAATCGTCAAGATACAAATGAGGTTTAAGATGAAATCAAGTGGCAAACTTGAAGAATTATTTAGTTTCATATGTTATAATCAGTATTTTAATTCACTTTAATTGTCCAATATTATTAGTCCACAGTCGATAGTCTACAGTTTACAGTTCAATAATTCATATATAGTTTAATATATAATATTCGAATTAATTAATACGTATCGTGACCCGTGTACATGTCTCAGACTCGATCACAACTCAAAGTATATATATTATTTGAGAATCAACCTCAACCTTGTATAGAGAACTCGATCATTACTGCATATAGAGTGTCTATGGTGATTCCAAATAATATATATAGATGCGTCGATATGATATGTCAAAACCTTGTATACGTCTCCCGATATTTAAAGTGCGTAAAATAAATAACAGAAATTAAATGACGATAAATTAAATGCGTAAAGTAAATAACATAAATTAAATAACGATTAATAAAATTGCGATAATTAAATTGCGATAAATAAACTGCGATAACTAAAATGTAATCAGTTAGCTAGGAACAGTTAGCTAGGAACAGTTAGCGTGGATTCTTAACAAAATATCAATTAGTTAATTCGTTTATTTCTAACAACTTTTATTTTGTCCAATGTTTTCTTCATTATGCCACTTGTTGGATTGTGATAAATCAAAATTCCAAATATGAAATTGAATAATAAAAAAATGGTTATTCTGCGATGAACGGATTCATATCTCTGTGGATGTAAATAGGATAGTAAATGACTGTTGAATCAGGTTGGAAGATTGTACAGTATAACATGTTAATATGAAAGCTAAATATTTCCTCGGGTATTACCTACCCGTTAAAATATTTTCACCATTAACGGTTTGTACAAAAGAATTTTTAATTACAATCTTTATGAAAACATATATACATATATATTTTCTTCAGATATAATTATGGATTTAATGAGTAAAAATGATATTAAACTCATTTAATTTATCGTTAGAACTAGAATACATAATCTCTAAAACATTAGAGATTACATAATTACCATTTAGAATGATGTAGAACGATACGTAGAACGAAGATTATACTCGAGGTACAGAATGAGATGTTGAGGTATGGATTGTTGATGGTACTGGTACTGTTACTGATGGTACCGTTGATGTCAGTGATGTTGCTGAAGCTGGTAAGTTTGCACCATATTTTCCAAAACTATTACTCGAGCACGAAGTTCGCTGACTTCTTGTATTACTCCTGGATGATTTTGTCGGTCGGACGAGTAGATGAATAAGGTTTAGAATTTTAGATAGAATATAATCGTGGTGAGATATTCAAGAAATGAGGGTGAAAATGGTGTTTCGGTGTGGTTCGTCGGTAAGTGCTTCAGGTTCTTCACCAAGAGGTGAATTTGGTTGATGGAAAGGATTGCCTTCTTCTCGTCTCCATTAATTAAGTCGACTACGAACTCATCATATGAATTGGGGATGGTTGGTTGGTTGATTCATTCTGGTGACGCTGCTTTCGGAGCTTAGGTGAACGTCCACATCGGAATAGCTGTCGGAATAACTATCGGAATAGCTATCGGAATTCGAGGGACTCGAACTGGATGAAGGATTCATCCCGTACAATCAGATGAAGAATTTTTGATAAGAAATAGATTATAGGATGTAGATTAGTACCTTGCAATACATAATTTACATATGCATATATAATACTAAAATCCCATAAGTTACGGAGGAATCTACGGAAGCTGTCAAGCAAAGTAACAACAACAGATATGCTAAGATATAAATTTATCTATACACTGTCTATGCAATAGCAGCAGTAAGACGTGTCTAGACTTTAAGGATGATAAACAAGTAATTTTCGACACAAAATGATAAGCAAAACTTTTGACATGCAGACACGGTCGAAGTCCAGACTCACTAATGCATCCTAACGACTTATCAGTTATACACACTAATGCAGACCTGGTTCGCTAAGACCACCGCTCTGATACCAACTGAAATGCCCCCTCCTAATCCATCCAGACGAAGTCCGTATCGATTATAAACGATTCACAATAGTTGATTACATCGCGAGGTACTTGACCTCTATATGATACATTTTACAAACATTGCATTCGTTTTTGAAAAGACAATATTTCATTACATCGAAAGTTGACGGCATGCATACCATTTTCATAATATATCTAACTATAATTGACTCAATAATAATCTTGATGAACTCGACGACTCGAATGCAACGTATTTTGAAATATGTCATGAATGACTCCAAGTAATATCCCTAAAATGAGTAAATGCGCAGCGGAAGATTTCTTTCATACCTGAGAATAAACATGCTTTAAAGTGTCAACCAAAAGGTTGGTGAGTTCATTAGTTTAACATAAATAATCATTTCATAATTTTAATAGACCACAAGATTTCATATTTCCATTTCTCATAAACATACGTCCCATGCATAGAGACAAAAATATCATTCATATGGATTGAACACCTGGTAATCGACATTCACAATATACATATAAGAATATCCCCATCATTCTGGGATCCTCCTTCGAACATGATATAAATTTCGAAGTACTAAAGCATCCGGTACTTTGGATGGGGCTTGTTGGGCTCGATAGATCTATCTTTAGAGTTCGTGTCAATTAGGGTGTCTGTTCCCTAATTCTTAGATTACCAGACTTAATAAAAAGGGGCATATTCGATTTCGATCATTCAACCATATAATGTAGTTTCAATTACTTGTGTCTATTTCGTAAAACAGTTATAAAAACAGCGCATGTATTCTCAGTCCCAAAAATATATATTGCAAAAGCATTTAAAAAGGGATTAATGAAACTCACCTAATGTATTTTGTAGTAAAAATACATATAACATCTATGAACAAGTGTAAGGTTGGCCTCAGATTCATGAACCTATATCATTTATATATCTATTAACACATATAAAGGTAACCGAACAAATTATGTATTTTTATTAATTGTTATTTTAGTAATTTGTATGTTTCATTAATAATTAAATTAACTATATTTATTTTATATACTTTAGATAATTAATTAGTATTTATTATGAAAATATTAAGGTTGTTATGTGATAGGTATTAAATATATTCTTATATAGCTATAGCTATTATTTAGTAAAATAATATCAATAATAATAAATAACAATTTGTATCTTTTTATGATAGTAGTAATAATAATAATAATAATAATAATAATAATAATAATAATAATAATAATAATAATAATAATAATAATAATAATAATAATAATAATAATAATAATAATAATAATAAAATTGAATATTAATAAAAATGATAGTTTTTATATTAATGTTAAAAATGATAATTTTGATAAAAAGATAATTTTAACATTTTTAACAGTCTTACTAATAATAACGATAATGATATTAGTATTAATATTAGTCATAATAATAATTATAATAATAACAATAATAATAATAATAATAGTAATAATAATAGTAATAATAATAATAAAAATAAAAATAGAATACAACCTTTGAAGAGTGATTTCCTAAAAAAATAATGCCCTAGACCGGGCTCGAACCCAAGACCTCTCGTAAAAGCACACCCACGCTCAACCATTGAACTGCTCAACACTTTCTGTTTTAATTTACACTCTTAATTCTTTTATCCTATGAACTCGGCCCAACAGATTAAATTATAACTTTTGGCCCAACAACAATTTTATAAAGCCCATATTTCCACCCAGTTGTAAATCGGTTTGTAATTAGGTTTTTCTGATGTCCTTTAATTTCTTGGTCCTCAACAACCGAAATCAACAAAGAGGAAAAACAAAATTTCGCAGGTTAACAATAACGATTCATCATCATCTTCTTTCACGATTCATCATCATCTTCTTTCACGATTCATCATCATCATGGTTCAGTTGTCATCCCTGGTTTTAATCATCATCGTTATCGAATAGCGACAGAGAAATCGAAGCAGGAGTTGGTGTTCATTCAAACTAGGAAGAAAAATTAAACACGGCAGTGTGTAATAACAAGGACTACATCAAATCATCATCAATCGATCAATCGGTTCAGTAATTGATCAAAAGGTTCATTGTTATTCGTTTAATTAAATTATTATTTTTATTTTTATTTTTTTTATTACCCGTTATCTTTTCTGTAATCTTATTTGATTGAATAGAAACAAAAGTAGTAGATAGATAGATGGGAATGGTTGTTCGCAGGGGGTGATCGAAGGTGGGTTTGAGTTGTGGTAGTGATGAATGTGATGCTATAACTGAAACAGTAACAACAATCAAGAACAACTAAATAGCTAGTCTATATTGCAGGGTGCGTGACAGTTTTATTGGTGGTTTAAATGGTGTTGGTGCCCGAATTAATTTAAGAAAAACAAAAAAATAATACGGTAGCTGCAGGGACTGTTTTGGGTTGATGAAAGCATACAAGAACAGAAATTTGTAGCAGGGTAACAGTAATAATTCGAGCAGTTTTTAATGGGTTTGAAGTGATGGTTTCAAGGCGGTTTTGTGGTGGTACCTGACTGAAACAGAAACATTACACTTGTAGCAGTTGGTCGATTGGTTGAGGTGATTTTTGGGATCTCGGTTAACAAGTAGAACAGAAACAGTAGGTAGTGATTGGTGATGATTAGTGGCACGTGCAGCATAGTATTGGAAGTGTAAACAAAACTTAGACAGAAGCAGTAGTAGTTTCACCTGGGTCTTTGGTGGTGATTAATGGTGAAGGTGGTGGCGGAGGAGAGTGGTAACGGGTGGTGATGTTGAGTTGCAGTGATGGTGTTCAAGTTGAACCGAAAGTAAGCAAGCTAGCAGGTTTTCTTTTGAGTTTTGGGGCTGAATAAACAAAAGTAAAGTAGTAGTAGTAGTGGATATAGAATATGTTTATGTGTGGTTGTATGGTGGTATTATAATATGGAAAGACAATTAATTCTCCACTTGTTAAAAGAATATCAACCACTTATATTGTCCTTTTCTTTGGTAATGGATCAAAACAATCCGTGACAATTGAAATAAGGACCCCGACAAAACACATGTACACGTCGATCAAAATCCATCGACACATAAATCACATCCATAATCTTTCTAAATCAAATTATAACCTTGACTTGTTCATTAGTTATATTAAATTGTAGTGGGTAGTTTAGCAGTGAAAAATTGATGGATGCATGTGTGTTTATATCTATATGTTGAAGTAAATTTGTTGCAAGAATGGGCCATATACCTTGAAATCAGGAAAGATGAGGTTAAATGGTTATGCATGATTGTGTGTATTTATATTACATTGAATTAACGAAATGAAGGGATAGATATAATATAGAAATGAAATGAGTAAAGATAAAAGGTATTGAGGCCAACGAATATTTTACTACAACGTATGTTATTGAATTGTGAAAATCATGGGTTGAAGTCGTAGAAGATAATATCAAGTAACAAGTTAAAGTGTAATCTCGTGTTTGCATATTCATGACCTCATTTACTATTCATTCAATAACAATTGAGCGTTACCATCGTTTACGAAATAAATTCGAAATCATAAATATATATTTAATATACTTTATTTATGTACATAGATATGTTTGAAATATTAATTATCATAATATCATATTTTTATTTTATTTTATATACTTAGCTTTAATAACAACAACATATAATACTTCAAATATTATTTCGAATTATTATTTATATATACATACACACATATCTATTTACAACTAATTGTTCGTGAATCGTCAGGAATGATAGAAGGTCAAATGTATTTATGATAAATAGTTCCAACAATTTTGAGACTCGGTTTAATAGACTTTGCTTATCGTGTCGAAATTATATAAGATTTAAGTTTAAATTTGGTCGGAAATTCTCGGGTCATCACAATGTTGGGCTAAATATTAAAATTGGGTAATTGGGCTTTGTACCATAATTGGGGTTTGGACAAAAGAACGACACTTGTAGAAATTAGACTATGGGCTATTAATGGGCTTTATATTAACTAAATGATACCTCGTTAATTTAATATATAGACTTATAATTTGACGTATTTATATATAACCAAATACGCTTGACTGGGCACGGTGGGCGGGATATCTATAAATACCAATAATTGTTCATTTTACCGGACACGGAACTGGATTAATAGTTAATAGACTTGTTGAAACAGGGGTGGATTACATTCAAGGGTAATTGGTGTAATTGTTAACAAAGTAGTAAAACCTTGGTTTACACGCAGTCGATAACCTGGTGTATTCATTAAACAAAGTATTAAGACCTTGTTACAATTCGAATCCCCAATTAGTTGGAATATTTGACTTCGAGAATAAGAATAATTTGACGAAGACTTTCGCACTTTATGATTATGACTGATGGACTATTATGGACAAATCCGTATGGACATATCAAATAATCCAGGACAAAGGACAATTAACCAATGGTAATAAAACTAAAATCAACACGTCAAACATCATGATTACGGAAGTTTAAATAAGCATAATTTATATATTTCATATTTAATTGCACTTTTAATTATCGCACTTTTATTTATTGTCATTATATTTAATTGCACTTTTAATTATCGTACTCTTTAATTATCGCAATTTTATTTTATCGCACTTTTATTTATCACAATTTCATTATCGTTATTTACTTTGCTCTTTAAATTAAGTTATATTTATTTTTAATATTTTACATTAGGTTTTAACTGCGACTAAAGTTTTAAAATCGACAAACCGGTCATTAAATGGTAAAAACCCCCCTTTTATAATAATAATATTACATATTTATATTTTTGTATTTTTGCAATTATAAGTTAAAACTAATATAGCGTTGAACTAGTTTAAGTCTCCCTGTGGAACGAACCGGACTTACTAAATACTACACTACTGTACGATTAGGTACACTGCCTATAAGTGTTGTAGCAAGGTTTAGGTATATCCACTCTATAAATAAATAAATCACTTGTGTAAAATTGTATCGTATTTAATAGTATTTCCTTGTAAAAATATAACTATTTTATACACCACCTCGCACACATCAAGTATTTTTAGCGCCGCTGCCGGGGACACTAAAACGCCGGAAGCGAAACGCTATATATAAAAAATAAAAAAAAAGATTAATTTAGTTCTTTGTATAAAAAAAATATACGTTTTAAATAATAAATATTCAAAAACATAAAAAATATAAAAAAAATAACAATATATTTATATTTTTAAGAGTTTGATAAAATATATAAATTATAAAATATTTATATTTATATTTTTAGTTTGTAAAAATATAGTTTTTATTCAATTTATATATATATATTTTATATAAATATTAAAACAGAAAACAGAAAAAAAAAAAATAAGTATACAGGCCCGAACTGTAGCAGCCCAACCCACCTGGCCTGAAACCCTAGCTCATGCGATCGCATGAGCCCGAAGGCAAAACTTCATGCGATCGCATGATGGTACCTGACACGCCACAGTTTGACCTAATCCAGCATTAATTACGGAGTATATTATTATTATTATTATTATTTAATTAAACCCTAATTAGCTTTTTATTTATTTATTATTTAGTTTAGTTTTATTAATTAATTTGTATTTTCAGTTTATTTAGTTTTATTAAATATATAAAATTAATAGTTTTATAAAATAAATAATATAAAAATAATATTTTTATAAAAATTGTACTTTTTGCAACTTTAAGATTATTTTATATTTTGTATCTTTTTATTTGTTTTAGCGTAATTTTTGTATTTTTCGCTCGTAATTAGTTTTAAGATATAGTTTTTACCATAGTTATTTTTATTTATTGATTTTTAGGCTTTGCCGTAAAATCCCTTAAGTGCTTTTTCTTTAGACTAAGATTTAGGTGCTTTAGAATTTTGCGACGCCGTTTTTATATTTTTGTACTTTTTAAGTTATTGCCATTTTTGATTTAGTTTTTCTTTTAAGCTTTAATATTTTTAGACGCAACTTTTAATTCTTAGTTTTTAGACTTTTAAGTTTCGACGCGCTACTTTCTTATTTTTATTTTTCGACGCCTTTTATTTTTCGACGTTTTTCGACGCGCTCTTTTTCTTTCTTATTTTTCGCCACTCTAGTTTTTAGGACTTAGATTTTTTCTGTTTCTTCTCTAAAATTTCTTTAAATTTCGACGAAAAATTATTTTAAGTGGTTGAATTGATAGACATCCAAATTTTCTGTTTCGTAGTAATAGTTGGATTTGTTAGTGGCTGAGTTGTGAGCTTCCGATTTAAAGGGTTCTGGCTCCCTGCTGCATCTATTGGCTATTCGAAACGTGGGCAAAAGCAGAAAAGTCTATTAATTTGATAACTTATATAATTTTTATCTTTTATAACTAATAGGATATTCAGTGAATGCACCGAGCAAAACGTTCACCACCTTTTGTACGTTCACCACCTGTAACTCGATCAAGACATCTAGCAAATATTATCGCCGTTGATTTTTCTTTAGAATCGTCATCAAGTCGACCAAATACTCCAATTCAAATTTCCGATAATTCATTTTTTGAACCCGACCTCACAATTTAGAATCCGGAGAATATTCAGGGACAATTCATAGATCCTGAACCATTAATCTTTCCTCCGGAACCACCAATCATTCAAAAAGAGATTGTTGAGGAACGAACCATTAAATCAGAATCCTCTAGTGATTCAGATTCAACAAATTCAATTATGGAGAATCTGGAACCTCTAAGTATGGAAGACCGAATGCGAGCTAAACGTACTGGCCAAGGTCACGCAATTACTCAAACAGGCATTAATGCGCCAGATTATGAAATCAAAGGACAAATCCTACACATGGTAACTAATCAATGCCAATTTAGTGGTACGCCGAAGGAAGATCCAAACGAACATCTTCGTACATTTAATAGGATCTGCACTTTATTCAAAATAAGAGAATTGGAGGATGAACAGATATATCTCATGTTATTTCCCTGGACTTTAAAGGGAGAAGCCAAAGATTGGTTAGAATCGTTACCTGAAGGGGCAATTGATACATGGGACGTTTTAGTTGAAAATTTTCTTAAACAATTCTTTCCGGCATCTAAAGCCGTGAGACTTCAAGGAGAAATTGTTACGTTCACACAAAAGCCAAATGAAACTCTATATGAAGCATGGACAAGATTTGAAAAGTTATTAAGAGGATGTCCGCAACATGGTTTAGACACTTGTCAAATAGTACAAATATTCTACCAAGGATGCGACATCACTACACGAAAAGACATCGATATAGCAGCTGGTGGTTCTATTATGAAGAAAACAGCAACTGATGCTTATAAAATTATTGACAACACTGCTTCCCACTCACATGAGTGGCAACAAGAAAAAGATATCGTTAGATCATCTAAAGCAGCTAGAGCTGATTCTAGCCATGACTTAGATTCCATTTCCGCAAAGATAGTTGCTGTCGAGAGACGAATGGAAAAGATGACTAAGGATATTCACTCAATACGAATTAGTTGTGAGCAGTGTGGAGGACCACATTTGACAAAAGATTGTCTCAGTATTGAACTAACAATGGAACAAAGAGAGAATGTTTCATACATAAACCAAAGGCCTGGAAATAATTATCAGAATAATTATCAACCACCAAGACCGATCTACAATCAAAACCAGAACTATAACCGAAATGTTCCATACAACAACTAACAAGGTCCAAGCAATCAACAAGTATCCAATAATACTTACAACCAGCAAAGGCCTATTTTTCAAAACAAACCACTACAAACCGATGATAAAAAGCCAAATTTAGAAGATATGATGTCGAAGCTAGTTGAATCTCAAACTCAATTTTTCACATCTCAGAAACAAACCAATGAACAAAATGCTCAAGCATTTAGAAATCAACAAGCTTCTATTCAAAATTTGAAACAAGAAATAAGCAACCTAGCAAGGATAATAGGTGAAAGAAAACCGGGAAGTCTACCTAGTGATACAAATGCTAACCCCCGGAATGAAACAGCTAAAGCCATTACCACAAGAAGTGGTATTACACTTAAACCACCTGAAATGCCTGTAATTTCTGATGAAGCAATTCCTACTCCACAAGAACCACAACCTGAGCAAGATAAGGAAACAGAACCGGTAGTTGAAAAGGTTAATGAAGATAACACAGTTAAGGCTAAACCTTATGTTAAACCATATCAACCACCACTTCCTTACCCGAGTAAAATGAGAAAAGAGAGACTTGAAGCTGAGCAATCCAAATTCTTGGATATGTTTAAACAGATAAATGTAAATCTTCCTTTCATTGATGTGATTTCAGGAATGCCTAGATATGCTAAATTTATGAAAGATCTAATCACAAATAGAAAGAAAATGGAAGAACTCTCGGCTGTTACTATGAATGCTAATTGTTCTGCAGTGTTGTTGAATAAGATACCAGAAAAATTATCAGATCCAGGAAGTTTCACGATTTCATGTTTTCTGGGTAGTCTTAGTTCAATAGAAGCATTGGCAGACTTAGGTGCTAGTATAAATCTAATGCCGTATTTACTATACGCTAAACTAGACCTTGGAGAATTGAAACCAACACGAATAAGTATACAACTAGCCGATCGATCAGTAAAATATCCTAGAGGGATAATGAAAAACATGCTAGTTAAAGTTGGTACTTTAGTATTTCTAGTAGATTTTGTTATTCTGAACATGGAAGAAGATTCTCGAGTTCCTCTTATATTAGGAAGACCATTCTTAAACACGGCTAAAGCAATAATAGATGTGTTCGATAAGAAACTGACCCTAAGTATAGAGGACGAGAGTGTTACCTTTTCAGTTGATAGAGCCATGCAACAACCGCAATCTGCAAATGATACATGCTATTATATTCAAACTATAGATTCACATGCAGAATTGTTAGAAGAATTTCCAGAATTACAAGGAACAGGAGAATGTTCTTTAGGAGAAGGAACTGAACCAATTGATGAAACTGAAATGTTAACTACACTTATGGCTAATGTATATGAACCATCAACAGAAGAAATTCAAATGCTAAAAGAAGAAGACAGATATCGATATAAATCATCGATAGAAGAACCACCGACATTAGAGTTAAAGTCACTTCCAAACCATTTGGAATATGCTTATTTACATGGTGAATCTGAATTACCTGTAATAATATCGTCTTCTCTTACTGAAAATGAAAAGTCTCAACTCTTTTCTGTGCTAAAAGCTCATAAACCAGCTATTGCATGGAAGATTCATGATATTAAAGGAATAATTCCTTCGTATTGCACACATAAAATCCTTATGGAAGAAGGTCATAAAACGTATGTGCAACGCCAACGAAGACTAAATCCTAATATGCAAGATGTTGTTAAGAAAGAAATTATTAAACTGCTAGATGCAGGTTTAATTTATCTAATCTCTGATAGTCCATGGGTAAGCCCAGTTCAATGCGTACCTAAGAAGGGTGGCATGACTGTTATCACAAATGAGAAAAATGAGCTTATTCCTACTAGGACTGTAACAGGATGGCGTGTTTGTATTGATTATAGAAAATTAAATGACGTCACCAGAAAAGATCACTTTCCCTTACCTTTCATTGATCAAATGTTGGAAAGATTAGCCGGAAATAGTTACTATTGCTTTCTTGATGGATTTTCCCGATATTTTCAAATTCCAATAGCACCCGAGGACCAAGAGAAAACCACATTCACGTGCCCTTATGGTACTTTTGCTTACAAACGCATGCCATTTGGACTTTGCAACGCCCCTGCAACCTTTCAAAGGTGCATGATGGCAATTTTTCACGACATGATAGAAGAATGCATGGAAGTTTTCATGGCGATTTTGATGCTTTTTAGTGTAATTATGCTTAAATTGCTTATGTATTATACTTGTATAACCTAGATTGATGCTATTTAACATGATTAGAAGCCTTAAACTTCAAATTTTGAGTAATCTAGGGTTTGTGTTCTTGAGCAAATTTGGGGCTTTTTGATATAAACAGGTTATGGCCAATTTTTGTCATGAATTGTTGCTAAATTAAGTAGTGTAACATGTTTAGATAGTTAAATGATCCAAACTTTGAGCCTAAACATGATTTTGAGAATTAAAGTGGACTTTTTCAAGTCTAAAATTCATGAACTTGATTTTTGAGAGATAATGCCATTTGAAACTTGTTTAATTGCTAGTAATGATTATTTTGACATGTTATTTGAGTTGAATGCTTATGAACTTGGCGAACATTTTCGTATATGCTTATTTGAAAAAGTGTAGATTTGATAAAAATATGAAAATAAGCATAAGTCTGATATAAATTGAACATGTCATTGTAATTATTTTGATTGATGATTTTGCTGACACTAATGCATATTTGGATGCACAAAAATTGTGTTTGATGTGTTTTGCAGACTGAAAGGGGTGAATCTTCATCCCAAGCTCGCAATGCTCCTCCTGAGAATGCGGAACAACAGGACGTTGATAGCTATTATAAACAAGATATACCTCATCCAGTTATGACATTTTCAGATATGCACTTGGAAGATTTGCACCCGAACTTGAGATTTGACAGACGTTGGATAGATTATCCAAAATACCAAAGGGGCTTGCATACTCTTCATTCTAAAGCTGTTGAAGTACCTAGGGTAATAGAATGGGCACCGTTAGAAGCTGTAGAATTAGCCGAGCCAATTAGGGAATTACTTGCACAGAGGTATGGTAATTCTACTTTTAACGATTGGGTACGTTTATTCAACATGCGTAGGCCTGTATATAAAGTATGGTGTGAAGAATTATTGTGTAGTATAGAAATAAATGATCGGGTAGCTAGTTTAACCGATTGATCTTTTATTAGATTTTTGTTAGGAGGTTCGATGCGCCACATGTCTTTACTAGACATGGCTCAGGCCTTACGTATATATACGCCTGAGGAGTTAGCATCTGCCGATTGTCGAGGGTTGATATTGAACGGTAGGAAAATTGATGAAAATTTTGATACGCATGGTGTATGGAGTCAAATGACTAGCCATCACCGATTTAAAGGGGGAAATTACTCTTATTTGGATATAGATAGAGCAGAGTTAAGAGTAATTCATAGGTTTTTCGCTAATTCGATTACACAACGAGGTAAGAATAAGGAAAAGGTAAATGAACAGGATTTGTTTTACCACATGTGTATTCGAGACCCACAAAGCGCTGTAAGTATACCTTATTGTGTGGGTTATTATTTATCAGCTATGGTTAGAGGGATGAGACCGCACAGTATAATAGGAGGTGGTATATTTATTACTTTGATTGCTGAATATCTCAATGTGGATATAAGTCAGGGGGATTATTAATCGAAGAACCAGAATCCCACGATACAATTGGTTTAAATGTATACCATAGTGCTAAAGTTTTGAAGAGGCGAAATAAGGCCGCAGTAAGATATAATGGTAGATATCCACAGGTTGAGAGAAATCAACAGCCAGGTAATGTGGGAGGGGGAACTGAAATGACAGAAATGCAAAGGTTTATAGCTTCACAAGAGTATGAAAATGCTAGACATAGAGCATTTGAAGATTGGCAAGTTCATCAAAACCAAATCATAGCTCATTGCCAACATGTAGGTAGAAACTATATTCCTACTCCATCGCCCGTATTTCCTCCCTGGTCTATAGAGATCCAACCACCGTATCCTACGTATAACCCAGCCGAAGCATTCTATAACACATATGGTTATGCATGGAACCCCTTCTAGTATCAGTATCATCCCTAGTCTACTTAGTTTTATTTATTTTATTATTTGTAATGTTGATACATTTAATACTTATGTTGGAATTGTATTAGTTTTTATAATTTACTAACTTTTATTATTAGATTTTAATAATTTTTGAATGTGGGGTAATATACCAAACTTCAAAAATATGTATATATATTTGCAGTTTATCTTATGTACACAACAGGGTAAAACAACGCATTTTCAAAGACTAGCATTAAGTTCAGCAAAAGCAACTAATTTTGACGACAAGATGAAAAATAAATGTGATGTAACAACAAGACGGAATGAACAAATGATATGCACCATTTATCATTCAGCAAACAAACGCCAATATGTTTGGAAACTTTGGTAAAATTTAATCATTTTTCTACGCTAATGACCCTCAATAATTTAAATTGTTACTGATTTCTTGCAAATGAGGGCATTGCAAGATCTTAAGTATGGGAAGAGGTTAAATTCTTTCGAAATTTTAAAATTTTTTACTTTATACACTTGGTTACCATTAGAAATACTTGTAAAGCAGTAGTTGTATTAGAATCTAGTGCTCTCTGATAATAAAGAACAGCCCTAGTTTTATATACTGACTACCCAATTCTAGTAAAAATTTTCAAAATTTTCAATTAAATGAACTCAAAATCATGTTTATACATATTTATGAACGATAAAACTAGGTGTTAACACCGAAATTATTGTTACCTCGGAAAGGACATAAATTGAGAAACAAACCAAAATGTTAGAATTCATTTAAGAATGGAATAGAGGAGAACAAAAAGGCAAATAAAAGAAAATAAAAGCCAAGTGTGGGAAAATTTACCAAGTTATTTTAAACATATGTCACATATTTCTGTAACAAATAATTGAAAATACTTTTGTTTTGAACGATAATTAACTGTTTTACCCAATTTACTGTAAGAAAGATGGATCTGCACGATGAATCAATTCCATCATTTAAAGGAAGTAAAGTCTTCCGAAAAATAAACGCGCTTCTTGATTTAGGTCATGAAGTTGTCGTCCAGACCAGCTGTAGGTTGACGAAAAATCTAGAAAAGTCATCACTAAAATCAGCAGGAAATCCACGGACCTCAGCATCAAACAGGGTCGCCATGTGGTCAGACTTATCCTAACCATGAGAGGATCTGTCTTGTAAAATAGGGAGGACACCGTGCAAATTAGCTGGATAAGACTAATGAATCAGATCCCCAGAAAGGATAATCTCCTTAAAGATTAAAAAATCAGCTTTTAAGACTGATATTACTCAATCCTTGAGATTGACCTTAAAGATTGAGAATTCAAACTCATGGAATTCAATGATATCTAAACTCGAGCTTGAACGAGAAAATATTTTGATCAAAAAATACAAACCGATTTGTTTTCTAAAAACCCATTTTCAATGCGTTCATTACCATTGAACGTAAAATCCTAGGAATTCACCTGGAATTCATTAGGTCACCTGAACCAAATCGAGTGTCAACCGTAAGAACGGTGGTTGCATAGCATGGTCAAAGACAGGACCTTGTGCCAGACCAACAAAATTATAGGGGTGAGCTTTACTATTGCTCCTACAAAGGATAGTAATTGCGTCCGACACGTTATAGACCATAATCAAAAGCATGTCAGGGGACATTGCCTTAACAGTTGCTTGTTCAACGCTTTCCTTTACAACCAGACGGTAGTTTACCGAAAGGTAATATACGGAGCAAGTATACTGGACGTGTTGCTTTCCTAATACAAGGTTCGCAAGTGGGTGACACAAAATCATAAGCTTTGAGCCAAAATTTTCAAATCTAAAACCCACCAAACCCACAAAAAGAATTTGCAAACACCGGTGAAGGGTTATTCCGGAAAACTTATCTAGGGTAAAAGCTAGATTTAATTTTCAAAAGATCAAATGTTTTCATAAAGATCCAATTTCTTAATGGATCTAAATTTTTATAGTCATGTGAGACTGTAAACCACATCGTTACTACCATTGTTTATTCCGCCATATAGAAATCACTGATGTACAAAGTGTGAAGAATAAAGAAGTGATTCTAGTATTTCAAGACTATATTGCTTGAGGACAAGCAACGCTCAAGTGTGGGAATATTTGATAATGCTAAAAATGAACATATATTTCATAGCATTATTCCTCAAGAAAGACAAGCTTTTAGTTGCAATTGTTCTATTTACAAGTGATATTCGTTTAAATAATAAAAGGTGAAGACAAAAGACAGATTCGACGAATTGAAGACGCAAACGACCAAAAAGCTCAAAATTACAAAATACAATCAAAGAGGTTCCAATTATTGATAAGAAACGTCTCGAAATTACAAGAGTACAAGATTCAAAACGCAAAGTACAAGATATTAAATTGTACGCAAGGACGTTCAAAAATCCGGAACCGGGACCAGAGTCAACTCTCAACGCTCGACGCAACGGACTAAAAATTACAAGTCAACTATGCACATAAATATAATATAATATTTAAATAATTACTAAAATTATTTATATATTATATTTATTTATATAATCCGTCGACAAGCTAGGAGCCAAGGCTTGGTGAGCTGTAAAAACAAACTCCGCGACTCGCGGAGTTTGAAGGCAAAAAATGCCGCGAGTTGCGGAGACACCCTTGACGAAAATCCCTATAAAAGGCAACGCAGTTTGATCGTTTTTTATATCCATTAATCTATCTCTCTCTCAATATATACGTAATATATATATATTTTAATTTTAATTTTAATTTTAATTTTAAATCCTAATAATAAGGGTATGTTAGCAAATGTTGTAAGGGTGTAAGTCGAAATTCTGTCCGTGTAACGCTACGCTATTTTTAATCATTGTAAGTTATGTTAAACCTTTTTAATTTAATGTCTCATAGCTAAGTTATTATTATGCTTATTTAAAACGAAGTAATCATGATGTTGGGCTAATTACTAAAATTGGGTAATTGGGCTTTGGACAAAAGAACGACACTTGTGGAAATTAGACTATGGGCTATTAATGGGCTTTATATTTGTTTAACTAAATGATAGTTTGTTAATTTTAATATAAAGATTTACAATTGGACGTCCCTATAAATAACCATATACACTCAATCGGACACGATGGGCGGGATATTTATATGTACGAATAATAGTTCATTTAACCGGACACGGGAATGGATTAATAGTCACTAGAATTATTAAAACAGGGGTGAAATTATGTACAAGGACACTTGGCATAATTGTTAACAAAGTATTAAAACCTTGGGTTACACGCAGTTGATAACTGGTGTAATTATTAAACAAAGTATTAAAATCTTGTTACAGTTTAAGTCCCCAATTAGTTGGAATATTTAACTTCGGGTATAAGGATAATTTGACGAGGACACTCGCACTTTATATTTATGACGGATGGACTGTTATGGACAAAAACCAGACGGACATATTAAATAATCCAGGACAAAGGACAATTAACCCATGGGCATAAAACTAAAATCAACACGTCAAACATCATGATTACGGAAGTTTAAATAAGCATAATTCTTTTATTTCATATTTAATTTCCTTTATTTTATATTTAATTGCACTTCTAATTATCGCACTTTTATTTATTGTTATTGTATTTAATTGCACTTTTAATTATCGTACTTTTTAATTATCGCAATTTTATTTTATCGCACTTTTATTTATCGCAATTTCTTTATCGTTATTTACTTTACGCTTTAAATTAAGTCTTGTATTTATTTTTAATATTTTACATTAGGTTTTAACTGCGACTAAAGTTTTAAAATCGACAAACCGGTCATTAAACGGTAAAAACCCCCCTTTAAAATAATAATATTACTTATATATATATTCGTATTTTTATAAAATAAAACTAATATAGCGTTAAGCTTATTTAAAAGATTCCCTGTGGAACGAACAGGACTTACTAAAAACTACACTACTGTACGATTAGGTACACTGCCTATAATTGTTGTAGCAAGGTTTAAGTATATCCATTCTCTAAATAAATAAATATCTTGTGTAAAATTGTATCGTATTTAATAGTATTTTCCTGCTAAAATTTAATAGTATTTTATACCCCCTAGCTTTAACATCAAGTATTTTTGGCGCCGCTGCCGGGGATCTTAAAATTTAGCTTAAAAGCTGGAAGCGCAACGCTAATATAAAAAAAAAAGATTTTTATTTTTAGTTTACTTTTATAAAAATACGTTTTTGTAAAAATACGTTTTAAATATTCGAAAATATAAAAAGAAAAACAAAAATATAAATATTTTTTAAGAGTTTGTTAAATATTTAAGTTTTATAAAGTTTCTTTATTTTTATTTTATAAAAATATAAGTTTTATTTAAATATTTTGTGTTTATTTAAAATATAAAATCAAAACCAAAAAAAATATATATATATATATAAATCTTTTTTTTTTAGATTGTTATTTTTATAAAATTATAAAGTATTTCTATTTTTATTTTCGTTTTTATAACATAAGTTTTATTTAGTTTTTATAAATATTTTATTTAAATATTTAAACAGAAAATATAAAAAAAAAACTGAAACGAACGATTTTTGGCCTGCACCTAATCTGAAATTTCGAACCCCGCGACTTGCGGAGTTTTTCAGCTAGGAGTACCGCGACTCGCGGAGTTCTCTCTGACACGGGTACATAGAAACCCTAACAGCATCATTACGAAATTATTATTATTTTTAATAATTAAAAACCCTAATTAGGTTTTAATTTTTAATTAATTAAGTTTAGTTTATTTATTTAATTTGTATATTTAGTTTAATTAATTTAAATAAATTATAAAATTAACACTCTTATAAAATAATTAATATAAAAATAATATTTTTATAAAAATTGTAATTTTTGCAACTTTTAGTATATTTTTATATTTTTTCCCTTTTTAATTGTTTTAGCGTAATATTTGTATTTTTTCGCTCATTTTTAGTTTTAAAATATAGTTTTTGCCATAGTTATTTTTATTTATAGATTTTTAGGCCTTGCCGTAAAATCCCTTAAGTGCTTTTTCTTTAGACTAAGATTTAGGTGCTTTAGAATTTTGCGACGCCTTTTTAAGTTTTAGTACCTTTTTAAGTTATTTCCATTTGTGATATAGTTTTACTTGTAAGCTTTAATATTTTTAGACGCAACTTTTAGTTTTTAGTTTTTAGTTCCTTTTTAAGTTTCAACGCGCTACTTTCTTATTTTTATTTTTCGACGCCTTTTACCTATGTATCAATTATCACTCCAATTAGTAATCTCAATTTGCAATTTTAATTTTAAGTTAGTGATAGTAATAAGGTTGGGTTAGTCGAGTGTTTTTAAAATTTTATAAGTCGCTCTTTTTCTTTTCTTTTTCGACGCGCTCTTTTTCTTTCTTATTTCTCGCCATTCTAGTTTTTAGGACATAGATTTTTATTCTACTTCTTATCTAAATTTCTTAAAATTACGAAAATTTATTTTAAGTGGTTAAATTGATAGACATCAAAATTTTCTGGTTCGTAGTAATAGTTGGATTTGTACGTGGACCGGGTTATTGGAGCCAAACAGTACTCAATTATATTGAGACCAAACGAATCCTGCCCCTCTGCTGCATCTTTTGGCTATTCGAAACGTGGGCAAAACCAGAAAAGTCTATTAATTGGATAACTTATATAATTTTTCTTTCTTTTTAAAAACTAATAGGATATTCAGTGAATGCACCGAGTAAGACGTTCACCACTTTTTGTACGTTCACCACCTGTAACTAGATCAAGACATCTAGCAAATATTACCGTCGTTGATTTTTCTTTAGAATCGTCATCCAGTCGACCAAGTACTCCAATTCAAATTTGCGATAATTCATTTTTTGAACCCGACCTCACAATTGAGAATCCGGAGAATATTCAGGGACGATTCATAGATCCTGAACCATTAATTTTTCCTCCGGAACCACCAATCATTCAAACAGAGATTGTTGAGGAACGAACCATTAAATCAGAATCCTCTAGTGATTCAGATTCAACAAATTCAATTATGGAAAATCTGGAACCTTTAAGTATGGAAGACCAAATGAGAGCTAAACGCACTGGCCAAGGTCACGCAATTACTCATCCAGACATTAATGCGCCAGATTATGAAATCAAAGGACAAATTCTACACATGGTGACTAATCAATGCCAATTTAGTGGTGCGCCGAAGGAAGATCCAAATGAACATCTTCGTACCTTTAATAGGATCTGCACACTCTTTAAAATAAGAGAAGTGGAGGATGAACAGATATATCTCATGTTATTTCCCTGGACTTTAAAGGGAAAAGCCAAAGATTGGTTGGAATCGTTACCTGAAGGGGCGATTGATACATGGGACGTTTTAGTTGAAAAATTTCTTAAACAATTCTTTCCGGCATCTAAAGCCGTAAGACTTCAAGGAGAAATTGTTACGTTCACACAGAAGCCAAACGAAACTCTATATGAGGCGTGGACAAGATTTGGAAAGTTATTAAGAGGATGTCCGCAACATGGTTTAGACACCTGTCAAATAGTACAAATATTATACCAAGGATGCGACATCACTACAAGGAAAGACATCGATATAGCAGCTGGTGGTTCTATTATGAAGAAAACCGAAACTGATGCTTACAAAATTATTGATAACACTGCTTCCCACTCACATGAGTGGCACCAAGAAAAAGATATCGTTAGATCATCTAAAGCAGCTAGAGCCGATTCTAGCCATGACTTAAATTACATTTCTGCAAAGATAGATGCTGTCGAGAGACGAATGGAAAAGATGACTAAAGATATCCACTCAATACGAATTAGTTGTGAGCAATGTGGAGGACCACATTTGACAAAAGATTTTCTCAGTATTGAGCTAACAATGGAACAAAGAGAGAATGTTTCATATCTAAACTAAAGGCCTGGAAATAATTATCAGAATAATTATCAACCGCCAAGACCAATTTACAATCAAAACCAGAACTATAATCGAAATATTCCATACAACAACCAACAAGGTCCTAGCAATCAACAAGTATCCAATAATACTTACAACCAGCAAAGACCTAATTTTCAAAACAAACCACCACAAACCGATGATAAAAAGCGGAATTTAGAAGATATGATGACAAAGCTAGTTGAAACTCAAACGCAGTTTTTCACATCTCAGAAACAAACGAATGAACAAAATGCTCAAGCATTTAGAAATCAACAAGCTTCTATTCAAAACTTGGAACAAGAAGTAAGTAACCTAGCAAGGTTAATAGGTGAAAGAAAACCGAGAAGTTTACCTAGTGATACAAATGCTAACCCCCGGAATGAAACAGCTAAAGCCATTACCACAAGAAGTGGTACAACACTTAAACCACCTGAAATACCTGTAACTTCTGATGAAGCTATTCCTACTCCACAAGAACCACAACCTGAACAAGATAAGGAAACAGAACCGGTAGTTGAAAAGGTTAATGAAGATAACACAGTTAAGGCTAAACCTTATGTTAAACCATACCAACCACCACTTCCTTACCCGAGTAAAATGAAAAAAGAGAAACTTGAAGCCGAGCAATCTAAATTCTTGGATATGTTTAAACAAATAAATGTAAATCTTCCTTTCATTGATGTAATTTCAGGAATGCCTAGATATGCTAAATTTCTGAAAGATCTAATCTCAAATAAAAAAAAATAGAAGAACTCTCGGTTGTTACTATGAATGCTAATTGTTCAGCAGTGCTGTTGAATAAGATACCAGAAAAACTATCTGATCCAGGAAGTTTCACAATTCCATGTTTTCTGGGAAGTCTTAGTTCAATAGAAGCATTGGCAGACTTAGAGTTAAAGCCACTTTCAAACCATTTGGAATACGCTTATTTACATGGTGAATCTGAATTACCTGTAATAATATCATCTTCTCTTACTGAAAATGAAAAATCTCAACTCATTTCTGTGTTGAAAGCTCATAAACCAGCCATTGCATGGAAGAGTCATGATATTAAAGGAATAAGTCCTTCGTATTGCACACATAAAATCCTTATGGAAGAAGGTCATAAAACGTATGTGCAACGCCAACGAAGACTAAATCCTAATATGCAAGATGTAGTTAAAAAAGAAATTATTAAACTGCTTGATGCAGGTTTAATTTATCCAATCTCTGATAGTCCATGGGTAAGCCCAGTTCAATGCGTGCCTAAGAAGGGTGGCATGACTGTCATCACAAATGAGAAAAATGAGCTTATTCCTACTAGGACTGTAACAGGATGGCGTGTATGTATTGATTATAGAAAATTAAATGACGCTACCAGAAAAGATCACTTTCCCTTACCGTTCATTGATCAAATGTTGGAAAGATAAGCCGGAAATAGTTACTATTGTTTTCTTGATGGATTTTTCGGATATTTTCAAATTTCAATAGCACCCGAGGACCAAGAGAAAACCACATTCACGTGCCCTTATGGTACTTTTGCTTACAAACGCATGCCATTTGGACTTTGCAACGCCCCTGCAACCTTTCAAAGGTGCATGATGGCGATTTTTCACGACATGATAGAAGAATGCATGGAAGTTTTCATGGATGACTTTTCAGTCTTCGGTGATACATTTGAATCATTTTTAGTTAATCTTGAATGAATGCTTATTAGATGCGAACAATCAAATCTAGTACTTAATTGGGAGAAATGCCATTTCATGGTTAAAGAAGGCATCGTTCTTGGACATAAAATTTCAAAGGAAGGAATTGAAGTGGATAGAGCTAAAGTAGATGTAATTGCTAAACTTCCACATCCCACCAATGTTAGAGGAGTTAGGAGTTTTCTAGGGCATGCCGGTTTTTACCGACGTTTCATAAAAGATTTTTCTAAAATTGCCACTCCTATGAATAAACTCCTAGAAAAGGATACTCCATTCATCTTTTCAGATGAATGTATCAAATATTTTAATATTCTTAAAGAGAAACTCACTAATGCGACGATCATGATAACTCCAAATTGGAATCTACCATTTGAACTTATGTGCGATGCAAGTGATTTTGCAATGGGAGCCGTTTTAGGACAAAGGATTGAAAAAAGATTTCAACCTATATATTATGCTAGTAAGACATTACAAGGAGCACAAACGAATTACACAACTACTGAAAAAGAACTCCTTGCTATTGTCTTTGCTTTTGACAAATTTCGTTCATATCTCGTTCTAGCAAAAACGGTGGTCTATACCGACCATTCTGCTCTTAGATACCTATTTTCGAAACAAGATGCCAAACCAAGATTAATCCGTTGGATCTTACTCTTACAAGAGTTCGATATTGAAATCCGAGATAAAAGATCTTTCTCGTCTTGAAAATCCCGAATTAGAAGTTCTAAATGAATCGGCCATACAAGACAACTTTCCTGATGAATATCTATTGAAGATAGATTATAATGAAATTCCATGGTTTGTAGACTATGCAAACTACTTAGTATGTAGATTCCTTAAAAAAGGATTATCGTACCAAAAACGAAAGAAATTCTTCAGTGATATAAAACACTATTTCTGGGAAGATCCACATTTGTTTAAAAGTTGTCCAGATGGAATAATACGCCGATGTGTATTCGGAGATGAAGCCAATCAAATCTTAAACCATTGTCACACAGGACCAACAGGAGGGCATTATGGGCCTCAACTAACAGTAAGAAAAGTTTATGATGCTGGATTCTATTGGCCTACAATTTACAAAGACGCACACCTTCTTTGCAAATCCTGTGATGCTTGTCAAAGGGCCAGAAAAATAAGTCAACGTGATGAAATGCCACAAAATGTCATTCAAGTATATGAAGTATTTGACATTTGGGGTATTGACTTTATGGGTCCATTTCCAAAATCTCATAATAATCTCTACATTCTCGTAGCCATTGATTATGTATCTAAATGGGCGGAAGCACAAGCTCTCCCAACTAACGATGCACGAGTTGTAGTCAACTTTTTAAAATGTCTTTTTGCAAGGTTTGGAACACCGAAAGCTTTAATAAGTGATCGGGGAACTCATTTTTGTAATAATCAACTTGAGAAAGTTCTCAAAAGATATGGAGTAACTCATAAAATCTCCACTTCATATCATCCACAAACAAGTGGACAAGTTGAAAATACCAACCGAGCTTTAAAACGTATTCTAGAAAAAACCGTAGGATCAAATCCGAAGGAATGGTCCATTAAATTGGAGGATGCACTCTGGGCTTTTAGAACAGCCTACAAAACTCCAATTGGAACCACACCTTTTAGACTCGTTTATGGAAAAGCATGTCATCTTCCAGTAGAAATTGAACACAAAGCATTTTGGGCTTTGAAGACATGTAATCTTGATTTACATGAAGCTGGACGTCTACGGTTAAGTCAATTAAACGAATTAGAAGAATTAAGACATGAAGCATACGAAAATTCGTTAATCTATAAGGAAAGAACAAAGAAATGGCATGATAAAAGAATCAGAAGTTCAAAAGAATTTAAAGAAGGAGATAGAGTTCTTCTTTTCAATTCACGATTCAAGCTATTTCCTGGAAAATTGAAATCAAGATGGTCTGGACCATTCATAGTCAAAAGAGTTTTCCCATACGGAACGATAGAATTAATAAATTCAAATGGAATTGAATTTAAAGTTAATGGTCACAGAGTTAAACATTACATACATGGTCCGATGGAAGTTGACAACGAAGTTAATCACAATTTTGACACCACAGCTAACTAAGTGTGGGGAGAATCAAGTCTTTAAAGGATAATATGTATTTCTGTTAGAGTTAGATTTTCTGTTTTCGTGTAGTTCTCGAAAATAGAACTCGAATGGTCTTTCCCTAGCAGACCCTAAAGAACTAGTCTTCTCCCCCCCATTCTGAATTTTTATTTTTTTTTAGGAAATGAAGACTTCCTGTGAACTAAACCATGGTCTAATATTACACGCTTTGATCACTAAACGTAATAATGACACACTTCCGAGTGAACTAGTATCAGTAATCAGAGAAAGATTGGACGGAGTAAGAAAATAATCCAGATGCGAAGATAATAAGTTACAATTTGGTAAAGGAAAATCAAAATTCGCAGCGAAAAGAAGAGCACGACACCTTGAAAAATGTCGCAAATGCGGAAAATGGTCACATGGAGGTAAATGTTCAAATAATCAAACCTATTCAAACACCGAATTTGTTACTTTATGCAGAGATGGACCGTTCATATGTTTAGAATAAAAAACACCGAATGCTCGAGGTTACGCCTATGTAGCCATGGAAAATCAATTAAACCGACTATCTTATGAATGGGATAGATCATATCACTAAGAATACTATCTCACAGGTAAGTCTGTACAGTTTTTATTTTTATTTTTATTTTTAACCTTTTGATAATAAACGCTAATTTGTTCGCTATAAAGTATTAAATTGGTATTGAATAAAATTAGGTTTGGCGACCGAAATTATTGATATCATTCAAAAATTTATTACATCACTGCGAAATTTAACGTTTATTCTTAAGGTATAAATATCTTTAATCAATCAACCCAAAATATTTCAAAAATTCGTCATGAGTTAAATTAGGTCATTGAACCGAAATTACTTTACCGAAAAGAGGGGCGTATATTTTTGATAATATTTGATTGATTAAAGTGGGATAAAAGACCAAAAAGATTTTTAATTTTATTTTTATCATGTTTTAAAATAAATCTTAAATTAATATTGTAAACTTTTTAAATTAATATATTTAAAATTGTAAATATTTGAACAATTGATATTTTTAAGTTTGTATGTATAAAAACAAAAATATAATATAAGTTTGGAGTGAATTTATAATATGAATTTTTAATTAAGTTTGGTGTGAATTTTTAATTTTAAATATGAATTTTGAATTTTATATTTAAGTTGTGAATTTAAAAACAAAAATTTACTTTATTTCGCTAAGTTAAAAATATGATTTTTAAAATTCGTCGTAAGTTGAAGACTAGGTCATTGAACCGAAATTGCTTTACCCGAGGGAGGGACGAGAACTTTTATTATCATTATTTTTAATCTTATTGAATTAAAGTATGCTAAAAACATTAAAAAAACCAAAAAAAATCTTTGCTTTTAAAACCGCGCTTTAAAAAGACAAATTTTAAAATTTTGTCGAGGAACGGACTAGGACATCGATCCGAAACGACCTCGTCCTAAATAACAAGGGAAACAAAATTTTAAAAATTAATTAATTAATTGTTTTATAAGTTAAGGTTTTTATAAAAAAAAAAAAAAGGTCAAACTCCACGACTAGCGGAGTTTGAAGAACAAAAGTGCCTCGACTCGCGGAGCTTGAAAAATACAGAAAAAAATAAAACGCCAGAACTGATCAGTTGCACACTCCACACCCACAAAACTGCGAAAATACACTGCAAAAAAACACGAAAAACACACACCAAATTCACATTTTTTCACCATTTTTCATCAAATCTTTTACAAAATCATGTTGAGAAAGATGCTATCAAGGAATTACTCAAGGAAAACGGTAAATTTCTACACCTAAACACCATTTAATCCGAAAATTAGTGTTCTTGAGCAAATTTTATACCCAATTCGATTTTGATACTTTTTAGTGTAATTATGCTTAAATTGCTTATGTATTATGCTTGTATAACCTAGATTGATGCTATTTAACATGATTAGAAGCCTTAAACTTCAAATTTTGAGTAATCTAGGATTTCTGTTCTTGAGCAAATTTGGGGCTTTTTGATATAAACAGGTTATGGCCGATTTTTGTCATGAATTGTTGCTAAATTAAGTAGTGTAACATGTTTAGGTAGTTAAATGATCCAAACTTTGAGCCTAAACATGATTTTGAGAATTAAAGTGGACTTTTTCAAGTCTAAAATTCATGAACTTGATTTTTGAGAGATAATGCCATTTGAAACTTGTTTAATTGCTAGTAATGATTATTTTGACATGTTATTTGAGTTGAATGCTTATGAACTTGGCGAACATTTTCGTATATGCTTATTTGAAAAAGTGTAGATTTGATAAAAATATGAAAATAAGCATAAGTTTGATATAAATTGAACATGTCATTGTAATTATTTTGATTGATGATTTTGCTGACACTAATGCATATTTGGATGCACAAAAATTGTGTTTGATGTGTTTTGCAGACTGAAAGGGGTGAATCTTCATCCCAAGCTCGCAATGCTCCTCCTGAGAATGCGGAACAACAGAATGTTGATAGCTATTATAAACAAGATATAACTCATCCAGTTATGACATTTTCAGATATGCACTTGGAAGATTTGCACCCGAACTTGAGATTTGACAGACGTTGGATAGATTATTCAAAATACCAAAGGGGCTTGCATACTCTTCATTCTAAAGCTGTTGAAGTACCTAGGGTAATAGAATGGGCACCGTTAGAAGCTGTAGAATTAGCTGAGCCAATTAGGGAATTACTTACACAGAGGTATGGTAATTCTACTTTTAACGATTGGGTACGTTTATTCAACATGCGTAGGCCTGTATATAAAGTATGGTGTGAAGAATTATTGTGTAGTATAGAAATAAATGATCGGGTAGCTAGTTTAACCGATCGATCTTTTATTAGATTTTTGTTAGGATGTTCGATGCGCCACATGTATTTACTAGACATGGCTCAGGCCTTACGTATATATACGCCTGAGGAGTTAGCATCTGCCGATTGTCGAGGGTTGATATTGAACGGTAGGAAAATTGATGAAAATTTTGATACGCATGGTGTATGGAGTCAAATGACTAGCCATCACCGATTTAAAGGGGGAAATTACTCTTATTTGGATATAGATAGAGCAGAGTTAAGAGTAATTCATAGGTTTTTAGCTAATTCGATTACACAACGAGGTAAGAATAAGGAAAAGGTAAATGAACAGGATTTGTTTTACCACATGTGTATTCGAGACCCACAAAGCGCTGTAAGTATACCTTATTGTGTGGGTTATTATTTATCAGCTATGGTTAGAGGGATGAGACTGCACAGTATAATAGGAGGTGGTATATTTATTACTTTGATTGCTGAATATCTCAATGTGGATATAAGTCGGGGGGATTATTAATCGAAGAACCAGAACCCCACGATACAATTGGTTTAAATGTATACCATGGTGCTAAAGTTTTGAAGAGGTGAAATAACGCCGCAGTAAGATATAATGGTAGTCATCCACAGGTTGAGAGAAATCAACAGCCAGGTAATGTGGGAGGGGGAAATGAAATGACAGAAATGCAAAGGTTTATAGCTTCACAAGAGTATGAAAATGCTAGACATAGAGCATTTGAAGATTGGCAAGTTCATCAAAACCAAATCATAGCTCATTGCCAACATGTAGGTAGAAACTATATTCCTACTCCATCGCCCGTATTTCCTCCCTGGTCTATAGAGATCCAACCACCGTATCCTACGTATAACCCAGCCGAAGCATTCTATAATACATATGGTTATGCATGGAACCCCTTTTGTTATCAATATCATCCCTAGTCTACTTAGTTTTATTTATTTTATTATTTGTGATGTTGATACATTTAATACTTATGTTGGAATTGTATTAGTTTTTATAATTTACTAACTTTTATTATTAGATTTTAATAATTTTTGAATGTGGGGTAATATACCAAACTTCAAAAATATGTATATATGTTTGCAGTTTATCTTATGTACACAACAGGGTAAAACAACGCATTTTCAAAGACTGGCATTAAGTTCAGCAAAAGCAACTAACTTTGACGACAAGATGAAAAATAAATGTGATGTAACAACAAGACGGAATGAACAAATGAAATGCACCATTTATCATTCAGCAAACAAACGCCAATATGTTTGGAAACTTTGGTAAAATTTAATCGTTTTTCTACGCTAATGACCCTCAATAATTTAAATTGTTACTGATTTCTTGCAAATGAGGGCATTGCAAGATCTTAAGTGTGGGAAGAGGTTAATTTCTTTCGGAATTTTAAAATTTTTTACTTTATACACTTGGTTACCATTAGAAATACTAGTAGCAGTAGTTGTATTAGAATCTAGTGCTCTCTGATAATAAAGAACAGCCCTAGTCTTATATACTGACTACCCAATTCTAGTAAAATTTTTCAAAATTTTCAATTAAATGAACTCAAAATCATGTTTATACATATTTATGAACGATAAAACTAGGTGTTAACACCGAAATTATTGTTACCTCGGAAAGGACATAAATTGATAAACAAACCAAAATGTTAGAATTCATTTAAGAATGGAATAGAGGAGAACAAAAAGGCAAATAAAAGAAAATAAAAGCCAAGTGTGGGAAAATTTACCAAGTTATTTTAAACATATGTCACATATTTCTGTAACAAATAATTGAAAATACTTTTGTTTTGAACGATAATTAACTGTTTTACCCAATTTACTGTAAGAAAGATGGATCTACACGATGAATCAATTCCATCATTTAAAGGAAGTAAAGTCTTCCGAAAAAGAAACGCGCTTCTTGATTTAGGTCATGAAGTTGTCGTCCAGACCAGCTGTAGGTTGACGAAAAATCTAGAAAAGTCATCACTAAAATCAGCAGGAAATCCACGGACCTCAGCATCAAACAGGGTCGCCATGTGGTCAGACTTATCCTAACCATGAGAGGATCTGTCTTGTAAAATGGGGAGGACACCGTGCAAATTAGCTGGATAAGACTAATGAATCAGATCCCCAGAAAAGATAATCTCCTTAAAGATAAAAAAATCAGCTTTTAAGACTGATATTACTCAATCCTTGAGATTGACCTTAAAGATTGAGAATTCAAACTCATGGAATTCAATGATATCTAAACTCGAGCTTGAACGAGAAAATATTTTGATCAAAAATTACAAACCGATTTGTTTTCTAAAAACCCATTTTCAATGCGTTCATTACCATTGAAAAAAAATCCTAGGAATTCACCTGGAATTCATTAGGTCACCTGAACCAAATCGAGTTTCAACCGTAAGAACGGTGGTTGCATAGCATGGTCAAAGACAGGACCTTGTGCCAGACCGACAAAATTATAAGGGTGAGCTTTACTATTGCTCCTACAAAGGATAGTAATTGCGTCCGACACGTTATAGACCATAATCAAAAGCATGTCAGGGGACATTGCCTTAACAGTTGCTTGTTCAACGCTTTCCTTTACAACCAGACGGTAGTTTACCAAAAGGTAATATACGGAGCAAGTATACTGGACGTGTTGCTTTCCTAATACAAGGTTAGCAAGTGGGTGACACAAAACCATAAGCTTTGAGCCAAAATTTTCAAATCTAAAACCCACCAAACCCACAAAAAGAATTTGCAAACACCGGTGAAGGGTTATTCCGGAAAACTTATCTAGGGTAAAAGCTAGATTTAATTTTCAAAAGATCAAATGTTTTCATAAAGATCCAATTTCTTAATGGATCTAAATTTTTATAGTCATGTGAGACTGTAAACCACATCATTACTACCATTGTTTATACCGCCATATAGAAATCACTGATGTACAAAGTGTGAAGAATAAATAAGTGATTCTAGTATTTCAAGACTATATTGCTTGAGGACAAGCAACGCTCAAGTGTGGGAATATTTGATAATGCTAAAAACGAACATGTATTTCATAGCATTATTCCTCAAGAAAGACAAGCTTTTAGTTGCAATTGTTCTATTTACAAGTGATATTCGTTTAAATAATAAAAGGTGAAGACAAAAGACAGATTCGACGAATTGAAGACGCAAACGACCAAAAAGCTCAAAAGTACAAAATACAATCAAAGAGGTTCCAATTATTGATAAGAAACGTCTCGAAATTACAAGAGTACAAGATTCAAAACGCAAAGTACAAGATATTAAATTGTACGCAAGGACGTTCAAAAATCTGAAACCGGGACCAGAGTCAACTCTCAACGCTCGACGCAACGGACTAAAAATTACAAGTCAACTATGCACATAAATATAATATAATATTTAAATAATTACTAAAATTATTTATATATTATATTTATTTATATAATCCGTCGACAAGCTAGGAGCTAAGGCTTGGTGAGCTGTAAAAACAAACTCCGCGACTCGCGGAGTTTGAAGGCAAAAAATGCCGCGAGTTGCGGAGACACCCTTGACGAAAATCCCTATAAAAGGCAACGCAGTTTGATCGTTTTTTATATCCATTAATCTATCTCTCTCTCAATATATACGTAATATATATATATATTTATATTTTAATTTTAATTTTAATTTTAAATCCTAATAATAAGGGTATGTTAGCAAATATTGTAAGGGTGTAAGTTGAAATTCTGTCCGTGTAACGCTACGCTATTTTTAATCATTGTAAGTTATGTTCAACCTTTTTAATTTAATGTCTCATAGCTAAGTTATTATTATGCTTATTTAAGACGAAGTAATCATGATGTTGGGCTAATTACTAAAATTGGGTAATTGGGCTTTGTACCATAATTGGGGTTTGGACAAAAGAACGACACTTGTGGAAATTAAACTATGGGCTATTAATGGGCTTTATATTTGTTTAACTAAATGATAGTTTGTTAATTTTAATATAAAGATTTACAATTGGACGTCCCTATAAATAACCATATACACTCAATCGGACACGATGGGCGGGATATTTATATGTACGAATAATCGTTCATTTAACCGGACACGGGAATGGATTAATAGTCACTAGAATTATTAAAACAGGGGTGAAATTATGTACAAGGACACTTGGCATAATTGTTAACAAAGTATTAAAAACTTGGGTTACACGCAGTCGATAACCTGGTGTAATTATTAAACAAAGTATTAAAATCTTGTTACAGTTTAAGTCCCCAATTAGTTGGAATATTTAACTTCGGGTATAAGGATAATTTGACGAGGACACTCGCACTTTATATTTATAACTGATGAACTATTATGGACAAAAACCAGACGGACATATTAAATAATCCAGGACAAAGGACAATTAACCCATGGGCATAAAACTAAAATCAACACGTCAAACATCATGATTACGGAAGTTTAAATAAGCATAATTCTTTTATTTCATATTTAATTTCCTTTATTTTATATTTAATTGCACTTCTAATTATCGCACTTTTATTTATTGTTATTGTATTTAATTGCACTTTTAATTATCGTACTTTTTAATTATCGCAATTTTATTTTATCGCACTTTTATTTATCGCAATTTCTTTATCGTTATTTACTTTACGCTTTAAATTAAGTCTTGTATTTATTTTTAATATTTTACATTAGGTTTTAACTGCGACTAAAGTTTTAAAATCGACAAACCGGTCATTAAACGGTAAAAACCCCCCTTTAAAATAATAATATTACTTATATATATATTCGTATTTTTATAAAATAAAACTAATATAGCGTTAAGCTTGTTTAAAAGATTCCCTGTGGAACGAACCGGACTTACTAAAAACTACACTACTGTACGATTAGGTACACTGCCTATAATTGTTGTAGCAAGGTTTAAGTATATCCATTCTCTAAATAAATAAATATCTTGTGTAAAATTGTATCGTATTTAATAGTATTTTCCTGCTAAAATTTAATAGTATTTTATACCCCCTAACTTTAACATCATGTATTTTTGGCGCCGCTGCCGGAGAACTTAAAATCTTGCTTAAAAGCCGGAAGCGCAACGCTAATATAAAAAAAAGATTTTTATTTTTAGTTTACTTTTATAAAAATACGTTTTTATAAAAATACGTTTTAAATATTCGAAAATATAAAAAGAAAAATAAAAATATAAATATTTTTAAGAGTTTGTTAAATATTTAAGTTTTGTAAAGTTTCTTTATTTTTATTTTATAAAAATATAAGTTTTATTTAAATATTTTGTGTTTATTTAAAATATAAAATCAAAACCCAAAAAAAAAATATATATATATATAAATCTATTTTTTTTAGATTGTTATTTTTATAAAATTATAAAGTATTTCTATTTTTATTTTAGTTTTTAAAACATAAGTTTTATTTAGTTTTTATAAATATTTTATTTAAATATTTAAACAGAAAATATAAAAAAAACTGAAACGAACGATTTTTGGCCTGCACCTAATCTGAAATTTCGAGCCCCGCGACTTGCAGAGTTTTTCAGCTAGGAGTACCGCGACTCGCGGAGTTCTCTCTGACACGGGTACACAGAAACCCTAACAGCATCATTACGTAATTATTATTATTATTAATAATTAAAAACCCTAATTAGTTTTTAATTTTTAATTAATTAAGTTTAGTTTATTTATTTAATTTGTATATTTAGTTTAATTAATTTAAATAAATTATAAAATTAACACTCTTATAATATAAATAATATAAAAATAATATTTTTATAAAAATTGTAATTTTTGCAACTTTTAGTATATTTTTATATTTTGTCCCTTTTTAATTGTTTTAGCGTAATATTTGTATTTTTCGCTCATTTTTAGTTTTAAAATATAGTTTTTGCCATAGTTATTTTTATTTATAGATTTTTAGGCCTTGCCGTAAAATCCCTTAAGTGCTTTTTCTTTAGACTAAGATTTAGGTGCTTTAGAATTTTGCGACGCCTTTTTAAGTTTTAGTACCTTTTTAAGTTATTTCCATTTAGGATATAGTTTTACTTGTAAGCTTTAATATTTTCAGACGCAACTTTTAGTTTTTTATTTTTAGTTCCTTTTTAAGTTTCAACGCGCTACTTTCTTATTTTTATTTTTCGACGCCTTTTACCTATGTATCAATTATCACTCCAATTAGTAATCTCAATTTGCAATTTTAATTTTAAGTTAGTGATAGTAATAAGGTTGGGTTAGTCGAGTGTTTTTAAAATTTTATAAGTCGCTCTTTTTCTTTTCTTTTTCGACGCGCTCTTTTTCTTTCTTATTTCTCGCCATTCTAGTTTTTAGGACATAGATTTTTATTCTACTTCTTATCTAAATTTCTTAAAATTACGAAAATTTATTTTAAGTGGTTAAATTGATAGACATCAAAATTTTCTGGTTCGTAGTAATAGTTGGATTTGTACGTGGACCGGGTTATTGGAGCCAAACAGTACTCAATTATATTGAGACCAAACGAATCATGCCCCTCTGCTGCATCTTTTGGCTATTCGAAACGTGGGCAAAATCAGAAAAGTCTATTAATTGGATAACTTATATAATTTTTCTTTCTTTTTAAAAACTAATAGGATATTCAGTGAATGCACCGAGCAAGACGTTCACCACCTTTTGTACGTTCACCACCTGTAACTAGATCAAGACATCTAGCAAATATTACCGCCGTTGATTTTTCTTTAGAATCGTCATCCAGTCGACCAAGTACTCCAATTCAAATTTCCGATAATCCATTTTTTGAACCCGACCTCACAATTGAGAATCCGGAGAATATTCAGGGACGATTCATAGATCCTGAACCATTAATTTTTCCTCCGGAACCACCAATCATTCAAACAGAGATTGTTGAGGAACGAACCATTAAATCAGAATCCTCTAGTGATTCAGATTCAACAAATTCAATTATGGAAAATCTGGAACCTTTAAGTATGGAAGACCGAATGAGAGCTAAACGCACTGGCCAAGGTCACGCAATTACTCATCCAGACATTAATGCGCCAGATTATGAAATCAAAGGACAAATTCTACACATGGTGACTAATCAATGCCAATTTAGTGGTGCGCTGAAGGAAGATCCAAATGAACATCTTCGTACCTTTAATAGGATCTGCACACTATTTAAAATAAGAGAAGTGGAGGATGAATAGATATATCTCATGTTATTTCCCTGGACTTTAAAGGGAGAAGCCAAAGATTGGTTGGAATCGTTACCTGAAGGGGCGATTGATACATGGGACGTTTTAGTTGAAAAATTTCTTAAACAATTCTTTCCGGCATCTAAAGCCGTAAGACTTCAAGGAGAAATTGTTACGTTCACACAGAAGCCAAACGAAACTCTATATGAGGCGTGGACAAGATTTGGAAAGTTATTAAGAGGATGTCCGCAATATGGTTTAGACACCTGTCAAATAGTACAAATATTCTACCAAGGATGCGACATCACTACAAGGAAAGACATCGATATAGCAGCTGGTGGTTCTATTATGAAGAAAACCGAAACTGATGCTTACAAAATTATTGATAACACTGCTTCTCACTCACATGAGTGGCACCAAGAAAAAGATATCGTTAGATCATCTAAAGCAGCTAGAGCCGATTCTAGCCATGACTTAAATTACATTTCTGCAAAGATAGATGCTGCCGAGAGACGAATGGAAAAGATGACTAAAGATATCCACTCAATACGAATTAGTTGTGAGCAGTGTGGAGGACCACATTTGACAAAAGATTTTCTCAGTATTGAGCTAACAATGGAACAAAGAGAGAATGTTTCATATCTAAACTAAAGGCCTGGAAATAATTATCAGAATAATTATCAACCGCCAAGACCAATTTACAATCAAAACCAGAACTATAATCGAAATATTCCATACAACAACCAACAAGGTCCTAGCAATCAACAAGTATCCAATAATACTTACAACCAGCAAAGACCTAATTTTCAAAACAAACCACCACAAACCGATGATAAAAATCCAAATTTAGAAGATATGATGACAAAGCTAGTTGAAACTCAAATGCAGTTTTTCACATCTCAGAAACAAACGAATGAACAAAATGCTCAAGCATTTAGAAATCAACAAGCTTCTATTCAAAACTTGGAACAAGAAGTAAGTAACCTAGCAAGGTTAATAGGTGAAAGAAAACCGGGAAGTTTACCTAGTGATACAAATGCTAACTCCTGGAATGAAACAGCTAAAGCCATTACCACAAGAAGTGGTACAACACTTAAACCACCTGAAATACCTGTAACTTCTGATGAAGCTATTCCTACTCCACAAGAACCACAACCTGAACAAGATAAGGAAATAGAACCGGTAGTTGAAAAGGTTAATGAAGATAACACAGTTAAGGCTAAACCTTATGTTAAACCATACCAACCACCACTTCCTTACCCGAGTAAAATGAAAAAAGAGAAACTTGAAGCCGAGCAATCCAAATTCTTGGATATGTTTAAACAAATAAATGTAAATCTTCCTTTCATTGATGTAATTTCAGGAATGCCTAGATATGCTAAATTTCTGAAAGATCTAATCTCAAATAGAAAGAAAATGGAAGAACTCTCGGCTGTTACTATGAATGCTAATTGTTCAGCAGTGCTGTTGAATAAGATACCAGAAAAACTATCTGATCCAGGAAGTTTCACAAATCCATGTTTTCTGGGAAGTCTTAGTTCAATAGAAGCATTGGCAGACATAAGTGCTAGTATAAATTTAATGCCGTATTCACTATACACTAAACTAGACCTTGGAGAATTGAAACCAACAAGAATAAGTATACAACTAGCCGATAGATCAATAAAATATCCTAGAGGGATAATGGAGAAGATGCTAGTTAAAGTTGGTACTTTAGTATTTCCAGTAGATTTTGTTGTTCTGGACATGGAAGAAGATTATCAAGTTCTTGTCATATTAGGAAGACCATTCTTAAACACGACTAAAGCAATGATAGACGTGTTCGGTAAGAAACTGACCCTAAGTATAGAGGATGAGAGTGTTACCTTTTCAGTTGATAGAGCAATGCAACAACTGCAATCTGCAGATAATACATGCTATTATATTCAAACTATAGATTCACGTGCAGAATTGTTAGAAGAATTTCCAGAATTACAAGGAACAGGAGAATGTTCTTTAGGAGAAGGAATTGAACCAATTGATGAACCTGAAATGTTAGCTACACTAATAGCTAATGGATATGAACCAACAACAGAAGAAATTCAAATGCTAAAAGAAAAAGACAGATATCGATACAAATCATCGATAGAAGAACCTCCGACATTAGAGTTAAAGCCACTTTCAAACCATTTGGAATACGCTTATTTACATGGTGAATCTGAATTACCTGTAATAATATCATCTTCTCTTACTGAAAATGAAAAATCTCAACTCATTTCTGTGTTGAAAGCTCATAAACCAGCCATTGCATGGAAGAGTCATGATATTAAAGGAATAAGTCCTTCGTATTGCACACATAAAATCCTTATGGAAGAAGGTCATAAAACGTATGTGCAACGCCAACGAAGACTAAATCCTAATATGCAAGATGTAGTTAAAAAAGAAATTATTAAACTGCTTGATGCAGGTTTAATTTATCCAATCTCTAATAGTCCATGGGTAAGCCCAGTTCAATGCGTGCCTAAGAAGGGTGGCATGACTGTCATCACAAATGAGAAAAATGAGCTTATTCCTACTAGGACTGTAACAGGATGGCGTGTATGTATTGATTATAGAAAATTAAATGACGCTACCAGAAAAGATCACTTTCCCTTACCGTTCATTGATCAAATGTTGGAAAGATTAGCCGGAAATAGTTACTATTGTTTTCTTGATGGATTTTCCGGATATTTTCAAATTCCAATAGCACCCGAGGACCACGAGAAAACCACATTCACGTGCCCTTATGGTACTTTTGCTTACAAACGTATGCCATTTGGACTTTGCAACGCCCCTGCAACCTTTCAAAGGTGCATGATGGCGATTTTTCACGACATGATAGAAGAATGCATGGAAGTTTTCATGGATGACTTTTCAGTCTTCGGTGATACATTTGAATCATGTTTAGTTAATCTTGAACGAATGCTTATTAGATGCGAACAATCAAATCTAGTACTTAATTGGGAGAAATGCCATTTGATGGTTAAAGAAGGCATCGTTCTTGGACATAAAATTTCAAAGGAAGGAATTGAAGTGGATAGAGCTAAAGTAGATGTAATTGCTAAACTTCCACATCCCACCAATGTTAGAGGAGTTAGGAGTTTTCTAGGGCATGCCGGTTTTTACCGACGTTTCATAAAAGATTTTTCTAAAATTGCCACTCCTATGAATAAACTCCTAGAAAAGGATGCTCCATTCATCTTTTCAGATGAATGTATCAAATCTTTTAATATTCTTAAAGAGAAACTCACTAATGCGCCGATCATGATAACTCCAAATTGGAATCTACCATTTGAACTTATGTGCGATGCAAGTGATTTTGCAATGGGAGCCGTTTTAGGACAAAGGATTGAAAAAAGATTTCAACCTACATATTATGCTAGTAAGACATTACAAGGAGCACAAACGAATTACACAACTACTGAAAAAGAACTCCTTGCTATTGTCTTTGCTTTTGACAAATTTCGTTCATATCCCGTTCTAGCAAAAACGGTGGTCTATACCGATCATTCTGATCTTAGATACCTATTTTCGAAACAAGATGCCAAACCAAGATTAATCCGTTGGATCTTACTCTTACAAGAGTTCGATATTGAAATCCGAGATAAAAGAGGAGCAGAAAATCTCGCCGCTGATCATCTTTCTCGTCTTGAAAATCCCGAATTAGAAGTTCTAAATGAATCGGCCATACAAGACAACTTTCCTGATGAATATCTATTGAAGATAGATTATAATGAAATTCCATGGTTTGCAGACTATGCAAACTATTTAGTATGTGGATTCCTTGAAAAAGGATTATCGTACCAAAAACGAAAGAAATTCTTCAGTGATATAAAACACTATTTCTGGGAAGATCCACATTTGTTTAAAAGTTGTCCAGATGGAATAATACGCCGATGTGTATTCGGAGATGAAGCCAATCAAATCTTAAACCATTGTCACACAGGACCAACAAGAGGGCATTATGGGCCTCAACTAACAGTAAGAAAAGTTTATGATGCTGGATTCTATTGGCCTACAATTTACAAAGACGCACACCTTCTTTGCAAATCCTGTGATGCTTGTCAAAGGGCCGGAAAAATAAGTCAACGTGATGAAATGCCACAAAATGTCATTCAAGTATGTGAAGTATTTGACATTTGGGGTATTGACTTTATGGGTCCATTTCTAAAATCTCATAATAATCTCTACATTCTCGTAGCCATTGATTATGTATCTAAATGGGCGGAAGCACAAGCTCTCCCAACTAACGATGCACGAGTTGTAGTCAACTTTTTAAAACGTCTTTTTGCAAGGTTTGGAACACCGAAAGCTTTAATAAGTGATCGGGGAACACATTTTTGTAATAATCAACTTGAGAAAGTTCTCAAAAGATATGGAGTAACTCATAAAATCTCCACTTCATATCATCCACAAACAAGTGGACAAGTTGAAAATACCAACCGAGCTTTAAAACGTATTCTAGAAAAAATCGTAGGATCAAATCCGAAGGAATGGTCCATTAAATTGGAGGATGCACTCTGGGCTTTTAGAACAGCCTACAAAACTCCAATTGGAACCACACCTTTTAGACTCGTTTATGGAAAAGCATGTCATCTTCCAGTAGAAATTGAACACAAAGCATTTTGGGCTTTGAAGACATGTAATCTTGATTTACATGAAGCTGGACGTCTACGGTTAAGTCAATTAAATGAATTAGAAGAATTAAGACATGAAGCATACGAAAATTCGTTAATCTATAAGGAAAGATGATGTCAAAGCAGAGGGGTATAAAATACTATTAAATTTTAGCAGGAAATACTATTAAATACGATACAATTTTACACAAGATATTTATTTATTTATAGAATGGATATACTTAAACCTTGCTACAACACTTATAGGCAGTGTACCTAATCGTACAGTAGTGTAGTTTTTAGTAAGTCCGGTTCGTTCCACAGGGAAATCTTTAAACAAAGCTCAACGCTATATTAGTTTACTTTTATAAAAATACAAATATATATATAGGTAATATTATTATTATAAAGGGGGGTTTTTACCGTTTAATGACCGGTTTGTCGATTTTAAGACTTTAGTCGCAGTTAAAACCTAATGTAAAATATAAAATAAATACAAGACTTAAATTAAAGCGTAAAGTAAATAACGATAATGAAATTGCGAATAATAAAAATGCGATAAAATAAAATTGCGATAATTAAAAAGTACGATAATTAAAAGTGCGATTAAATAACAAATAATAAAAGTGCGATAATTAGAAGTGCAATTAAATATAAAATAAAGGAAATTAAATATGAAATAAAAGAATTATGCTTATTTAAACTTCCGTAATCATGATGTTTGACGTGTTGATTTTAGTTTTATGCCCATGGGTTAATTGTCCTTTGTCCTGGATTATTCAATATGTCCGTCTGGTTTTTGTCCATAACAGTCCATCAGTCATAAATATAAATTGCAAGTGTCCTTGTCAAATTATTATTATACCCGAAGTTAAATATTCCAACTAATTGGGGATTCGAATTGTAACAAGGTTTTAATACTTTGTTTAATGAATACACCAGGTTATCGACTGCGTGTAAACCAAGGTTTTACTACTTTGTTAACAATTACACCAATTACCCTTGAATGTAATTTCACCCCTGTTTTAATTATAATTTCACCCCTGTTTTAATTATTCTAGTGGCTATTAATCCATTCCCGTGTCCGGTTAAATGAACGATTATTCGTACATATAAATACCCCGCCCATCGTGTCCGATTGAGTGTATATGGTAATTTATAGGGACGCCCAATTGTAAATCTTTATATTAACATTAACAAACTTTCATTTAGTTAAACAAATATAAAGCCCATTAATAGCCCATAGTCTAATTTCCACAAGTGTCGTTCTTTTGTCCAAACCCCAATTATGGTACAAAGCCCAATTACCCAATTTTAGTAATTAGCCCAACATCATGATTACTTCGTTTTAAATAAGAATAATAATAACTTAGCTACGAGACATTAATGTAAAAAGGTTGAACATAACTTACAATGATTAAAAATAGCGTAGCGTTACACGGACAGAATTTCGACTTACACCCTTACAACATTCGCTAACATACCCTTATTATTAGGATTTAAAATTAAAATTAAAATTAAAATATAAATTATATATATATATATCGTATATATTGAGAGAGATAGAGAAATAAGATATGAAATTCGATCAGAATTCGGTTTGCTTTATAGCCAGAGTTGAAAATTGGGGCTCCGCGACTCGCGGCAAAAACCCCTTCAAACTCCGCGAGTCGCGGAGGATGTATTTACAGCTCACACCCTTGGAGTTTCTTGCTGCCGACGGTTTTAATAATATATATATAATATATATATATAATTAATATAATTAATTATATATTATATTATATTTATATGCATAGTTAACTTGTAATTTTTAGTCCGTTGCGTCGAGCGTTAAGAGTTGACTCTGGTCCCGGTTCCGGATTTTCGAACGTCCTCGCGTACAATTTTATATTTTGTACTTTGCGTTTTGAATCTTGTACTTTTGTAATTTCGAGACGTTTCTTATCAATAATTGGAACCTTTTTGATTGTCTTTTGTACTTTTGAGCTTTTTGGTCGTTTGCGTCTTCAATTCGTCGAATCTGTCTTTTGTCTTCACCTTTTATTATTTAAATGAATATCACTTGTAAATAGAACAATTGCAACTAAAAGCTTGTCTTTCTTGAGGAATAATGCTATGAAATATATGTTCGTTTTTAGCATTATCAAATATTCCCACACTTGAGCGTTGCTTGTCCTCAAGCAATATCGTCTTGAAATACTAGAATCACTTCTTTATTCTTCACACTTTGTACATCAGTGATTTCTATACGGCGGTATAAACAATGGTAGTAACGATATGGTTTACAGTCCCACATGACTATAAAAATTTAGATCCATTAAGGAAATTGGATCTTTATGAAAACATTTGATCTTTTGAAATCTAGTTTTTACCCTAGATAAGTTTTCCGGAATAACCCTTTACCGGTGTTTGCAAAATATTTTTGTGGGTTTGGTGGGTTTCAGATTTGAAAATTTTAGCTCAAAACTTGCGGTTTTGTTTCACCCACTTGCTAACCTTGTATTTGGAAAGCAACACGTCCAGTTTACTTGTTCCGTATATTACCTTTCGGCAAACTACCGTCCGGTTGTAAAGGAAAGCGTTGAACAAGCAACTGTTAAGGCAATGTCCCGTGACATGCTTTTGATTATGGTCTATAACGTGTCGGACGCAATTACTATCCTTGGTAGGAGCAATAGTAAAGCTCACCCTTATAATTTTTCGGTCTGGCACAAGGTCCTGTCTTTGACCATGCTATGCAACCACCGTTCTTACGGTTGACACCCGATTTAGTTCAGGTGACCTAATGAATTCCAGGTGAATTCCTAGGATTTTACGTTCAATGGTAATGAACGCATTGAAAATAGGGTTTTCAGAAAACAAATCGGTTTGTAATTTTTGATCAAAATATTTTCTCGTTTAAACTTGAGTTTAGATATCATTGAATTCCATGAGTTTGTAATTCTCAATCTTTAAGGTCAATCTCTAGGATTGAGTAATATCAGTCTTAAAAGCTAATTTTTAATCTTTAAGGAGATTATCCTTTCTGGGGATCTGATTCATTAGTCTTATCAAGCTAATTTGCACGGTGCCTCCCCATTGTACGAGATAAATCCTTCTCATGGTTAGGATAAATCTGACCATTTGGCGACCCTGTTTAATGCTGAGGTCCGTGGATTTCCTGCTGATTTTAGTGATGACTTTTCTAGATTTTTCGTCAACCTACAGCTGGTCTGGACGACAACTTCATGACCTAAATCAAGAAGCGCGTTTCTTTTTCGGAAGACTTTACTTCCTTTTAATGATGGAATTGATTCATCGTGTAGATCCATCTCTTCTTTTCTTTCATTGGGTAAAACAGTTTAGTTTAGTCCAAAGCAAAAGTATTTTCAGTTATTTGTTACAGATATATGTGACATATGTTTAAGATAACTTGGTAAATTTTCCCACACTTGGCTTTTATTTTCCTTTTTATCGTCCTCTATTCCATTTTAAATGAATTTTAACATTTTAGTTTGTTTCTCAATTTATGTCCTTTCCGAGGTAACAATAATTTCGGTGTTAAAACCTAGTTTTATCGTTCATAAATATGTATAAACATGATTTGAATTCATTTAATTGAAAATTTTTACTAGAATTGGGTAGTCAGTATATAAGACTAGGGCTGTTCTTTTTTATCAGAGAGCACTAGATTCTAATACAACTACTGCTTTACTAGTATTTTTAATGGTAACCAAATGTATAAAGTAAAAAATTTTAAAATCCGAAAGAATTTAACCCCTTCCCACACTTAAGATCTTGCAATGCCCTCATTTGCAAGAAATCAGTAACAATTTAAATTATTGAGGGAGATTTGTGTGAAAATGATTAAATTTTTACCAAAGTTTCCAAATACATTGGCGTTTGTTTGCTGAATGATAAATGGTGCACATCATTTGTTCATTCCGTCTTGTTGTTATTTCACACATATTTTGCATCTTGTCGTCAAAATTAGTTGCTTTTGCTGAACTTAATGCCAGTCTTTGAAAATGCGTTGTTTTACCCTGTTGTGTACATAAGATAAACTGTAAACATATATACATATTTTTGAAGTTTGGTTTATTACCCCACATTCAAAAATTATTAAAATCTAAGAATAAAAGTTAGAAATTATAAAAATGATTACAATATTAACAAAAATATTAAATGTATCAATAATTACAAATTACAAAATAAAAAAAAAATAATAATAATAAGTAAACTAAGGATGATATTGGTACCAATAGGGGTTCCAGGCATAACCATAAGTGCTATAGAATGCTTCGGCAGGGTCATACGTAGGATATGGTGGCTGCATCTCTATCGACCAAGGAGGGAAGACGGGTTTCGGTGTAGGAATATAGTTTCTACCTATATGTTGGCAATGCGCTATGATCTGGTTCTGATGAACTTGCCAATCTTCAAATGCTCTCTGTCTAGCATTTTCGTATTCCTGAGAAGCTATAAACCTATGCATTTCTTGCATCTCATTCCCCCCTCCTACATTACCTTGTTCCTGGTTTCTCTCCACCTGTGGATGTCTACCATGGTATCGTACTGCGGCGTTATTTCGCCTCTTCAAAACTTTCGCACCATGGTATACATTTAAACCTATAGTATCGCGGGGTTCCGACTCTTCTAGTAATAATCCCCCCCGACTTATATCCACACCGAGATATTCACCAATCAAAGTAATAAAAATACCACCTCCTATTATGCTATGTGGTCGCATCCCCCGAACCATAGCTGATAAATAATAACCCACACAATATGGTATACTTACAGCGCTCTGTGGGTCTCGAATACACATATGGTAAAACAAATCTTGTTCATTTACCTTTTCTTTGTTTTTACCCCTTTGTGTAATCGAATTAGCTAAAAACCTATGTATTACTCTTAATTCGGCTCTATCTATATCCAAATAAGAGTAGTTTCCCCCTTTGAAACGGTGATGGCTTGTCATTTGACTCCACACACCGTGTGTATCAAAATTCTCATCTATCTTTCTACCGTTTAGTATCAATCCTCTACAATCGGCAGACGCTAATTCCTCAGGCGTATATATACGTAAAGCCTGAGCCATGTCCAGTAAAGACATGTGGCGCATCGAACCGCCTAACAAAAATCTAATAAAAGAACGATCGGTTAAACTAGCTACCCGATCATTCAACTCTATACTACATAACAACTCTTCACACCATACTTTATATACAGGTCTGCGTATGGTGAATAAACATATCCAGTCATTAAAAGAAGAATTACCATACCTCTGTACCAGTAATTCCCTAATTGGCCCGGCCAATTCTACAGCTTCTAAGGGTCCCCGTTCTATGACCCTCGGTACCTCAACAACCTTGGAATGAAGAGTATGCAAACCCCGTTGATATTTTGGATAATCTATCCAAAGTCTGTCAAATCTCAGGTTCGGGTGCAACTCTTCCAAATGCATATCGGAAAAGGTCATGACTGGATGAGGTACATCCTGCTTGTAGTAGTTATCTACCTCCTGTTGTTCCAAGTTCTCAGCAGGAGCATGGCGGGCTTGGGATGAAGATTCACCCCTTTCATTCTGCAAAACACATCAAACACAAATTTTGTGCATCCAAATATGCATTAGTGTCAGCAAAATCATCAATCAAAATAATTACAATGACATTATCAATTTATATCAAACTTAAGCTTATTTTCACATTTTTATCAAATCTACACTTTTTCAAATAAGCATATACGAAAATTTTCGCCAAGTTCATAAGCATTCAACTCAAATAACATGTCAAAATAATCATTACTAGCAAATAAACAAGTCTCAAATGGCATTATCTTTCAAAAATCAAGTTCATGAATTTTAGACTTGAAAAAGTCCACTTTAATTCTCAAAATCATGTTTAGGCTCAAAGTTTGGATCATTTAACTACCTAGACATGTTACACTACTCATTTTAGCAACAATTCATGACAAAAATCGGCCATAACCTGTTTATATCAAAAAGCCCCAAATTGCTCAAGAACACAAACCCTAGATTATTCAAAATTTGAAGTTTAAGGCTTCTAATCATGTTAAACAGCATCAATCTAGGTTATACAAGCATAATACATAAACAATTTAAGTCTAATTACACTAAAAAGCATCAAAATCAAATTGGGGAAAAATAGCTCAAGAACACCTAATTTCGAATTAATGGTGTTTAGGTGTAGAAATTTACCGTTTTTCTTGAGAAATTCTTAGATAGCATCCTTCTCAACATGATTTTAGCAAAAAATTTGGTGATTAACGGTTAAAAATTGAGATTTTTGGGGTGTTTTTGGGTGTATTTTCGGGTTCTTTTTTCGCAGTATTTGGGTGTTTATGTGTGTGGGTGCTGATCAGTTCGTGCAGCTCTTTTATTTTTTTTTCTGGATTTTGGTCCCTCCGCGAGTCGCGGAGGTTTTGTACTTCAAACTCCGCGAGTCGCGGAGTTTGCTCTTTTTTTTTTTTTTTTTTTTTTTTTATATAATCTTTAACTTATAAAACAATTAAGAAATTAATTTTAAAATTTTGTTTCCCTTGTTATTTAGGACGAGGTCGTTTCGGGTCGATGTCCTAGTCCGTCCTTCGACAAAATTTTAAAATTTGTCTTTTTGTAGCGATTGTTTTAAAAGCTAAGATTTTTGGGTTTTTTCAATGTTTTTGGCATACTTTAAATCAATAAGATTAAAAATAATGATAATAAAAGTTCTCGTCCCTCCCTCGGGTAAAGCAATTTCGGTTCAAAGACCTAGTCTTCAACTTACGACGAATTTTAAAAATCATATTTTTAACTTAATGAGATAAAGTAAATTTTTGTTTTTAAATTCACACAACTTAAATATAAAATTCAAAATTAATATTAAAAATTCACACCAAACTTAAAATTTGAAATGCATAAAATTAAAAATTAATATTTTAAAAATTAAAAATTCACACCAAACTTATATTAATTTTTTAAATATTTACAATTTTAAATATATTGTTTTTACAAAGTTTACAATATTAATTTAAGATTTAAATATTAATTTTAAAAACATGGTAAAAATAAAATTAAAAATCTTTTTGTCTTTTTATCCCACTTTAATCAATCAAATATTATCAAAAATATGCGCCCCTCTTTTCGGTAAAGTAATTTCGGTTCCAAGACCTAATTTAACTCATGACGAATTTTTGAAATATTTTGGGTTGATTGATTAAAGATATTTATACCTTAAGAATAAACGTTAAATTTCGCAGTGATGTAATAAATTTTTGAATGATATCAATAATTTCGGTTGCCAAACCTAATTTTATTCAATACCAATTTAATACTTTTTAGCGAACAAATTAGCGTTTATTATCAAAAGGTTAAAAATAAAAATAAAAACTAAAAACTGTACAGACAATACCTGTGAAATAGATTTCTTAGTTATATGATCTATTATATTCATAAGATAGTCGGTTTAATTGGTTTTCCATGGCTCCAAAGCCGTAACCTCGAGCATTCAGTGTCTTTTCTTCTAAACATATGAACGGTCCGTCTCTGCATAAAGTAACAAATTCGGTATTTGAATAGGTTTGATTATTTGAACATTTACCTCCATGTGACCATTTTCCGCATTTGTGACATCGTTCTAGGTGTCGTGCTCTTCTTTTCGCTGCGGATTTTGATTTTCCTTTACCAAATTGTAACTTATTATCTTCTCATCTGGATCCTTTTCTAACTCCGTCCATTCTTTCTCTGATTACTGATACTAATTCACTCGGGAGTATGTCATTATTACGTTTAGTGATCAAAGCGTGTAGCATTAGACCATGGTTTAGTTCACAGGCAGTCTTCATTTCGTAAAAACCTAAAAAAAAATAAAAATTCAGAATGGGGGGAGAAGACTAGTTCTTTAGGGTCTGCTAGGGAAAGACCATACGTGTTCCATTTTCGAGAACTACACGAAAACAGACAATCTAACTCTAACAGAAATACATATTATCCTTTAAAGACTTGATTCTCCCCATACTTAGTTAGCTGTGGTGTCGAAATTGTGATTAACTTCGTTGTCGACTTCCATCGGACCATGTATGTAATGTTTAACTCTGTGACCATTAACTTTAAATTCAATCCCATTTGAATTTATCAATTCTATCGTTCCGTATGGGAAAACTCTTTTGACTATGAATGGTCCAGACCATCTTGATTTCAATTTTCCAGGAAATAGCTTGAATCGTGAATTGAAAAGAAGAACTCTGTCTCCTTCTTTAAATTCTTTTGAACTTCTGATTCTTTTATCATGCCATTTCTTCGTTCTTTCTTTATAGATTAACGAATTTTCGTATGCTTCATGTCTTAATTCTTCTAATTCGTTTAGTTGACTTAATCGTAGACGTCCGGCTTCATGTAAATCAAGATTACATGTCTTCAAAGCCCAAAATGCTTTGTGTTCAATTTCTACTGGAAGATGACATGCTTTTCCATAAACAAGTCTAAAAGGTGTGGTTCCAATTGGAGTTTTGTAGGCTGTTCTAAAAGCCCAGAGTGCATCCTCTAATTTAATGGACCATTCCTTCGGATTTGATCCTACGGTTTTCTCTAGAATACGTTTTAAAGCTCGGTTGGTATTTTCAACTTGTCCACTTGTTTGTGGATGATATGCGGTGGAGATTTTATGAGTTACTCCATATCTTTTAAGAACTTTCTCAAGTTGATTATTACAAAAATGAGTTCCCCGATCACTTATTAAAGCTTTCGGTGTTCCAAACCTTGCAAAAAGACGTTTTAAAAAGTTGACTACAACTCGTGCATCGTTAGTTGGGAGAGCTTGTGCTTCCGCCCATTTAGATACATAATCAATGGCTACGAGTATATATAGATTATTATGAGATTTTGGAAATGGACCCATAAAGTCAATACCCCAAATGTCAAATACTTCACATACTTGGATGACATTTTGTGGCATTTCATCACGTTGACTTATTTTTCCGGCCCTTTGACATGCATCACAGGATTTGCAAAGAAGGTGTGCGTCTTTGTAAATTGTAGGCCAATAGAATCCAGCTTCATAAACTTTTCTTGCTGTTAGTTGAGGCCCATAATGCCCTCCTGTTGGTCCTGTGTGACAATGGTTTAAAATTTTACTAGCTTCATCTCCAAATACACATCGGCGTATTATTCCATCGGGACAACTTTTAAACAGATGTGGATCTTCCCAGAAATAGTGTTTTATATCACTGAAGAATTTCTTTCGTCTTTGGTATGATAATCCTTTTTCAAGGAATCCACAAACTAAGTAGTTTGCATAGTCTGCAAACCATGGGATTTCTTTATAATCTATCTTCAATAGATATTCATCAGGAAAGTTGTCTTGTATGGCCGATTCATTCAGAACTTCTAATTCAGGATTTTCAAGACGAGAAAGATGATCAGCGGCGAGATTTTCTGCTCCTCTTTTATCTCGGATTTCAATATCAAACTCTTGTAAGAGTAAGATCCAACGGATTAATCTTGGTTTAGCATCTTGTTTTGAAAATAGGTATCTAAGAGCAGAATGGTCGGTATAGACCACCGTTTTTGCTAGAACGAGATATGATCGAAATTTGTCAAAAGCAAAGACAATAGCAAGGAGTTCTTTTTCAGTAGTTGTATAGTTCGTTTGTGCTCCTTGTAATGTCTTGCTAGCATAATATATAGGTTGAAATCGTTTTTCAATCCTTTGTCCTAAAACGGCTCCCATTGCAAAATCACTTGCATCGCACATTAGTTCAAATGGTAGATTCCAATTTGGTGTTATCATGATCGGTGCATTAGTGAGTTTTTCTTTAAGAATATTAAAAGATTTGATACATTCATCTGAAAAGATGAATGGCGCATCCTTTTCTAGGAGTTTATTCATAGGAGTGGCAATTTTAGAAAAATCTTTTATAAAAAGTCGGTAAAAACCGGCATGCCCTAGAAAACTCCTAACTCCTCTAACATTGGTGGGATGTGGAAGTTTAGCAATTACATCTACTTTAGCTCTATCCACTTCAATTCCTTCTTTTGAAATTTTATGTCCAAGAACGATGCCTTCTTTAAACATGAAATGGCATTTCTCCCAATTAAGTACTAGATTTGATTTTTCGCATCTAATTAGCATTCGTTCCAGATTAACTAGACATGATTTAAATGTATCACCGAAGACTGAAAAGTCATCCATGAATACTTCCATGCATTCTTCTATCATGTCGTGAAAAATCGCCATCATACACCTTTGAAAGGTTGCAGGGGCGTTACAAAGTCCAAATGGCATGCGTTTGTAAGCAAAAGTACCATAAGGGCACGTGAATGTGGTTTTCTCTTGATCCTCGGGTGCTATTGGAATTTGAAAATATCCGGAAAATCCATCTAGAAAACAATAGTAACTATTTCCGGCTAATCTTTCTAATATTTGATCAATGAAAGGTAAGGGAAAGTGATCTTTTCTGGTGGCGTCATTTAATTTTCTATAATCAATACATACACGCCATCCTGTTACAGTCCTAGTAGGAATAAGCTCATTTTTCTCATTTGTGATGACAGTCATGCCACCTTTCTTAGGTACGCATTGAACTGGGCTTACCCATGGACTATCAGAGATTGGATATATCAAACCTGCATCTAGCAGTTTAATAATCTCTTTCTTAACTACATCTTGCATATTAGGATTTAGTCTTCGTTGGCGTTGCACATACGTTTTATGACCTTCTTCCATAAGGATTTTATGTGTGCAATACGAAGGACTTATTCCTTTAATATCATGAATCTTCCATGCAATGGCTGGTTTATGAGCTTTCAACACAGAAATGAGTTGTGATTTCTCATTTTCAGTAAGAGAAGACGATATTATTACAGGTAATTCAGATTCACCATGTAAATAAGCGTATTCCAAATGGTTTGGAAGTGGCTTTAACTCTAATTTCGGAGGTTCTTCTATCGATGATTTATATCGATATCTGTCTTCTTCTTTTAGCATTTGAATTTCTTCTATTATTGGTTCATATCCATTAGCTATAAGTGTAGCTAACATTTCAGGTTCATCAATTGGTTCATTACCTTCTCCTAAAGAACATTCTCCTGTTCCTTGTAATTCTGGAAATTCTTCTAATAATTCTGCATGTGCATCTATAGTTTGAATATAATAACATGTATCATCTGCAGATTGTGGTTGTTGCATGGCTCTATCAACTGAAAAGGTAACACTCTCATCCTCTATACTTAGGGTCAGTTTCTTACCGAACACGTCTATCATTGCTTTAGCCGTGTTTAAGAATGGTCTTCCTAATATGAGAGGAACTTGAGAATCTTCTTCCATGTCCAAAACAACAAAATCTACTGGAAATACTAAAGTACCAACTTTAACTAGCATGTTCTCCATTATCCCTCTAGGATATTTTATTGATCTATCGGCTAGTTGTATGCTTATTCTGGTTGGTTTCAATTCTCCAAGGTCTAGTTTAGCGTATAGTGAATACGGCATTAGATTTATACTAGCACCTAAGTCTGCCAATGCTTCTATTGAACTAAGACTACCCAGAAAACATGGAATTGTGAAACTTCCTGGATCAGATAGTTTTTCTGGTATCTTATTCAACAGCACTGCTGAACAATTAGCATTCATAGTAACAGCCGAGAGTTCTTCCATTTTCTTTCTATTCGTGATCAGATCTTTCAAGAATTTAGCATATCTAGGCATTCCTGAAATCACATCAATGAAAGGAAGATTTACATTTATCTGTTTAAACATATCCAAGAATTTGGATTGCTCGGCTTCAAGTTTTTCTTTCTTCATTTTACTCGGGTAAGGAAGTGGTGGTTGGTATGGTTTAACATAAGGTTTATCCTTAACTGTGTTATCTTCATTAACCTTTTCAACTACCGGTTCTTTTTCCTTATCTTGATCAGGTTGTGGTTCTTGTGGAGTAGGAATAGTTTCATCAGAAGTTACAGGTATTTCAGGTGGTTTAAGTGTTGTACCACTTCTTGTGGTAATGGCTTTAGCTGTTTCATTTCGGGGGTTAGCATTTGTATCGCTTGGTAGACTTCCCGATTTTCTTTCACCTATTAACCTTGCTAGGTTACTTACTTCTTGTTCTAGATTTTGAATAGAAGCTTGTTGATTTCTAAATGCTTGAGCATTTTGTTCATTAGTTTGTTTTTGAGATGTGAAAAACTGCGTTTGAGTTTCAACTAGCTTCGTCATCATATCTTCTAAATTCGGCTTTTTATCATCGGTTTGTTGTGGTGGTTTGTTTTGAAAAATAGGTCTTTGCTGATTGTAAGTATTATTGGATACTTGTTGATTGCTAGGACCTTGTTGGTTATTGTATGGAATATTTCGGTTATAATTCTGGTTTTGATTGTAAATCGGTCTTGGCGGTTGATAATTATTCTGATAATTATTTCCAGGCCTTTGGTTTATGTATGAAATATTCTCTCTTTGTTCCATTGTTAATTCAATACTGAGACAATCTTTTGTCAAATGTGGTCCTCCACACTGCTCACAACTAATTCGTATAGCATGAATATCTTTAGTCATCTTTTCCATTCGTCTCTCGAAAGCATCTATCTTTACGGAAATGGAATCTAAGTCATGGCTAGAATCGGCTCTAGCTGCTTTAGATGATCTAACGATGTCTTTTTCTTGGTGCCACTCATGTGAGTGGGAAGCAGTATTATCAATAATTTTGTAAGCATCAGTTTCGGTTTTCTTCATAATAGAACCACCAGCTGCTATATCTATGTCTTTCCTTGTAGTGATGTCGCATCCTCGGTAGAATATTTGTACTATTTGACAGGTGTCTAAACCATGTTGCGGACATCCTCTTAATAACTTTCCATATCTTGTCCATGCCTCATATAGAGTTTCATTTGGCTTCTGTGTGAACGTAACAATTTCTGCTTGAAGTCTTACGGCTTTAGATGCAGGAAAAAATTGTTTAAGAAATTTGTCAACTAAAACATCCCATGTATCAATCGCCCCTTCAGGTAACGATTCCAACCAATCTTTGGCTTCTCCCTTTAAAGTCCAGGGAAATAACATGAGATATATCTGTTCATCCTCCACTTCTCGGATTTTAAATAGTGTGCAGATCCTATTAAAGGTACGTAGATGTTCATTTGGATCTTCCTTCGGCGCACCACTAAATTGGCATTGATTAGTCACCATGTGTAGAATTTGTCCTTTGATTTCATAATCTGGCGCATTAATGTCTGGATGAGTAATTGCGTGACCTTGGCCAGTGCGTTTAGCTCTCATTCGGTCTTCCATACTTAAAGGTTCCAGATTCTCCATAATTGAATTTGTTGACTCGGTATCACTAGATGATTCTGATTTAATAGTTCGTTCCTCAACAATCTCTGTTTGAATGATTGGTGGTTCCGGAGGAAAGTTTAATGGTTCAGGATCTACGAACCGTTCCTGAATATTCTCTGGATTCTCAATTGTGAGGTTGGGTTCAAAAAATGGATTATCGGAAATTTGAACTGAAGTACTTGGTCGACTGGATGACGATTCTAAAGAAAAATCAACGGCGGTTATATTTGTTAAACGTCTTGATCGAGTTACAGGTGGTGAACGTACAAAAGGTGATGAACGTCTTGCTCGGTGCATTCACTGAATATCCTATTAGTTTTTAAAAGGAAAGAAAAATTATAATAAGTTATCCAATCAATAGACTTTTCTGATTTTGCTCACGTTTCGAATAGCCAAAAGATGCAGCAGAGGGGCAGGATTCGTTTGGTCTCAATATAATTGAGGACTGTTTGGCTCCAATAACCCGGTCCACGTACAAATCCAACTATTACTACGAACCAGAAAATTTTGATGTCTATTAATTTAACCACTTAAAATAAATTTTCGTAATTTTAAGAAATTTAGATAAGAAGTAGAAAAAATTCTAAGTCCTAAAAACTAGAATAGCGAGAAATAAGAGAGAAAAAGAGTTCGTCGCAAAAGGTTGAAAAAGAAAAAATATGGTTGAAAAATAAAAGGTGACGGAAAAATAAAAGAAACTTAAAAATACTTAACTATAGTTTACTAACCTAACCTTATTACTACAACTAACTTAAAATTATAATCGCAAATTGATATTACTAATTGGAATGATAATTGGTACATAGTAAAAGGTCTAAAAATATTAAAGCTTACAAGGAAAAACTAAATCCCAAATGGAAATAACTTAAAAAGAAACTAAAACTTAAAAAGGCGTCGCAAAATTCTAAAGCATCTAAATCTTAGTTTAAAGAAAAAGCACTTAAGGAATTCTACGGCAAAGCCTAAAAATCTAGGAGTAAAAATAACTATAGCAAAAACTAAGTTTAAAATTAAATATGAGCTAAAAAATACAAATATTACGCTACAACGATTAAAAAGGGACAAAATATAAAAATATACCAAAAAGTTGTAAAAAGTACAATTTTTATAAAAATTTTATTTTTATATTATTTATTTTTTAATAAAACTACTAATTTTACAATTTTAATAAAACTAATTAAACAAAATACATAAATTAAATAAAAAGTAAAAATAAAACTAAAACTAATAATAATAATAATAATTAGGTAATAATAATAATAATAATTAATTAAATCCGTAATTAATGCAGATTTAGGGTCTCTGTTCGCGTGTCAGAGTAGCTCCGCGAGTTGCGGCAAAGAGAGAAGAAAACCCCGCGAGTCGCGGGGTTTAGAAATTCTGTTGACAGCTTTCAATTTTTACGCGTTTTTCTTTATTTTTTTTTATATTTTATTTTCTGTTTTTAATTTTTATATAAATGAAAGATGTTTAATAAAATTTATATTATTATAAACTAAAATAAAGATAAAGAAACTTATAAAACTTAAATATTTAACAAAATCTTAAAAATGCTTATATTTTTGTTTTTCTTTTTATATTTTTCAATAATTAAAACGTATTTTTACAAAAACGAATTTTAATAAAAGTAGATAAAAATCTTTTTTTTTCTTTTTATATTAGCGTTGCGCTTCCGGCTTTTAAGATAGTCCCCGGCAGCGGCGCCAAAAATACTTGATGTCAAAGCAGAGGGGTATAAAATACTATTAAATTTTAGCAGGAAATACTATTAAATACGATACAATTTTACACAAGATATTTATTTATTTATAGAATGGATATACTTAAACCTTGCTACAACACTTATAGGCAGTGTACCTAATCGTACAGTAGTGTAGTTTTTAGTAAGTCCGGTTCGTTCCACAGGGAAATCTTTAAACAAAGCTCAACGCTATATTAGTTTACTTTTATAAAAATACAAATATATATATAGGTAATATTATTATTATAAAGGGGGGTTTTTACCGTTTAATGACCGGTTTGTCGATTTTAAGACTTTAGTCGCAGTTAAAACCTAATGTAAAATATAAAATAAATACAAGACTTAAATTAAAGCATAAAGTAAATAACGATAATGAAATTGCGAATAATAAAAATGCGATAAAATAAAATTGCGATAATTAAAAAGTACGATAATTAAAAGTGCGATTAAATAACAAATAATAAAAGTGCGATAATTAGAAGTGCAATTAAATATAAAATAAAGGAAATTAAATATGAAATAAAAGAATTATGCTTATTTAAACTTCCGTAATCATGATGTTTGACGTGTTGATTTTAGTTTTATGCCCATGGGTTAATTGTCCTTTGTCCTGGATTATTCAATATGTCCGTCTGGTTTTTGTCCATAACAGTCCATCAGTCATAAATATAAATTGCAAGTGTCCTTGTCAAATTATTATTATACCCGAAGTTAAATATTCCAACTAATTGGGGATTCGAATTGTAACAAGGTTTTAATACTTTGTTTAATGAATACACCAGGTTATCGACTGCGTGTAAACCAAGGTTTTACTACTTTTTTAACAATTACACCAATTACCCTTGAATGTAATTTCACCCCTGTTTTAATTATTCTAGTGGCTATTAATCCATTCCCGTGTCCGGTTAAATGAACGATTATTCGTACATATAAATACCCCGCCCATCGTGTCCGATTGAGTGTATATGGTAATTTATAGGGACGCCCAATTGTAAATCTTTATATTAACATTAACAAACTTTCATTTAGTTAAACAAATATAAAGCCCATTAATAGCCCATAGTCTAATTTCCACAAGTGTCGTTCTTTTGTCCAAACCCCAATTATGGTACAAAGCCCAATTACCCAATTTTAGTAATTAGCCCAACATCATGATTACTTCGTTTTAAATCAGCATAATAATAATTTAGCTACGAGACATTAATGTAAAAAGGTTGAACATAACTTACAATGATTAAAAATAGCGTAGCGTTACACGGACAGAATTTCGACTTACACCCTTACAACATTCGCTAACATACCCTTATTATTAGGATTTAAAATTAAAATTAAAATTAAAATATAAATTATATATATATATATATCGTATATATTGAGAGAGATAGAGAAATAAGATATGAAATTCGATCAGAATTCGGTTTGCTTTATAGCCAGAGTTGAAAATTGGGGCTCCGCGACTCGCGGCAAAAACCCCTTCAAACTCCGCGAGTCGCGGAGGATGTATTTACAGCTCACACCCTTGGAGTTTCTTGCTGCCGACGGTTTTAATAATATATATAATATATATATAATTAATATAATTAATTATATATTATATTATATTTATATGCATAGTTAACTTGTAATTTTTAGTCCGTTGCGTCGAGCGTTAAGAGTTGACTCTGGTCCCGGTTCCGGATTTTTGAACGTCCTCGCGTACAATTTTATATTTTGTACTTTGCGTTTTGAATCTTGTACTTTTGTAATTTCGAGACGTTTCTTATCAATAATTGGAACCTTTTTGATTGTCTTTTGTACTTTTGAGCTTTTTGGTCGTTTGCGTCTTCAATTCGTCGAATCTGTCTTTTGTCTTCACCTTTTATTATTTAAACGAATATCACTTGTAAATAGAACAATTGCAACTAAAAGCTTGTCTTTCTTGAGGAATAATGCTATGAAATATATGTTCGTTTTTAGCATTATCAAAAGAACAAAGAAATGGCATGATAAAAGAATCAGAAGTTCAAAAGAATTTAAAGAAGGAGATAGAGTTCTTCTTTTCAATTCACGATTCAAGCTATTTCCTGGAAAATTGAAATCAAGATGGTCTGGACCATTCATAGTCAAAAGAGTTTTCTCATACGGAACAATAGAATTAATAAATTCAAATGGAATTGAATTTAAAGTTAATGGTCACAGAGTTAAACATTACATACATGGTCCGATGGAAGTTGACAACGAAGTTAATCACAATTTCGACACCACAGCTAACTAAGTGTGGGGAGAATCAAGTCTTTAAAGGATAATATGTATTTCTGTTAGAGTTAGATTTTCTGTTTTCGTGTAGTTCTCGAAAATGGAACCCGAATGGTCTTTCCCTAGCAGACCCTAAAGAACTAGTCTTCTCCCCCCATTCTGAATTTTTATTTTTTTTAGGAAAGGAAAACTTCCTGTGAACTAAACCATGGTCTAATGCTACACGCTTTGATCACTAAACGTAATAATGACACACTTCCGAGTGAACTAGTATCAGTAATCAGAGAAAGATTGGACGGAGTAAGAAAAGAATCTAGATGCGAAGATAATAAGTTACAATTTGGTAAAGAAAAATCAAAATTCGTAGCGAAAAGAAGAGCACGACACCTTTAAAAATGTCGCAAATGCGGAAAATGGTCACATGGAGGTAAATGTTCAAATAATCAAACCTATTCAAACACCGAATTTGTTACTTTATGCAGAGATGGACCGTTCATATGTTTAGAAGAAAAAACACCGAATGCTCGAGGTTACGCCTATGTAGACATGGAAAATCAATTAAACCGACTATCTTATGAATGGGATAGATCATATCACTAAGAATACTATCTCACAGGTAAGTCTGTACAGTTTTTATTTTTATTTTTATTTTTAACCTTTTGATAATAAACGCTAATTTGTTCGCTATAAAGTATTAAATTGGTATTGAATAAAATTAGGTTTGGCGACCGAAATTATTGATATCATTCAAAAATTTATTACATCACTGCGAAATTTAACGTTTATTCTTAAGGTATAAATATCTTTAATCAATCAACCCAAAATATTTCAAAAATTCGTCATGAGTTAAATTAGGTCATTGAACCGAAATTACTTTACCGAAAAGAGGGGCGTATATTTTTGATAATATTTGATTGATTAAAGTGGGATAAAAGACCAAAAAGATTTTTAATTTTATTTTTACCATGTTTTAAAATAAATCTTAAATTAATATTGTAAACTTTTTAAATTAATATATTTAAAATTGTAAATATTTGAACAATTGATATTTTTAAGTTTGTATGTATAAAAACAAAAATATAATATAAGTTTGGAGTGAATTTATAATATGAATTTTTAATTAAGTTTGGTGTGAATTTTTAATTTTAAATATGAATTTTGAATTTTATATTTAAGTTGTGAATTTAAAAACAAAAATTTACTTTATTTCGCTAAGTTAAAAATATGATTTTTAAAATTCGTCGTAAGTTGAAGACTAGGTCGTTGAACCAAAATTGATTTACCTGAGGGAGGGACGAGAACTTTTATTATCATTATTTTTAATCTTATTGAATTAAAGTATGCCAAAAACATTAAAAAAACTAAAAAAATTCTTTGCTTTTAAAACCGCGCTTTAAAAAGACAAATTTTAAAATTTTGTCGAGGGACGGAGTAGGACATCGATCCGAAACGACCTCGTCCTAAATAACAAGGGAAACAAAATTTTAAAAATTAATTAATTAATTGTTTTATAAGTTAAGGTTATTATAAAAAAAAAAAGGTCAAACTCCGCGACTTGCGGAGTTTGGAGAACAAAAGTGCCGCGACTCGCGGAGCTTGAAAAATACAGAAAAAAATAAAACGCCAGAACTGATCATTTGCACACTCCACACCCACAAAACTGCGAAAATACACTGCGAAAAAACACGAAAAACACACACAAATTCACATTTTTTCACCATTTTTCATCAAATCTTTTACAAAATCATGTTGAGAAGGATGCTATCAAGGAATTACTCATGGAAAATGGTAAATTTCTACACCTAAACACCATTTAATCCGAAAATTAGTGTTCTTGAGCAAATTTTATACCCAATTCGATTTTGATGCTTTTTAGTGTAATTATGCTTAAATTGCTTATGTATTATGCTTGTATAACCTAGATTGATGCTATTTAACATGATTAGAAGCCTTAAACTTCAAATTTTGAGTAATCTAGGGTTTGTGTTCTTGAGCAAATTTGGGGCTTTTTGATATAAACAGGTTATGGCCAATTTTTGTCATGAATTGTTGCTAAATTAAGTAGTGTAACATGTTTAGGTAGTTAAATGATCTAAACTTTGAGCCTAAACATGATTTTGAGAATTAAAGTGGACTTTTTCAAGTCTAAAATTCATGAACTTGATTTTTGAGAGATAATGCCATTTGAAACTTGTTTAATTGCTAGTAATGATTATTTTAACATGTTATTTGAGTTGAATGCTTATGAACTTGGCGAACATTTTCGTATATGCTTATTTGAAAAAGTGTAGATTTGATAAAAATATGAAAATAAGCATAAATTTGATATAAATTGAACATGTCATTGTAATTATTTTGATTGATGATTTTGCTGACACTAATGCATATTTGGATGCATAAAAATTGTGTTTGATGTATTTTGCAGACTGAAAGGGGTGAATCTTCGTCCCAAGCTCGCAATGCTCCTCCTGAGAATGCGGAACAACAGGATGTTGATAGCTATTATAAACAAGATATACCTCATCCAGTTATGACATTTTCAGATATGCACTTGGAAGATTTGCACCCGAACTTGAGATTTGACAGACGTTGGATAGATTATCCAAAATACCAAAGGGGCTTGCATACTCTTCATTCTAAAGCTGTTGAAGTACCTAGGGTAATAGAATGGGCACCGTTAGAAGCTGTAGAATTAGCCGAGCCAACTAGGGAATTACTTGCACAGAGGTATGGTAATTCTACTTTTAACGATTGGGTACGTTTATTCAACATGCATAGGCCTGTATATAAAGTATGGTGTGAAGAATTATTGTGTAGTATAGAAATAAATGATCGGGTAGCTAGTTTAACCGATCGATCTTTTATTAGATTTTTTTTAGGAGGTTCGATGTGCCACATGTCTTTACTAGACATGGCTCAGGCCTTACGTATATATACGCCTGAGGAGTTAGCATCTGCCGATTGTCGAGGGTTGATATTGAACGGTAGAAAAATTGATGAAAATTTTGATACGCATGGTGTATGGAGTCAAATGACTAGCCATCACCGATTTAAAGAGGGAAATTACTCTTATTTGGATATAGATAGAGCAGAGTTAGATATTCTGTTTAGGGTAATATGTATTTCTGTTTGAGTTAGATATTCTGTTTTCTTGTAGTTCTCGAGAATAGAATCCGAATGGTCTTTCCCTAGCAGACCCTAAAGAACTAGTCTTCTCTCCCCATTCTGAATTTTTATTTTTTTTAGATTTTACGAGATGAAGACTTCCTGTGAACTAAACCATGGTCTAATGCTACACGCTTTGATCACTAAATAGAATAGTGACACCCTTCCAAGTGAATTGGTATCATTAATCAGAGGCAAATTGGACGGAGTAAGAAAAGAATCCAGGAACAAAAATAATAAGTTACATTTTGGTAAAGGAAAATCGAAATCTGCAGCAAAAAGAAGAGCACAACACCTTGAAAGATGTCACAAATGCGGAAAATGGTCACACGAAGGTAAATGTTCAAATAATCAGACATATTCAAATACCGAATTTGTTACTTTATACAGAGATGGACCGTTCATATGTTTCGAAGAAAAAACGTTGAATGCTCGAGGTTACGCCTATGTAGCTATGGAAAACCAATTAGTCCGACTATCTTATGAGTGGGCTAAAGCAGGTCACTAAGAATTCTATTTCACAGGTAAGTATGTACAGTTTTTATGTTTATTTTTATTGCTTTTAACCTTTTGATAATAAATGCTAAATCGTTCGCTATAAAGTATTAAATTGGTATTCAATAAAATTAGGTTTTGCGACCGAAATTATTGATATCATACAAAAATTTATTACATCACTGCGAAATTTATCGTTTATTCTTAAGGTATAAATTTCTTTAATCATTCAACCCAAAATATTTCAAAAATTCGTCATGAGTTAAACTAGGTTATGGAATCGAAATTACTTTACCGAAAAGAGGGGCGTATATTTTTGATAATATTTGATTGATTAAAGTGGGATAAAAAAACCAAAAATATTTTTAATTTTATTTTTACTTTGTTTTTTTCAAAATTAATATATCAATATTAAATTATTATTGTAAACTTTTTAAATCAATATATTTAAATTTGTAAATATTTGAAAAATTAATATTTTTAACATAAGTTTGTATGTAAAAAAAATATATAATATAAGTTTGGTATGAATTTTTAATAATATGAATTTTTAATTTTATGCATTTTAAATTTAAGTTTGGTGTGAATTTAAAAACAAAAATTTACTTTATTTCGCTAAGTTAAAAATATGATTTTTAAAATTCGTCGTTAGTTGAAAACTAGGTCATTGAACCAAAATTGCTTTACCCAAGGGAGGGACGAGAACTTTTATTATCATTATTTTTTATCTTATTGAATTAAAGTATGCCAAAAACATAAAAAAAAACCAAAAATCTTTACTTTTAAAACCGCGTTTAAAAATGACAAATTTTAAAATTTTGTCAAGGGACGGACTAGGACAACGATCCGAAACGCCCTCATCCTAAAAAGAAACAAAATTTTAATTTTTAATTAAATATATGTTTTATTAAGTAAGGGTTTTTATAAATTAAATTAAAAAAAAAAGTTACTGTACCCGAACCCCATGCGATCGCATGGAATTTGGCCTTCCAATCCATGCGATCGCATGGAGCTGGAATTTTGGACAGAAACAAAAGGCAGTCTGTTCTGTCCACTCCACAAACACACACATATATCACGAATATACACCCCAAAACCTCTCAAATTTCATCATTTTTCCACCAAAATTCACTAAATTTCTCGCTACAATCTGCTCTAAACATGAAATTGTTCAGAAGTTTATCAAGAAAGGTAACAATTACATCCCTAAACCTCTTTAAATTTGATTTTTAGTGTTCTTGAGCTATATTTTTTCTAATTTGATTTTGTTAGTTTCTAGTGTAATTAGATTTATATTGTTAGTATTTTATGCATGTATAACCTAGATTGATGCTATTTAACATGATTTGAAGCCAAAAACTTCAAAATTTTTAGAAATCTAGGGTTTGTGTTCTTGAGCAAATTGGGGCTTTTTGATATAAACAGGTTATGGCCGATTTTTGTCATGAATTATTGCTAAATTAAGTAGTGTAACATGTTTAGGTAGTTAAATGATCCAAACTTTGATCCTAAACATGATTTTTGAGAATTAAAGCGGACTTTTTAAGTCTAAAATTCATGAACTTGATTAATTTGATATAAAAGCCATTTGAAACTTGTTTAATTGTTAGTAATGACTATTTTGACATGTTATTTGAGTTAAATGCTTATGAACTTTATATACATTTTCATAAAGGCTTATTTAAAAAAGTGTAGAATTGTTAAAATTGTGAAAATGCGTATAAGTTTAAGTTTGATTTAACATGTTATTGTAATTATGTTAATTTGTTATTTTGCTAACACTAATGCATATTTGGATGCACAAATTTTGTGTTTAATGTGTTTTGCAGAGATTTACTAATACTGATACTGGAGGTTCATCATCATCATCTAGACGACCTGCTCCAGAACCTGAACCTGAAATGCAATATGAACCTGAACCGGAACAATAACAGGAACCACAACAACAGCCTGATCAACACGTACCTTATTATGATCCGCTACAATTTGTTGATGCCTTTATAGTATTTCTGATACATCCACCAGTAGAATACCCAACAATTCCTGAACACACGTTGCATCCTAATCTGAGATTCGATAGAAGCTGGAGAGATTACCCATCATATCAAAGTAACAAATTCAAACTGCTACCGAAAAATGTAGAAATGCCAAGGGTAATCGATTGAGATCCTTTGGAAAGGGTCCAACTAGCTAACCGAGTTAGACTCCATCTAATCCAAAGGTATGGCAGTTCTTCTTTTCCCGATTGAGAACGTCTATTCACCATTCATAGGCCTGTATATAAGGAATGGTGTGTTGAGCTGATGAGTACTATAGCGTTAAATGTAGATGTAGATAGGTTAGATGATAGAAGTTTTCTTAGGTTTATACTTGGCCGTAGGATGTACAGGATGTCCATGCTGGACACGGCCAGGGCATTACAGATTTACACTCCTAGTGAATTGCTACTACCCGATTGTATGAATTTGATTTATCATGGTGAAAGGGTAGATAGGAATTTTGACGCGAACGCCGTCTGGAGGCGTATGTCAAACTATAATGTTTTTACACTGGGAAGAAAACACTCCTACTTACATATTAACAAAGCCGAGCTTCGTATAATTCATAGATTTTTGGCTAACTCGATTACACAGAGAGGTCACAACAAGGAAAAATTGACCTTACATGATTTATTTTACCTAAAGTGTATTCGAGACCCAAGAGGCTTTGTTAATATCCCTTACTGTGTTGGTTTTTATTTATCTAAAATGGTGGAAGGAATACAGGAAGGGGGGATAATTGAAGGAGGTATTTTTGTTACTCTCATTGGAGAGTACTTAGGTGTAGATAGGAACCAAGGGGGTCCACTTTTGGAATGTAGGGAATAGGTCGAGCCTTTAGGATTGAAGGTTTATGCGGGTGCTAAGGTATTAAAGAGTAGACGCAATCAGCCAGTACCCTATGAAGGTAATCATCCTCAGATATAGAGAGGTTCAGACGAGGAAATGGAGGAAGCGGATGACATTAGGGATGTCATTCGGGAGGCTATGACTGACGTCTACCATCATATAGAAGAGGTAGATATGACAAACGCGGAGAGATTTCATCGGATGGAGAAGTGGCAAGCCCGGAATGATTACGAGCATTCCAGGCAACGACAGCATGATAGATGGGACTATCATCAGCGTCAGATTATGAGCCGGCTGTCACCTCAGGATCACTACATTCCGACCCGACCCGCTTACTATCCTCCACACCAGCCCGAGATGAGACCACCATATACTCTCTACGACCCTAACCAGGCCTACCAGTACACCTATCACCAACCATGGAACCCGGACGACGACATGAACTGGAACCCGTATCCATATTGATTTAGTTCCGGTTGGTAATTTATATGATTTTTAATTTTTATTATTTCTGTTTATTTATGTTTAAACATATGATATTATGATACATTAATGTATTGTTTAATATTTTTATTATTTTGTACTAATATTTCATATTTGATTTGAAAGTGAGATTTTAAGTCCCATTTCAAATTACCATGCATGTTTATATTTGTATGTATGTATATTGTCAATTGTACACAACAGGGTAAAATAGCGTATTTTCAAAGACTGGCATTAAGTTCAGTTAAAGCTACTAATTTTGACGACAAAACGAAAAACAAATGTGATATAACAACAAGACGGAATGAACAAATGATATGCACCATTTATCATTCAGCAAACAAAAGCCAATATGTTTGGAAACTTTGGTAAAATTTAATCATTTTTCTACGCTAATCACCATCAATAATTTAAATTGTTACTGATTTCTTGCAAATGAGGGCATTGCAAGATCTTAAGTGTGGGAAGGGGTTAAATTCTTTCGGATTTTTAAAATTTTTTATACACTTGGTTATCATTAAAAATACTAGTAATGCAGTAGTTGTATTAGAATCTAGTGCTCTCTGATAATAAAGAATAGCCCTAGTCTTATATACTGACTACCCAATTCTAGTAAAATTTTCAATTAAATGAATTCAAAATCATGTTTATACATATTTATGAACGATAAAACTAGGTGTTAACACCCAAATTATTGTTACCTTGGAAAGGACATAAATTGAGAAACAGCCTAAAATGTTAGAATTCATTTAAAATGGAATAGAGGACAATAAAAAGGCAAAGAAAGGAAAATAAAAGCCAAGTGTGAGAAAAATTTACCAAGTTCTTTAAAACATATATCACATATTTTGTACAAAGATACTTTTGTTTTGGACAAAATTAACCGTTTTACTCGGTAAATTGTAAGATATTTGAAAGAAAGATGGATCTACACGATGAATCAATTCCATCATTAAAAGGAAGTAAAGTCTTCTGAAAAAGAAACGCGCTTCTTGATTTAGGTCAGGAAGTTGTCGTCCAGACCAGCTGTAGGTTGACGAAAAATCTAGAAAAGTCATCACTAAAATCAGCAGGAAATCCACGGACCTCAGCATCAAACAGGGTCGCCAAGTGATCAGACTTATCCTAACCATGAGAGGATCTGTCTCGTAAAATGGGGAGGACGCCGTGCAAATTAGCTTGATAAGACTAATGAATTAGACCCCCAGAAAGGATAATCTCCTTAAAGATTAAAAATCAGCTTTTAAGCCTGATATTACTCAATCCTTGAGATTGACCTTAAAGATTAAGAATTACAAACTCATGGAACTCGATGATTTCTAAACTCGAGTTTGAACGAGAAAATATTTTGATCAAAATTACAAACCGATTTGTTTTCTGAAAACCCATTTTTAATGCGTTCATTACCATTGAACGTAAAATCCTAGGAATTCACCTGAAATTCATTAGGTCACCTGAACCAAATCGGGTGTCAACCGTAAGAACGGTGGTTGCATAATATGGTCAAAGACAGGACCTTGTGCCGGACCGAAAAATTATAAGGGTGAGCTTTACTATTGCTCCTACCAAGGATAGTAATTGCATCCGACACGTTATAGACCATAATTAAAAGCATGTCAGGGGACATTGCCTTAACAGTTGCTTGTTCAACGCTTTCCTTTATAACCGGACGGTAGTTTACCGAAAGGTAATATACGGAGCAAGTATACTAGACGTGTTGCTTTCCCAATACAAGGTTAGCAAGTGGGTGACACAAAACCGCAAGTTTTGAGCTAAAATTTTCAAATTTGAAACCCACCAAACCCACAAAAACATTTTGCAAACACCGGTGAAGGGTTATTCCGGAAAACTTATCTAGGGTAAAAACTAGATTTAATTTTCAAAAGATCAAATGTTTTCATAAAGATCCAATTTCCTTAAGGATCTAAATTTTTATAGTCATATGGGACTGTAAACCACAACGTTACTATCATTGTTCATACCGCCATATAAAAATCACTGATGTACAAAGTGTGAAGAATAAAGAAGTGATTCTAGTATTTTTATTTCAAGACTATATTGTTTGAGGACAAGCAACGCTCAAGTGTGAGAATATTTGATAATGCTAAAAACGAACATATATTTAATAGCATTATCCCTCAAGAAAGACAAGCTTTTAGTTGCAATTGTTCTATTTACAAGTGATATTCGTTTAAATAATAAAAGGTGAAGACAAAAGACAGATTCGACGAATTGAAGACGCAAACGACCAAAAAGCTCAAAAGTACAAAGTACATACAATCAAAGTGGTTTCAAATTATTGGTGAGAAACGTCTCAAAATTACAAGAGCAAAACGCGAAACGCAAAGTACAAGATATTAAATTATACGCAAGGACGTTCGAAAATCCGAAACCGGGACCAAAGTCAACTCTCAACGCGCGACGCAACGGAGCAAAAATTACAAGTCAACTATGCGCATAAATATAATATAATATATATATAATAATTACTTAAAATTATATATATTATATTTATATTAATAAAAGTGTCGGCAAACTATTGAACCTGTGAATGTTAGCTGAGAAATACGGCCATGCGATCACATGGCTTCGAAGAGGAAAACTCATGCGATTGCATGGTGTACAGTGTTGGGCCACATTGCTATAAAAAGGCAGCTTGTCGAACGATTTAAACATATATCCATCATCTCTCTATCTATCACTCGTATATATATATATATATATATATATATATATATATATATATATATATATATATATATATATATATTTATTATAATTTTAATTTTAATTTTAAATTCTAATAATAAGGGTATGTTAGCGAATGTTGTAAAGGTGTAAGTCGAAATTCTGTCCGTGTAACGCTACGCTATTTTTAATCACTGTAAGTTATGGTTAATGTTATTTTTAAATTAATGTCTCGTAGCTAAGTTATTATTATGCTTATTTAATGCCGAAGTAATCGTGATGTTGGGCTAAATATTAAAATTTGGTAATTGGGCTTTGTACCATAATTGGGGTTTGGACAAAAGAACGACACTTGTAGAAATTAGACTATGGGCTATTAATGGGCTTTATATTAACTAAATGATACCTCGTTAATTTAATATATAGACTTATAATTTGACGTATTTATATATAACCACATACGCTTGACTGGGCACGGTGGGCGGGATATCTATAAATACCAATAATTGTTCATTTTACCGGACACGGAACTGGATTAATAGTTAATAGACTTGTTGAAACAGGGGTGGATTACATTCAAGGGTAATTGGTGTAATTGTTAACAAAGTAGTAAAACCTTGGTTTACACGCAGTCGATAACCTGGTGTATTCATTAAACAAAGTATTAAGACCTTGTTACAATTCGAATCCCCAATTAGTTGGAATATTTGACTTCGGGAATAAGAATAATTTGACGAAGACTTTCGCACTTTATGATTATAACTGATGGACTATTATGGACAAATCCGTATGGACATATCAAATAATCCAGGACAAAGGACAATTAACCCATAGTAATAAAACTAAAATCAACACGTCAAACATCATGATTACGGAAGTTTAAATAAGCATAATTTATATATTTCATATTTAATTGCACTTTTAATTATCGCACTTTTATTTATTGTCATTATATTTAATTGCACTTTTAATTATCGTACTCTTTAATTATCGCAATTTTATTTTATCGCACTTTTATTTATCGCAATTTTATTATCGTTATTTACTTTACGCTTTAAATTAAGTTATATTTATTTTTAATATTTTACATTAGGTTTTAACTGCGACTAAAGTTTTAAAATCGACAAACCGGTCATTAAACGGTAAAAATCCCCCTTTTATAAGAAAAATATTACATATTTATATTTTTGTATTTTTGCAATTATAAGTTAAAACTAATATAGCGTTGAACTAGTTTAAGTCTCCCTGTGGAACGAACCGGACTTACTAAAAACTACACTACTGTACGATTAGGTACACTGCCTATAAGTGTTGTAGCAAGGTTTAGGTATATCCACTCTATAAATAAATAAATCACTTGTGTAAAATTGTATCGTATTTAATAGTATTTTCTTGTAAAAATATAACTATTTTATACACCACCTCGCACACATCAACAACTATGATCACATATTCGGATGTTGTTTTCTTAATGAATACACATGGATAAATAAGATTATTTGTATACACCCTTTGCTTATCAAGTAATCATTTAATCGTTTATACCACATGCGACCCGATTGTTTCAACCCATATAAAGACCTTTGTGATTCAATGGAATACATTTCTTTGAGTTTTGCATTAAATGTTTCTGATACCTTAAACCCTTCATGGATATTCATGTATATATCACTATCAAGTGATTCATTTAAATAATTAGTAATAACATCCATGAGATGCATTTCTAAATTTTTAGAAACTGTTAGGCTGATTAAGTATCTAAAAGTAATTGTATCCATAACAGGAGAATAAGTTTTCCTCATAATCCATTCATGGTCTTTGAGAGAAATCTTGAGTTACAAGTCTAGCTTTATCTTGTAACTTCGTTTTTTCTCATTTCTATTTCGGATAAAAATTTATTTTTTATCTCATACGTTTCACATCTTTAAAAGTGATAACGATTGATCCGAAAACTTTTCATTTATTGAGTGATTCTAATTCAGCTCGTATTGCTCCTATCCACTGAGTCCAATCATGTCTATTTTGACATGCAATGACAGATTTTGGTTCCAGATCATCATCTTTATTCATGATGTCATTGTAAGATTATATGAAAAATCAATATTTGTCATTTTATTTCGGTTCCATAATATTGCATAATTTATTGCAATTTATGTATTTACATTGTCAATATCCTCTGCAGAAGGAATATTGATTTGTGGTTCTTCTTGAACACCTTTTTTTTTTTTTTTACCTCATTATCAGCTGATTTTCCTTTTCGAGGATTTTTATCTTTGGAACTAATTTGTCTTCCACGTTTCAAACGTGACAAAAGACTCATGAGTGACTTTATTGCCAGTTTTTGAAATTTTAATTCTTGCTAGAGCATTTACTGCTGATATATATGATTTTGTCACTCTTTTTGCATCTGTAAATGCATCGGGCAATTTATTCGCAAGTTCTTGCATATGCATTATTTTTTTGAATTTTTGTTTCGCACTCTTTTGTGTGAGTATCAAGATACCTTAATTGATGTTCACATCATGAAACATCATTTTATTTATTTTTTCATTTCTTCCCCTAATCTAGGGAGCAATTTTTCATTAAAATGACAATCAGCAAAAACGTGCTGTAAAAACATCACCCGTCATGGATTCAATATATCTTATGATTGAAGATGTTTCATATCCAACATATATTTCAATCCTTCTTTGAGGAACCATTTGTTGTGGTGGTGCAATTAAAAATACACAACACAACCAAATATTCTAAGATGGAAAATATTTGGCTCTCGACCAAAATTAAGTTGGTAATGGAGAATATTTATGACTTGCACTTGGTTTAATGCGAATTAATGTCGCATCATGTAAATTTACATGTCCCCATGTAAATATTGCGAGTTTTGTACTCATTACCAATTGTCTAGTTATTAGCTGCAAAAGTTTATCTATTGATTCAGCTAAACCAATTTTGTGTATGCACATGAGCAACTGGATGTTCAACAACAATCCCTGTAGACATATAATAATCATTAAATGCTTGAGATGTTAACTCACCAGCATTATTAAGTCTCATCCTTTTAATGGTGTAATCAGAATAATGTGTTCTCAATTTAATAATTTGTGCAAGAAACTTTGCAAATGCCATATTACGGCTTGATAACACACAAACATGAGACCATTCGTTAGATGCGTCTATTAGAACCATGAAATATCAAAATGGTCCACATGATGGATGAATTGTTCCATATATATAACCTTGAATTCTTTCAAGAAACATTGGTGATTTTTTTCAATATTCTTTTCATTAATCACCATATGTGCTTTTCATTAATCACCATATGTGTTTTTCATCAATCACCATATGTGCTTTTTTATTAATCACCATATGTGCTTTTTCATTAATCACCATATGTGCTTTTTCATTAATCACCATATGCGCTTTTCATCATATATCCTTTTCACCATATGCGCTTTTAATCATATGCGCTGCGCTTTTCATCATACGCACTTTTCATCATATGCGCTTTTCATCATATGCGCTTTTCATCATATGCGCTTTTAATCATATGCGCTTTTCATTATATGCGCTTTTTATCATATGCGCTTTTAATCATATGCGTTATGGTCTAAAACCATTTATTTTTGAGTGATACATAACAAGCTAGGCATCTTAGAAAATTCAAACCATTCAAGTCTCAAGGTAGCTCAGGGTTTATTTAATCAAGATTTTTCAACAGATTTACTCTCGTTTTCTTTTCTTTTGGGACTTATTTGTAGAGATAAACAAGATGTTCATGTATTCAAAAAATACTAGACTGATGATCCACGTTACCAGATCATTATTAAGAATCTCCGGGATTCTTATAAGAGCGTCTACTAACATCTTCAATTTTATTCTTTCATGGATAACCGTTATTTCTTGATAATTAATATTGTATCTATCTTTGAGTATTTTTCATAATACACTTGGATCTTCGATCATATAATATGTAGATTCTAAGGACTCGTCAATATGTTTGCTAAGAAAAATACTTGCTATTGCTTTCTCTTGTTCGGAACAATTGTTATTTTTATTCAGGGTTTTTAAAATACCGTTTGATTCGAGATATTTTTCTACATTCATAACCCATGTTAAGTAGCTGTTCCCACTTGATTCTAAAGGAGCAAATTTAAGCCTTTTCAAATTCAAGGAGCAAAAGGAGGAATCCGCCCGAGGAGGGGCTCGCGTCTGATTAGCTCGTCAAGATACAAATGAGGTTTAATATTTTCTATTATAAAAAAGATGAACAACATAAATCATAATCATAATCAACTTCTATTCATAGACAAATAATAAAATGAAATTAGAATCATTTTAAATTCATAAGTAGCAAACAACAGAATAATAACATGATTACAAATGATAAAAGCACAAGAGCATGATCGAATATAGGTTCACCCGGTGGTATATTAGCAACAATGATGATAATTAGTATGACCAATACAATAGGAAAAATCATCCTTGTGTGAATCATCTTTACAAAAAATTTTTTTTTTGAGAGTGGTAATCTGAGAAAATGAAGATTGATTTGTGAAAATGTAAAAATGGAGATGTTTATTTTATATTTGAAAAATATAGTCGTTGTAACGTCGTCAGTTGATGTTAACAACCTTTATGTATATATGACCGTTGTAACGTCGTTAGTTGACGTTAACGACTGTTATGTACTCGTTGTATTAATAATAATTTTAATAAAAGAATTTTATTAGTACAAATACGATTACTATAAATACATTTAGCATAAATACGTTTAGCATAAATGCGAAGATTAATAGAATAAACATATTATGCATAAATAATAAATTTTAAGAATAAACATTAGTACGCATGAAATAAATAATGATTAATTGCATAAGTAATCATGAATGTTAGATAACATAAATATAAATGTTAGTGAAGTTAATAAGAGTTAGATTACAGAAATATAATTCAGGCGGTATAACCGACCATATATAACTTAAATAACATAAATATAAATGTTAGTGAAGTTAATAAAAGTTAGATTACATAAATATAATTCAGGCGGTATAACCGACCATATATAACTTAAATAACTTAAATATAAATGTTAGTGAAGTTAATAAAAGTTAGATTACATAAATATAATTCTGGCGGTATAACCGACCATATATAACTTAAATAACATAAATATAAATGTTAGTGAAGTTAATAAAAGTTAGATTACAGAAATATAATTTTACTTATGATGATAATAATATTTACCTTACTAATAAATAATAGAAGATATCGTTAAAGAATTTATTACCTTGATTAGTGACTTGTGCTTGCTTAGATAAACCTTGATTATATGGAGCACTTCGTGCTGATAACGTGTTATGATTCAGGAGTTTATAACTACTTTTAGTAACGTATTCACTAATTAGAGAATAATAGAAAGAAGAGAGAAAGAGAGAGTATATGTATAAGTAAACATATATATTTTTTTAAGTGCATCTTCTACAAAGTACATCTTCATATATTTATAGTACAAAATAAATCACTGTGTGGTTTGGTAGGAAATTTGTAGCCACAAAATTTGGCAGACATTATTGACTTTCATAACAACAACAATATAAGCGTAGGGATTTTTATCAAAAGATAAAAAAGAATATCAAATGAACAATAGGTCCCAAATAGCTCACAACTAGAAAACACAACCTAACATACATTACAAGCTAGATACCGCTATCTATGCGCGAGTCGAGCCAAAAAACACAAGACATAAAACCGTGGTCAACCTAATAAGCCACAAAACAAACACAATAATTCTAATTCTAATTCTAAATTTTCCCTATATACTAAAAGGCACGTGAAGTTTGGTCGTTTGGCCACCACCCCCGCCCAAAAATTGGTCAAAACGACATTGATCCAAAGTTCCACCCAAAAAATGCAAAAAACCCTCCTTAACTATAACCAACTTACAAAAACTGCCCTGAACTCCAGGGGGTAAAACGTCAATTCCCTCAATTAAAATAAAAACTCCACCCAAACACTTCGACAGCCCGTATCTTCCTCCTCGCTCCGAGTTAAATTTCACCGACCACACCGTTAAACTCGAATATTTTTGTGAACAGAACGAAACTAACTACATTCAAAACGGACACTTTTTAAAAAAAGCTAAACACAACGACAGCCCGTATCTTTCCGCTCGTCGCGAGTTAAATTTTTTCGACGGCAGCGTCTTACTCGAAATAATTTTATGAACAAAACGATAAAAAGTACACTCGAAACGGACACCTCTTAAAAAACGCTAAACACAACGACAGCCCGTATCTTCCTGCTCGCCGCGAGTTAATTTTTTTCGCTTCCACCGTTAAACTCGAAATATTTTTGTCAACAAAACGAAACTAACTACATTCGAAGCGGACACTTTTTAAAAAACGCTAAACACAGCGACAGTCCGTATCTTCCCGCTCGCCGCGAGTTAAAATTTTTCGATAACACCATCTTACTCGAAATAATTTTATGAACAAAACGATAAAAAGTACGTTCAAAACGGACAATTTTTAAAAAACGCTAAATAAAATGACAGCCCGTATCTATGCGCGAGTCGAGCCAAAAAACACAAGACATAAAACCGTGGTCAACCCAATAATCCACAAAACAAACACAATAATTCTAAACAAACAAGACTAGAGATACACTTTAGTAAAGAACGAGACAACCACCAAGTATCCCCAACAAGAAGATATAAACAAGTTAAATGACCGCGCGAAACCGAAGAACCATAACCAACCCAAATTTGCTTTCATCAAATAAATTTTTTTTTTTTGTTTTTGGGAAAAAAGGGGAAAACTTTATCAACCAATAGAAGGATCATTAGGAAATGAAACCTCCTAGAAACTTACAAACCGAAACCACGAAGCAAAACTAGACTAGACCGATTCAAAGCTCGCTAAACCAACTATAATAAAAAAGGATTACGAAACTCAAAAGGATACGATCACACTACGCTAAAGAGGATAACTTATCTAACCGATCATCGAAAAAATAAAGAATCCTTTAAAGACAAAACACGATCAAGCATCTTTCACAAAGTCACAAAACACTTCCAATTTCTCTTCATAAAGAATCTTCTTTTTTCTTTCCTTTTTCGGCCTTTTAACAATCGATGGTTCAGAAGGCGACACACTATTGTTGTTAACGACCCCCTTTTGAACACCTTCCATATTGTCCATTACATCATTTAAAGCCTTTTTGTCGGAACTAACAATTTTATTACCATTAGCTTTGTCGAACTTCCATCAAATATTTGGCGTCTACTTTGAGAAATTATAGGATACACTTTTTTGTGTTTTACACTATTTTATAAAATTGCCAAAATACACTATTCATCCGACTAAAATTTTATTCGAACTCAAGCCAAGTCGTTCGAACTCGGTACACTGAGGTTGTGGCCAATTAAACGTGTCACGACCCCGTACTCTAAGTTTGAACATTTTTTGTGTGCTCAAGCAAACTATTGTTCGAAAATGAGTATTATTGTGTTCGAACAATATGTCGTTTAAACTTAAATTGGTAAATATTCTAAGGTTCGAAGTCAGGAAAAAACTAACATCGATTTACATTACTCCATTACATGTGTCCTATATACAGTTTAAGATTCACCATTTTCAGTATGGTCGATTAAACGGAATAACTTCGTAAATAACATCTTTTAAGGCAATGAAACCATGGACGTTTCCATTGCGTCTAGCATCCGATTAAGAATGATGTTGCTCGTCTCAAAAATGGTGTAATCAATAGGTCTTTTGAGATGTAATCCCTGTGTATTGTAATCATTATATTCATTCGATAGCATCAACTGCGGTGACTAATAGTCAACCATATAATTATAGATATGATATGATTTGTACATATCATTGTGTATATCCGTATGATTGTATATTACCGTGTGTATCCTTTCCTATTCTATTGGAAAGGTTGTTATTCACTTACCGAACTTGAGATGTAATCCCTCTGTATTTATACATACGCACGATATGGAATGAAAAGGCAATCAGAATTGTTTTCTTTTAATAAAAACCTCCACCGCAATCGCTCTCAAATCTGCAGCCAATCATTTCGATGAAATTGTCCCTTCTTCATCTTTCTCATTGCGCCCGTGATCAACGTACTCAAGATAACGAACGAAAAGGTCTTTCTACTCCTTCATAACCTTATATTTGATAACCTTATATTTGTTGTGTTTGTGGTCGTAAGTGTAAAGCTAATTTAGATTGAAAGGATCATTTTAAATAGTTAAATGTCAAAAAAGGGAAGAAAAAAAAATGAATAGGATGAAATTGTTAAAAGCAAAGAAACGACAGCGTTTTAAGGAGAGGTGAACGATTGATGTTGATGATTGTAATAGAGCATTCGGATGGCAAGCAGTTTGTTGATGTCGGTGATGGTAAGCTTTCTAGAATTTAGTTAAGCTTCTCAACTAAGCTGACCAACCAAACTCTAGCTAATAAGGTAAAAGTACATATAAGCAAAATGAATCAATAACAAATTCAAATGTATGATTAAAAAAAATGCAAATATTGTTCACCGCAAAACAAAGTAAAATTGAAGAATTACTAGATATTAGACTAGGGCATGTAATCTTGGTAGCTACTAAAACTTTCTTTGAAATTGGCATATTGTCTCTTTAGGAGCTTGTACACTTTTAATCCTTTGACCCAAAACTTTTCATTTGTTTGTGACAAAATTACATGGGGGGTCCCTGTAGTATGTTCGAAATTACAAGTAGAGTCCAAAAGAATTTTTTCACCTTGGGGGGTCATTGTGGTATGCAATAGTTTCACCGGGGGTCCAATTGCATAACATCTGTTAAAAACTCTGTTAAATCCCATCATGTGCAATTCACATGAGGGTAAAAATGTCTTTTTTGATTTCTTCTCTTATATGCAACCATTTTAACCTAGTGTATTGTACCACCACTACCAACCTATATTATCACTACCAAAATATCCATTAACTTCAAAAAAACTTCATCACCACCACAAATAAACTCTATTCCAACTAGATCTCTGACTAAATTCGAAACCCAAAATCGATTGAAGGCTGTAACACACAAATAACAACAAAATCTATTTCTTTTATGTTTAAACCGAGATTCGTCACTATGCTCATTGAAACTCCATCAGATCTGTTCGTGCAACCTAGATTTGGGCCATAAATCCACCCGATCTGTTTGTTGAAGCCCAGATTCGTCACTTTGTTCAATACCCATTTCAGACCTGAATTAAAGTTGCATATAATGTGGGTGCACAGCAAAAGCATCAATACCCATTTTATGCGTAAGATGTGGGTCAAGAGCAAGTCTCAGTACAAAAAAAAAAAGTCTCAATACCCATTTTTTGAGATCCCATACATCGGTTCGTAATCAAAATCAAATACCTTCACTTATTCGTAATTATCAAATACAAAAACAAAGTCATAATACCCTCATTTTTGAGATCCCATACAACAGAAAAATGTCAAATGTTCATATGCCAAAAATCCAGTCTTCAATCAAAAAATGTCAAATGATTATTTTATTTTCACGATGTTGATATCAAATACCCTCACTTAATTTAACTAACAGTTCATATGCTAGATGTTGATTTTTTCAATATTGGTTAACATGTACAAATAAATAAAGGGAAAAAACAACAACAATGGCATAGTTTTCCATATAATCGACTAACCTACATATTTTCGTATATTCTTCGTCGCTGGTATTATTGCCGGAAATGGTTCAGGCAACTGCAACCACCGTCGCACATCTGCAACCACAACCGCCCATCATCTTCAGCCGCGTTTTAAAATCAATGTTTGAAGTTGTTGACTTTAAAGGTTGTTTCCTCTTGATTTTAGGTTTGTTGTATATTTAAGGCCCCCATTGCTTCTTATTTTATTCGAATTGAGAATTGATATGGTTTCAAGCTTGGATTTTGTTTGGTTGCGTTTTTTTCTAGTGTATGTAATTTTATTTAGATTTGAGAGGTGGAATGACTTTAGATTTAACGTTGATTTGGTTTTGATTTATTATTTATTGGAATTGGAATTGGAATTGGAATTGGAATTGAAATATGACATCAGGTGGTTCTAGAAAGGAGAAAGATAAAGATAAGGAAGAAAAAGAAGATAAATAGTGGAAATGGCAATTTTACCCTCATGTGCCAAGCACATGAGTAATTTAACTGACGCTTCTGACGTGTGTTAGTGATTTGGACTCCCCATGAAACGAATGCATACCACAGTGACCCCTCAAGTCAAAAAAATTCTTTTGGACTCCGGTTGTAATTTTGAACATACCACAGGGACTCCCCATGTAATTTTGTCTTTGTTTGTTAGATCTTAATTTTACCGGGCAATTTGAGTCAAAAATCTCTTTTTCATCATCCTTTTCACCAACTTTGAATATCAGCTTTGTATGATTAGAATCCTCCGTCCGTGAATCTTTCATCGATGGCTTATATGAAGCAAACGTTTGTTTCGAACCATGAAAAACATCATCTTCTTTATCATCAATAGAAGAAACCATGCGATAGTCACAACTTTGAGATGTAACTTCATTAGCTATCCTCATTACTCGACTACTCTCAAGATTAATTTCTTTATAATCATACAAAGTTGATATTCAGAGTTGGTCAAAAGGATGATGAAAAAGAAATTTTTGACCCAAATTGCCACGTAAAATTAAGATTTAACAAAGAAAGGAAAAGTTTTGGGTCAAACGAATTGAAAACGTACAAGCTACTGAACAGAAATATGCCAATTTTAAAGAAGGTTTTTCTACTACCATGATTACATAACCAAGTCTAGTTTCCAGTAATTTTTCAACATTACTTTGTTTTCTTTTGAACATTATTTGCATTTTTTACTGGTACGTTTGGATTTGTTATTGATTCATTTTGTTTATCTACTTTTGCCTTATATTCGGTTGGTCAGCTCAGTTGAGAATCTTAAGTAAATCTTAGAAAGCCTTATGTATGTATTGATTCAAAGAAGGTTGTGTTGATATGATGCTGATGAAAAGAGTATGTATTTAGATGGCGTTTTCGATGAGCTAGTGGCGAAAAGGATTGACTTAAATCAGTTCAACATTACGATGTTTTCTGAAGGGGAAAATAAAGAAGAATTCGATGAAGATGATTACTTTTCTGACAGTAATTCTCGGAATGTGATGATAAGTGGTACTTGTGCATCCATAAAATGTACTTTAATGTCATCTTGTGAAAATTAGATCTCTGTTGTCACTGAATATTCCTAATCTACCAAGGATATCAAATTACGGTATCATTGATTTAAAAAAATTATGTTTGTAGTTCGCGTTGGCTTTGGCCTTTTCAGTTTACATATATAGTATTCTTCAAGTTGATAGAGTTTTACACTTTATATCCTTATTCTTATTCAATTGCAAGAAATAGTGCAGAAAGTTTTAATTTGATTGTATGTATTCATGATATCATTTCCAATTCGGGGCCGGTCCCGAGAATTTATGGGCCTAGAACGAGGTGGAGAAAAAGGCCCTTGAGCCCTAACGAATAATATAAACTATTTAAAGAAGGTCTTTTCGGTCTTGCTAAAATGTTATTGGACTTTGATTTCTTTTTTTATGAGGCCTTTGATTGTTGTTTTTGAAACTATTGTGCTTTGTCTTAGCTGCTTCAGTTGTGTGTCCTTAGTTCCACGACTTCTCAAATCTTCAATTATATCAGTATATATTAAAAAATTGGGCCCCTGAAAATCGTGGGCCCTGAGCGGTCGATCACTTTGCTCCCTCTCCGGGCCTCCCCTAATTTCAATGTTCTCTAGTCTCAGTCAATCCCATCTTTTCGTTTGTTGATAGTTATAGATGCAGAGAAGTTATACACATCTATATTCACCTAATGAAAGTTGCAATTATGTGAAATTTTTATCAATTTTGTTTAGCTAGATATGTAAATCGGACTTACTAATGTGCCATTATCTAATGAGTAGGTATTTTACTTGTGGAACATTATGTGTTGGATGGTCTATTATCTATGGTCAATGCACAAGAGGACAAACCACCACGATATAAACAAGGAATAACTTCATCAGTCACTTAAAACATATGATTGCCTTAGGTGCCATCAGTATATTTTTTAATCCAATATACAATTAAAATGTTGGCTAAATTGTGTGTGTGGCCTTGATCATTTTGTTACACGGTCACTTTTCTGTTCAACGCCAATTTTTGTGATTTGTTCAACTCTTTAAAGGTGGGTATACTGAAGCCAGTAAATATGATGTTGATGTTAACCAAGACCATCTTGTAAGTGGGAAGCTTTGAGGGATGTTTGCAGGTTTTTGAGTTTTTCAATCTGCAATGTTTTAGTTTTGTTTTTTAGTCTCCTTGTGTGCACTTGAGGTCATGGAGTCTTCATTGTAATATTTTGGTTAGTTGTTCGCTTCGGATATTGGTCTCTTGCTCTTGAGCAAGGTTGCGAAAATCGCTACTCGATGAGTGCTCGTTCGGGACTTTATAGGGAGTATTCCTAAACTCGTGGACTACTCGGATGTTGACCAAGTTTGACCGATTTAACGAGATTTGACCGAGTTTGTAATGAGTTTTGACCGATTTTTTGAGTAATCCCGAGTTTTAGCCGTGTTTGACTGAGTTTGACCGAGTTCGTGTCGAGTACTCCCCGAGTTGCAAAAACCGAGTACTCATCGAGTAGTTCCGAGTTCTTTCAACACTGCCCTTGAGTTTGTGACTTGCAGTCTCATAGGGCAGGCATGGTCTTGTGTGTAGGTGCTTTTTTCCAATTAAAGTCTTATCATCGTATTTTTATTTGTACAATGTGTAGTCAAGTGGTTAATATTATTTTCAAGCATGATTTTTTAATGCTTAATCCCAACTATATGCATTTTTTTTAAAGCCACCAACCATATGCATTTGTTCCTTACTTAAGTTTATCAAATTAGCATAGCAAATAAGTCTCCTGGGTTAAACATGCTTATAAGTTATAAGTACTTTATAAGAGATCATTATGCTTTGTAGTGCCGAAATTTCTTGCTTATAAGTAGATGCACCTACTTATTGATGGTTTCCAGTGGTTTCCAGCCGTCATCTAGATGGCTCTGTTCCAGCCGTCATCTAGATGTTCAAAGCTGCCGACGTTGACAACGCGTATGGAAGTGGCAAACTTGAACACGATGACGGCAGCCAACTTCCGCCAACCTTCCTCGTTCACACCATTCACCGCCATAGAATTTTTGCTATAAATAGAGATGCAAACTTTCATTGTAAATCATCCCAAAAATCACTCAGAGAAGTGTAATCACAACCTTGAGAGTGTGTGTGAGTTTGAGAGTTTTTTTTTTGTAAGAGTTTTGTAATACTCTGTAATCTATTCTTGTGAGTAATAGAGTTATTTTCTCTCAAATTTATATCTCCCAACGTCCAGGCGATCCTCTCTTCCTAACAAGTGGTATCAAGAGCTTGGTTAGAGACTTTGGTTGAGTTTTTGGGTCTTCTGAAGTTTCCTCAAAATCTAATTTTGAGTGTACCATTGGATTCGTCTCGTCGAACCGAGTCCAACGCAAAAAAACGGTGACTTAAACGGAGTTATAACGAGCCCAGAAAACGGGGTCAAAATTTGGTCAACTCGCCGGAGAAGACGACCGGTGCCGGAATTTTCGCCGGAGAAGAAAGTCCTGTAGCAATTCACTGTAGCAGTCCTGTAGCAATTCACTGTAGCAGTCCTGTAGCAATTCACTGTAGCAGCTGGCGGCACTGTAGCATGTTCATGTAGCAAGTTCCTGTAGCAGTACTGTAGCAATTATGAAATTTTACAATTTGGTCCCTGAAATTTTCAGAATTTTATTTTTGGTCCCTGAATTTTATAAAAATTATAATTTTGCCCCGTAAGTGGAATTTAAGCGGCGAAGTGTCTATTCCACCATTTTCAACCGTTCCGGACGTAACGGTGATCTCTGTTTTCTACGATTCAACCCCGTTTGTGTTGAAAAATTATTTGTAAGGTGATAATGTCCATAGAAGAGTCAACATCATCTTCGGGAGCTATGATTATGCTCACAGCCACAAACTACACGCTGTGGAAATCTCGGATGGAAGATCTCCTCAGCTGTAAGGATTTGTTCGATCCTATTGAATTGAAGGGTATAAACCGTGATTCCGCCAAAGAGATAGAGTGGAAGAAATCATACCGAAAAACTATTGGTCAGATCCGTCAATGGATTGATCATAGTGTCTTCCACCATGTTGCACAAGAGACAGACGCATATGCCCTCTGAAAAAAGTTGGAGGACATGTACCAGGCCAAGACTGCTCGGAATAAAGCCTTGTTGATGAGGCGTTTAGTCAACATGAAGCTCAAAAGTGGAACTTCAGTTGCCCAGCATACCAGTGAGTTTCAGAGCTTGGTCAACCAGTTATCATCTGTTGAGATGCCTCTTGGCGATGAAGTTCAGACGCTATTGCTACTTAGTTCTCTTCCCGATAGCTGGGAAATGATGGTCGTAACTGTGACGCCCCGTACTAAACCAACATGTACGGACCATCAACAACAAGATCATTACAAGGTCAAACACTATATGTTGCTTTAAAATAAGTTTGCATTCATAAAAAGAGTGATGTCTTAACCAACATCAAATGTTTAACAACCGAAAGTAGGCTTCTATGAATAGAAGCAAATAATAGTACGTGACCCAAAGGTCGTTACAAATTCATTGTTTCAAAAGTAACATAGTTTGAATGCAAAATAAACGTTTCATGCGAAGACATCTCTAATAAACGCAGCGGGTGTCTACACAGCATGGCAACTACAGCGGAAGCAATCAAACCTTAAGCATCTGAGAAAAACATGCTTAAAAACGTCAACACAAAGGTTGGTGAGCTATAGTTTAAATGTAACAGTAATGTAAGGTAGGCCACGAGATTTCGTAATTCAAAACAGTATGAAAAGTATATGTATAACCGTGGGCACTTGGTAACTAACTTAGCATAAGTATCACCCCCTAATAGTACACTTGGCGAGTGCGTATGTTTATGAAGTATTAAACACTCGTTAAATGCTAGCACGACTAGCCCGAGTGGGGATGTCAAACCCTATGGATCCATATCTAAGATTCGCGTTCACCGGTTCAAAGACCAATGACTAAACGTTACCGAGCTAAGGGGAAAGTTTATGCCGTTGTATAAACCACACATATATAAAGTTTAAGTACTCGTGCCTAGTATGTAAAACGTAAAAAGCGCATGTATTCTCAGTTCTCAAAATAGTTAAAGTAAAAAGGGATGCTATAACTCACAGTGAAAAGTAGTAAAGTTGATTCGGGAAAGTAAGCAAGTAGTTTGTCCAAACGGTTCCTCAACCTAAGTCAAAAGTTACTAAGTCAGTAAATCGTTCCCAAAGGTTTAAAAGTATGTAAATTAGGTCTTAAGTATCATCATCATTCATCATTAAACAAAAAGTGTAAACTAAGTTTTAAATCAAGAATAAGGTTTAAAACAAAGGCTGACTTCGTTCAGTCACCACGGCCTCTATACAAACTGAAATGAGGTGAGACCAGTGAACATGGCTCTATATATGAGTCCCCTAGGTACTGACCAATTTCCAGAACCAAAATCGTCTTCGTTTGACCGTGGTGACGGTTTAAGTGCGAGTAGGTCAGAAATTTCAGCACAACGTTAATAGGGTGTAGTGACTTTTGGAAGGCCATAAATCCTAAACCGTAACTCGGATTAAGATGAGGCCTAAACGGAAAATCATATACTCGAACCGAACTAGCTGAAAATCAACTTTCCAGTAGCCCAGGTTGAAATTTCCCGTTCTTATTGATTAAAAACGTTCCATATTAATTGATTTCGTTGCGAGGTTTTGACCTCTATATGAGACGTTTTTCAAAGACTGCATTCCTTTTTAAAACAAACCATAACCTTTATTTCATAAATAAAGGTTTAAAAAGCTTTACCTAGATTATCAAATAATGATAATCTAAAATATCCTGTTTACACACGACCATTACATAATGGTTTACAATACAAATATGTTACATCGAAATCAATTTCTTGAATGCAGTTTTTACACAATATCATACAAACATGGACTCCAAATCTTGTCCTTATTTTAGTATGCAACAGCGGAAGCTCTTAATATTCACCTGAGAATAAACATGCTTTAAACGTCAACAAAAATGTTGGTGAGTTATAGGTTTAACCTATATATATCAAATCGTAACAATAGACCACAAGATTTCATATTTCAATACACATCCCATACATAGAGATAAAAATCATTCATATGGTGAACACCTGGTAACCGAAAATAACAAGATGCATATATAAGAATATCCCCATCATTCCGGGACACCCTTCGGATATGATATAAATTTCGAAGTACTAAAGCATCCGGTACTTTGGATGGGGTTTGTTAGGCCCAATAGATCTATCTTTAGGATTCGCGTCAATTAGGGTGTCTGTTCCCTAATTCTTAGATTACCAGACTTAATAAAAAGGGGCATATTCGATTTCGATAATTCAACCATAGAATGTAGTTTCACGTACTTGTGTCTATTTTGTAAATCATTTATAAAACCTGCATGTATTCTCATCCCAAAAATATTAGAGTTTAAAAGTGGGACTATAACTCACTTTCACAGATTTTTACTTCGTCGGGAAGTAAGACTTGGCCACTGTTTGATTCACGAACCTTTAACAATATATACATATATATCAAAGTATGTTCAAAATATATTTACAACACTTTTAATATATTTTGATGTTTTAAGTTTATTAAGTCAGCTGTCCTCGTTAGTAACCTACAACTAGTTGTCCACAGTTAGATGTACAGAAATAAATTGATAAATATTATCTTGAATCAATCCACGACCCAGTGTATACGTATCTCAGTATTGATCACAACTCAAACTATATATATTTTGGAATCAACCTCAACCCTGTATAGCTAACTCCAACATTCACATATAGAGTGTCTATGGTTGTTCCGAAATATATATAGATGTGTCGACATGATAGGTCGAAACATTGTATACGTGTCTATGGTATCTCAAGATTACATAATATACAATACAAGTTGATTAAGTTATGGTTGGAATAGATTTGTTACCAATTTTCACGTAGCTAAAATGAGAAAAATTATCCAATCTTGTTTTACCCATAACTTCTTCATTTTAAATCCGTTTTGAGTGAATCAAATTGCTATGGTTTCATATTGAACTCTATTTTATGAATCTAAACAGAAAAGTATAGGTTTATAGTCGGAAAAATAAGTTACAAGTCGTTTTTGTAAAGGTAGTCATTTCAGTCGAAAGAACGACGTCTAGATGACCATTTTAGAAAACATACTTCCACTTTGAGTTTAACCATAATTTTTGGATATAGTTTCATGTTCATAATAAAAATCATTTTCTAAGAATAACAACTTTTAAATCAAAGTTTATCATAGTTTTTAATTAACTAACCCAAAACAGCCCGCGGTGTTACTACGACGGCGTAAATCCAGTTTTACGGTGTTTTTCGTGTTTCCAGGTTTTAAATCATTAAGTTAGCATATCATATAGATATAGAACATGTGTTTAGTTGATTTTAAAATTCAAGTTAGAAGGATTAACTTTTGTTTGCGAACAAGTTTAGAATTAACTAAACTATGTTCTAGTGATTACAAGTTTAAACCTTCGAATAAGATAGCTTTATATGTATGAATCGAATGATGTTATGAACATCATTACTACCTTAAGTTCCTTGGATAAACCTACTGGAAAAGAGAAAAATGGATCTAGCTTCAATGGATCCTTGGATGGCTCGAAGTTCTTGAAGCAGAATCATGACACGAAAACAAGTTCAAGTAAGATCATCACTTGAAATAAGATTGTTATAGTAATAGAAATTGAACCAAAGTTTGAATATGATTATTACCTTGTATTAGAATGATAACCTACTGTAAGAAACAAAGATTTCTTGAGGTTGGATGATCACCTTACAAGATTGGAAGTGAGCTAGCAAACTTGAAAGTATTCTTGATTTTATGAAACTAGAACTTTTGGAATTTATGAAGAACACTTAGAACTTGAAGATAGAACTTGAGAGAGATCACTTAGATGAAGAAAATTGAAGAATGAAAGTGTTTGTAGGTGTTTTTGGTCGTTGGTGTATGGATTAGATATAAAGGATATGTAATTTTGTTTTCATGTAAATAAGTCATGAATGATTACTCATATTTTTGTAATTTTATGAGATATTTCATGCTAGTTGCCAAATGATAGTTCCCACATGTGTTAGGTGACTCAAATGGGCTGCTAAGAGCTGATCATTGGAGTGTATATACCAATAGTACATACATCTAAAAGCTGTGTATTGTACGAGTACGAATACGAGTGCATACGAGTAGAATTATTGATGAAACTGAACGAGGATGTAATTGTAAGCATTTTTGTTAAATAGAAGTATTTTGATAAGTGTATTGAAGTCTTTCAAAAGTGTATAAATACATATTAAAACACTACATGTATATACATTTTAACTGAGTTGTTAAGTCATCGTTAGTCGTTACATGTAAATGTTGTTTTGAAACCTTTAGGTTAACGATCTTGTTAAATGTTGTTAACCCAATGTTTATAATATCAAAAGAGATTTTAAATTATTATATTATCATGATATTATGATGTACGAATATCTCTTAATATGATATATATACATTAAATGTCGTTACAACGATAATCGTTACATATATGTCTCGTTTAAAAATCATTAAGTTAGTAGTCTTGTTTTTACATATGTAGTTCATTGTTAATATACTTAATGATATGTTTACTTATCATAGTATCATGTTAACTATATATATATATCCATATATATGTCATCATATAGTTTTTACAAGTTTTAACGTTCGTGAATCACCGGTCAACTTGGGTGGTCAATTGTCTATATGAAACATATTTCAATTAATCAAGTCTTAACAAGTTTGATTGCTTAACATGTTGGAAACATTTAATCATGTAAATATCAATCTCAATTAATATATATAAACATGGAAAAGTTCGGGTCACTACAGTACCTACCCGTTAAATAAATTTCGTCCCGAAATTTTAAGCTGTTGAAGGTGTTGACGAATCTTCTGGAAATAGATGCGGGTATTTCTTCTTCATCTGATCTTCACGCTCCCAGGTAAACTCGGGTCCTCTACGAGCATTCCATCAAACCTTAACAATTGGTATCTTGTTTTGCTTAAGTCTTTTAACCTCACGATCCATTATTTCGACTGGTTCTTCGATGAATTGAAGTTTTTCGTTGATTTGGATTTCATCTAACGGAATAGTGAGATCTTCTTTAGCAAAACATTTCTTCAAATTCGAGACGTGGAAAGTGTTATGTACAGCCGCGAGTTGTTGAGGTAACTCAAGTCGGTAAGCTACTGGTCCGACACGATCAATAATCTTGAATGGTCCAATATACCTTGGATTTAATTTCCCTCGTTTACCAAATCGAACAACGCCTTTCCAAGGTGCAACTTTAAGCATGACCATCTCTCCAATTTCAAATTCTATATCTTTTCTTTTAATGTCAGCGTAGCTCTTTTGTCGACTTTGGGCGGTTTTCAACCGTTGTTGAATTTGGATGATCTTCTCGGTAGTTTCTTGTATAATCTCCGGACCCGTAATCTGTCTATCCCCCACTTCACTCCAACAAATCGGAGACCTGCACTTTCTACCATAAAGTGCTTCAAACGGCGCCATCTCAATGCTTGAATGGTAGCTGTTGTTGTAGGAAAATTCTGCTAACGGTAGATGTCGATCCCAACTGTTTCCGAAATCAATAACACATGCTCGTAGCATATCTTCAAGCGTTTGTATCGTCCTTTCGCTCTGCCCATCAGTTTGTGGATGATAGGCAGTACTCATGTCTAGACGAGTTCCTAATGCTTGCTGTAATGTCTGCCAGAATCTTGAAATAAATCTGCCATCCCTATCAGAGATAATAGAGATTGGTATTCCATGTCTGGAGACGACTTCCTTCAAATACAGTCGTCCTAACTTCTCCATCTTGTCATCTTCTCTTATTGGTAGGAAGTGTGCGGATTTGGTGAGACGATCAACTATTACCCAAATAGTATCAAAACCACTTGCAGTCCTTGGCAATTTAGTGATGAAATCCATGGTAATGTTTTCCCATTTCCATTCCGGGATTTCGGGTTGTTGAAGTAGACCTGATGGTTTCTGATGCTCAGCTTTGACCTTAGAACACGTCAAACATTCTCCTATGTATTTAGCAACATCGGCTTTCATACCCGGGCACCAAAAATGTTTCTTGAGATCCTTGTACATCTTCCCCGTTCCAGGATGTATTGAGTATCTGGTTTTATGAGCTTCTCTAAGTACCATTTCTCTCATATCTCCAAATTTTGGTACCCAAATCCTTTCAGCCCTATACCGGGTTCCGTCTTCCCGAATATTAAGATGCTTCTCCGATCCTTTGGGTATTTCATCCTTTAAATTTCCCTCTTTTAAAACTCCTTGTTGCGCCTCCTTTATTTGAGTAGTAATGTTATTATGAATCATTATATTCATAGATTTTACTCGAATGGGTTCTCTGTCCTTCCTGCTCAAGGCATCGGCTACCACATTTGCCTTCCCCGGGTGGTAACGAATCTCAAAGTCGTAATCATTCAATAATTCAATCCACCTACGCTGCCTCATATTCAGTTGTTTCTGATTAAATATGTGTTGAAGACTTTTGTGGTCGGTATATATAATACTTTTGATCCCATATAAGTAGTGCCTCCAACTCTTTAATGCAAAAACAACCGCGCCTAATTCCAAATCATGCGTCGTATAATTTTGTTCGTGAATCTTCAATTGTCTAGACGCATAAGCAATCACCTTCGTTCGTTGCATTAATACACAACCGAGACCTTGCTTTGATGCATCACAATAAATCACAAAATCATCATTCCCTTCAGGCAATGACAATATAGGTGCCGTAGTTAGCTTTTTCTTCAATAACTGAAACGCTTTCTCTTGTTCATCATTCCATTCAAATTTCTTCCCTTTATGCGTTAATGCAGTCAAGGGTTTTGCTATTCTGGAAAAGTCTTGGATGAACCTTCTGTAGTAACCAGCTAGTCCTAAAAACTGGCGTATGTGTTTCGGAGTTTTCGGGGTTTCCCACTTTTCAACAGTTTCTATCTTTGCCGGATCCACCTTAATACCTTCTTTGTTCACTATGTGACCGAGGAATTGAACTTCTTCCAACCAAAATGCACACTTTGAAAACTTAGCGTACAATTCTTCCTTCCTCAATACTTCTAACACCTTTCTCAAATGTTCACCGTGTTCTTGGTCATTCTTTGAGTAAATAAGTATGTCATCAATGAAAACAATGACAAACTTGTCAAGGTATGGTCCACACACTCGGTTCATAAGGTCCATGAACACAGCTGGTGCATTAGTTAAACCAAACGGCATGACCATAAACTCGTAATGACCGTAACGTGTTCTGAAAGCAGTCTTTGGAATATCATCTTCTTTCACCCGCATTTGATGATACCCGGAACGTAAGTCAATCTTTGAATAAACAGACGAGCCTTGTAGTTGATCAAATAAGTCATCGATTCTCGGTAGTGGGTAGCGGTTCTTGATGGTAAGTTTGTTCAACTCTCGGTAGTCGATACACAACCTGAATGTACCATCTTTCTTCTTGACAAACAAAACAGGAGCTCCCCACGGTGATGTGCTTGGTCGAATGAAACCACGCTCTAAAAGTTCTTGTAATTGGCTTTGCAGTTCTTTCATCTCGCTGGGTGCGAGTCTGTAAGGAGCACGAGCTATTGGTGCAGCTCCTGGTATAAGATCTATTTGAAATTCAACGGATCGATGTGGGGGTAATCCTGGTAATTCTTTCGGAAATACATCGGGAAATTCTTTTGCGACGGGAACATCATTGATGCTCTTTTCTTCAGTTTGTACTTTCTCGACGTGTGCTAGAACAGCATAGCAACCTTTTCTTATTAGTTTTTGTGCCTTCAAATTACTAATAAGATGTAGCTTCGTGTTGCCCTTTTCTCCGTACACCATTAAGGGTTTTCCTTTTTCTCGTATAATGCGAATTGCATTTTTGTAACAAACGATCTCCGCTTTCACTTCTTTCAACCAGTCCATACCGATTATCACATCAAAACTCCCTAACTCTACTGGTATCAAATCAATCTTAAATGTTTCGCTAACCAGTTTAATTTCTCGATTCCGACATATATTATCTGCTGAAATTAATTTACCATTTGCTAATTCGAGTAAAAATTTACTATCCAAAGGCGTCAATGGACAACTTAATTTAGCACAAAAATCTCTACTCATATAGCTTCTATCCGCACCCGAATCAAATAAAACGTAAGCAGATTTATTGTCAATAAGAAACGTACCCGTAACAAGCTCCGGGTCTTCCTGTGCCTCTACCGCATTAATATTGAAAACTCTTCCACGGCCTTGTCCATTCGTGTTCTCCTGGTTCGGGCAATTTCTAATAATGTGGCCTGGTTTTCCACATTTATAACAAACTACATTGGCATAACTTGCTCCGACACTACTTGCTCTGCCATTACTCGTTCCGACACCATTTGTTCCTTTCGTTCTATTAACCCCTGGTCCGTAGACCTCACACTTCGCCGCGCTATGACCATTTCTTTTACACTTGTTGCAAAATTTGGTGCAGAACCCCGAGTGATTCTTTTCACACCTTTGGCACAGCTGCTTCTGATTGTTGTTGTTGTTGCGGTTATTATTGTTGTTGGGATGATTGTTGTAGTTGCTGTTGTTGTTGTTGTTGTTGTTGTTGTTGTTGGGCCGTTTGTTGTAGTTGCGATTGATGTTGCGATTGTTGGGATAATTGTTGCGATTATTGTTGTAATTGCTGTTGTTGTTGTATTGGTGATTCTTATCACCATTTTACTCCCACTTTCTTTTGACTTGCTTCACATTGGCCTCTTCAGCAGTCTGTTCTTTAATTCTTTCTTCAATCTGGTTCACTAGTTTGTGAGCCATTCTACATGCCTGTTGTATGGAGGCGGGCTCGTGTGAACTTATATCTTCTTGGATTCTTTCAGGTAATCCTTTCACAAACGCGTCGATCTTCTCTTCCTCATCTTCGAATGCTCCCGGACACAATAGGCACAATTCTGTGAATCGTCTTTCGTACGTGGTAATATCAAATCCTTGGGTTCGTAACCCTCTAAGTTCTGTCTTGAGCTTATTGACCTCGGTTCTGGGACGGTACTTCTCGTTCATCAAGTGCTTGAATGCTGACCACGGTAGTGCGTACGCATCATCTTGTCCCACTTGCTCTAGATAGGTATTCCACCATGTTAACGCAGAACCTGTGAAGGTATGCGTAGCGTACTTCACTTTGTCCTCTTCAGTACACTTACTTATGGCAAACACCGATTCAACCTTCTCGGTCCACCGTTTCAATCCGATCGGTCCTTCGGTTCCATCAAATTCCAAAGGTTTGCAGGCAGTGAATTCTTTGTAGGTGCATCCTACACGATTTCCTGTACTGCTAGATCCAAGGTTATTGTTGGTATGTAGCGCAGCCTGTACTGCGGCTATGTTTGAAGCTAGAAAAGTACGGAATTCCTCTTCATTCATATTCACGGTGTGTCGAGTAGTCGGTGCCATTTCCTTCAAAATAGTTAAATGGAACAAGTTAATCATACAGAATATTAAGAGTAGTTAATAGTATTTCGTAGCATAATATGAACTCATTTATAAAAGCTTTTTCTTCATATTAGCGTTTTATAAGTTTAAATTCGGGTATTACCTACCCGTTAAGTTCATACTTATTAGCTAATATACAATTCAACTACTACAATTCTATATGAAAAACTGATTGTAATAATATTTCGCGTTCAAACTTTTATACAATATTTTACAAACTTACAATACCGCTTATTTTACATAAAGCATGAAATATAGCACACAATAACTTTGATACAAGATAGTTGTGAAGACAATTCTAGCTAGTACACAAGTCGTTCGGCAAAGGCAATAAAGACACGTAATTCATACGTCCAGAAACAAGTCATGCATTCTGGTTTTACTAGGACTACTTCCCATCCTTGGTCTTGTGCAACATAACCGTTATGGCCGTTGATAAGACAGCGTGTTGTAACGTCGTCAAAGGGACGAGGGTTACGTAATGTCCAACAGTCCCGTAATAATCTAAAAACCTCATTTCTTACCCCAATTACCGACTCCGTCACTTGTGGAAACGTTTTGTTTAATAGTTGTAGCCCGATGTTCTTGTTCTCACTTTGGTGAGAAGCGAACATTACTAATCCGTAAGCATAACATGCTTCTTTATGTTGCATGTTAGCCGCTTTTTCTAAATCACGAAGTCCAATATTCGGATATATTGAGTCAAAATAATTTCTTAACCCGTTGCGTAAAATAGCATTTGGGTTCCCCGCAATATATGCGTCAAAGTAAACACATCGTAACTTATGGGTTTCCCAATGTGATATCCCCCATCTTTCAAACGAAAGTCTCTTATAAACCAAGACATTCTTGGAACGTTCTTCGAATGTCTTACAAACTGATCTCGCCTTAAATAGTTGTGCCGAGGAATTCTGGCCGACTCTAGACAAGATTTCATCAATCATGTCTCCGGGTAGGTCTCTTAAAATATTGGGTTGTCTATCCATTTTGTGTTTTTAAACTGTAAAATAGACAAGAGTTAGATTAATAAAAAAATACTTATTAATACAAGCAATTTTTACATATATCATAAAGCATACGAACACTATATTACATATATTACACCACACGAATACAACTATCTTATTCCGACTCGCTCGTTTCTTCTTCTTCGGTTTTGGTTCGTTTTGCCAACTTTCTAGGGATATATGATGTTCCCCTAATACGAGCCGTCGTTGTCCACATTGGTTTAGAAAAACCTGGTGGTTTAGAGGTTCCCGGGTCATTGTTACAACTTAAGGACTTCGGGCGTTGACGATACATATAAAGTTCATCGGGGTTGGAATTAGATTTCTCTATTTTTATGCCCTTTCCCTTATTATTTTCTTTTGCCTTTTTAAATTCAGTTGGGGTAATTTCTATAACATCATCGGAATTCTCGTCGGAATCCGATTCATCGGAGAATTGGTAATCCTCCCAATATTTTGCTTCCTTGGCGGAAACACCATTGACCATAATTAACCTTGGTCGGTTGGTTGAGGATTTTCTTTTACTTAACCATTTTATTATTTTCCCCACCGGTTCTATTTCTTCATCCGGTTCCGATTCTTCTTCCGGTTCCGATTCTTCTTCCGGTTCCGACTCTTCTTTCGGTTCCTCTTCGGGAACTTGTGAATCAGTCCACGAATCATTCCAATTTACATTTGACTCTTCATTATTATTAGGTGAGTCAATGGGACTTGTTCTAGAGGTAGACATCTATCACATAATATCAAACGCGTTAAGAGATTAATGTAGTGACCCGAACTTTTCCATGTTTATATATATTAATTGAGATTGATATTTACATGATTAAATGTTTCCAACATGTTAAGCAATCAAACTTGTTAAGACTTGATTAATTGAAATATGTTTCATATAGACAATTGACCACCCAAGTTGATCGGTGATTCACGAACGTTAAAACTTGTAAAAACTATATGATGACATATATATGGATATATATATATAGTTAACATGATACTATGATAAGTAAACATATCATTAAGTATATTAACAATGAACTACATATGTAAAAACAAGACTACTAACTTAATGATTTTTAAACGAGACATATATGTAACGATTATCGTTGTAAAGACATTTAATGTATATATATCATATTAAGAGATATTCATACATGATAATATCATGATAATATAATAATTTAAAATCTCATTTGATATTATAAACATTGGGTTAACAACATTTAACAAGATCGTTAACCTAAAGGTTTCAAAACAACACTTACATGTAATGACTAACGATGACTTAACGACTCAGTTAAAATGTATATACATGTAGTGTTTTAATATGTATTTATACACTTTTGAAAGACTTCAATACACTTATCAAAATACTTCTACTTAACAAAAATGCTTACAATTACATCCTCGTTCAGTTTCATCAACAATTCTACTCGTATGCACCCGTATTCGTACTCGTACAATACATAGCTTTTAGATGTATGTACTATTGGTATATACACTCCAATGATCAGCTCTTAGCAGCCCATGTGAGTCACCTAACACATGTGGGAACCATCATTTGGCAACTAGCATGAAATATCTCATAAAATTACAAAAATATGAGTAATCATTCATGACTTATTTACATGAAAACAAAATTACATATCCTTTATATCTAATCCATACACCAACGACCAAAAACACCTACAAACACTTTAATTCTTCAATTTTCTTTATCTAATTGATCTCTCTCAAGTTCTATCTTCAAGTTCTAAGTGTTCATAAATTCCAAAAGTTCTAGTTTCATAAAATCAAGAATACTTTCAAGTTTGCTAGCTCACTTCCAATCTTGTAAGGTGATCATCCAACCTCAAGAAATCTTTGTTTCTTACAGTAGGTTATCATTCTAATACAAGGTAATAATCATATTCAAACTTTGGTTCAATTTCTATAACTATAACAATCTTATTTCAAGTGATGATCTTACTTGAACTTGTTTTCGTGTCATGATTCTGCTTCAAGAACTTCGAGCCATCCAAGGATCCATTGAAGCTAGATCCATTTTTCTCTTTTCCAGTAGGTTTATCCAAGGAAATTAAGGTAGTAATGATGTTCATAACATCATTCGATTCATACATATAAAGCTATCTTATTCGAAGGTTTAAACTTGTAATCACTAGAACATAGTTTAGTTAATTCTAAACTTGTTCGCAAATAAAAGTTAATCCTTCTAACTTGACTTTTAAAATCAACTAAACACATGTTCTATATCTATATGATATGCTAACTTAATGATTTAAAACCTGAAAACACGAAAAACACCGTAAAACCGGATTTACGCCGTCGTAGTAACACCGCGGGCTGTTTTGGGTTAGTTAATTAAAAACTATGATAAACTTTGATTTAAAAGTTGTTATTCTGAGAAAATGATTTTTATTATGAACATGAAACTATATCCAAAAATTATGATTAAACTCAAAGTGGAAGTATGTTTTCTAAAATGGTCATCTAGACGTCGTTCTTTCGACTGAAATGACTACGTTTACAAAAACGACTTGTAACTTATTTTTCCGACTATAAACCTATACTTTTCTGTTTAGATTCATAAAATAGAGTTCAATATGAAACCATAGCAATTTGATTCACTCAAAACGGATTTAAAATGAAGAAGTTATGGGTAAAACAAGATTGGATAATTTTTCTCATTTTAGCTACGTGAAAATTGGTAACAAATCTATTCCAACCATAACTTAATCAACTTGTATTATATATTATGTAATCTTGAGATACCATAGACACGTATACAATGTTTCGACCTATCATGTCGACACATCTATATATATTTCGGAACAACCATAGACACTCTATATGTGAATGTTGGAGTTAGCTATACAGGGTTGAGGTTGATTCCAAAATATATATAGTTTGAGTTGTGATCAATACTGAGATACGTATACACTGGGTCGTGGATTGATTCAAGATAATATTTATCGATTTATTTCTGTACATCTAACTGTGGACAACTAGTTGTAGGTTACTAACGAGGACAGCTGACTTAATAAACTTAAAACATCAAAATATATTAAAAGTGTTGTAAATATATTTTGAACATACTTTGATATATATGTATATATTGTTATAGGTTCGTGAATCAACCAGTGGCCAAGTCTTACTTCCCGACGAAGTAAAAATCTGTGAAAGTGAGTTATAGTCCCACTTTTAAAATCTAATATTTTTGGGATGAGAATACATGCAGGTTTTATAAATGATTTACAAAATAGACACAAGTACGTGAAACTACATTCTATGGTTGAATTATCGAAATCGAATATGCCCCTTTTTATTAAGTCTGGTAATCTAAGAATTAGGGAACAGACACCCTAATTGACGCGAATCCTAAAGATAGATCTATTGGGCCTAACAAACCCTATCCAAAGTACCGGATGCTTTAGTACTTCAAAATTTATATCATATCCGAAGGGTGTCCCGGAATGATGGGGATATTCTTATATATGCATCTTGTTAATGTCGGTTACCAGGTGTTCACCATATGAATGATTTTTATCTCTATGTATGGGATGTGTATTGAAATATGAAATCTTGTGGTCTATTATTATGATTTGATATATATAGGTTAAACCTATAACTCACCAACATTTTTGTTGACGTTTTAAGCATGTTTATTCTCAGGTGATTATTAAGAGCTTCCGCTGTCGCATACTTAAATAAGGACGAGATTTGGAGTCCATGCTTGTATGATATTGTGTAAAAACTGCATTCAAGAAACTTATTTTGTTGTAACATATTTGTATTGTAAACCATTATGTAATGGTCGTGTGTAAATAGGATATTTTAGATTATCATTATTTGATAATCTACGTAAAGCTTTTTAAACCTTTATTGATGAAATAAAGGTTATGGTTTGTTTTAAAATGAATGCAGTCTTTGAAAAACATCTCATATAGAGGTCAAAACCTCGCAACGAAATCAATTAATATGGAACGTTTTTAATCAATAAGAACGGGACATTTCAGTTGGTATCAGAGCGTTGGTCTTAGAGAACCAGAATTTTTCATTAGTGTGTCTTATCGAGTTTGTTAGGATGCATTAGTGAGTCTGGACTTCGACCGTGTTTACTTGAAAAATGATTGCTTAACAAATTTTGTTGGAAACTATATATTTTTAACATGTGAATATTATGTGATATATTAATCTCTTAACGCGTTTGATATTATGTGATAGATGTCTACCTCTAGAACAAGTCCCATTGACTCACCTAATAATAATGAAGAGTCAAATGTAAATTGGAATGATTCGTGGACTGATTCACAAGTTCCCGAAGAGGAACCGGAAGAAGAGTCGGAACCGGAAGAAGAATCGGAACCGGATGAAGAAATAGAACCGGTGGGGGAAATAATAAAACGGTTAAGTAAAAGAAAATCCTCAACCAACCGACCAAGGTTAATTATGGTAAATGGTGTTTCCGCCAAGGAAGCAAAATATTGGGAGGATTACCAATTCTCCGATGAATCGGATTCCGACGAGAATTCCGATGATGTTATAGAAATTACCCCAACTGAATTTAAAAAGGCAAAAGAAAATAATAAGGGAAAGGGCATAAAAATAGAGAAATCTAATTCCAACCCCGATGAACTTTATATGTATCGTCAACGCCCGAAGTCCTTAAGTTGTAATAATGACCCGGGAACCTCTAAACCACCAGGTTTTTCTAAACCAATGTGGACAACGACGGCTCGTATTAGGGGAACATCATATATCCCTAGAAACTTGGCAAAACGAACCAAAACCGAAGAAGAAGAAACGAGCAAGTCGGAATAAGATAGTTGTATTCGTGTGGTGTAATATATGTAATATAGTGTTCTTATGCTTTATGATATATGTAAAAATTGCTTGTATTAATAAGTATTTTTTTATGAATCTAACTCTTGTCTATTTTACAGTTTAAAAACACAAAATGGATAGACAACCCAATATTTTAAGAGACCTACCCGGAGACATGATTGATGAAATCTTGTCTAGAGTCGGCCAGAATTCCTCGGCACAACTATTTAAGGCGAGATCAGTTTGTAAGACATTCGAAGAACGTTCCAAGAATGTCTTGGTTTATAAGAGACTTTCGTTTGAAAGATGGGGGATATCACATTGGGAAACCCATAAGTTACGATGTGTTTACTTTGACGCATATATTGCGGGGAACCCAAATGCTATTTTACGCAACGGGTTAAGAAATTATTTTGACTCAATATATCCGAATATTGGACTTCGTGATTTAGAAAAAGCGGCTAACATGCAACATAAAGAAGCATGTTATGCTTACGGATTAGTAATGTTCGCTTCTCACCAAAGTGAGAATAAGAACATCGGGCTACAACTATTAAACAAAACGTTTCCACAAGTGACGGAGTCGGTAATTGGGGTAAGAAATGAGGTTTTTAGATTGTTACGGGACTGTTGGACATTACGTAACCCTCGTCCCTTTGACGACGTTACAACACGCTGTCTTATCAACGGCCATAACGGTTATGTTCCACAAGACCAAGGATGGGAAGTAGTCCTAGTAAAACCAGAATGCATGACTTGTTTCTGGACGTATGAATTACGTGTCTTTATTGCCTTTGCTGAACGACTTGTGTACTAGCTAGAATTATCTTCACAACTATCTTGTATCAAAGTTATTGTGTGCTATATTTCATGCTTTATGTAAAATAAGCGGTATTGTAAGTTTGTAAAATATTGTATAAAAGTTTGAACGCGAAATATTATTATAATCAGTTTTTCATATAGAATTGTAGTAGTTGAATTGTATATTAGCTACTAAGTATGAACTTAACGGGTAGGTACTACCCGAATTTAAACTTATAAAACGCTAATATGAAGAAAAAGCTTTTATAAATGAGTTCATATTATGCTACGAAATACTATTAACTACTCTTAATATTCTGTATGATTAACTTGTTCCATTTAACTATTTTGAAGGAAATGGCACCGACTACTCGACACACCATGAATATGAATGAAGAGGAATTCCGTACTTTTCTAGCTTCAAACATAGCCGCAGTACAGGCTGCGCTACATACCAACAATAACCTTGGATCTAGCAGTACAGGAAATCGTGTAGGATGCACCTACAAAGAATTCACTGCCTGCAAACCTTTGGAATTTGATGGAACCGAAGGACCGATCGGATTGAAACGGTGGACCGAGAAGGTCGAATCGGTGTTTGCCATAAGTAAGTGTACTGAAGAGGACAAAGTAAAGTACGCTACGCATACCTTCACAGGTTCTGCGTTAACATGGTGGAATACCTATCTAGAGCAAGTGGGACAAGACGATGCGTACGCACTACCGTGGTCAGCATTCAAGCACTTGATGAACGAGAAGTACCGTCCCAGAACCGAGGTCAATAAGCTCAAGACAGAACTTAGAGGGTTACGAACCCAAGGATTTGATATTACCACATACGAAAGACGATTCACAGAATTGTGCCTATTGTGTCCGGGAGCATTCGAAGATGAGGAAGAGAAGATCGACGCGTTTGTGAAAGGATTACCGGAAAGAATCCAAGAAGATATAAGTTCACACGAGCCCGCCTCCATACAACAGGCATGTAGAATGGCTCACAAGCTAGTGAACCAGATTGAAGAAAGAAATAAAGAACAGACTGCTGAAGAGGCCAATGTGAAGCAAGTCAAAAGAAAGTGGGAGGAAAACGGTGATAAGAATCACCAATACAACAACAACAGCAATTACAACAATAATCGCAACAATTATCCCAACAATCGCAACATCAATCGCAACTACAACAAACGGCCCAACAACAACAACAACAACAACAACAACTACAACAATCATCCCAACAACAATAATAACCGCAACAACAACAACAATCAGAAGCAGCTATGCCAAAGGTGTGAAAAGTATCACTCGGGGTTCTGCACCAAATTTTGCAACAAGTGTAAAAGAAATGGTCATAGCGCGACGAAGTGTGAGGTCTACGGACCAGGGGTTAATAGAACAAAAGGAACAAATGGTGTCGGAACGAGTAATGGCGGAGCAAGTAGTGTCGAAGCAAGTTATGCCAATGTAGTTTGTTATAAATGTGGAAAACCGGGCCACATTATTAGAAATTGCCCGAACCAGGAGAACACGAATGGACAAGGCCGTGGAAGAGTTTTCAATATTAATGCGGCAGAGGCACAGGAAGACCCGGAGCTTGTTACGGGTACGTTTCTTATTGACAATAAATTTGCTTACGTTTTATTTGATTCGGGTGCGGATAGAAGCTATATGAGTAGAGATTTTTGTGCTAAATTAAGTTGTCCATTGACACCTTTGGATAGTAAATTTTTACTCGAATTAGCAAATGGTAAATTAATTTCAGCAGATAATATATGTCGGAATCGAGAAATTAAACTGGTTAGCGAAACATTTAAGATTGATTTGATACCAGTAGAGTTAGGGAGTTTTGATGTGATAATCGGTATGGACTGGTTGAAAGAAGTGAAAGCGGAGATCGTTTGTTACAAAAATGCAATTCGCATTATACGAGAAAAAGGAAAACCATTAATGGTGTACGGAGAAAAGGGCAACACGAAGCTACATCTTATTAGTAATTTGAAGGCACAAAAACTAATAAGAAAAGGTTGCTATGCTATTCTAGCACACGTCGAGAAAGTACAAACTGAAGAAAAGAGCATCAATGATGTTCCCATTGCAAAAGAATTTCCCGATGTATTTCCGAAAGAATTACCGGGATTACCCCCACATCGATCCGTTGAATTTCAAATAGATCTTGTACCAGGAGCAGCACCAATAGCTCGTGCTCCTTACAGACTCGCACCCAGCGAGATGAAAGAACTGCAAAGCCAATTACAAGAACTTTTAGAGCGTGGTTTCATTCGACCAAGCACATCACCGTGGGGAGCTCCTGTTTTGTTTGTCAAGAAGAAAGATGGTACATTCAGGTTGTGTATCGACTACCGAGAGTTGAACAAACTTACCATCAAGAACCGCTACCCACTACCGAGAATCGATGACTTATTTGATCAACTACAAGGCTCGTCTGTTTATTCAAAGATTGACTTACGTTCCGGGTATCATCAAATGCGGGTGAAAGAAGATGATATTCCAAAGACTGCTTTCAGAACACGTTACGGTCATTACGAGTTTATGGTCATGCCGTTTGGTTTAACTAATGCACCAGCTGTGTTCATGGACCTTATGAACCGAGTGTGTGGACCATACCTTGACAAGTTTGTCATTGTTTTCATTGATGACATACTTATTTACTCAAAGAATGACCAAGAACACGGTGAACATTTGAGAAAGGTGTTAGAAGTATTGAGGAAGGAAGAATTGTACGCTAAGTTTTCAAAGTGTGCATTTTGGTTGGAAGAAGTTCAATTCCTCGGTCACATAGTGAACAAAGAAGGTATTAAGGTGGATCCGGCAAAGATAGAAACTGTTGAAAAGTGGGAAACCCCGAAAACTCCGAAACACATACGCCAGTTTTTAGGACTAGCTGGTTACTACAGAAGGTTCATCCAAGACTTTTCCAGAATAGCAAAACCCTTGACTGCATTAACGCATAAAGGGAAGAAATTTGAATGGAATGATGAACAAGAGAAAGCGTTTCAGTTATTGAAGAAAAAGCTAACTACGGCACCTATATTGTCATTGCCTGAAGGGAATGATGATTTTGTGATTTATTGTGATGCATCAAAGCAAGGTCTCGGTTGTGTATTAATGCAACGAACGAAGGTGATTGCTTATGCGTCTAGACAATTGAAGATTCACGAACAAAATTATACGACGCATGATTTGGAATTAGGCGCGGTTGTTTTTGCATTAAAGACTTGGAGGCACTACTTATATGGGGTCAAAAGTATTATATATACTGACCACAAAAGTCTTCAACACATATTTAATCAGAAACAACTGAATATGAGGCAGCGTAGGTGGATTGAATTATTGAATGATTACGAATTTGAGATTCGTTACCACCCGGGGAAGGCAAATGTGGTAGCCGATGCCTTGAGCAGGAAGGACAGAGAACCCATTCGAGTAAAATCTATGAATATAATGATTCATAATAACATTACTACTCAAATAAAGGAGGCGCAACAAGGAGTTTTAAAAGAGGGAAATTTAAAGGATGAAATACCCAAAGGATCGGAGAAGCATCTTAATATTCGGGAAGACGGAACCCGGTATAGGGCTGAAAGGATTTGGGTACCAAAATTTGGAGATATGAGAGAAATGGTACTTAGAGAAGCTCATAAAACCAGATACTCAATACATCCTGGAACGGGGAAGATGTACAAGGATCTCAAGAAACATTTTTGGTGGCCGGGTATGAAAGCCGATGTTGCTAAATACGTAGGAGAATGTTTGACGTGTTATAAGGTCAAAGCTGAGCATCAGAAACCATCAGGTCTACTTCAACAACCCGAAATCCCGGAATGGAAATGGGAAAACATTACCATGGATTTCATCACTAAATTGCCAAGGACTGCAAGTGGTTTTGATACTATTTGGGTAATAGTTGACCGTCTCACCAAATCAGCACACTTCTTGCCAATAAGAGAAGATGACAAGATGGAGAAGTTAGCACGACTGTATTTGAAGGAAGTCATCTCCAGACATGGAATACCAATCTCTATTATCTCTGATAGGGATGGCAGATTTATTTCAAGATTCTGGCAGACATTACAGCAAGCATTAGGAACTCGTCTAGACATGAGTACTGCCTATCATCCACAAACTGATGGGCATAGCGAAAGGACGATACAAACGCTTGAAGACATGCTACGAGCATGTGTTATTGATTTCGGAAACAGTTGGGATCGACATCTACCGTTAGCAGAATTTTCCTACAACAACAGCTACCATTCAAGCATTGAGATGGCGCCGTTTGAAGCACTTTATGGTAGAAAGTGCAGGTCTCCGATTTGTTGGAGTGAAGTGGGGGATAGACAGATTACGGGTCCGGAGATTATACAAGAAACTACCGAGAAGATCATCCAAATTCAACAACGGTTGAAAACCGCCCAAAGTCGACAAAGAGCTACGCTGACATTAAAAGAAAAGATATAGAATTTGAAATTGGAGAGATGGTCATGCTTAAAGTTGCACCTTGGAAAGGCGTTGTTCGATTTGGTAAACGAGGGAAATTAAATCCAAGGTATATTGGACCATTCAAGATTATTGATCGTATCGGACCAGTAGCTTACCGACTAGAGTTACCTCAACAACTCGCGGCTGTACATAACACTTTCCACGTCTCGAATTTAAAGAAATGTTTTGCTAAAGAAGATCTCACTATTCTGTTAGATGAAATCCAAATCAACGAAAAACTTCAATTCATCGAAGAACCCGTCGAAATAATGGATCGTGAGGTTAAAAGACTTAAGCAAAACAAGATACCAATTGTTAAGGTTCGATGGAATGCTCGTAGAGGACCCGAGTTCACCTGGGAGCGTGAAGATCAGATGAAGAAGAAATACCCGCATCTATATCCAGAAGATTCGTCAACACCTTCAACAGCTTAAAATTTCGGGACGAAATTTATTTAACGGGTAGGTACTGTAGTGACCCGAACTTTTCCATGTTTATATATATTAATTGAGATTGATATTTACATGATTAAATGTTTCCAACATGTTAAGCAATCAAACTTGTTAAGACTTGATTAATTGAAATATGTTTCATATAGACAATTGACCACCCAAGTTGATCGGTGATTCACGAACGTTAAAACTTGTAAAAACTATATGATGACATATATATGGATATATATATATAGTTAACATGATACTATGATAAGAAAACATATCATAAAGTATATTAACAATGAACTACATATGTAAAAACAAGACTACTAACTTAATGATTTTTAAACGAGACATATATGTAACGATTATCGTTGTAAAGACATTTAATGTATATATATCATATTAAGAGATATTCATACATGATAATATCATGATAATATAATAATTTAAAATCTCATTTGATATTATAAACATTGGGTTAACAACATTTAACAAGATCGTTAACCTAAAGTTTTCAAAACAACACTTACATGTAACGACTAACGATGACTTAACGACTCAGTTAAAATGTATATACATGTAGTGTTTTAATATGTATTTATACACTTTTGAAAGACTTCAATACACTTATCAAAATACTTCTACTTAACAAAAATGCTTACAATTACATCCTCGTTCAGTTTCATCAACAATTCTACTCGTATGCACCCGTATTCGTACTCGTACAATACACAGCTTTTAGATGTATGTACTATTGGTATATACACTCCAATGATCAGCTCTTAGCAGCCCATGTGAGTCACCTAACACATGTGGGAACCATCATTTGGCAACTAGCATGAAATATCTCATAAAATTACAAAAATATGAGTAATCATTCATGACTTATTTACATGAAAACAAAATTACATATCCTTTATATCTAATCCATACACCAATGACCAAAAACACCTACAAACACTTTCATTCTTCAATTTTCTTCATCTAATTGATCTCTCTCAAGTTCTATCTTCAAGTTCTAAGTGTTCTTCATAAATTCCAAAAGTTCTAGTTTCATAAAATCAAGAATACTTTCAAGTTTGCTAGCTCACTTCCAATCTTGTAAGGTGATCATCCAACCTCAAGAAATCTTTGTTTCTTACAGTAGGTTATCATTCTAATACAAGGTAATAATCATATTCAAACTTTGGTTCAATTTCTATAACTATAACAATCTTATTTCAAGTGATGATCTTACTTGAACTTGTTTTCGTGTCATGATTCTGCTTCAAGAACTTCGAGCCATCCAAGGATCCATTGAATCTAGATCCATTTTTCTCTTTTCCAGTAGGTTTATCCAAGGAAATTAAGGTAGTAATGATGTTCATAACATCATTCGATTCATACATATAAAGCTATCTTATTCGAAGGTTTAAACTTGTAATCACTAGAACATAGTTTAGTTAATTCTAAACTTGTTCGCAAATAAAAGTTAATCCTTCTAACTTGACTTTTAAAATCAACTAAACACATGTTCTATATCTATATGATATGCTAACTTAATGATTTAAAACCTGGAAACACGAAAAACACCGTAAAACCGGATTTACGCCGTCGTAGTAACACCGCGGGCTGTTTTGGGTTAGTTAATTAAAAACTATGATAAACTTTGATTTAAAAGTTGTTATTCTGAGAAAATGATTTTTATTATGAACATGAAACTATATCCAAAAATTATGATTAAACTCAAAGTGGAAGTATGTTTTCTAAAATGGTCATCTAGACGTCGTTCTTTTGACTGAAATGACTACCTTTACAAAAACGACTTGTAACTTATTTTTCCGACTATAAACCTATACTTTTCTGTTTAGATTCATAAAATAGAGTTCAATATGAAACCATAGCAATTTGATTCACTCAAAACGGATTTAAAATGAAGAAGTTATGGGTAAAACAAGATTGGATAATTTTTCTCATTTTAGCTACGTGAAAATTGGTAACAAATCTATTCCAACCATAACTTAATCAACTTGTATTATATATTATGTAATCTTGAGATACCATAGACACGTATACAATGTTTCGACCTATCATGTCGACACATCTATATATATTTCGGAACAACCATAGACACTCTATATGTGAATGTTGGAGTTAGCTATACAGGGTTGAGGTTGATTCCAAAATATATATAGTTTGAGTTGTGATCAATACTGAGATATGTATACACTGGGTCGTGGATTGATTCAAGATAATATTTATCGATTTATTTCTGTACATCTAACTGTGGACAACTAGTTGTAGGTTACTAATGAGGACAGCTGACTTAATAAACTTAAAACATCAAAATATATTAAAAGTGTTGTAAATATATTTTGAACATACTTTGATATATATGTATATATTGTTATAGGTTCGTGAATCAACCAGTGGCCAAGTCTTACTTCCCGACGAAGTAAAAATCTGTGAAAGTGAGTTATAGTCCCACTTTTAAAATCTAATATTTTTGGGATGAGAATACATGCAGGTTTTATAAATGATTTACAAAATAGACACAAGTACGTGAAACTACATTCTATGGTTGAATTATCGAAATCGAATATGCCCCTTTTTATTAAGTCTGGTAATCTAAGAATTAGGGAACAGACACCCTAATTGACGCGAATCCTAAAGATAGATCTATTGGGCCTAACAAACCCCATCCAAAGTACCGGATGCTTTAGTACTTCGAAATTTATATCATATCCGAAGGGTGTCCCGGAATGATGGGGATATTCTTATATATGCATCTTGTTAATGTCGGTTACCAGGTGTTCACCATATGAATGATTTTTATCTCTATGTATGGGATGTGTATTGAAATATGAAATCTTGTGGTCTATTATTATGATTTGATATATATAGGTTAAACCTATAACTCACCAACATTTTTGTTGACGTTTTAAGCATGTTTATTCTCAGGTGATTATTAAGAGCTTCCGCTGTCGCATACTTAAATAAGGACGAGATTTGGAGTCCATGCTTGTATGATATTGTGTAAAAACTGCATTCAAGAAACTTATTTTGTTGTAACATATTTGTATTGTAAACCATTATGTAATGGTCGTGTGTAAATAGGATATTTTAGATTATCATTATTTGATAATCTACGTAAAGCTTTTTAAACCTTTATTGATGAAATAAAGGTTATGGTTTGTTTTAAAATGAATGCAGTCTTTGAAAAACGTCTTATATAGAGGTCAAAACCTCGCAACGAAATCAATTAATATGGAACGTTTTTAATCAATAAGAACGGGACATTTCAATTAATATATCACATAATATTCACATGTTAAAAATATATAGTTTCCAACAAAATTTGTTAAGCAATCATTTTTCAAGTAAACACGGTCGAAGTCCAGACTCACTAATGCATCCTAACAAACTCGATAAGACACACTAATGAAAAATTTTGGTTCTCTAAGACCAACGCTCGGATACCAACTGAAATGTCCCGTTCTTATTGATTAAAAACGTTCCATATTAATTGATTTCGTTGCGAGGTTTTGACCTCTATATGAGACGTTTTTCAAAGACTGCATTCCTTTTTAAAACAAACCATAACCTTTATTTCATAAATAAAGGTTTAAAAAGCTTTACGTAGATTATCAAATAATGATAATCTAAAATATCCTGTTTACACACGACCATTACATAATGGTTTACAATACAAATATGTTACATCGAAATCAGTTTCTTGAATGCAGTTTTTACACAATATCATACAAACATGGACTCCAAATCTTGTCCTTATTTTAGTATGCAACAGCGGAAGCTCTTAATATTCACCTGAGAATAAACATGCTTTAAACGTCAACAAAAATGTTGGTGAGTTATAGGTTTAACCTATATATATCAAATCGTAACAATAGACCACAAGATTTCATATTTCAATACACATCCCATACATAGAGATAAAAATCATTCATATGGTGAACACCTGGTAACCGACAATAACAAGATGCATATATAAGAATATCCCCATCATTCCGGGACACCCTTCGGATATGATATAAATTTCGAAGTACTAAAGCATCCGGTACTTTGGATGGGGTTTGTTAGGCCCAATAGATCTATCTTTAGGATTCGCGTCAATTAGGGTGTCTGTTCCCTAATTCTTAGATTACCAGACTTAATAAAAAGGGGCATATTCGATTTCGATAATTCAACCATAGAATGTAGTTTCACGTACTTGTGTCTATTTTGTAAATCATTTATAAAACCTGCATGTATTCTCATCCCAAAAATATTAGAGTTTAAAAGTGGGACTATAACTCACTTTCACAGATTTTTACTTCGTCGGGAAGTAAGACTTGGCCACTGTTTGATTCACAAACCTATAACAATATATACATATATATCAAAGTATGTTCAAAATATATTTACAACACTTTTAATATATTTTGATGTTTTAAGTTTATTAAGTCAGCTGTCCTCGTTAGTAACCTACAACTAGTTGTCCACAGTTAGATGTACAGAAATAAATTGATAAATATTATCTTGAATCAATCCACGACCCAGTGTATACGTATCTCAGTATTGATCACAACTCAAACTATATATATTTTGGAATCAACCTCAACCCTGTATAGCTAACTCCAACATTCACATATAGAGTGTCTATGGTTGTTCCGAAATATATATAGATGTGTCGACATGATAGGTCGAAATATTGTATACGTGTCTATGGTATCTCAAGATTACATAATATACAATACAAGTTGATTAAGTTATGGTTGGAATAGATTTGTTACCAATTTTCACGTAGCTAAAATGAGAAAAATTATCCAATCTTGTTTTACCCATAACTTCTTCATTTTAAATCCGTTTTGAGTGAATCAAATTGCTATGGTTTCATATTGAACTCTATTTTATGAATCTAAACAGAAAAGTATAGGTTTATAGTCGGAAAAATAAGTTACAAGTCGTTTTTGTAAAGGTAGTCATTTCAGTCGAAAGAACGACGTCTAGATGACCATTTTAGAAAACATACTTCCACTTTGAGTTTAACCATAATTTTTGGATATAGTTTCATGTTCATAATAAAAATCATTTTCTCAGAATAACAACTTTTAAATCAAAGTTTATCATAGTTTTTAATTAACTAACCCAAAACAGCCCGCGGTGTTACTACGACGGCGTAAATCCAGTTTTACGGTGTTTTTCGTGTTTCCAGGTTTTAAATCATTAAGTTAGCATATCATATAGATATAGAACATGTGTTTAGTTGATTTTAAAATTCAAGTTAGAAGGATTAACTTTTGTTTGCGAACAAGTTTAGAATTAACTAAACTATGTTCTAGTGATTACAAGTTTAAACCTTCGAATAAGATAGCTTTATATGTATGAATCGAATGATGTTATGAACATCATTACTACCTTAAGTTCCTTGGATAAACCTACTGGAAAAGAGAAAAATGGATCTAGCTTCAATGGATCCTTGGATGGCACGAAGTTCTTGAAGCAGAATCATGACACGAAAACAAGTTCAAGTAAGATCATCACTTGAAATAAGATTGTTATAGTAATAGAAATTGAACCAAAGTTTGAATATGATTATTACCTTGTATTAGAATGATAACCTACTGTAAGAAACAAAGATTTCTTGAGGTTGGATGATCACCTTACAAGATTGGAAGTGAGCTAGCAAACTTGAAAGTATTCTTGATTTTATGAAACTAGAACTTTTGGAATTTATGAAGAACACTTAGAACTTGAAGATAGAACTTGAGAGAGATCACTTAGATGAAGAAAATTGAAGAATGAAAGTGTTTGTAGGTGTTTTTGGTCGTTGGTGTATGGATTAGATATAAAGGATATGTAATTTTGTTTTCATGTAAATAAGTCATGAATGATTACTCATATTTTTGTAATTTTATGAGATATTTCATTCTAGTTGCCAAATGATGGTTCCCACATGTGTTAGGTGACTCACATGGGCTGCTAAGAGCTGATCATTGGAGTGTATATACCAATAGTACATACATCTAAAAGCTGTGTATTGTACGAGTACGAATACGGGTGCATACGAGTAGAATTGTTGATGAAACTGAACGAGGATGTAATTGTAAGCATTTTTGTTAAGTAGAAGTATTTTGATAAGTGTATTGAAGTCTTTCAAAAGTGTATAAATACATATTAAAACACTACATGTATATACATTTTAACTGAGTCGTTAAGTCATCGTTAGTCGTTACATGTAAATGTTGTTTTGAAACCTTTAGGTTAACGATCTTGTTAAATGTTGTTAACCCAATGTTTATAATATCAAAAGAGATTTTAAATTATTATATTATCATGATATTATGATGTACGAATATCTCTTAATATGATATATATACATTAAATGTCGTTACAACGATAATCGTTACATATATGTCTCGTTTAAAAATCATTAAGTTAGTAGTCTTGTTTTTACATATGTAGTTCATTGTTAATATACTTAATGATATGTTTACTTATCATAGTATCATGTTAACTATATATATATCCATATATATTTCATCATATAGTTTTTACAAGTTTTAACGTTCGTGAATCACCGGTCAACTTGGGTGGTCAATTGTCTATATGAAACATATTTCAATTAATCAAGTCTTAACAAGTTTGATTGCTTAACATGTTGGAAACATTTAATCATGTAAATATCAATCTCAATTAATATATATAAACATGGAAAATTTCGGGTCACTACACAGGTTACTGATCATACCTGGAAAAACAGTAGGTAATGTGTTCCGGTGGGTTCTTGGTGCTTGATGCTCATCACGGTTCTCATCCTTGATGCTTATAGCTTCAAGTGTACAACTCGTTGATGTGTTTGCATCATATTAACCAAGGTTTGACCATCATAACACTAGTGTAAGTCTAAGATATGTAGCACAATCATTTAAGGGTTGTAAGTAGTTTGATGAACCAAAGTTACATCAAGATCTTAGATCCGACACATACATGAGTTATAAAAGTAATATTAAGCTACAAACTTGAAAGTAAACTAAGTAATCAAGATCTTAAGTTGTAGAACTTAGTTCTTAGTTAGATCTTGAAGATCCTAGACCCAAAAGTCTAGATCTAATGTTCTTAAGTTAAACCCTAAGTTATAAAACTTGGATCTTAACTTTAATGAAACCATAAGTCATGAAACTTTGGTTTAAATCTTGTAATATGTATGTAAGCTTATAAGCTCATGTTTACAACAAAATTAGAAGACCATAAGCTATAGAAACTTAGATCCAACACAAGTGTATGAAGTTATAACTAGAAAGTTATACTTCCATGTTCTTGAACTTACAAAGTTAACTTTTAGTTTTGTAACGACCCGTCAAAATCGCTATTGACGCGGCACGTTAATCATTGATTCCACAGTGAGGTTTTGACCTCTATATGATACGTTTTGATAAAATATTGCATTCATTAAAATAAGTGACTTTCTAAACATAGAAAGTTATAAACATGTGGGCGAGTGCTTAGGTATAAGCAAAACCCCAAAATACATAAGTCTTTAATTTACAGGTTGACATCACAGTCCAATTATTTATTACACAACGCAGTTTTATTTTGAATGCAATAAACTTTGTACAAAGCATGAGAGACTCCATGCAGGCAACAAGCACATCACAGCGGAAGCATTCTAAGGACCTGAGAATAAAACATGCTAAAAAGTCAACACGGATGTTGGTGAGTTATAGGTTTAATTGCTCGAGTCATAAACATATATAAAGATAGACCACAAGATTTCATCAAAAGTTTATCAATAGATTCTACGTAACAGAGCACGCTGGTAACTAAACTTAACGCTATAGTGATAATTACCCCATTCGTTTTAATACGCGTAAACCAACGTGTCTTAAACTCAAATAACATACGTCCGTTAAAAGGCTAGCGCTCTAGCTCGGACGGGGATGTCAAGCCCTATGGATCCATATACAATTATTCGCGCCCACCAGTCCATATCCTATGTACTGGCAGCTACTAGTTACCAAAGCTAAGGGATTTTCGGTTTAACTCAGTGTAGAATTTAGTATGTACTTGTGTCTTATCGCGTTTAAAATAAATTGCATGTATTCTCAGCCCAAAAATATTTAAAGTATTTAAAAAGGGAGACTATAACTCACAGTTCAATATTGCGATTCAATATTATAGGAAAATTGCGTAGACGTAATGATGGTAGATGACTGTATGGTTGGTCTTGGATTCAAGAACAATACCCCGAACAATACCCAATATTTCCTTATTTTAAAACGGTTTGAAACCCGAATTAAAAATACCATCGAATATACTTTATTATTATTAAACTTAAAATTAAAATTATAATTATAATTATAAATATAAAATTTACGTACCTAAATATTTATGAAAAATTTCGTCGAGCAAAACTGACCTTTTATAGTACTTTTCGATTTACTGTAGCTCATGCGATCGCATGGCCACCTTTTCTGTTTTTGTTTGCTAGTTCGTCGACATCAAATAGTGTTTACTGTAGCAAATAGTGTTTTACTGTAGCAAACAGTGTTTTACTGTAGCAAATCACTGTAGCAAACTCGTTTTCACTGTAGCACTGTAGCAAAATACGGTTTCACTGTAGCAAAGTAATTTTTACTGTAGGAAAGTCGTTTTTACTTGTACATATATATATACATACATATAATTGTTCATGAATCGTCGAGAGTAGTCAAAGGTAATTGTATATATGTAACAGTTCTAAAATTTTGAGACTCAATCTAACGGACTTTGTTTAACGTGTTAAAATAATAGATCGTATAGAGAATTGGTTTAAATAAGTCAAAAATTTTCGGGTCATCACAGTACCTCCCCGTTAAAGAAAATTTCGTCCCGAAATTTTGAGTAGTACCTGTTTCATGAGCGATATCAGTGAACAAATATGGATACTTTTGCTTCATCTGATCTTCACGTTCCCAAGTAAACTCGGGTCCTCGTCTTGTGTTCCAACGAACTCTAACTATCGGTATTTTGCTTTGTTTTAATTGTTTGACCTCACGGTCCATGATTTCAACAGGTTCTTCGACAAAATGGAGTTTATCATTAATTCGTATTTCGTCAAGAGGAATTATGACATCCTCTTCAGCTAAACATTTCTTCAAATTTGACACGTGAAATGTGTCGTGAACACTACTAAGTTCTTGCGGTAGCTTTAATCGATAAGCAACTGCTCCAATTCTTTCGGTGATTTCAAAGGGTCCTACGTACCTAGGACTTAGCTTTCCTCGTTTACCGAATCGTACAACGCCTTTCCAGGGTGACACTTTCAACATGACTTTGTCGCCCACTTGAAATTCTAGCAGTTTTCTTCTTACATCAGCATAACTCTTTTGGCGACTCATGGCCGTTTTCAATCGCTGTTGTATTTGAATGATCTTTTCGGTGGTTTCGTGAATAATTTCTGGTCCAGTAAGTTGTCTTTCTCCTACTTCACTCCAACAGATAGGAGATCTGCACTTTCTACCGTAAAGTGCTTCAAATGGTGCTGCGTTGATGCTCGTATGATAGCTGTTATTGTATGAAAATTCTGCCAACGGTAAGTGTCGATCCCAACTGGTTCTAAAGTCAATCACGCATGCCCGTAACATGTCTTCCAATGTTTATATTGTTCTTTCACTTTGACCATCTGTCTGTGGGTGATAAGCGGTGCTCATATCTAATCGAGTTCCCAATGCTTTTTGTAATGATTGCCAAAAACGTGATGTGAATCGGGTGTCACGATCAGATATGATGGAGATGGGTACACCATGCCTGGAAACTACTTCCTTCAAATATAGGCGTGCTAATTTCTCCATACTGTCTATCTCCTTTATTGGTAGGAAGTGAGCTGATTTAGTTAGACGATCAACTATCACCCAAATAGTATCATGACTACTTGCAGTCCTTGGCAATTTCGTAATGAAATCCATGGTTATTCTTTCCCATTTCCACTGCGGAATTTCTGGTTGTTGCAGTAATCCTGACGGCTTTTGGTGCTCAGCTTTAACCTTTGCACACGTCAAACATTTGCTTACATAAGTAGAAATTTCTGTCTTCATATTAGGCCACCAATAGAACTTCTTGAGATCGTGGTACATTTTCCCATTTCCTGGGTGAATTGAGTACCTCGTTTTGTGTGCTTCATCTAGTACTAGTTGCCTTAGGTTACCATGTCTTGGTACCCATATCCTACCAGCAAAATACAGGGTTCCATCGGCTTTTACTTCAAGTTGTTTTTCTAACCCTTTGCTCATTTCACCTTTTTCGTTTTCTTCTTTTAAAGCTTCTAACTGTGCTACTTGAATTTGCTTTGTGAGATCAGTACGAATTGTAATATTCAAAGCTCGGACCCTAAGAGGTTTTACTCTTTCTTTTCGACTTAGGGCATCAGCTACAACATTAGCTTTTCCGGGGTGGTAACGGATTTCACAATCGTAATCGTTTAACAACTCTACCCAGCGACGTTGCCTCATATTGAGTTGTTTTTGATCAAAAATATGCTGAGGACTCTTATGGTCGGTGTACACTGTACACTTGGTGCCATATAGATAGTGTCTCCATATTTTGAGTGCAAAAACTACTGCTCCAAGTTCCAAATCGTGCGTCGTATAGTTCTTTTCATGAATTTTTAGTTGTCGTGAGGCATATGCGATAAATTTTGTGCGTTGCATTAATACACATCCTAAACCTTGGCGCGAAGCATCACAATAGATCACGAAATCATCATTTCCTTCCGGTAATGACAAAATGGGTGCAGACGTTAACTTCTTCTTTAATAACTGGAATGAGGATTCCTGTTCCGTGGACCAATCATACTTCTTTCCCTTTTGAGTCAATGCAGTTAAGGGTTTGGCGATTCTAGAGAAATCTTGAATGAATCTTCGGTAGTAACCAGCAAGACCTAAGAATTGGCGGATTTGTGTTGGAGTCTTCGGTGTTTCCCATTTACTAATGGCTTCGATCTTGGCGGGGTCAACTTTAGTTCCATGTTTACTGACAACATGGCCCAAAAATTGTACTTCTTGTAACCAGAAATCACACTTCGAAAATTTTGCGTACAATTCTTCTTTCTTGAGTATCTCTAGTACCAGTCTTAAGTGTTGCTCATGTTCTTCCTTGTTCTTCGAGTAAATCAATATGTCGTCGATAAAAACAATGACAAATTTGTCTAAATACGGTCTACAGATGCGATTCATTAGATCCATGAATACTGCTGGAGCATTAGTCAATCCAAAAGGCATGACTAAAAATTCATAGTGACCGTAACGGGTTCTGAACGCTGTTTTAGGAACATCTTCTTCCTTCACTCTCAGCTGATGATATCCGGAGCGTAGATCAATCTTAGAATAAACACTTGATCCTTGCAATTGATCAAACAAATCATCAATCCTCGGTAATGGGTACCGATTCTTGATCGTTAATTTATTTAATTCTCGGTAATCTATGCACATTCTCATAGATCCATCCTTCTTCTTAACGAACAGAATAGGAGCACCCCAAGGTGAAAAACTAGGACGAATAAATCCACGGTCCGATAATTCTTGCAACTGGTCTTGTAATTCTTGCATTTCTGAAGGTGCAAGTCTATATGGAGATCGGGCTACAGGTGCAGCTCCTGGTATGAGATCAATCTGGAATTCTACACATCTGTGTGGAGGTAGCCCCGGTAATTCTTCTGGAAATACTCCGGGATATTCTCTTACAACCGGCATGTCATCAATGCTTCTTTCTTCAGTATTGATCTTCTTTACGTGTGCCAGAATAGCATAACAACCTTTTCTTATAAGTTTCTGGGCCTTCATACAGCTGATAAAGTTCAGTTTTGAGTTGTTCTTCTCCCCATAAATCATTAATGACGTTTCATCCTTACGAGGGATGCGGATTGCTTTCTCAGCGCAAACAACTTCCGCTCTTGTTTTGGACATCCAGTCCATGCCAACGATTACATCAAAACTTCCTAATTCTACGGGTATCAAATCAATTTTGAAGGTTTCACCAGCGAGATTCATTTCGCAACCATGGCAAATTTTATCGGCTTTTATCAGTTTACCATTAGCTAATTCAATAGTATATTTATCGTCTAGAGGTAATGATGCACATTTTAGTTTAAAACTAAAGTCTTTACACATATAACTTCTATCAGCACCCGTATCAAACATAATAGAAGCTAGTTGATTATTAACGGTAAACGTACCCGTGACAAGATTAGGATCCTCACGTGCTTTACTGGCACTAACATTAAATGCCCTCCCACGTGTGGGTTCTTTGTTCTTCTCCTTATCAGGGCATTGATTTATAAAGTGACCAGACTTCCCGCATCCATAACATTTCTTGACATCGGTCAATTTTGTCTTTACTTCAGAAACGGTGGCATAACAATCTTTCACCACATGTCCTTTCTTGTTGCACTTATCACATACCACTTGGCAATAACCTGCATGATGTGTGTAACACCTTTTGCAGAACGGATGAGGTCCCTTATAGTTTGGACTTGCAGTTGCCCCATCTTGTTTACCTTTAAAAGTTTCTTGTTTCTTCAGGTGAGTACTTTTGCCCTTATAGTCTTCCCATTTCCTCTTTCCTTCAGTTGTCTTGACTTCGGTAATTGGTGCCTTAATTGAACTCTCTGTGATCTGGTCCATGAGTTGGTGTGCCATTGTCATGGCTTCCTGCATCGTATTTGGTTTGGACGATGTAACATTTCCTTTGATATTGATCGATAAACCGTCAATATACATTTCTATCTTTCGTTTCTCATTTGGCACCAATTCGGGACACAACAAGGCTAGTTCCATGAAACGCTTTTCATAGTTATTGAGATTCGCGCCGATAACCTTCAGATTACGTAACTCAGATTCCATTTTTCTGATCTCGTTTCGAGGACAGTACTCCTCGATTAGCATCTTTTTCAGTTCTTCCTAAGAGATATCATATGCCGTATCTATTCCTTCTGCTTTAGCATAATTGTTCCACCAAGTAAGTGCACCATCTTGCAACGTGCACGAAGCATACTTTGACTTGTCTCCGTTCGCACAATTACTGATTTTGAAAACGGACTCCATCTTTTCAAACCATCGGGTTAGACCGACTGGTCCCTCAGTTCCACTAAACGTCTGTGGTTTGCATCCTTGAAAAGTTTTGTATGAGCATCCGTTTCGTGAATTTGTGTTTACGGCTGCTGCTTTGGCTGCTGCTTCGGCTGTTGCTTTTGCTGCTTCGGTTGCAGCAATTCTTTCATTCACACGTTTCTCGACTAGTTGCTCAAACTCAGCATCCGACATTTGAGACATGTTTCTTCAATAAACACAACAGATATAATTTAATCATATAGAATTTTATAGGTAAAATGAGTTGTCAATAGTTAATCGTAGCATATTAATAATATGAACCGATTATTATAAAAGCCTTTTCTTCTTATTAGCATTTTATAATTATTTCTAGGGTATTACCTACCCGTTAAGTTCATACATAATAGCTAGTACAAGGAATTAACTACTAAAATCCTAATAATATTCCACTATGAAAAATTATAGCGAGTTACTACATTATTATGTAATAATAATAATAAGAAGTAGTAATAATACAAATAATCATTCCATGCATTTATTATTAATAAACCAAAATAATACAATACCATACAATACTGATATTTTACATATGCTTATTTTACATAACAAGATAGAGTAGCACACATAAGCAATAAAATAGCGCATGGAAGATTTAAGGTTGCGAGGTCGTTCATTCAGAACTATCAGAAACTTCTTCCCATTTGGTTCTCTCTGCCAATTGTTTGTGTGCACATGGTCCGACAGACATTCTGGCAGTGTATTTTATTTTTAGTTGGGGTTTTGAGGTACCCGTTGCCTCAGTGGGTTTAATACAATAAGGGTGGTTACGGATCGAATGGTCCTGTTCTTTTTTAATAATTAAGGACATTTTATTATTGTGGTTATTTTTATTATCTATAGCAAGTTGGAATTTCTCCTTAGTGATCTCTTTTATTTCATTAGCGAAATCCTCCTCCTTACTGATCTCGTCTGATGACGAACTGTCTGAGTCATGTGTAGGAGAATATGATGACGAACTGCAAGAATATGTACCGAGGGTCATGAACCGAAATCTGCCAGGCGTAATCGGCACAACCCGCCCGTCGGCGGTATATCTGGACCAATGTCCATATTTGTTTAGAAATGGATGATCCTCGTTTACTCCAGGGATCATGGGTCCATGCCAACGATACTGTGGCTCCGGAAAACTAAAGCTGGGTGGAGCTGGAACCTCCTCTGGGTTTACCGGGAGTTGAGATTCCCCGGCTAACACAATTTCTTCTTTAATAGGTATTGGAACGCCCTTTTCAGTTGTGGATAGAATAGATTCAGTGTCCGATTCCGAGTCGTACAAAATGATAGGATTAGAGGAAGTCATCTATTACATAATTGAAACAACAATTACGTTAGCATATAAATATATCACATATAATGTTTTTGACCAAATAATAAGCAAAAATAAGTAAAAACAGATATGGTCATAGTCCAGACTCACTAATGCATCCTAACAATTTCCAGTTAAACACACTAATGTAATTTCTGGTTCCCTATGACCTCAAGCTCGGATACCAACATTAACAACCCGTCAAAATCGCTATTGACGCGGCACGTTAATCATTGATTCCACAGTGAGGTTTTGACCTCTATATGATACGTTTTGATAAAATATTGCATTCATTAAAATAAGTGACTTTCTAAACATAGAAAGTTATAAACATGTGGGCGAGTGCTTAGGTATAAGCAAAACCCCAAAATACATAAGTCTTTAATTTACAGGTTGACATCACAGTCCAATTATTTATTACACAACGCAGTTTTATTTTGAATGCAATAAACTTTTTACAAAGCATGAGAGACTCCATGCAGGCAACAAGCACATCACAGCGGAAGCATTCTAAGGACCTGAGAATAAAACATGCTAAAAAGTCAACACGGATGTTGGTGAGTTATAGGTTTAATTGCTCGAGTCATAAACATATATAAAGATAGACCACAAGATTTCATCAAAAGTTTATCAATAGATTCTACGTAACAGAGCACCCTGGTAACTAAACTTAACGCTATAGTGATAATTACCCCATTCGTTTTAATACGCGCAAACCAACGTGTCTTAAACTCAAATAACATACGTCCGTTAAAAGGCTAGCGCTCTAGCTCGGACGGGGATGTCAAGCCCTATGGATCCATATACAATTATTCGCGCCCACCAGTCCATATCCTATGTACTGGCAGCTACTAGTTACCAAAGCTAAGGGATTTTCGGTTTAACTCAGTGTAGAATTTAGTATGTACTTGTGTCTTATCGCGTTTAAAATAAATTGCATGTATTCTCAGCCCAAAAATATTTAAAGTATTTAAAAAGGGAGACTATAACTCACAGTTCAATATTGCGATTCAATATTGTAGGCAAATTGCGTAGACGTAATGATGGTAGATGACTGTATGGTTGGTCTTGGATTCAAGAACAATACCCCGAACAATACCCAATATTTCCTTATTTTAAAACGGTTTGAAACCCGAATTAAAAATACCCTCGAATATACTTTATTATTATTAAACTTAAAATTAAAATTATAATTATAATTACAAATATAAAATTTACGTACTTAAATATTTATGAAAAATTTCGTCGAGCAAAACTGACCTTTTATAGTACTTTTCGATTTACTGTAGCTCATGCGATCGCATGGCCGCCTTTTCTGTTTTTGTTTGCTAGTTCGTCGACATCAAATAGTGTTTACTATAGCAAATAGTATTACTGTAGCAAATAGTGTTTTACTGTAGCAAATAGTGTTTTACTGTAGCAAATAGTGTTTTACTGTAGCAAATCACTGTAGCAAACTCGTTTTCACTGTAGCATTGTAGCAAAATACGGTTTCACTGTAGCAAAGTAATTTTTACTGTACTAAAGTCGTTTTTACTTGTACATATATATATATACATACATATAATTGTTCATGAATCGTCGAGAGTAGTCAAAGGTAATTGTATATATGTAACAGTTCTAAAATTTTGAGACTCAATCTAACAGACTTTGTTTAACGTGTTAAAATAATAGATCGTATAGAGAATTGGTTTAAATAAGTCAAAAATTTTCGGGTCATCACAGTACCTCCCCGTTAAAGAAAATTTCGTCCCGAAATTTTGAGTAGTACCTGTTTCATGAGCGATATCATTGAACAAATATGGATACTTTTGCTTCATCTGATCTTCACGTTCCCAAGTAAACTCGGGTCCTCGTCTTGTGTTCCAACGAACTCTAACTATCGGTATTTTGCTTTGTTTTAATTGTTTGACCTCACGGTCCATGATTTCAACAGGTTCTTCGACAAAATGGAGTTTATCATTAATTCGTATTTCGTCAAGAGGAATTACGACATCCTCTTCAGCTAAACATTTCTTCAAATTTGACACGTGAAATGTGTCGTGAACACTACTAAGTTCTTGCGGTAGCTTTAATCGATAAGCAACTGCTCCAATTCTTTCGGTGATTTCAAAGGGTCCTACGTACCTAGGACTTAGCTTTCCTCGTTTACCGAATCGTACAACGCCTTTCCAGGGTGACACTTTCAACATGACTTTGTCGCCGTAAAGTGCTTCAAATGGTGCTGCGTTGATGCTCGTATGATACGGTTTCACTGTAGCACTGTAGCAAAATACGGTTTCACTGTAGCAAAGTAATTTTTACTGTAGGAAAGTCGTTTTTACTTGTACATATATATATACATACATATAATTGTTCATGAATCGTCGAGAGTAGTCAAAGGTAATTGTATATATGTAACAGTTCTAAAATTTTGAGACTCAATCTAACAGACTTTGTTTAACGTGTTAAAATAATAGATCGTATAGAGAATTGGTTTAAATAAGTCAAAAATTTTCGGGTCATCACAAGTTTCAAGAAATATGAGATCAAGACTAACTAGTAATACTTGACCAAATTAACAACATCACAACTTTAAAGTACTTACAAAAGAAAGAATTAAACTAAAGTACAGGTATTATGTTCATGTTTGTTTCATACTTAGGAAGATTCAAATCAAAGTTTGGATCTTCGGATTTAAGTCTATAAAACATGAACACAAGTATGATTATGAAACTTATGAACTTTAAATCTTGAAAACATTTAAATGTAGAACCATAAACTAATAAGTTTAGGTTCTTGTTCTTGGTTCTTCATCAAACAAAAGATTGAAGAAAGCAAGATTCATGGAGATGCAAACTAGGAAGTTTGATCTTTAACAACAACAAACAATAATCAAGTAACAAACCAAGTAAGAAGTAAATTGATGATGATGATGTATGTTTCGGTTTTTAAAGGAAAAGAAGAAGAAGAATAAAGCTTGTTTACTTATAAAGTAGAGAGAAAATGTGAGAGAAATAAAATGCAAGTAGTGACGTGTGTGAAATGAAGATAGAAACTAGTTAATAAGTAGCAAGTAAAAATGAAAAAAAAGAACTCCCTCCTAGCTTGAAGGCTCACGGTTTTGGCTAAAAAAAAAGGGTGGTCAACTAGCTTCTTTCATGTATGGGGTGATGGTGTATGCTAGGATGGGTAACAAGTTAAAAGTATGGGAAGTTGATACACATGCATGCTTGCACACTTTGTCTCCTATTTAGCTTAATTAATCCATGTTTTAACATTAATGATTTACTAGTAATAAGTTGGGCTCACTAGTCCATTAAGAAGGTAGGGTGGGCTTCCAAGTCCATTAAAATAAAGTCCAAGTCCAAGTAACCAACAAATAAATAAAAAGCCCAAGTGATTAACTACTAACACTAGTTAATTAAAAATGATTAATAATAATTAATCATGAATGTAAATAATATTCAAAATATTATTCATGAAAAGTACGCGTGTCACAAAGACAAGTCGGGCCATGAAAAGTAAAATACGATAACAAGTAAATGTACAAAAATACATTTATTAATGTGCAAGTATTAATAATAAATATTAATAAATATACGTTGGAAAATCCAGGATCGTTACATTACCCACCTGTTAAAGAAAATTTCGTCCCGAAATTTTAAGCTGAGGTAGATGGAGGAGTTGGGAAAAGGTGAGGATACTTTTGCATCATTTGATCCTCTCGTTCTCAGGTAAACTCGCGTCCTCGTTTGGCATTCTATCGAACTCGGACGATCGGAATCTTGTTGTGTTTCAAAGTTTTGACCTCACGGTCCATAATCTCGACAGGTTCTTCCATGAAGTGGAGTTTGTCGTCAACCGTAAGTTCCTCAAGTGGTATGACAAGTTCCGGTTCAGCAAGACACTTCTTCAAGTTTGATACGTGAAAAGTAGGATGAACTGAGCTCAATTGAGTCGGAAGATCCAAACGGTAAGCAACGGGTCCAACACGTTCCAAGATTTCAAAAGGACCAATGTATCGCGGGTTTAACTTTCCGCGCTTTCCAAAACGGATCACACCTTTCCAAGGTGCGACTTTCAACATTACACGGTCACCCACGTTGAATTCAAAGTCTTTACGTTTATGGTCTGCATAACTCTTTTGGAGATCACGGGCCGTCTTGAGTCTCGCTTGAATTTGGACAATCTTCTCAGTTGTTTCATGGACTATCTCGGGTCCGGTGATTTGCGTTTCGCCTAACTCGGCCCAACAAATAGGAGATCAGCACTTGCAGCCATACAATGCTTCAAAAGGTACGGCATTAATCCTCTAATGATAACTGTTGTTGTAAGAGAATTCGGCTAGCGGCAAATGCCTTTCCCAAGCCTTTCCAAAATCAATCACACATGCACGCAACATGTCTTTCAAAGTTTGAATCGTGCATTCGCTTTGTTCGTCGGTCTGTGGGTGATACACAGTACTCATGTCGAGACGATTCCCCAAAGCTTCTTGTAAAGAACGCCAAAATCTGGAAGCAAAACGGGGATCGCGATCTGAGATGATTGATAAGGGCACACCATGACGAGATACAACCTCTTTTATGTATAGTTGAGCGAGTCTTTCCATCGTATCCATTTCCTTCATGGCTAAGAAGTGTGAAGATTTGGTAAGACGATCAGCGATAACCCAGATGGTATCGTATCCCCCCACCGTCTTTGGTAGCTTCGTAATGAAATCCATCGTTATCCTTTCCCACTTCCATTGCGGGATTTCTAGTTGCTGAAGTAACCCAGAGGGCCTCTGATGTTCGGCCTTAACTTTCGAGCAAGTTAAACAATTCCCAACATATGTTGCAACGTCCTTCTTAAGATTAGGCCACCAGTACTGTTCCTTAAGATCGTGGTACATTTTACTGGCTCCTGGGTGAATCGAATATCTCGACTTGTGGGCTTCATCTAATATAAGGCTCCGTAAATCTCCATAACGAGGTACTCAAATTCTCCCGGCATAGCATCGGTGTGACGATCCTTCCAAATCCCTTTGGACGAATACATCATTCATTGATTTCATAGTGAGGTTTTGACCTCTATATGATACGTTTTGTAAACATTGCATTCTTTTCAAAAGGTACACAATAAATGAATATCAATTTCTAAGGTTTTCAACGTTTGATGATTTCTACATATAGACAATCACCATAAATAATAGTTTACCATAATACATTCGTTGACAATGCAGTCAAAATAAGATACACGGTGATGATTTTTTGAATGCAAAGTTTTCTTGAATAAAGCATGTATGACTCCATGCACATCGCTTGTATCACATATAATCAAACAGCGGAAGACTTCTAGAAACCTGAGAATAAACATTCTTAAAAGTGTCAACACAAAGGTTGGTGAGTTCATAGTTTTAATGTTGCGCATAATCTGTATTTAAAGGTGAATCACAAGTTTTCAGTTGTTTCATCCAGAAACGTTTATCAAAATATTCTACGAAATTGAGCACCCTGGTAACTAAACTTAACGTATATATAATTTATACCCTTTGTATAATCATCTTAATAATACACGCAAACCAACGTGCACGCTCCTCAAATAGCATACGTCCGTTAAAAGGCCAGTGCTCTAGCTCGAACGGGGATATCAAGCCCTATGGATCCATATACTACTACTCGGGCCCACCAGTTCTTATAACCGGCAGTTACTAGTTACCAAAGCTAAGGGATTTTTGGTTCAAACTCGGTGTAGAATTTAGTATGTACTTGTATCCATTGCGTATAAAATAAAGTGCATGTATTCTCAGCCCAAAAATATAGATTGCAAAAGCAATTAAAAAGGGAGCAAATGAAACTCACCTTAGCAGCACATAAGGTCATTCACCAAAAAGTGACCGAAACTCGGAATGCAAAATTAACCGTAGATCTCAACCTAGAGAACATATGTTGGTCAATACATGTCTAATAAGCTAGGTTGGGTCATAGTGTATCACAATCCTAATGCTCGAGACCGACATACAAAAGTTAACAAAAGTCATCTCAAAAGTCAATATGACCCAATATGATCTTTAAATCTCTACATGTTTTTTTTATATTAACATAGTATAAGTCTTGATAATTGAACGAATTTATAGTTTATCAAACTCAAAGCATTATTTATTTCAAGAGTTATATTGTATCTGAATGATCATGGCAATTGAATATATTTTAACATTTCATATAGTTTCTCAATACCTGTAAAATCATATTATAGTGTTTATAAAGCTTTTAAAACATGACAAGACAGCTAACTTTGACAATTGTTCAACAAGACGAGACGTGCCTTATATAGAAATTCATTTACTCGATTAGTAATATTTGAAAATCCGATTTATAAATCTTATAAACAAGTTGTTTAAATATCAATTGCAGATTCAAAAGCAATTTCAATTAATGTTAATTATGATCCAGTTGACCATAACTTTTAATCCGTTCCTCGAAAACACACGATTTCTAAATGAAAAGTTATTAATTTTTCGACAGCTTTCCAATGACATGCATATCATATACCTTTTATCAATAATATATATATCAAATTTGTGGTTCATCATATGCTATCTAACGACAATATTAAAGCATACAAGCATGCATAAACATATATACTCGAGCACTAGACATGGATATACTATTAATATATAAAAGATTAAGATATAAATGCTTACGTATCAATATTGTGATTCAATATTGCAGAAAAGTATGTAGACGCAACAGAGATGATAAACACTAGGTTTGACTTGCGAACAATACCCATGAACATTACCCATAACTTCCATAGCTATAACCCATAGTTTCCTTAGCTTTGACTCATTTGAAAACTTGGTTTGAAATCATTTGAGCAGTACTTCGTCGTAGTATTTTATGTATAATACTAATAATAATAATATTAATGCTACTGATAATAATAATAAGATTAATAATAATATTAATCTTAATAATAATAATAATAATAATATAAATATAAATAATTATATAACAGAGGGAGTAACATATAGGATATGTGTGTGTGTACGTCGAGCAAACTGACCAATTTATAGAATGTTTCTTAATCCTGACTGCCATGCGATCGCATGGGTTTTATGCCTATTTCTCATGCGATCACATGGCCCCAAAATCCAGCTCACAATTTTTTTGTTGTTTTGTTTGTCGACATATTTTTATAATATATATATATAATATATATAATTTATATTAATTAATTATATATTATATTATATTCACGTGCATAGTTGACTTTTAATTTTTGGTCTGATAACTCGTACGTTTATGCTCGACTAATGTCTCAGTTCCGGTTTCTCGAATGCATTTTCGTATGCTTAGAAAACTTGTACTATACGTTTCGTGATTCGTACCTTTGTCAAAATATAATCTTAAATTATCAATAAACTATATTACTCAAAGTATAACTTATACATTTCAGTAATTTGGTCATTTGCTTCTATAAATTAACTTCTCGTTGTTTATTAAAATATATTTAATAATATCTATATCTAATTCAATTCTATGCATTATCACATTGTAAAATATATATTTTCATTTAGAAAAATATAAATTTGTATATAATATTTATTTATCAAACGGAACAATAAATGGGTGTTACTATTGTTTACAAAAATAATTTCGAACCTTAATATATATATATATATATATATATATATATACAATATATATATAAACACTTTTTCTATACACGTTGCAAGTTATTTATATATCAAATACAGTCAAAAAGGAAAGATTTCTTAAATCAAGGTGGACCTCTCAACAAAGACTTATCACAATACTTACGGGATTTATAATTGTTGAAATATCTGCTAATCCAATCGTTGGTATTATCTTCTAATTCCGTAGATGAATACTTTTAAGCATATATTGAGACAAATACGTTTAATCTAAAATATTAAACATTTAATACTTTGTTAATGTTTTCAAGTTATAATATATATATATATATATATATATATATATATATATATATATATATATATATCCATTTATATATATCCATTTATATATATCCATTTATATATTCTTTCGTGAATCGTCGAGCATAGTCAAAAGGGTAATTGAATGTATGAACATAGTTCCAAAATTTTCGAGACTCAACATTACAAACTTTTCTCATCGTGTCAGAATCATATAAAGATTAAGTTTAAATTTGGCCAAAAATTTCCAGGTTGTCACAATCGGAGTCCAGTCTCCTTAACCTCGAATCGAGAAACGAGAATGTTCAAGTATTCATGAGATATATTCTCCTCCTTGAGAGCCTCATCTTGGGCTACTCGGATCTGGCTGTTGAGATTGGAATGAATGGTGATGTTCAAGGCGAGGACACGAAGAGATACCGTTCTCTCCTTTCGGCTCAAGGCATCGGCTACAACATTTTCCTTACCAGGATGGTAACAAAGTTCACAATTATAGTCATTCAGCGTCTCGATCCATCGTCGCTGTCTCATGTTCAGTTGTTTCTGATCGAATATGTGTTGAAGTGTAGTGACCCGAACTTTTCCATGTTTATATATATTAAATGAAATTGTTATTTACATGATTAAGTGTTTCCAACATGTTAAGCAATCAAACTTGTTAAGACTTGATTAATTGAAATAGGTTTCATATAGACAATTGACCACCCAAGTTGACCGGTGATTCACGAACGTTAAAACTTGTAAAAACTATATGATGACATATATATGATTATATATATAGTTAACATGATATTATGATAAGTAAGTATCTCATTAGGTATTTTAATAATGAGTTATATACATAAAATTGAGTTTATTGAATTAAGAAACTCAAAACGATATATATAACGATTATCGTTATAACAACGTCTTACTAAATACATATGAATCATATTAAGATATTGATACACTATGTTTAATCATGATAAATGATAAGTAAACATGTCATTAAGTGTATTAACAATGAACTACATATGTAAAAACAAGACTACTAACTTAATGATTTCGAAACGAGACATATATGTAACGATTATCGTTGTAACAACATTTAACTGTATATATATATCATACTAAGATATATTAATATATTATAATATCATGATAATGTAATAATTTAGCATCTCTTTAGATATAATAAATAATGGGTTAACAACATTTAACAAGATCGTTAACCTAAAGGTTTCAAAACAACATTTACATGTAACGACTAACGATGACTTAACGACTCAGTTAAAATGTATATACATGTAGTGTTTTAATATGTATTCATACACTTTTGAAAGACTTCAATACACTTATCAAAATACTTCTACTCAACAAAAATGCTTACAATTACATCCTCGTTCAGTTTCATCAACAATTCTACTCGTATGCACCCGTATTTGTACTCGTACAATACACAGCTTTTAGATCTATGTACTATTGGTATATACACTCCAATTATCAGCTCTTAGCAGCCCATGTGAGTCACCTAACACATGTGAGAAGTATCATTTGGCAACTAGCATGAAATATCTCATAAAATTACAAAAATATTAGTAATCATTCATGACTTATTTACATGTAAACAAAATTACACATCCTTTATATCTAATCCATATACTAACGACCAAAAACACCTACAAAAACTTTCATTCTTCAATTTTCTTCATCTAATTGATCTCTCTCAAGTTCTATCTTCAAGTTCTAAGTGTTCTTCGTAAATTCTATAAGTTCTAGTTTCATAAAATCAAGAATACTTCCAACTTTGCTAGCTTACTTTCAATCTTGTAAAGTGATCATCCAACCTCAAGAAATCTTTCTTATTTATAGTAAGATATCTTTCTAATACAAGTTAATACTCATATTCAAACTTTTATTCAATTTCTATAACTATAACAATCTTATTTCGAGTGGAAATCTTACTTGAACTTGTTTTCGTGTCATGATTCTGCTTCAAGAACTTTCAAGCCATCCAAGGATCCTTTGAAGCTAGATCTATTTTTTTCATTTCCAGTAGGTTTATCCACAAAACCTGAGGTAGTAATGATGTTCATAACATCATTCGATTCATATATATAAAACTACCTTATTCGAAGGTTTAAACTTGAAATCACTAGAACATAGTTTAGTTAATTCTAAACTTGTTCGCAAACAAAAGTTAATCCTTCTAACTTTACTTTTAAAATCAACTAAACATATGTTCTATATCTATATGATATGCTAACTTAATGATTTAAAACCTGGAAACACGAAAAACACCGTAAAACCGGACATACGCCGTCATAGTAACACCGCGGGCTATTTTGGGTTTGATAATTAAAAACTATGATAAACTTTGATTTAAACGTTGTTCTTCTGGGAAAATGATTTTTATTATGAACATGAAAATATATCAAAAAAAATATGGTTAAACTCAAAGTGGAAGTATGTTTTTCAAAATGGTCATCAAGACGTCGTTCTTTCGACTGAAATGACTACCTCTTACAAAAATGACTTGTAACTTATATTTCTGACTATAAACCTATAATTTTTCTGTTTAGATTCATAAAATAGAGTTCAATATGAAACCATACCAATTTGATTCACTCAAAACGGATTTAAAACGAAGATGTTATGGGTAAAACAAGATTGGATATTTTTTGATTGTTGTAGCTACGGGAAATATTGTAACAATTCTATACAAATCATATCCTAACTAACTTATATTGTATTATACATATATTTTAATATATTATGAAATCTTGGGATACCATAGACACGTATGCAAATGTTTTGACATATCATATCGACCTATGTATATATATTATTTGGAACAACCATAGACACTCTATATGCAGTAATGTTTGAGTTAGCTATACAGGGTTGAGGTTAATTCCAAAAATATATATACTTTGAGTTGTGATCTAGCCTGAGACGTGTATACACTGGGTCGTGGATTGATTCAAGATAATATATATATCAATTTATTTCTGTACATCTAACTATGGACAACTAGTTGTAGGTTACTAACGAGGACAGCTGACTTAATAAACTTAAAACATCAAAATGTATTAAAAATGTTGTAAATATATTTTGAACATACTTTGATATATATATGTATATATTTGTTATAGGTTCGTGAATCGACCAGTGGCCAAGTCTTACTCCCGACGAAGTAAAAATCTGTGAAAGTGAGTTATAGTCCCACTTTTAAAATCTAATATTTTGGGATGAGAATACATGCAGTTTTATAAATTTTTTACGAAATAGACACAAGTAAATGAAACTACATTATATGGGTGAATGATCGAAGCCGAATATGCCCCTTTTGCTTGGTAACCTAAGAATTAGTAAACCGATCTACTAATTTGTCTCCTAATCCGTCTGGACGAAGTCACCAACATCTGGTTCCATTGCGATGATCGACTCCAAATAATGTCTTTACAATGAGCAAATGCACAGCGGAAGATTTCTTTCATACCTGAGAATAAACATGCTTTCAAGTGTCAACCAAAAGGTTGGTGAGTTCATAGGTTTATCATAAAACAATAAAATTCTGTAATTTTGATAGACCACAAGATTTAAATGTGCATGGTACAAATGGGCCCGAATCCTATACCCACCTGTAATGTACATGCGATATCTTTTAAATACAATACACTTTTCTCGTGTACGAAATCATCTTTCATAAATCTTAGTAACCGTACACATATCTCGTGCACAAAAAAAACATACACATAACCTGTGTAAAAAATATTCTCTCGATACATAACATTCACATCAATTGGTGGCAATTATCATGTCCACATAATTCAATTGTGGCAATTATCATGTCTACATAATTCAATGGTGGCAATTATCATATCAACATAATTCAATGGTGGCAATTATCATGTCCACATAATTCAATAATAATCCGCAGAACTTCTTTCTGCATAATAATTCATTCGAGGAATGTTTTGCTTGTGTCTATCACGTCAAACATTTATAAAAGCATTTCATGTATTCGCAGTTCAAAATATATTTCAAAAGCATTCAATAAAGCAGTTGTAAAAACAACGCATGTAATCTCAGTCCCAAAAATGTAAAGAGTAAAAGGGAATCAAATGAGCTCACCATACTGTATTTTATAGTAAAAATACATATGACGACATTGAACAATGCAGGGTTGACATCGGATTCACGAACCTATATCAGTTATATATATTAACACATATAATTGTAATCGAACTAATTTATGTATTATTAGTGATTTAATTGTTATATTTAATATTTTATAGGTTTCATTGATAATTTGATTAAATATTTTTATTTTATATTCTTTAGATAAATAATTAGTATAGTTATGTTATATGTATCAAATATATTTTTATATATCTAATATTTATTTGTTATAATATTATTAATAGAAATAATATTACTAATAATGATACCTGATAATGATAACAATAATAATTATGATCATAAAAATAATAATATTTATATTAATAATAGTCATAATAATAAAAATGACACTTTTAAAAATGATAACTTTAATAAAATACTTTTGTTAGTAAAAATAATAATTTTAATGATAATACCAATATATATATATTATTTATAATAATAATAATAATAATAATAATAATAATAATAATAATAATAATAATAATAATAATAATAATAATAATAATAATAATAAGAATAAGAATAAATAAACTACCTTAGTAGAATTCATAGGCTTTCAAAAAGAAAAACTGTCTCTGCCTCGGCTCGAACCCGCGACCTCTCGGTTACACATAAACACCCATAACCATGGCTCTAGTTAATCATTTGTTTTTTAATAAAGGATTCGAATTCTTTTAATCTATATGAGTGACTTCCTCAGCAAAAGAAAGGATGGGTCTCGAGCCCAACTGCAGTTTCCTAAGCCCAAGATTACATGAGCCCAATTATCAATATTGAATTTATTAAGGCCTGGTTACATTATGAAGCCCAATTAAAAATCCTGGGGTGTCGTCGATGATTAAAAGAAAACGAAATAGCAGCCTCAAAATACCTAAACGATCCGATTAACATCACCCATTCTAATTGAGGTCCATAATATCATCATCATTCCTTTTATCATATTATTATCATGTATCATCAGTCATCTTCATCGTAATCACCTTCATTCATCTCATCGTGACATGCATATCATCATCATCATTTAATACTATCTTAATCACGTATCATTATTATAATCATCATCTTTATCCTATGTCATATATCATCACCATCTTTATAAATTAGTCAACATCGTTGCAACTTAATTATCATCAGTTCACATTTCCACTTGAAGTATTGTGGTCCCAGAAAGCTTTTAACGAATTAAATAAATCGAATACTAACATTACAATTTGATTGTAGTGTCGTGACCCAAGAAAGTCTTAAAGTCTCCACTCATCTTTTTCTTTTCTCTCGACAGCAACCTTCCACTAGGTGGGTGATTCACTTTTAATTAGTTTAGATTGGATAGTATACTAGGCCAAGATTTAAGGAGTGTGTTTAGTCAAATTAGTGGGGCATTTGACATGTATGTGAGTTACCTTTGTTTAAAAAATGTCGTCCACCAAGTAGAAAAAGGAAAGGAACGTGCCCCTCAACCTTATTAAATTACAATCATTATACTTCATATCATCATTGAGTCGTTCAAGCAGAAACCGAAAAGAAAGAAGAAAGGTGGTGACTTGGGTGGTCTTTGTTGATCGAACAGTAGGTACATCAATAAAGGAATCGGCTCAAAACAGTTGGGTTCAATAGCGGCTTCTTGTGTAGGTTTTCATGGTGTTCTAGGGAGGTGGCTCGAACACATACAAAGAAGAAAAAAAAATATAAAACACATCTGTAGTAGCGGTACAATAGTTGCAACAATGAAGTTCAAAACAGAAATATCGTAGTTACGTTAGTGGAGTGGTGGATGGTTCGATGGGTTTTAGTGGTGATGAAGTTTGTAGATTAATTCTCGTGTGGTTGTTTGACAACATGAAATACGAGCAAAAAACAATGAAATTGTTCGAGCAGTAGAAAGTCCGAAGGCGATGGTTGTTTATGGGTTTTCTTGATTTAATACTAGCAATGAATAAACGAATGACAATGGTAGCAAATGGGTTTTGATCCAGAAACAAAAATAACAAGTTTTAATTGTAGTGGGTTGTTGAAACAGAACACAAAAAAATATATCGAGATGGTGGTGGTCGATGGTGTTTGATCAAACAATACGAAGTGAGACGAGGTGGTTTTCGTGGTGGCGGTGACCACAGGTAGAAGGGAATGATTGAGGGTTGCCTGGTGTTGAAGGTTAGAAGTTGAAGTGCACTTCATTTATGCAAGTTTATGTAGATGTATATGATAGATATATAGTAAGATAGAAGAGTGATGGTTCATCATTTACTCGATGAATATATGTATTAAATTTATATATTAAATAGAAATAAATACAAGATACTTTAGATAGAATAGATAGATAGTGGGCATACAGTTGTCAAGTTTTAACTTCATTCAATTGTAATCTCGAATATAATCCACCACAACTTCACGGATTCATTTGTTCAGTGTAAATCCAAAAGTAAAAAAGCAAATTTTTAATATAATATATTTATAAAAATTAAAAATGTGTTTAAACAATGGTAACATGTAAATATCCATCAAAAGGTTTTAATAGAGATATCATATCATGACCCCATTGTTAATTAGTGACGGATAAAAATACACAGAAAAATTCCATATTTTTAAATTAATTAACTTTAATTATTTTAGTCATTATGAAATAAGATTGGTCATTAATTGCTTAAATTTTATTAAATAAAATTTAACTCAACTGTCCGCGCTCGATCCCCGGGTAAAATATAGAAAGTGTTAAAATTTAACAAATAGTTCCTAAATACATTTTTAATAAGCCTAAAATTTATAGAACTAATTTTCGGATCACCGTTTATTTTAAAATCAAGTAAGTTAATTTTTAGCTTGATTAATAACTATCAAGATGACAAACGAGTGCTACGAGCGTTCATTAAATAAATTCTAAATCATAAATGTATATATATATTCAATATACTTTTCATATATATAAAGATTTATAGTAATATCATATATTATTTTATTTACACAAATGAATTGAATCATATAAGTTTCTATTTCAAATTAATATATATATTTAAATATATATGTATTTATTTATAGATAGTAGTCCGTGAATCGTTGAGATCAGTCGAAGGGTAATTGCATAAATGAAAACAGTTCAAAAATTTTGAGACTCGACCTAACAGAGTTTGCTTATCGTGTTGAAAATAAAAAATCGTATCGAGAGTTTGATTTAAAATTAGTCGAAAATTTCTGGGTCACTACAGTACCTACCCGTTAAAGAAATTTCGTCCCGAAATTTGAGTGAGGTTGTCATGGATAACAATAGAAATGTTTTCATGATGAATATAAGTTGAAAATAAGATTTTATCAACATTGAGTTTCATGGATAATATAATTCGATACTCAAAATGTACGGCTGAAGCTAGCATAAAAGAACGAAATGATGCAATGAAGATTTGTCTTAACTTTTGACGTAGTCACGTTTGAATTCCGAAATTCAAGGGATTTAAAAGAAAATCTTGGAAATCTATAAGATTTGATTCCTCGAGATTTATTGGAACTAAGATCTCTATAATTAAATGCGATCATCTGTCTCGATTACTTTGTCTGGTATTTTTACTATAAATGAACTTCTTCCATTCCATTATTTGCCACCACTCCTATTTTCCATACTTTAATTCATACTTCAAAATCATCAGTCAATATGCTTCATTCAGTTTTAATTCTGGATATATTCCTGACTTTCATATCAATCATTCTCCTTTTTCATATACCACCGGAGGAATCTGTTTACTTCTAATTCGCTCTTGGGGTTATTGTGTTTATCATACTCCCGTGTCTTTATATTGATATTCGTATTAATGTACACAGTTTATGATTTCTGTGTTGTTGTTGAGTTTTATATCTTCCTTTATGTTTCGGAGCTCTTTGCCTTTTTATTTTCTTCTCGACCTCTAGTAAAACAAGTAACGGTCCAGAATTCGTAAGTATGGAGTTTCGAATGAACTTAATGTTCTAAACAGGAAAGAACGTAATAGCACGATTTGATTTTGTCCAATTACCAGAGTCACTGAGAATAGAACTATCAAGAATATATTTTCTTGATATGTTTAAAAGTTAAGTAGAATGAAAGAGTTATGTAACATGGCACATGATGACGGTATGATCTGTGATCCATCATCACATTCCATTAGAAATTTAGCATGACTTACTGTAATATAACTACGTTGGCCTGACGTCATTATATTATACTAACCCATGCTTCAATTCCCAACACTTCTCCACACTTTATTCATAATTTATACTTAGATTTTACAGAAATTTCCAATATAATGGAATACAGAAAGCACAAAGTGGTAGATAATTTCGGACAAGAATATTTATGAAAATATCCTCATAAATATCGAAGATATTTTTGATGATATTTTCGAAATTTCTAAGTTCGAAGGTTGATGAAGAAAAATTTTCCGCAAGAGTTTAACATGAATAAGGAGCAAGATATTCGTTGAAGACTTCATTGGATCCAGCGTTACCTGGATTCTTTGAATATAGAATTTGGTCCTTGTATTTGTCCTTGGTCTCCTTCATGGTTAGTTCAATTTTTTTTTTTTCGTATCAAATTTTCCATCGAGCGTTCCTAACACTCCTTTCTTTATCATCAAACTTTTGGCCATTTAGACCATCTACCATTTTTCTGTTTCCTCTGCATTTAATGCTACGATATCTGAATCGTCGGTTATCAATCCGAGGTGGTTTCAGGAGAATTGTGTTTTTAGATGATTAAACGCTGATGGTAGTATGGTGGAATATAAAAGGTTCTCTGGTAACAATAAATGAGCATGTAGATATATCAATATTTTAATAAGGTTGTTTCGAATGAAAAGTCGCAGTTGTCTTGCTGGAGCTGTGACAAAATTGGCTATTTTGAAGAAGAACTGCAAAGTTATTTTGGGTAATAATAACACTAAAGGAATTATCACAGATACGTGTTAAACGTCTACTCAGGTTCTGAGTGTTTTCAGGTGCATAACTATATGCATCAATATTTTCTTCCGTAGATGATGTGCGGTTGGTTCATCTGTAGTGACCCGAACTTTTCCATGTTTATATATATTAATTGAGATTGATATTTACATGATTAAATGTTTCCAACATGTTAAGCAATCAAACTTATTAAGACTTGATTAATTGAAATAGGTTTCATATAGACAATTGACCACCCAAGTTGACCGGTGATTCACGAACGTTAAAACTTGTAAAAACTATATGATGACATATATATGGTTATATATATAGTTAACATTATATTATGATAATTAAACATATCATTAAGTATATTAACAATGAACTACATATGTAAAAACAAGACTACTAACTTAATAATTTTGAAACGAGACATATATGTAACGATTATCGTTGTAACGACATTTAATGTATATATATCATATTAAGAGATATTCGTACATCATAATATCATGATAATATAATAATTTAAAATCTCTTTTGATATTATAAACATTGGGTTAACAACATTTAACAAGATCGTTAACCTAAAGGTTTCAAAACAACATTTACATGTAACGACTAACGATGACTTAACGACTCAGTTAAAATGTATATACATGTAGTGTTTTAATATGTATTTATACACTTTTGAAAGACTTCAATACACTTATCAAAATACTTCTACTTAACAAAAATGCTTACAATTACATCCTCGTTCAGTTTCATCAACAATTCTACTCGTATGCACCCGTATTCGTACTCGTACAATACACAGCTTTTAGATGTATGTACTATTGGTATATACACTCCAATGATCAGCTCTTAGCATCCCATGTGAGTCACCTAACATATGTGGGAACCATCATTTGGCAACTAGCATGAAATATCTCATAAAATTACAAAAATATGAGTAATCATTCATGACTTATTTACATGAAAACAAAATTACATATCCTTTATATCTAATCCATACACCAACGACCAAAAACACCTACAAACACTTTCATTCTTCAATTTTCTTCATCTAATTGATCTCTCTCAAGTTCTATCTTCAATTTCTAAGTGTTCTTCATAAATTCCAAAAGTTCTAGTTTCATAAAATCAAGAATACTTTCAAGTTTGCTAGCTCACTTCCAATCTTGTAAGGTGATCATCCAACCTCAAAAAATCTTTGTTTCTTACAGTAGGTTATCATTCTAATACAAGGTAATAATCATATTCAAACTTTGGTTCAATTTCTATAACTATAACAATCTTATTTCAAGTGATGATCTTACTTGAACTTGTTTTCATGTCATGATTTTGCTTCAAGAACTTCGAGCCATCCAAGGATCCATTGAAGCTAGATCCATTTTTCTCTTTTCCAGTAGGTTTATCCAAGGAACTTAAGGTAGTAATGATGTTCATAACATCATTCAATTCATACATATAAAGCTATCTTATTCGAAGGTTTAAACTTGTAATCACTAGAACATAGTTTAGTTAATTCTAAACTTGTTCGCAAACAAAAGTTAATCCTTCTAACTTGACTTTTAAAATCAACTAAACACATGTTCTATATCTATATGATATGCTAACTTAATGATTTAAAACCTGGAAACACGAAAAACACCGTAAAATCGGATTTACGCCGTCATAGTAACACCGCGGGCTGTTTTGGGTTAGTTAATTAAAAACTATGATAAACTTTGATTTAAAAGTTGTTATTCTGAGAAAATGATTTTTATTATGAACATGAAACTATATCCAAAAATTATGGTTAAACTCAAAGTGGAAGTATGTTTTCTAAAATGGTCATCTAGACGTCGTTCTTTCAACTGAAATGACTACCTTTACAAAAACGACTTGTAACTTATTTTTCCAACTATAAACCTATACTTTTTATGTTTAGATTCATAAAATAGAGTTCAATATGAAACCATAACAATTGGATTCACTCAAAACGGATTTAAAATGAAGAAGTTATGATTAAAACAAGATTGGATAATTTTTCTCATTTTAGCTACGTGAAAATTGGTAACAAATCTATTCTAACCATAACTTAATCAACTTGTATTGTATATTATGTAATCTTGAGATACCATAGACACGTATACAATGTTTCGACCTATCATGTCGACACATCTATATATATTTCGGAACAACCATAGACACTCTATATGTGAATGTTGGAGTTAGCTATACAGGGTTGAGGTTGATTCCAAAATATATATAGTTTGAGTTGTGATCAATACTGAGATACGTATACACTGGGTCGTGGATTGATTCAAGATAATATTTATCGATAGATTTCTGTACATCTAATTGTGGACAACTAGTTGTAGGTTACTAACGAGGACAGCTGACTTAATAAACTTAAAACATCAAAATATATTAAAAGTGTTGTAAATATATTTTGAACATACTTTGATATATATGTATATATTGTTATAGGTTCGTGAATCAACCAGTGGCCAAGTCTTACTTCCCGACAAAGTAAAAATCTGTGAAAGTGAGTTATAGTCCCACTTTTAAAATCTAATATTTTTGGGATGAGAATACATGCAGGTTTAATAAATGATTTACAAAATAGACACAAGTACGTGAAACTACATTCTATGGTTGAATTATCGAAATCGAATATGCCCTTTTTTATTAAGTCTGGTAATCTAAGAATTAGGGAACAGACACCCTAATTGACGCGAATCCTAAAGATAGATCTATCGGGCCCAACAAGCCCCGTCCAAAGTACCGGATGCTTTAGTACTTCGAAATTTATATCATATCCGAAGGGTGTCCCGGAATGATGGGGATATTCTTATATATGCTGTAAGACCCAAATATTTATTGTAGATAATGTATTTATGGTGTACTATGCATGTATGAAGTGTACGAAGCATGTACGTGTTGCTTGCTCGAACGTTGGAGGAAACTGGACATTGTCTGAAGTGACGAGGAGTGTACGTATCTTTTCAACCCCAAATAAAGTTGGTGTTAATGTTTCAAAGCCTTACCATTGGAAAGAAAATCTTATTACGTTTCCAACGATATTTGATTCATCGAAAACGGAGCTACGGTCAAAAAGTTATGGCCAAAACAAGTTTCTGAAATCTGACCTGCAGAGTGGAGCGGCGCTCCACAATGTGGCGCGGCGCGCCGAATGGGTCAGAAGCAATTTTCAGCCTTTTTAAAGGCTTTAAATGAAGGGTACTTTGGTCTTTTCACTTGGGGTCGGTTTAGGGTCATCAAAACTGATCCTTTGATCAGTTTGGATCAAATTCTCACCAACCAAAAACACTCTCAACCATTTTTAGAGAGAGAGTAAGGGTTTAGAGAGAGAGGGCTTGATTTGGGGAAGAAGGAGTCGATTTCTCACCAAAGCTCGGGTTCTAAAGTTGTTCCTTTCGTTCTTGGCTACGCGGTGATAGTATTGGTAAGCTCAAACTCCGAATTTCATTGTTGATTTTGCTATTCAAAGTTAGGGTTTGAACTTGATTTGTTGATAAACCCATTTAGACTCATGAAGTGACTTTAGTGATGCTAGTAATCGGGTTTATTGTTATTGTTGGTGGATTTCGGTTTGGTGAACAAATTGGTTATGTTTAGAACTTGAAATTGGGTTTAATCACTAGGTTTAGTGATTGTGGAAGTATTGAAACCTATTTAGGGTTGTTTGGTTGACTAACTTTGACTTTGGGTCAAATTAGGGTTTGGTGGTGATTATGACCCGATTGGCGATTTAATGAGGTTATAAACTTAAAATGGATTAAGTTGAAGTATAGAACCGAGTTAAATGTGTTTTGGTGTCAAAACTTGTAAAGGATGAGATTTTGGCCTTTATGGGTCAAAATTAGGGTTTAAGTATCAAAATGGGTATGACACGTGTTTGACACTTGAGTTCGGGTTTAATTGGCATAATAGGACCATTCTCACTTGTGTGAGTGATTATTGGTTAGTTTGGGCGCGGTTTGTACTTGGTAGTGCATTTGGGTCAAATTGCACTAAGTGTCGAATTTGATTGACTTGTGAATCCACTCTAAGTGTATTGTTGTAATTGTGATAATGGAATAGGTATTTTCCATTGGCGAGTTGCGGTTTACTTGGAAGCTTTCTTCAAGACTTCAAGGTGAGTGTTAATATCCTATATGCATATGTATGTGTAGGATGGGTGCGGGTCGGGTGAAGTGATTCTCGGCTATAGAGCTCACTTCACATATAGGTGGATTTGATGGACTTGTGCATAGGTCCAATTGGCACGGTTGTGCGTTTTGGTTGACTACCTTTGGCAAAGTACACATTTTGGGTGTACGTTATCACACGTGGTTGTGAGTGGAATAATTATGCGTATGTGTATATAATGTATTTATTTGTGTCGTATGAATGTGGCATTGTCGCGTTGCTTAAGACACCACATGGTAAAGAAGTGGATGTCGCGTTGTTTAAGACACCACATGGTAAAGAAGTGGATGTCGCGTTGTTTAAGACACCACAATGTAATGGAGGGGATGTCGCGTTGTTTAAGACACCATCCATCGTATTGAATGGCATGTGGAATCGTCGCGTTGTTTAAGACGCCACATTGTAAAGGGTGAGTGAGTCGCGTTGTTTAAGACATCACCCGGGGGATTAGTGACTACGCGTTGATTAAGTAGCACTAACGGATGTTATGAACTCCAACGGTCTTGTATGTACCGTTTCCCTTGTTCGAATTGGTTAACCATGGTTGTATGAATTATGTATTGGCATATTTAATTATGAACTATATGCTATTGGTATTGCTAGCTAATGTGGATTTGCGGTTATTGGTATATGCACGATATGTTGCATGATTGTCGAATTGCTAATTCGTGATTAATGTTGTGTTGTCGTGATGAAGTTAACCCTCCGGGGGTAGTTATTGGCGTTGTTCACATTGACGTTGGTGAACTTACCTTATTGATGGTATTATTAGCTTGTTGCTTAGTGATCGTACGGTATACTTAGATTAGCTTGCCTTTAGGCTTGGACGCTCCGGTATGCGGTATTTGTTTATTTATGTGGCGTGTCCATTTTATGCATATATATGTATGTAGTATATTATCATTCACTAAGCGTTAGCTTACCCTCTCGTTGTTGACTCTTTTTATAGATTGCATGCGGATGGTGGCTCGGGTAAGCGCGAGGATTAGAGGACTTGTATAGTTTGCGTAGAAGGCTTGCTTTTGGATTTATTAGGATTGGGTAGTGTATCCCCAATCGCCATGCTCGGCTTTGTTTTGTATTAAGAGTCTTATGGTCTAAAATTTGTATTTTGATACTTAAAGGGTAATTTGGGCACGTGTGGGCCCCACTTTGTAAAACTCGCTCAAACCTTAGTTATGTGCTAGTTTTACATATATTAATGTAAGGTTAAAAGCGTTTTGGCTAAAAGTGTCGGGAACTAGTCAAACATTTTCGTTAAATTGACTTCCGGGGACAGCGGGCTGTCCAGGTGGTTTGGCGCGCCGCGCACCCACCTGGCGCGCCGCGCAAATGAACTGCACCAGAATTTTTTTTTTTAGTTGTAAATTTTGACGGGGTTTTGTCGTGGATTGGTTTGGGTTGTTACAAGTGGTATCAGAGCATGGTCTAAGGGATTTAGGCGACTTGAGATAGGTGCCTAGACTTAGACTTTTGTGTGTGCGTATTTGCTGCGGGATTTGTAGGAGAACGGGACGGACGAAAATTTGGTTAGTGCCTTAGCGTGTAGGTGAACTAACTAGGATATTGTGTTGTGTTGTGATGTTATTCCTTGCGTATGTTTATATGTGTAGGAATTTTGTTGTGTTGGTTATTATCATCGAGCGAGGCGGTCGTTGTACTAACGAGTCGATACGGCGTGTGTGCGTAATAAGAACTTGCAAACCTTATTACGGGTGCAAATCGTGTCTAACGAGTGATGTACGACGAGTGTTTAGCAAGATGGGACGGTGTTGTGCGTGCGGTTTTATACGTTCGTAGACTAATCGTTTTGCATTCTTTTGAATGACGACGCGAAACGAGACCGAGGCGAATAACGTGGAGTTTAACGCTAGAGTTGCGGCCGCCGTTGCGGAGCAAATGAGAGCGTTTCGAGAAGAAATGGATAGGAAGTATTCCAAACTTCAAAGTAGTGGCGAAATGAAGCGTTATCTTAAGAGCTTCATGAGGACTAAACCACCGATGTACGACGGGAAACCGGATCCATTGGTAAGCACAACTTGGATTTCGGATGTCGAAGGGCGTTTTCGCACGATTGATTGCCCTCCCGAGAAGAAGACGAGGCTCGCAACTAGTTTGTTGCGGGGTAGGGCAAGGGATTGGTTGGATGGTAAGATTGATCTTGTTGGTGGTGAAACGTTTATGGTCTTATCGTGGGACGAGTTTAAGGAGGAATTCTTCGAGGAGTTCCGGACTTCGGCCGATTTGTGGGAATTGCGTAATGAGTTGCGAAACTTGCGACAAGGATCTATGGATTTGAGTACTCTCAAGACGACCTTTATGGCGAAGGCTCGTTTTTGTCCGGAGTATTTGGGAAGTGATCGTTTGTTAATGGGGGATTTCTATTGGACTTTGAATGACGACTTGAAAAGTAAAATTAGTCGTGGTCAAGCGAAATCGTTTTCGGAATTATTCGACTTGGCTAGAGGTTTCGAGTCGTATTCACGATCGAAGAAAGGTGAATCTTCAAGTGAGAGAAGGGTTGTTTCTTATGGTGCTCCGAGTAAGAGGACTAAGGGTCCGAGTGTGAGCACGGGTGGTACGCGGACGAGTATATCGAATTCTAGCGCGTCTAGATGTTACAATGGTGGCATGAGGGGTCACAAGTCTTGGGAATGTTCGATGCTGTTTGAGTTTGAGTTGTTAATGCCTTGTGTTGTGCATATTGTTGTTATGGGTGACGTTCCTAATGGAAGTACCCTATGGTGACGTTTGATTGTCGGGCGAAGGGCGTAAGACTTGGTGCAACCAAGCATTCCTTAGTATTTGGAAAATGTTTCTACCAAGCCATGGAAATGGGTTTTGGTTTTCGGTTGTTAAGCGCGTGTTCGCTTTTATGTGAAGTGATGAACCATGAGGTTCGTCGGGTGATTGGAACCCTTGAGACCGAGTGTTTAAAATCTCGATGTATGTTGGTAATGGAGTCTTCATAACGCGACATTAGGTGCCTCTTTTATACCTACTAGCGTGGTGTTCGACTCCGATTGTGTTGCGGTACGCTTTCGTTCAAAGTGTATAAGGACTGGTTAAAATCCTTCGTGTGCTCAAGGTTTGGAGCAAGGTATGGTAACGGGTCGTGTGAACCCAATCGTTGGTGAAGTCTACATTTGGTAGCACTGTACGGTAGTACGAGTTATGGATATGGAACGTAGTTCCAAGTGGGGGAGTTACACTCCCGCACGAGGAAGTTTTAGGGTGAGATTTCGGATGATGCTTTTGTTAGATCCGAAAATTTGGTTGAGACCTAGTTTTGGTCAATTGGTGGTAGAGTACAATTTTTGGCTCATTGGTACTTATGATATTGGATTTGTAAATTACCACCGAGGTGGTAAGTTTGGTGAATCTCTTCGAGAGATAATGGACGTGTTTTGGCGAGCAAGGTGAAATCCCTCGGTTAAGGGATGTGCGTATCGGATTCTCTTCTAGAGAAATATTGTTTTGTGCCTATGTTTGATATAGGTGGTTCTTGCTCGATAGTGTAGACAGTTAGCGGTATCCGTTAGGGTTCACTATAGTGTAGCGGAGCGCGATGTTGCACTACTCGTTGTGTGAGGTATTGTTATAGTGGTGAAGCATGACTTTCGGGGTCCGCTGACTTCATCATGAGGTATTGTTATATCGGTGAAGCATGACTTTCGGGTCCGCTGACTTCATCCGGTGTTGAGTGATCTATCAGTTGTTTTATACTCCTGTGGTGGGATCGTGAGGACCGTATTGTCTGATTACTGATGCGATAGCCGTATTTCGCTCACATGTCGTTACGGGCGTGACAATGGTCGATTTTGTACGCCTAGGGTTTTAAGTTGTTATAGTCGATTGGACGCTAGCGGTTCTAGTCGTTCGCTTATGATGTTACGGTAGTTGCGTATTGGTTGTATTATGCGCTACAAGGGATGTTTAGTGATTGGTGTTATCCGTAAGGATTCGTTTGGTTCGGTCTTCATCGTTTCAGGTTGTTGACCTTAGGTTGAGACTTGGTTGCTTTAGCACGGTACTTGGTAATGGTACGCTAGAGGAGTGATATCTCGGTTAGAGATGAGATGAGTTTCCCGATGCGAGGAAATTGAGCAGGTTTCAGTGCTCGGATTGTGGTTTTGATAAATCACGGTTGACGACTTTAGTTGTTGAAAGTGATCCATTGGGAAGAATGGTCTAGGAAAGTTCGTATTGGGACTTGAGTGAGGATCGTTAAGCAGGTCCGGATTGTTTAAGTGGAGAAGATCACGAGGACGTGATCGAGTTTAAGTGGGGGAGAGTTGTAAGACCCAAATATTTATTGTAGATAATGTATTTATGGTGTACTATGCATGTATGAAGTGTACGAAGCATGTACGTGTTGCTTGCTCGAACGTTGGAGGAAACTGGACATTGTCTGAAGTGACGAGGAGTGTACGTATCTTTTCAACCCCAAATAAAGTTGGTGTTAATGTTTCAAAGCCTTACCATTGGAAAGAAAATCTTATTACGTTTCCAACGATATTTGATTCATCGAAAACGGAGCTACGGTCAAAAAGTTATGGCCAAAACAAGTTTCTGAAATCTGACCTGCAGAGTGGAGCGGCGCTCCACAATGTGGCGCGGCGCGCCGAATGGGTCAGAAGCAATTTTCAGCCTTTTTAAAGGCTTTAAATGAAGGGTACTTTGGTCTTTTCACTTGGGGTCGGTTTAGGGTCATCAAAACTGATCCTTTGATCAGTTTGGATCAAATTCTCACCAACCAAAAACACTCTCAACCATTTTTAGAGAGAGAGTAAGGGTTTAGAGAGAGAGGGCTTGATTTGGGGAAGAAGGAGTCGATTTCTCACCAAAGCTCGGGTTCTAAAGTTGTTCCTTTCGTTCTTGGCTACGCGGTGATAGTATTGGTAAGCTCAAACTCCGAATTTCATTGTTGATTTTGCTATTCAAAGTTAGGGTTTGAACTTGATTTGTTGATAAACCCATTTAGACTCATGAAGTGACTTTAGTGATGCTAGTAATCGGGTTTATTGTTATTGTTGGTGGATTTCGGTTTGGTGAACAAATTGGTTATGTTTAGAACTTGAAATTGGGTTTAATCACTAGGTTTAGTGATTGTGGAAGTATTGAAACCTATTTAGGGTTGTTTGGTTGACTAACTTTGACTTTGGGTCAAATTAGGGTTTGGTGGTGATTATGACCCGATTGGCGATTTAATGAGGTTATAAACTTAAAATGGATTAAGTTGAAGTATAGAACCGAGTTAAATGTGTTTTGGTGTCAAAACTTGTAAAGGATGAGATTTTGGCCTTTATGGGTCAAAATTAGGGTTTAAGTATCAAAATGGGTATGACACGTGTTTGACACTTGAGTTCGGGTTTAATTGGCATAATAGGACCATTCTCACTTGTGTGAGTGATTATTGGTTAGTTTGGGCGCGGTTTGTACTTGGTAGTGCATTTGGGTCAAATTGCACTAAGTGTCGAATTTGATTGACTTGTGAATCCACTCTAAGTGTATTGTTGTAATTGTGATAATGGAATAGGTATTTTCCATTGGCGAGTTGCGGTTTACTTGGAAGCTTTCTTCAAGACTTCAAGGTGAGTGTTAATATCCTATATGCATATGTATGTGTAGGATGGGTGCGGGTCGGGTGAAGTGATTCTCGGCTATAGAGCTCACTTCACATATAGGTGGATTTGATGGACTTGTGCATAGGTCCAATTGGCACGGTTGTGCGTTTTGGTTGACTACCTTTGGCAAAGTACACATTTTGGGTGTACGTTATCACACGTGGTTGTGAGTGGAATAATTATGCGTATGTGTATATAATGTATTTATTTGTGTCGTATGAATGTGGCATTGTCGCGTTGCTTAAGACACCACATGGTAAAGAAGTGGATGTCGCGTTGTTTAAGACACCACATGGTAAAGAAGTGGATGTCGCGTTGTTTAAGACACCACAATGTAATGGAGGGGATGTCGCGTTGTTTAAGACACCATCCATCGTATTGAATGGCATGTGGAATCGTCGCGTTGTTTAAGACGCCACATTGTAAAGGGTGAGTGAGTCGCGTTGTTTAAGACATCACCCGGGGGATTAGTGACTACGCGTTGATTAAGTAGCACTAACGGATGTTATGAACTCCAACGGTCTTGTATGTACCGTTTCCCTTGTTCGAATTGGTTAACCATGGTTGTATGAATTATGTATTGGCATATTTAATTATGAACTATATGCTATTGGTATTGCTAGCTAATGTGGATTTGCGGTTATTGGTATATGCACGATATGTTGCATGATTGTCGAATTGCTAATTCGTGATTAATGTTGTGTTGTCGTGATGAAGTTAACCCTCCGGGGGTAGTTATTGGCGTTGTTCACATTGACGTTGGTGAACTTACCTTATTGATGGTATTATTAGCTTGTTGCTTAGTGATCGTACGGTATACTTAGATTAGCTTGCCTTTAGGCTTGGACGCTCCGGTATGCGGTATTTGTTTATTTATGTGGCGTGTCCATTTTATGCATATATATGTATGTAGTATATTATCATTCACTAAGCGTTAGCTTACCCTCTCGTTGTTGACTCTTTTTATAGATTGCATGCGGATGGTGGCTCGGGTAAGCGCGAGGATTAGAGGACTTGTATAGTTTGCGTAGAAGGCTTGCTTTTGGATTTATTAGGATTGGGTAGTGTATCCCCAATCGCCATGCTCGGCTTTGTTTTGTATTAAGAGTCTTATGGTCTAAAATTTGTATTTTGATACTTAAAGGGTAATTTGGGCACGTGTGGGCCCCACTTTGTAAAACTCGCTCAAACCTTAGTTATGTGCTAGTTTTACATATATTAATGTAAGGTTAAAAGCGTTTTGGCTAAAAGTGTCGGGAACTAGTCAAACATTTTCGTTAAATTGACTTCCGGGGACAGCGGGCTGTCCAGGTGGTTTGGCGCGCCGCGCACCCACCTGGCGCGCCGCGCAAATGAACTGCACCAGAATTTTTTTTTTTAGTTGTAAATTTTGACGGGGTTTTGTCGTGGATTGGTTTGGGTTGTTACATATGCATCTTGTTAATGTCGGTTACCAGGTGTTCACCATATGAATGATTTTTATCTCTATGTATGGGATGTGTATTGAAATATAAAATCTTGTGGTCTATTGTTACGATTTGATATATATAGGTTAAACCTATAACTCACCAACATTTTTGTTGACGTTTAAAGCATGTTTATTCTCAGGTGAATATTAAGAGCTTCCGCTGTTGCATACTAAAATAAGGACAAGATTTGGAGTCCATGTTCGTATGATATTGTGTAAAAACTGCATTCAAGAAACTGATTTCGATGTAACATATTTGTATTGTAAACCATTATGTAATGGTCGTGTGTAAACAGGATATTTTAGATTATCACTATTTGATAATCTACGTAAAGCTTTTTAAACCTTTATTTATGAAATAAAGGTTATGGTTTGTTTTAAAAATGAATGCAGTCTTTGAAAAACGTCTCATATAGAGGTCAAAACCTCGCAATGAAATCAATTAATATGGAACGTTTTTAATCAATAAGAACGGGACATTTCAGTTGGTATCAGAGCGTTGGTCTTAGAGAACCAGAAAATTTGCATTAGTGTGTCTTATCGAGTTTGTTAGGATGCATTAGTGAGTCTGGACTTCGACCGTGTTTTCTTTAAAAATGATTGCTTAACATTTTTGTTGGAAACTATATATTTTTAACATATGAATATTATGTGATATATTAATCTCTTAACGTGTTTGATATTATGTGATAGATGTCTACCTCTAGAACAAGTCCCATTGACTCACCTAATAATAATGAAGAGTCAAATGTAAATTGAAATGATTCATGGACTGATTCACAAGTTCCCGAAGAGGAACCGGAAGAAGAGTCGGAACCGGAAGAAGAATCAGAACCGGAAGAAGAATCGGAACCGGAAGAAGAAATAGAACCGGTGGGGGAAATAATAAAACGGTTAAGTAAAAGAGAATCCTCAACCAACCGACCAAGGTTAATTATGGTCAATGGTGTTTCCACCAAGGAAGCAAAATATTGGGAGGATTACCAATTCTCCGATGAATCGGATTCCGACGAGAATTCCGATGATGTTATAGAAATTACCCCAACTGAATTTAAAAAGGCAAAAGAAAATAATAAGGGAAAAGGCATAAAAATAGAGAAATCTAATTCCAAACCCGATGAACTTTATATGTATCGTCAACCCCCGAAGTCCTTAAGTTGTAACAATGACCCGGGAACCTCTAAACCACCAGGTTTTTCTAAACCAATGTGGACAATGACGGCTCGTATTAGGGGAACATCATATATCCCTAGAAACTTGGTAAAACGAACCAAAACCGAAGAAGAAGAAACGAGCGAGTCGGAATAAGATAGTTGTATTCGTGTGGTGTAATATATGTAATATAGTGTTCTTATGCTTTATGATATATGTAAAAATTGCTTGTATTAATAAGTATTTTTTTATGAATCTAACTCTTGTCTATTTTACAGTTTAAAAACACAAAATGGATAGACAACCCAATATTTTAAGAGACCTACCCGGAGACATGATTGATGAAATCTTGTCTAGAGTTGGCCAGAATTCCTCGGCACAACTATTTAAGGCGAGATCAGTTTGTAAGACATTCGAAGAACGTTCCAAGAATGTCTTGGTTTATAAGAGACTTTCGTTTGAAATATGGGGGATATCACATTGGGAAACCCATAAGTTACGATGTGTTTACTTTGACGCATATATTGCGGGGAACCCAAATGCTATTTTACGCAACGGGTTAAGAAATTATTTTGACTCAATATATCCGAATATTGGACTTCGTGATTTAGAAAAAGCGGCTAACATGCAACATAAAGAAGCATGTTAAAGTGAGAACAAGAACATCGGGCTACAACTATTAAACAAAACGTTTCCACAAGTGACGGAGTCGGTAATTGGGGTAAGAAATGAGGTTTTTAGATTATTACGGGACTGTTGGACATTACGTAACCCTCGTCCCTTTGACGATGTTACAACACGCTGTCATATCAACGGCCATAACGGTTATGTTGCACAAGACCAAGGATGGGAAGTAGTCCTAGTAAAACCAGAATGCATGACTTGTTTCTGGACGTATGAATTACGTGTCTTTATTGCCTTTGCTGAACGACTTGTGTACTAGCTAGAATTATCTTCACAACTATCTTGTATCAAAGTTATTGTGTGCTATATTTCATGCTTTATGTAAAATAAGCGGTATTGTAAGTTTGTAAAATATTGTATAAAAGTTTGAACGCGAAATATTATTATAATCAGTTTTTCATATAGAATTGTAGTAGTTGAATTGTATATTAGCTACTAAGTATGAACTTAACGGGTAGGTACTACCCGAATTTAAACTTATAAAACGCTAATATGAAGAAAAAGCTTTTATAAATGAGTTCATATTATGCTACGAAATACTATTAACTACTCTTAATATTCTGTATGATTAACTTGTTCCATTTAACTATTTTGAAGGAAATGGCACCGACTACTCGACACACCGTGAATATGAATGAAGAGGAATTCCGTACTTTTCTAGCTTCAAACATAGCCGCAGTACAGGCTGCGCTACATACCAACAATAACCTTGGATATAGCAGTACAGGAAATCGTGTAGGATGCACCTACAAAGAATTCACTGCCTGCAAACCTTTGGAATTTGATGGAACCGAAGGACCGATCGGATTGAAATGGTGGACCGAGAAGGTCGAATCGGTGTTCGCCATAAGTAAGTGTACTGAAGAGGACAAAGTAAAGTACGCTACGCATACCTTCACAGGTTCTGCGTTAACATGGTGGAATACCTATCTAGAGCAAGTGGGACAAGACGATGCGTACGCACTACCGTGGTCAGCATTCAAGCACTTGATGAACGAGAAGTACCGTCCCAGAACCGAGGTCAATAAGCTCAAGACAGAACTTAGAGGGTTACGAACCCAAGGATTTGATATTACCACGTACGAAAGACGATTCACAGAATTGTGCCTATTGTATCCGGGAGCATTCGAAGATGAGGAAGAGAAGATCGACGCGTTTGTGAAAGGATTACCGGAAAGAATCCAAGAAGATATAAGTTCACACGAGCCCGCCTCCATACAACAGGCATGTAGAATGGCTCACAAACTAGTGAACCAAATTGAAGAAAGAATTAAAGAACAGACTGCTGAAGAGGCCAATGTGAAGCAAGTCAAAAGAAAGTGGGAGGAAAACGGTGATAAGAATCACCAATATAACAACAACAGCAATTACAACAATAATCGCAACAATTATCCCAACAATCGCAACATCAATCGCAACTACAACAAACGGCCCAACAACAACAACAACAACAACAACAACAACAGCAACTACAACAATCATCCCAACAACAATAATAACCGCAACAACAACAACAATCAGAAGCAGCTATGCCAAAGGTGTGAAAAGAATCACTCGGGGTTCTGCACCAAATTTTGCAACAAGTGTAAAAGAAATGGTCATAGCGCGGCAAAGTGTGAGGTCTACGGACCAGGGGTTAATAGAACGAAAGGAACAAATGGTGTCGGAACGAGTAATGGCGGAGCAAGTAGTGTCGGAGCAAGTTATGCCAATGTAGTTTGTTATAAATGTGGAAAACCGGGCCACATTATTAGAAATTGCCCGAACCAGGAGAACAATAAAATGGACAAGGCCGCGGAAGAGTTTTCAATATTAATGCGGCAGAGGCACAGGAAGACCCGGAGCTTGTTACGGGTACGTTTCTTATTGACAATAAATCTGCTTACATTTTATTTGATTTGGGTTCGGATAGAAGCTATATGAGTAGAGATTTTTGTGCTAAATTAAGTTGTCCATTGACGCCTTTGGATAGTAAATTTTTACTCGAATTAGCAAATGGTTAATTAATTTCAGCAGATAATATATGTCGGAATCGAAAAATTAAACTGGTTAGCGAAACATTTAAGATTGATTTGATACCAGTAGAGTTAGGGAGTTTTGATGTGATAATCGGTATGGACTGGTTGAAAGAAGTGAAAGCAGAGATCGTTTGTTACAAAAATGCAATTCGCATTATACGAGAAAAAGGAAAACCCTTAATGGTGTACGGAGAAAAGGGCAACACGAAGCTACATCTTATTAGTAATTTGAAGGAACAAAAACTAATAAGAAAAGGTTGCTATGCTGTTCTAGCACACATCGATAAAGTACAAACTGAAGAAAAGAGCATCAATGATGTTCCCATTGCAAAAGAATTTCCCGATGTATTTCCGAAAGAATTACCGGGATTACCCCCACATCGATCCGTTGAATTTCGAATAGATCTTGTACCAGGAGCTGCACCAATAGCTCGTGCTCCTTACAGACTCGCACCCAGCGAGATGAAAGAACTGCAACGCCAATTACAAGAACTTTTAGAGCGTGGTTTCATTCGACCAAGCACATCACCGTGGGGAGCTCCTGTTTTGTTTGTCAAGAAGAAAGATGGTACATTCAGGTTGTGTATCGACTACCGAGAGTTGAACAAACTTACCATCAAGAACCGCTACCCACTACCGAGAATCGATGACTTATTTGATCAACTACAAGGCTCGTCTGTTTATTCAAAGATTGACTTACGTTCCGGGTATCATCAAATGCGGGTGAAAGAAGATGATATTCCAAAGACTGCTTTCAGAACACGTTATGGTCATTACGAGTTTATGGTCATGTCGTTTGGTTTAACTAATGCACCAGCTGTGTTCATGGACCTTATGAACCTAGTGTGTGGACCATACCTTGACAAGTTTGTCATTGTTTTCATTAATGACATACTTATTTACTCAAAGAATGACCAAGAACACGGTGAACATTTGAGAAAGGTGTTAGAAGTATTGAGGAAGGAAGAATTGTACGCTAAGTTTTCAAAGTGTGCATTTTGGTTGGAAGAAGTTCAATTCCTCGGTCACATAGTGAACAAAGAAGGTATTAAGGTGGATCCGGCAAAGATAGAAACTGTTGAAAAGTGGGAAACCCCGAAAACTCCGAAACACATACGCCAGTTTTTAGGACTAGCTGGTTACTACAGAAGGTTCATCCAAGACTTTTCCAGAATAGCAAAACCCTTGACTGCATTAACGCATAAAGGGAAGAAATTTGAATGGAATGATGAACAAGAGAAAGCGTTTCAGTTATTGAAGAAAAAGCTAACTACGGCACCTATATTGTCATTGCCTGAAGGGAATGATAATTTTGTGATTTATTGTGACGCATCAAAGCAAGGTCTCGGTTGTGTATTAATGCAATGAACGAAGGTGATTGCTTATGCGTCTAGACAATTGAAGATTCACGAACAAAATTATACGACGCATGATTTGGAATTAGGCGCGGTTGTTTTTGCATTAAAGACTTGGAGGCACTACTTATATGGGGTCAAAAGTATTATATATACCGACCACAAAAGTCTTCAACACATATTTAATCAGAAACAACTGAATATGAGGCAGCGTAGGTGGATTGAATTATTGAATGATTATGACTTTGAGATTCGTTACCACCCGGGGAAGGCAAATGTGGTAGCCGATGCCTTGAGCAGGAAGGACAGAGAACCCATTCGAGTAAAATCTATGAATATAATGATTCATAATAACCTTACTACTCAAATAAAGGAGGCGCAACAAGGAGTTTTAAAAGAGGGAAATTTAAAGGATGAAATACCCAAAGGATCGGAGAAGCATCTTAATATTCGGGAAGACGGAACCCGGTATAGGGCTGAAAGGATTTGGGTACCAAAATTTGGAGATATGAGAGAAATGGTACTTAGAGAAGCTCATAAAACCAGATACTCAATACATCCTGGAACGGGGAAGATGTACAAGAATCTCAAGAAACATTTTTGGTGGCCGGGTATGAAAGCCGATGTTGCTAAATACGTAGGAGAATGTTTGACGTGTTCTAAGGTCAAAGCTGAGCATCAGAAACCATCAGGTCTACTTCAACAACCCGAAATCCCGGAATGGAAATGGGAAAACATTACCATGGATTTCATCACTAAATTGCCAAGGACTGCAAGTGGTTTTGATACTATTTGGGTAATAGTTGACCATCTCACCAAATCAGCACACTTCTTGCCAATAAGAGAAGATGACAAGATGGAGAAGTTAGCACGACTGTATTTGAAGGAAGTCATCTCCAGACATGGAATACCAATCTCTATTATCTCTGATAGGGATGGCAGATTTATTTCAAGATTCTGGCAGACATTACAGCAAGCATTAGGAACTCGTCTAGACATGAGTACTGCCTATCATCCACAAACTGATGGGCAGAGCGAAAGGACGATACAAACGCTTGAAGACATGCTACGAGCATGTGTTATTGATTTCGGAAACAGTTGGGATCGACATCTACCGTTAGCAGAATTTTCCTACAACAACAGCTACCATTCAAGCATTGAGATGGCGCCGTTTGAAGCACTTTATGGTAAAAAGTGCAGGTCTCCGATTTGTTGGAGTGAAGTGGGGGATAGACAGATTACGGGTCCGGAGATTATACAAGAAACTACCGAGAAGATCATCCAAATTCAACAACGGTTGAAAACCGCCCAAAGTCGACAAAAGAGCTACGCTGACATTAAAAGAAAAGATATAGAATTTGAAATTGGAGAGATGGTCATGCTTAAAGTTGCACCTTGGAAAGGCGTTGTTCGATTTGGTAAACGAGGGAAATTAAATCCAAGGTATATTGGACCATTCAAGATTATTGATCGTGTCGGACCAGTAGCTTACCGACTTGAGTTACCTCAACAACTCGCGGCTGTACATAACACTTTCCACGTCTCAAATTTGAAGAAATGTTTTGCTAAAGAAGATCTCACTATTCCGTTAGATGAAATCCAAATCAACGAAAAACTCCAATTCATCGAAGAACCCGTCGAAATAATGGATCGTGAGGTTAAAAGACTTAAGCAAAACAAGATACCAATTGTTAAGGTTCGATGGAATGCTCGTAGAGGACCCGAGTTCACCTGGGAGTGTGAAGATCAGATGAAGAAGAAATACCCGCATCTATTTCCAGAAGATTCGTCAACACCTTCAACAGCTTAAAATTTCGGGACGAAATTTATTTAACGGGTAGGTACTGTAGTGACCCGAACTTTTCCATGTTTATATATATTAATTGAGATTGATATTTACATGATTAAATGTTTCCAACATGTTAAGCAATCAAACTTATTAAGACTTGATTAATTGAAATAGGTTTCATATAGACAATTGACCACCCAAGTTGACCGGTGATTCACGAACGTTAAAACTTGTAAAAACTATATGATGACATATATATGGTTATATATATAGTTAACATTATATTATGATAATTAAACATATCATTAAGTATATTAACAATGAACTACATATGTAAAAACAAGACTACTAACTTAATAATTTTGAAACGAGACATATATGTAACGATTATCGTTGTAACGACATTTAATGTATATATATCATATTAAGAGATATTCGTACATCATAATATCATGATAATATAATAATTTAAAATCTCTTTTGATATTATAAACATTGGGTTAACAACATTTAACAAGATCGTTAACCTAAAGGTTTCAAAACAACATTTACATGTAACGACTAACGATGACTTAACGACTCAGTTAAAATGTATATACATGTAGTGTTTTAATATGTATTTATACACTTTTGAAAGACTTCAATACACTTATCAAAATACTTCTACTTAACAAAAATGCTTACAATTACATCCTCGTTCAGTTTCATCAACAATTCTACTCGTATGCACCCGTATTCGTACTCGTACAATACACAGCTTTTAGATGTATGTACTATTGGTATATACACTCCAATGATCAGCTCTTAGCAGCCCATGTGAGTCACCTAACACATGTGGGAACCATCATTTGGCAACTAGCATGAAATATCTCATAAAATTACAAAAATATGAGTAATCATTCATGACTTATTTACATGAAAACAAAATTACATATCCTTTATATCTAATCCATACACCAACGACCAAAAACACCTACAAACACTTTCATTCTTCAATTTTCTTCATCTAATTGATCTCTCTCAAGTTCTATCTTCAAGTTCTAAGTGTTCTTCATAAATTCCAAAAGTTCTAGTTTCATAAAATCAAGAATACTTTCAAGTTTGCTAGCTCACTTCCAATCTTGTAAGGTGATCATCCAACCTCAAGAAATCTTTGTTTCTTACAGTAGGTTATCATTCTAATACAAGGTAATAATCATATTCAAACTTTGGTTCAATTTCTATAACTATAACAATCTTATTTCAAGTGATGATCTTACTTGAACTTGTTTTCATGTCATGATTTTGCTTCAAGAACTTCGAGCCATCCAAGGATCCATTGAAGCTAGATCCATTTTTCTCTTTTCCAGTAGGTTTATCCAAGGAACTTAAGGTAGTAATGATGTTCATAACATCATTCGATTCATACATATAAAGCTATCTTATTCGAAGGTTTAAACTTGTAATCACTAGAACATAGTTTAGTTAATTCTAAACTTGTTCGCAAACAAAAGTTAATCCTTCTAACTTGACTTTTAAAATCAACTAAACACATGTTCTATATCTATATGATATGCTAACTTAATGATTTAAAACCTGGAAACACGAAAAACACCGTAAAACCGGATTTACGCCGTCATAGTAACACCGCGGGCTGTTTTGGGTTAGTTAATTAAAAACTATGATAAACTTTGATTTAAAAGTTGTTATTCTGAGAAAATTATTTTTATTATGAACATGAAACTATATCCAAAAATTATGGTTAAACTCAAAGTGGAAGTATGTTTTCTAAAATGGTCATCTAGACGTCGTTCTTTCGACTGAAATGACTACCTTTACAAAAACGACTTGTAACTTATTTTTCCGACTATAAACCTATAATTTTTCTGTTTAGATTCATAAAATAGAGTTCAATATGAAACCATAGCAATTGGATTCACTCAAAACGGATTTAAAATGAAGAAGTTATGATTAAAACAAGATTGGATAATTTTTCTCATTTTAGCTACGTGAAAATTGGTAACAAATCTATTCTAACCATAACTTAATCAACTTGTATTGTATATTATGTAATCTTGAGATACCATAGACACGTATACAATGTTTCGACCTATCATGTCGACACATCTATATATATTTCGGAACAACCATAGACACTCTATATGTGAATGTTGGAGTTAGCTATACAGGGTTGAGGTTGATTCCAAAATATATATAGTTTGAGTTGTGATCAATACTGAGATACGTATACACTGGGTTGTGGATTGATTCAAGATAATATTTATCGATTTATTTCTGTACATCTAATTGTGGACAACTAGTTGTAGGTTACTAACGAGTACAGCTGACTTAATAAACTTAAAACATCAAAATATATTAAAAGTGTTGTAAATATATTTTGAACATACTTTGATATATATGTATATATTGTTATAGGTTCGTGAATCAACCAGTGGCCAAGTCTTACTTCCCGACGAAGTAAAAATCTGTGAAAGTGAGTTATAGTCCCACTTTTAAAATCTAATATTTTTGGGATGAGAATACATGCAGGTTTTATAAATGATTTACAAAATAGACACAAGTACGTGAAACTACATTCTATGGTTGAATTATCGAAATCGAATATGCCCTTTTTTATTAAGTCTGGTAATCTAAGAATTAGGGAACAGACACCCTAATTGACGCGAATCCTAAAGATAGATCTATCGGGCCCAACAAGCCCCGTCCAAAGTACCGGATGCTTTAGTACTTCGAAATTTATATCATATCCGAAGGGTGTCCCGGAATGATGGGGATATTCTTATATATGCATCTTGTTAATGTCGGTTACCAGGTGTTCACCATATGAATGATTTTTATCTCTATGTATGGGATGTGTATTGAAATATAAAATCTTGTGGTCTATTGTTACGATTTGATATATATAGGTTAAACCTATAACTCACCAACATTTTTGTTGACGTTTAAAGCATGTTTATTCTCAGGTGAATATTAAGAGCTTCCGCTGTTGCATACTAAAATAAGGACAAGATTTGGAGTCCATGTTCGTATGATATTGTGTAAAAACTGCATTCAAGAAACTGATTTCGATGTAACATATTTGTATTGTAAACCATTATGTAATGATCGTGTGTAAACAGGATATTTTAGATTATCATTATTTGATAATCTACGTAAAGCTTTTTAAACCTTTATTTATGAAATAAAGGTTATGGTTTGTTTTAAAAATGAATGCAGTCTTTGAAAAACGTCTCATATAGAGGTCAAAACCTCGCAACGAAATCAATTAATATGGAACGTTTTTAATCAATAAGAACGGGACATTTCATCATCCTCTCGATTGAGGTGTTTTCAAGAATCATGAAAGGTTTGAACACAGATTGTAATCATCAAAATACCAATGAGGTTTAAGATGAAATCAAGTGGCAAACTTGAAGAATTGTTTAGTTTCATATGTTATAAACAATATTTTAATTCATTTTAATTGTCCAATGTTACTAGTCCACAGTCGATAGTCCACAGTTAACAGTCCAATAATTCATATATAGTTTAATATATAATATTCGAATTAATTAATATGTATCGTGACCCGTGTACATGTCTCAGACTCGATCACAACTCAAACTATATATATTATTGTAGAATCAACCTCAACCCTGTATAGCTAACTCCAGCATTACTGCATATAGAGTGTCTATGGTTATTCCAAATAATATATATAGATGCGTCGATATGATATGTCAAAACCTTGTATACGTGTCCCGATATTTAAAGTGTGTAAAATAAATAACAGAAATTAAATGACGATAAATAAAATTACGAGAATATAAATTGCGATAAATAAACTGCGATAAATAAATTGCGATAATAAAATGTAATAAGGAATTAACAGTTAGCTAGGAACAGTTAGCTAGGATTTTGTTAGCGTGGATTCTTAACAAAATTTTCTCATGGTTAATTTGTTTGTTTCTAACAAATTTTATTTTTGTCAAATGTTTTCTTCATTATGCCACTTGTTGAATTCTGATGAGTCAAAATCCAATTATAAAATTGAATGAAAATGGTTACTCTGTGGTGAACGGATTCGTACAGCTGTGGATGTGAGTAGGATAGTAAATGACTGTTGAATCAGATTCGAAGAATGTACAGTGTAACTTTTCAATATGAAATCTAAATATTCCTCGGGTATTACCTACCCGTTAAAATATTTTCACCATTAACAGTTTGTACAAAAGAATTTTTAATTACAATCTTTATGAAAACATATATACATATAGATTTTCTTCAAATGTAATCATGGATTTAATGAGTTAATATGATATTAGACTCATTTGATTTACCGTTAGAACAAGAATATATAATCTCTAAAACATTAGAGATTACATAATCGCCATGAAGAACGAAGATAATTGATGTAGAATGATACGTAGAATGATGATTATACTCGAGGTATAGATTGCGATGTTGAGGCATGTGATGTTAAAACTTGGGTTGTTGGTGGTACTGTTGGTGCCGGTGGTGTTGTTGAAGCTGGTACATTTTGCACCACGTTTTCCAAATTGATTACTCGAGCGCGAAGCTCGTTGACCTCTTCCATTATTCCGGAATGATTGTCAGTCGGGACGAGCGGATGAATAAGGTTTAGAATTTTAGATAGAATATAATTGTGATGAGATATTCGGGAAATGAGGGTGAAAATGGTGTTTCAGACTGGTTTGCTGATAAGTATTTCAGGTTCATTGCCAAGAGTGCAGGTTGGTGGGTGGAAAGGATCGCCTTCCTCTCGTCTCCATCGGTTAAGTCGACTACGAACCCATCAGATGAATTGGGGATGGTTGATTGGTTGATTCATTCTGGTGACGCTGACTCTGGAGCTTAGGTGAACATCCATGTCGGAATAGCTGTCGGAATAACTATCGGAATAGTTATCAAAATCTGAGGGAGGAACTAGTTGAGGGATTCATCTCGTACGATCAGATGAAGGATTTTCGATAAGAAACAGATTATAGGATATAGATTAGTACCCTGCAATACATAATTTACATATGCATATATAATACTAAAATCCCATAAGTTACGAAGGAATCAACGGAAGCTGTCAGGCAAAGGTAACAATAGCAGATACGCTAAAATATGAATTTATCTATACACTGTCTATGCAATAGAGGCAGTAAGATGTGTCTAGACTTTAAGGATGATAAGCAAATAATTTTCGACACTAAATGATAAGCAAAACTTTTGACATGTAAACACGGTCGAAGTCCAGACTCATTAATGCATCCTAACAACTATCAGTTAGACACACTAATGCAAGACCTGGTTCGCTAAGACCACCGCTCTAATACCACATGTCATACCCCGTCCTAATCCATCTGGTCGAAGTCACCAACATCTGGTTCCATTGCGATGATCGACTCCAAATAATGTCTTTACAATGAGCAAATGCACAGCGGAAGATTTCTTTCATACCTGAGAATGAACATGCTTTCAAGTGTCAACCAAAAGGTTGGTGAGTTCATAGGTTTATCATAAAACAATAAAATTCTGTAATTTTGATAGACCACAAGATTTAAATGTGCATGGTACAAATGAGCCCGAATCCTATACCCACCTGTAATGTACATGCGATATCTTTTAAATACAGTACACTTTTCACGTGTACGAAATCATCTTTCATAAATCTTAGTAACCGTACACATATCTCATGCACAAAAAAAACATACACATAACCTGTGTAAAAAATCATTCTCTCGATACATAACATTCACATCAATTGGTGGCAATTATCATGTCCACATAATTCAATGGTGGCAATTATCATGTCCACATAATTCAATTGTGGCAATTATCATATCCACATAATTCAATGGTGGCAATTATCATGTCCACATAATTCAATAATAATCCGCAGAACTTCTTTCTGCATAATAATTCATTCGAGGAATGTTTTGCTTGTGTCTATCACGTCAAACATTTATAAAAGCATTTTATGTATTCGCAGTTCAAAATATATTTCAAAAGCATTCAATAAAGCAGTTGTAAAAATAGCGCATGTAATCTCAGTCCCAAAAATGTAAAGAGTAAAAGGGAATCAAATGAACTCACCATACTGTATTTTATAGTAAAAATACATATGACGACATTGAACAATGCAGGGTTGACATCGGATTCACGAACCTATATCAGTTATATATATATTAACACATATAATTGTAATCGAACTAATTTATGTATTATTAGTGATTTAATTGTTATATTTAATATTTTATAGGTTTCATTGATAATTTGATTAAATATTTTTATTTTATATTCTTTAGATAAATAATTAGTATAGTTATGTTATATGTATCAAATATATTTTTATATATCTAATATTTATTTATTATAATATTATTAATAGAAATAATATTACTAATAATGATACCTGATAATGATAACAATAATAATTATGATCATAAAAATAATAATATTTATATTAATAATAGTCATAATAATAAAAATGATACTTTTAAAAATGATAACTTTAATAAAATACTTTTGTTAGTAAAAATAATAATTTTAATGATAATACCAATATATATATATATATATATATATATATATATATATATATATTATTTATAATAATAATAATAATAATAATAATAATAATAATAATAATAATAATAATAATAATAATAATAATAATAATAATAATAAATAAACTACCTTAGTAGAATTCATAGGCTTTCAAAAAGAAAAACTGTCTCTGCCTGGGCTCGAACCCGCGAACTCTCGGTTACACATAAACACCCATAACCATGGCTCTAGTTAATCATTTGTGTTTTAATAAAGGATTCGAATTATTTTAATCTATATGAGCGACTTCCTCAGCAAAAGAAAGAATGGGTCTCGGGCCCAACTGCAGTTTCCTAAGCCCAAGATTACACGAGCCCAATTATCAATATTGAATTTATTAAGGCCTGGTTACATTATGAAGCCCAATTAAAAATCCTGGGGTGTCGTCGATGATTAAAAGAAAACGAATAGCAGCCTTAAAATACCTAAACGATCCGATTAACATCACCCATTCTAATTGAGGTCCATAATATCATCATCATTCCTTTTATCATATTATTATCATGTATCATCAGTCATCTTCATCGTAATCACCTTCATTCATCTCATCGTGACATGCATATCATCATCATCATTTAATACTATCTTAATCACGTATCATTATTATAATCATCATCTTTATCCTATGTCATATATCATCACCATCTTTATTAAATAGTCAACACCGTTGCAACTTAATTATCATCAGTTCACATTGCCACTTGAAGTATTGTGGTCCCAGAAAGCTTTTAACGAATTAAATAAATCGAATACTTACATTACAATTTGATGGTAGTGTCGTGACCCAAGCAAGTCTTAAAGTCTCCACTCATCTTTTTCTTTTCTCTCGACAGCAACCTTCCACTAGGTGGGTGATTCACTTTTAATTAGTTTAGATTGGATAGTATACTAGGCCAAGATTTAAGGAGTGTGTTTAGTCAAATTAGTGGGGCATTTGACATGTATGTGAGTTACCTTTGTTTAAAAAATGTCGTCCACCAAGTAGAAAAAGGAAAGGAACGTGCACCTCAACCTTATTAAATTACAATCATTATACTTCATATCATCATTGAGTCGTTCAATCAGAAACCGAAAAGAAAGAAGAAAGGTGGTGACTTGGGTGGTCTTTGTTGATCGAACAGTAGGTACATCAATAAAGGAATCGGCTCAAAACAGTTGGGTTCAATAGCGGCTTCTTGTGTAGGTTTTCATGGTGTTCTAGGGAGGTGGCTCGAACACATACAAAGAAGAAAAACAATATAAAACACATCTGTAGTAGCGGTACAATAGTTGCAATAATGAAGTTCAAAACAGAAATATCGTAGTTACATTAGTGGAGTGGTGGATGGTTCGATGGGTTTTAGTGGTGATGAAGTTTGTAGATTAATTCTCGTGTGGTTGTTTGACAACATGAAATACGAGTAAAAATAATGAAATTGTTCGAGCAGTAGAAAGTCCGAAGGCGATGGTTGTTTACGGGTTTTCTTGATTTAATACTAGCAATGAACAAACGAATGACAATGGTAGCAAACGGGTTTTGATCCAGAAACAAAAATAACAAGTTTTAATTGTAGTGGGTTGTTGAAACAGAACAGAAAAAAAAATATCGAGATGGTGGTGGTCGATGGTGTTTGATAAAACAATACGAAGTGAGACGAGGTGGTTTTCGTGGTGGTGGTGGCGATGATCGTAAGTAGCGAAGGATCGGAGGTAGAAGGGAATGATTGAGGGTTGCCTGGTGTTGAAGGTTAGAAGTTGAAGTGCACTTCATTTATGAAAGTTTATGTAGATGTATATGATAGATATATAGTAAGATAGAAGAGTGATGGTTCATCATTTACTCGATGCATATATGTATTAAATTTATATATTAAATAGAAATAGATACAAGATACTTTAGATAGAATAGATAGATAGTGGGCATACAGTTGTCAAGTTTTAACTTCATTCAATTGTAATCATGAATATAATCCACCACAACTTCACGGATTCATTTGTTCAGTGTAAATCCAAAAGTAAAAAGCAAAATTTTAATATAATATATTTATAAAAATTAAAAACGTGTTTAAACAATGGTAACATGTAAATATCCATCGAAAGTTTTTAATTGAGATATCATATCATGACCCCATTGTTAATTAGTGACGGATAAAAATACACAGAAAAATTCCATATTTTTAAATTAATTAACTTTAATTATTTTAGTCATTATGAAATAAGATTGGTCATTAATGTGACAACCCGGAAATTTTCAACCAAATTTAAACTTTAATCTTTATATGTTTCCGACACGATAAGCAATATTTGTTAAGTTAAATTGCAAGAATTTTAAACTATGTTCATACATTCATTCAACCTCGACCAAGTTCCAACGATTCACGAACCATTAAACGAATATGATTATATATGTATATGTGTATATATATTATAACTTGAAACGTAAACAAAATATTAGATTAAATACTTTATATGATTGTATCTGTTTCAAAATGTTTATCAATTGAATTAGAAGATAAGATCAAATGATTGAATTATCAGATATATTGAATTATGATTACAAGTCTCTGTTGAAAGGCCCACGTTGATTTGAGAAATCTTTCCATTTTAACAATATTCGGAAAATGGTAAAGTGATTTATAAATAAGAACAAATTGTCAATCATTGAGAACTAGACAAAGGATAGTGGAAGATTGAATCTCATAAAGACTCGATTGATCTATTTAGTTTCAAACGTACAAAAACGTTTTCAGTTTAAAAAGAACTTTATTATTAAAACGTATATAACTTTTATAAATATCTAGAACCACTTTTGACAACTCATTACTTAACTAGTATAATAAAGATAACGATATTTATATTTTATTTTATTAAATATATATAACGATTTAAATTAATATTATATATATTTATACGCGTATTATACGTACATAGTTTTATACTTTTACTATACTTAAATTTCACCTTTACTTTATTTTTACTTTACTTTAACTTTAATAATTCACTTTAATAATTCATACTTTAATAATTCACTTTAATAATTCATACTTTAATAATTCACTTTAATAATTCACTTTAATAATTCATACTTTAATAATTCACTTTAATAATTCATACTTTAATAATTCACTTTAATAATTCAAAAATCTATTATAAATAGAATTCAATAGATTTCATTATTTCATAGAAACTTGAAAATATTTTTCTCTAAACTCTCTCAATCGATTTACATATATATATTTACTCCGTATTATTTCAAGATATTATTAGTATACATAAAATATTACGACGGAGTGCTGTCCGAGTGATTTCGAAATTGTTTTTCGAGTAGGATAGGATTAAGGAAATTATGGGTTATAGCTATGGAGGTGATTGAGTATGGTTCATGGGTATGCTCGTGAGGTCAATATAGTGTTTATCATTTTCGTTGCGTCTACGTACCTTTCCTGCAATACTGAATCTCAATATTGATATGTGAGTACTCATAATTTAACTTTTACATACTAATAGTGTATCCCTGACTAGTGCTCGAGTATTTAGGATTATGCATGCTTGTACTTTTGATATTGACCTTAGACAGGTTAGGTTGAATATTGAATTAGTTACACTTGCGGTTGAGATAAGGTATAAGATATGCATGTCCTTGGAAAGCTAGCGAAAAATTAAGAACTTTTCCTTTAGATATCGAATGGTTTCGATGAACAGATTAGAAGTTATAATCAATTGAATTTTCGATATTTTTATTAAAAATGATTATTATTATCGTCGTTTTTATCGTCGTTCTAGTTTTATCTTATTATTATCATTATTATTATCTTTATCAATAAAAGGGATTTATCATTAAAAATTGTTATTTTTTTTATCGTTATTATCGTTAAAGTTATAATTAGTATTATTATTATTATCCAATTATTTTCCAATTATTATTATTATTATTATTATTATTATTATTATTATTATTATTATTATTATTATTATTATTATTAGTATTATTATTATTATTATTATTATTATTATTATCATTATTAATATATATATATCATTATTTAAAAATGGTTATTGTTATTGTTGTTATTATTATTACTATATTATCATTAAGATAATCATTAGTATTATCGTTAATAATGTTATAGTAACTATCATTATTAATATTAGTGTAATTAAAACAAATATTTGTAACACCTAATTATTTTGATTACTATTATTATCATTATTATGAACACGATATAAAAGACGATTCAAAGCTATTAAATGAAACGATTAGGAAATAATGAGTAAGAGTATCATGATAAAATTAAAATATTATAAGATATTGATTTAGATAAAATTATCGTTCTTATTATTTTTATCATTACTATTATTATTAAAAGTATCGTTAGTATTAAAACTATCATTTTAACAAAAATTATCATCTTAATAGAAATGTCATTGTTACTATAAAATATCATTATTATTATTATTTTAAATAGAATTATTATTTTAAAGATAATATTAAAAATTATCGTAAATATTAAAGTTAGAATTATCGTTTTATCATAATGTCATCTTAGTAATTGTAAATATTGATATTTTTATAATAATAATTATTATTACAAAATAATACAACTTTTACTTACTATCATTATAGATATTATTTTATCAAATAAATATGTGATACAAACATATTTTACTACGTGTAATAGCTTACTTTAATAATACCTATCATATTATCTTTATAATATTAAATGAACCCTATAAATTTTATTACTTAATATATATAAAAGTATATTTTATTATATAAATTTAATATAAAATTTTATTTATTAATAAATAAATTATATTATTTACTCTAATAAATCTTTTAAAAATATAAAACGACGATATTTAAACTATATATTAATCATGTATAGATTTTTGGAAATTATTTTGAGTCAAATTTACTTTTGTTGACTTTTGCATATTAGTCTCGAGCATTAGGATTGTGGTACACTATGACTTGACCTAATTTGTTAGACAAATATTGACCAACACATAATTATATATAATTAATTTAGGTTCGTGAATCCGAGGCCAACCTTGCACTTGTTCAATGACGTTATATGTATTTTTACTACGAAATACAGTATGGTGAGTTTCATTTGCCTTTTTACCCTTTATATTTTTGGGACTGAGAATACATGCGCTTTTATAAATGTTTGACGAAATAGACACAAGTAATTGAAACTACATTCTATGGTTGAATTATCGAAATCGAATATGCCCCTTTTTATTAAAGTCTGGTAATCTAAGAATTAGGGAACAGACACCCTAATTGACGCGAATCCTAAAGATAGACCTATTGGGCCTAACAAAACCCCATCCAAAGTACCGGATGCTTTAGTACTTCGAAATTTATATCATGTCCGAAGGAGGATCCCGGAATGATAGGGGATATTCTTATATGTATCTAGTTAATGTCGGTTACCAGGTGTTCACCATATGAATGATTATTTTTGTCTCTATGCATGGGACGTATATTTATGAGAACTGGAAATGAAATTCTTGTGGTCTATTAAAATGATGGAAATAAATGATTATGATAAACTAATGAACTCACCAACCTTTTGGTTGACACTTTAAAGCATGTTTATTCTCAGGTGTTAAAGAAATATTCCGCTGTGCATTTGCTCATTTTAAAGATATTACTTGGAGTCTTTCAAAGCATATTTCGAAGAACGTTGCATTCGAGTCATTGAATTCATCAAAGATTATTATTAAATCAATTTATAGTTGGATAGTGGATATTATGAAATGGTATGCATGCCTGTCAATTTTCGATGTAAAGAAAGTTTGTCTTTTAAAAACGAATGCAATGTTTGTAAAATGTATCATATAGAGGTCAAATACCTTGCAATGTAATCAACTATTGTGAATCATTTATAATGTATATGAACGGGTCCTTTCAGTTGGTATCAGAGCGGTGGTCTTAGCGAACCAGGTCTGCATTAGTGTGTCTAACTGATAAGTCGATAGGATGCATTAGTGAGTCTGGACTTCGACCGTGTCTGCATGTCAAAAGTTTTGCTTATCATTTTGTGTCAAAAATTAACTACTTATCATCCTCAGGAAATTACCTGCTTATCATTTTTAGTCTAAGACACATCTTGCTGCATTGATTGCATGAATAGTGTATAGACAAAAATTCATATCTTAGCATATCTGCTAAATCATATCTTATCGTATCTGTTACTTTAAACTTTGCCTGACATATCCCGCAAAGTCCTCCATAATCTACGAAATCTTTTGATCTATATATATATATATATATATATATATATATATATATATATATATATATATATATATATATATATATATATATTCTATGTAATTAGAATACCATCCGTTAGCCAAAATCATTTCATATCGAAAAAAAAATCCTTTATCCAATCGTACGAAATGGAATTCGTCATCAGTTCAAGTCAATCAGATTCCGAAATGGAATCCCATTCAAGCTCCGAAAGCAGTGTGATCGGAATAGATCAACCAATCAATCATCACCTATTCTGGATGAATTGGGGATGGGTTCGTAGCCTCCTCAATCATTGGAGACAAGAAGAAGGTGATCCCTTCCATCCGCCACATTGCCCTCTTGACGAAGAACCTGAAGCACTTACCAGCGAACCTGTCCAAAACACCATTTTCTCGCTCATTTCCAGAGTATCTCGTCACGATTATATATTACATCAAATTTTAGATTTTATTTATCCGCTCGTCCGAACCGACAATCACCCCGGTGTAATAGAAGAATTCAACGAGCTTCGCGCTCGGATAGTGGCTTTGGAGAATATGGCGCAGAGATTACAAATACCAGCAGCAGCATCAGCAGCATAACTAGTACCACCATCATCAACACCAACAGTACCATTACCACCTCCAACCACAACCGCGTCGTAAACCTCAACTTCACAATCTGTCCCACGAGCATCAACGTCATACGCACCATAGATACCAAGGAGTACCAACAACAATAACTGATGAAGTATTAATTCATAACTTCATTGGAGAAACATTCCGCGGCGATTATGTAATCTCTAAAGTCTTAGAGATTATCTAATCTAGCCCTAACCATAAATCAGTTAAGCGAACCAAAATGATAGAAGGAAGAGTAGAAACTCTGACAAAAATGGTGTGTGATTAACAAGCTAAACTTGCTTTACCAACAGCATCAACAGTACCGTCAGCGTTACCAGCATCGTCAGTACAGTCAACATCCGAATCAACAACACCGATAATATCACAAACTCCGTCAGTTCAAGAATCACTGTGGACATCATTACGAATCAATAACGTGTATATTGTATCAACGAGTTATGAAGAATTAACTCATTCCCTCTGAAGAAATTATATGTATATTATATATATATATATATATATATATATATATATATATATATATATATATATATATATATATATATATATATATATATATATATATATTTTGAAATAAATCTTTCCGTGCTAAGCTATTGTGTGTGAATCTTAACTACTCGGTTAATTCATATTACAGATATGCAATAATGTACGTCCTTTGGCCACAACTTAACCAGGGTTAACTACAATCTCTGTCGCAATTTAACAAATTCCAATTCATAATAAATCAAGTATATATTTGATTTTACACTTTCATCATCGATGTACCCGAAACTTTTCAGATAACATCATTCGTACTTTGCGAAATTCACAAGAATTCCACGAACCGAACATCATACATCAACAAATAACGAAGTATTGATTCATAATTTCAATGTCATTAAAGAAATACTGCGTAAAAGTTATGTACTTTTTAAATCCTTTAGGGATTATTCAATTCTAGTTTCAACCGTAAATCAAATAAGTTTAATTTAACATTAACTCATTAAATCTATGTTACATCTGAAGAAAATATACATATATATATATTTTCATAAAGACTGTAATAAAATTCTTTTGTACAAAATATTAATTGTGAAATTTTTTTAACGGGTAGGTAATACCCGAGAGATATATAAATTCACAATTAATATGTTACATTCTTACAATCTGATTCAGCAAATCATCCATTATACTCCATACTTTCACAACAATATACATTCTTTTATAGAAATCAAAACAACCATACTCATTCAAAATTTAATTACATATTCTGATTTTGAAATCACAAAATTCAACTTGAGATATGACCAAAATCATCACTCTTAGATCCTTACATCTTTCACAAGCTATATTTTTTAACTTCAAAACTGTGTTAGAACATCAAATGTATGTTAACGGTTACAATCTGTGTTCAAACCCTTCGAAAATTTCTGAAGACACTTCGAATGATGAGCAATCGAGATGATGATCCAACCACATGTTACCCACAGTTATGTACCCGAAAAACTCTTGAAACCAAAGTAAAAGTTTAAATAACGTATCCGCGTCAGATTCTTTGGCATTTATTAGCAAAAATAACTTTGCAACTCCTATTCAAAGTAGCCAGTTTTGTCACAGCTCCAGCAAGTCAACTTCGACTTTTCAGTCAGACTAACCTTATTATATCCTTGAGATATACACCATCGTTACCAGGGAACCTTTTACATTTCACCACATTATTAGCAGATGTACCAACAACTTCATTACCCTTTGACTTTAGCCTCTCCAAAAAGTTATTATAATTATTCATTAAAACCCCATCATTTACTCATTTGCATCTTGTAATGAGAATTGCCATACGAATCATTGGGAATTAGCAATCAGTATTTTGAAATCTCGCAGGATGTCTACGCCAACAGTTATATGTGTATATATAACGTCTATCTTCTGGACTTAATTTGAATGTGAAGTTTCTGAAAAACACTCCGAACTACGAATTGGTTCTCCGAAAATGAAAAAAAAAATGCTGATGAAGCAGCAAAAACTATAAATGACTTTAAACGGTAAAAGCTGGATGATAATGATGAAGTGTGCTGGCAAAGCGCAGAAAAAGAGAAGTTTTGGAACTGGAAACAGGATTGAGCAAAGTATGAAGGAGGCTGTGGACAAATCACAAAGACTGAACCTGACTTCAAAGAATCCAAATGATTCAGTATCTGCTGAAGTCATTAACGAATACCTTGCTTCTGACTCTAAACTCCTGCGGACAATATCCTTCATCATCCTCTGATATTAGAAATTCTAAGATATCATCGTATCTTTCATTATAAATATCCTCCATATTTCTGAAGATATTTTCATAATTATTCTTATTTGAAATTATTTACCTCTTCGCGCTATCTGTATTACATCATAAAAGAAACTATTTTAGTTTCTAAATTCTGAAACATTCGAGTTTAAAATAGGAATATTTTAGAAGAAGTGTTGGGAGCTGAAGCATGAGTTAATATAATATAATGACACTTGATCAACGTGATTATATTACAGTAAGTCATGCTGAGTTTCTAAATGAAATGTGATGATTCACAGATCATAACATCATCATGTGCCATGTTATACGACTCTTGTATTCTATTTAACCTCTAAAATATCAAGAAAAAAATTTCTTGATGATTCGGCCTTTTCCAAGGTATTCTGGTAATTTGATAAGTCAAGATCGTGCCATCACAATTTCCTTCCTAGAACATTAACAATGTTCATTCCGAAATTCATATCTGTGAATTTTGAACCATTACAAGTGGTGTTTAATGGCAAGAAGAAGAAACGAAAGGACAAAACTCCGAAATAGAAATTGGGGTATAAATTGCAGTAAATAAAAGAGAGCATCTGTGAATGATAATGATTATAGAAGACAGAAGCAGAGACTTTGAAATATAAGGGAACATATAAATCCCAACGATAAACCAGAAATTATAAACCATATATATCGATGCATATAGCAATATAAAGACACGGAAGAACTAGAAACACTATAAACCCAAGAGTATAGTAGAAGTAAATAGATTCTTCCGGCGGTAGATGAAAAAGAAGAATGACCGATATGAAAGTTAGAAGTATATCGAGAATCAGAACTGGATGGAGCATATTGATGAATACTTTAAAATATGAGGTGAAGGGGAAAGAATAGAAGGTGATGAAACATGACTAGAAACTTAGAAATTAACAGATTTAACTCACACAATGGCGGAATAAGTGAATCAAACCCTCTAGTGAATAGGTTAAGTTTTTTTTTGATTAATTTAGTCAAACCACAACTAAATCAAGTGTGATTAGATCAACACCTAGAGCTATTATTCACCACCTGGGTGATTTGGACTGAGAGAGAATTGGAGGAGCTCACTAGATCTGAGTGTGTGTAACAAATGAGAGGCTTAACCTAAAATGAAGAACATAAGACTTTATATACCCCTGCTGTTGACTCACCCATACAATTTATTCATCACACGTACGAGTTGGCTTCATCAGCCGTACGGGTGATCACTCACTCGTGTCTTCTCATTTAGGTTGTAATTGTGACTTAGCTCAGCATCAACCGTACGTATGAGCCTGTCAGCCGTACTAGTGAGGCTTCACTTATACGTCTGACTAAGTCTAACATAGTCAAACATCTAAATCTCGTTCATGCAGTTCCTGTAACCACATACAAACATGGATATGATAGTAACGAGCAATCATGGTGGCCTGTAAACTGTTGTACCTGCAATGGACGTGGGTAGATGTCTAGGGACTTGAATAAAATGCATCAATAGAATGTGTGAGTTGTAAGGAAACGAAGGAGGTGAATTTATAAGAAAATCTCTGACAGAACAATTAAAATGGACGATCGCATTTAAAGCGGCTCCTAATTCCCTTGATTACCGGAGAGTCAAATCTTATTAAGAAGATTTTCTTCAAATCCCTTGAAATCTGGGAATCAATCATATCTACGTCAAATGATAAGATGAATCTACACTTACTCATTTCACTCTTCTATGTTAGCTTCATTCATACTCTTCATATAAATGGATTGTTATCCAAATTATTCGCTGATGATAAATCTCTAATTTTTAGCCCGTATGCATCATAAAAATATACTTATTATCATTCACGACCTTTCCACTCAAATTTCGGGACGAAATTTCTTTAACGGGTAGGTACTGTGACAACCCGGAAATTTTCAACCAAATTTAAACTTTAATCTTTATATGTTTCCGACACGATAAGCAATATTTGTTAAGTTAAATTGCAAGAATTTTAAACTATGTTCATACATTCATTCAACCTCGACCAAGTTCCAACGATTCACGAACCATTAAACGAATATGATTATATATGTATATGTGTATATATATTATAACTTGAAACGTAAACAAAATATTAGATTAAATACTTTATATGATTGTATCTGTTTCAAAATGTTTATCAATTAAATTAGAAGATAAGATCAAATGATTGAATTATCAGATATATTGAATTATGATTACAAGTCTCTGTTGAAAGGCCCACGTTGATTTGAGAAATCTTTCCATTTTAACAATATTCGGAAAATGGTAAAGTGATTTATAAATAAGAACAAATTGTCAATCATTGAGAACTAGACAAAGGATAGTGGAAGATTGAATCTCATAAAGACTCGATTGATCTATTTAGTTTCAAACGTACAAAAACGTTTTCAGTTTAAAAAGAACTTTATTATTAAAACGTATATAACTTTTATAAATATCTAGAACCACTTTTGACAACTCATTACTTAACTAGTATAATAAAGATAACGATATTTATATTTTATTTTATTAAATATATATAACGATTTAAATTAATATTATATATATTTATACGTGTATTATACGTACATAGTTTTATACTTTTACTATACTTAAATTTCACCTTTACTTTATTTTTACTTTACTTTAACTTTAATAATTCATACTTTAATAATTCACTTTAATAATTCATACTTTAATAATTCACTTTAATAATTCACTTTAATAATTCATACTTTAATAATTCACTTTAATAATTCATACTTTAATAATTCACTTTAATAATTCAAAAATCTATTATAAATAGAATTCAATAGATTTCATTATTTCATAGAAACTTGAAAATATTTTTCTCTAAACTCTCTCAATCGATTTACATATATATATTTACTCCGTATTATTTCAAGATATTATTAGTATACATAAAATATTACGACAGAGTGCTGTCCGAGTGATTTCGAAATTGTTTTTCGAGTAGGATAGGATTAAGGAAATTATGGGTTATAGCTATGGAGGTGATTGAGTATGGTTCATGGGTATGCTCGTGAGGTCAATATAGTGTTTATCATTTCCGTTGCGTCTACGTACCTTTCCTGCAATACTGAATCTCAATATTGATATGTGAGTACTCATAATTTAACTTTTACATACTAATAGTGTATCCCTGACTAGTGCTCGAGTATTTAGGATTATGCATGCTTGTACTTTTGATATTGCCCTTAGACAGGTTAGGTTGAATATTGAATTAGTTACACTTGCGGTTGAGATAAGGTATAAGATATGCATGTCCTTGGAAAGCTAGCGAAAAATTAAGAACTTTTCCTTTAGATATCGAATGGTTTCGATGAACGGATTAGAAGTTATATTCAATTGAATTTTCGATATTTTTATTAAAAATGATTATTATTATCGTCGTTTTTATCGTCGTTCTAGTTTTATCTTATTATTATCATTATTATTATCTTTATCAATAAAAGGGATTTATCATTAAAAATTGTTATTTTTTTTATCGTTATTATCGTTAAAGTTATAATTAGTATTATTATTATTATCCAATTATTATCCAATTATTATTATTATTATTATTATTATTATTATTATTATTATTATTATTATTATTATTATTATTATTATTATTATTATTATTATTATTATTAGTAGTAGTAGTAGTATTATTATTATTATTATTATTATTATTATTATCATTATTAATATATATATATCATTATTTAAAAATGGTTATTGTTATTGTTGTTATTATTATTACTATATTATCATTAAGATAATCATTAGTATTATCGTTAATAATGTTATAGTAACTATCATTATTAATATTAGTGTAATTAAAACAAATATTTGTAACACCTAATTATTTTGATTACTATTATTATCATTATTATGAACACGATATAAAAGACGATTCAAAGCTATTAAATGAAACGATTAGGAAATAATGAGTAAGAGTATCATGATAAAATTAAAATATTATAAGATATTGATTTAGATAAAATTATCGTTCTTATTATTTTTATCATTACTATTATTATTAAAAGTATCGTTAGTATTAAAACTATCATTTTAACAAAAATTATCATCTTAATAGAAATGTCATTGTTACTATAAAATATCATTATTATTATTATTTTAAAAAGAATTATTATTTTAAAGATAATATTAAAAATTATCGTAAATATTAAAGTTAGAATTATCGTTTTATCATAATGTCATCTTAGTAATTATAAATATTGATATTTTTATAATAATAATTATTATTACAAAATAATACAACTTTTACTTACTATCATTATAGATATTATTTTATCAAATAAATATGTGATACAAACATATTTTACTACGTGTAATAGCTTACTTTAATAATACCTATCATATTATCTTTATAATATTAAATGAACCCTATAAATTTTATTACTTAATATATATAAAAGTATATTTTATTATATAAATTTAATATAAAATTTTATTTATTAATAAATAAATTATATTATTTACTCTAATAAATCTTTTAAAAATATAAAATGACGATATTTAAACTATATATTAATCATGTATAGATTTTTGGAAATTATTTTGAGTCAAATTTACTTTTGTTGACTTTTGCATATTAGTCTCGAGCATTAGGATTGTGGTACACTATGACTTGACCTAATTTGTTAGACAAATATTGACCAACACATAATTATATATAATTAATTTAGGTTCGTGAATCCGAGGCCAACCTTGCACTTGTTCAATGACGATATATGTATTTTTACTACGAAATACAGTATGGTGAGTTTCATTTGCCTTTTTACCCTTTATATTTTTGGGACTGAGAATACATGCGCTTTTATAAATGTTTGACGAAATAGACACAAGTAATTAAAACTACATTCTATGGTTGAATTATCGAAATCGAATATGCCCCTTTTTATTAAAGTCTGGTAATCTAAGAATTAGGGAACAGACACCCTAATTGACGCGAATCCTAAAGATAGATCTATTGGGCCTAACAAAACCCCATCCAAAGTACCGGATGCTTTAGTACTTCGAAATTTATATCATGTCTGAAGGAGGATCCCGGAATGATAGGGGATATTCTTATATGTATCTAGTTAATGTCGGTTACCAGGTGTTCACCATATGAATGATTATTTTTGTCTCTATGCATGGGACGTATATTTATGAGAACTGGAAATGAAATTCTTGTGGTCTATTAAAATGATGGAAATAAATGATTATGATAAACTAGTGAACTCACCAACCTTTTGGTTGACACTTTAAAGCATGTTTATTCTCAGGTGTTAAAGAAATATTCCGCTGTGCATTTGCTCATTTTAAAGATATTACTTGGAGTCTTTCAAAGCATATTTCGAAGAACGTTACATTTGAGTCATTGAATTCATCAAAGATTATTATTAAATCAATTTATAGTTGGATAGTGGATATTATGAAATGGTATGCATGCCTGTCAATTTTCGATGTAAAGAAAGTTTGTCTTTTAAAAACGAATGCAATGTTTGTAAAATGTATCATATAGAGGTCAAATACCTTGCAATGTAATCAACTATTGTGAATCGTTTATAATGTATATGAACGGGTCCTTTCAATTAATTGCTTAAATTTTATTAAATAAAATTTAACTCAACTGTCCGCGCTCGATCCCCGGGTAAAATATAGAAAGTGTTAAAATTTAACAAATAGTTCCTAAATACATTTTTAATAAGCGTAAAATTTATAGAACTAATTTTCGGATCACCGTTTATTTTAAAATCAAGTAAGTTCATTTTTAGCTTGATTAATAACTATCAAGATGACAAACGAGTGCTACGAGCGTTTATTAAATAAATTCTAAATCATAAATGTATATATATATTCAATATACTTTTCATATATATAAAGATTTATAGTAATATCATATATTATTTTATTTACACAAATGAATTGAATCATATAAGTTTCTATTTCAAATTAATATATATATTTAAATATATATGTATTTATTTATAGATAGTAGTTCGTGAATCGTTGAGATCAGTCGAAGGGTAATTGCATAAATGAAAACAGTTCAAAATTTTTGAGACTCGACCTAACAAAGTTTGCTTATCGTGTTGAAAATAAAAAATCGTATCGAGAGTTTGATTTGAAATTAGTCGAAAATTTCTGGGTCACTATATAATTGACACGAATCCTAAAGATAGATCTATTGGGCCTAACGAACCCCATCCAAAGTACCGGATGCTTTAGTACTTCGAATTCGTTTTTATCATGTCCGAAGAATTTCCTTAAATGATAGGGGATATTCTTATATGCATCTTGTTAATGTCGGTTACCAGGTGTTCACCATATGAATGATTTTTATCTCTATGTATGGGATGTATATTGAAATATGAAATCTTGTGGTCTATTATTATGATTTGATAATATATAGGTTAAACCTATAACTCACCAACATTTTTGTTGACGTTTTAAGTATGTTTATTCTCAGGTAATTATTAAGAGCTTCCGCTGTTGCATACTAAAATAAGGACAAGATTTGAAGTCCATGCTTGTATGATATTATGTAAAAACTGCATTCAAGAAACTTATTTTTGATGTAATATATTCTTATTGTAAACCATTATGTAATGGTCGTGTGTAAATGGTATATTTTAGATTATCATTATTTGATAATCTATGTAATGCTTTTTAAACCTTTATAGATAAAATAAAGGTTATGGTTATTTTAAAAATGAATGCAGTCTTTGAAAAACGTCTCATATAGAAGTCAAAACCTCGCGACGAAATCAATTAATATGGAACGTTTATAATCAATATGAACGGGACATTTCAGTTGGTATCCGAGCGTTGGTCTTAGAGAACCAGAAATTTGCATTAGTGTGTCTTATCGAGTTTGTTAGGATACATTAGTGAGTCTGGACTTCGACCGTGTTTTCTTTAAAAATGATTGCTTAACACTTTTGTTGGAAACTATATATTATTAACATGTAAATATTATGTGATATATTAACCTCTTAATGTGTTTGATATTGTGTGATAGATGTCTACCACTAGTACAAATCCCATCGATTCACCTAATAATAATGAAGAGTCGAATATATTTTGGGAAGATTCACAAATTCCCGAAGAGGAACCAGAAGAAGAGGAACCAGAAGAGGAGGAACCGGAAGAGGAGGAATCGGAAGAAGAGGAACCGGAAGAGGAGGAACCGGAAGAAGAAGAGGTTCCGGAGGAAGAAATATTGATACCTATAGTAAATTGATTAAATAAAAGAAAATCCTCAACCAACGGACCAAAGTTAATAATGGTCAATGGTGTTTCCGCCGAGGAAGCAAAATATTGGGAAGATTACTAATTTTCCGATGAATTGGATCCCGATGAGGATTCCGATGATGTTATAGAAATTACCTCGACCCAATTTAATAAAGCGAAAGAAAATAATAAGGGAAAAGGTATAAAAATAGAGAAACCTGATTCCAACCCCGATGAACTTTATATGTATCGGCAACATCCGTATTTCCTAAAATGTAACAATGACCCGGGAACCTCTAAACCACCAGGTTTTTCTAAACCATTGTGGAAAACGACGACTCATATTAGAAGAACACCATATATTCCTAGAAAATTAGGAAAACGAACCAAGTCCGAAGAAGAAGAAACCAGTGATTCAGATTAGAGGGTTGTAATCATGTTGTGTATTATATGTATTGTAGTGTGCTTGTACTTTTATGTTCTATGTAAAAATTGCTTGTATTGTTTGTTAATTATCTTTTACGAATCTAATCCTTGTCTATTTTACAGTATAAAAATAAAATGGACGTTAAGGGTAGACAATCGAATATTTTAGAAGATCTACCAAAGGATATGAGAGGAAATCTTGTCTAGAGTTTGTCAGAATTCATCAGCACAATTAATTATGGCAAAATTAACTTGTCAAACATTTGAAAGACTTTTCAGGAGTGCCTTAGTTTATAAAAGGCTTTCCTTTGATAGGTGGGGTATATCACATTGGGGAGACCGTAAATTACGCCGTGTTTTCTTTAAAGCGTTAAATGCGGGGAATCCAAATGCAATTTTACTCTACGGGTTAAGAACCTATTTTGACTCAACATATCCCAACATAGGATTTCGTGAATTAGAAAGAGCTTCTAACATGCAACATAAAGAAGCATGATATGCTTACGGGTTAGTGATGTTCGCTTCTTACCAAAGTGAGAAAAAGAACATCGGATTGCAACTTTTAAATAAAACCTTCCCACAAGTGACGGATTCAGTAGTTGGGGGTGAGAAACAAGGTTTTTAGATTATTACGGGGTTGTTGGGTATTGCGAAACCCTCGTCCTTTTGACGACATTATAACATACTGCCTAGCCAATTGTCATAACGGTTATTTTCCACAAGACCAAGGATGGGAAGTCGTCTTAGTTAAACCAGAATGCATGACTTGTTTATGGACTTATGAATTACGTGTCATTATTTCCTTTACTGAACAACTTGCATATTAACTAGATTTATCTTCAAAACTGTCATGTATCAAAGTGTACTATATTTCATGTTATATGTAATATAGCGATGTTGTAAGTTTGAAGAATATTTATATGTGATATATTATTATAATCAGTTTTTCATATGGAATTGTAGTAGTTGAATTGTATATTAGCTACTAAGTATGAACTTAATGGGTAGGTAGTACCCGAATTTAAACTTATAAAACGCTAATATGAAGAAAAAGCTTTTATAAATGAGTTCATATTATGCTACGAAATACTATTGACTACTCTTATTATTCTGTATGATTAACTAGATTCAGTTGGCTATTTTGAAGGAAATGGCACCGACTACTCGACACACCATGAATATGAGCGAAGAGGAATTTCGTACCTTTCTTGCTGCAAATATAGCCGCAGTACAGGTTGCGCTACATACCAACAATAACTCTGAATCTAGCAATGCAGCTAACGGCACAAGAAATCGTGTAGGATGCTCCTACAAAGAATTCACTGCCTGCAAAACTTTGGAATTTGATGGAAAAGGACCAATTGGATTGAAAGGGTGGATCGAGAAAGTCAAATCGGTGTTTGTGATGACCCGAGAATTTTCGACTAAATTTAAACTTAATCTTTATATGATTTTGATATGATAAGCAAAGTCTGTAAGTTTGAATCTCAAAATTTTTGAACTGTTTACATGAATGCATTTGCCCTTCGACTACTTCTGACGATTCACGAACATTGGTTTGTAAATAAATATGTATATATATTTTTTTATGACTTGAAACCATAATATACAAGTTAGTTGTTAGAATTAATAATGTAAAATAATTTATAATATAAAATAAAAATTTTATAATTTAAAATGTAATCCTAGATATAGTATTTTGAAAAATATAAACTTTGATTACTTTATTTAGAAATACACGATTTCATTTTCCTAGTTAATAATGAATACTTATATATACAATTGTGGGTTGATATATATAGAATATATATAAAATTTTAATACATGATTATTAAATGTATAATGTAATGTATATATATAAGTTATTAATCAAATTATAAATATTATATAAATTTATAATATTTCATTTTATATGAGTATTTATATGATAATAATAATAATTTATTATATTAATATCCTTACTACTTGCACTATTAATATCAATATTAGTATTATTAATTTAATTATTTCGAATATATAACAAATAGATATAGAATTTGATATACATAAATTATTAGATTATTATTAGTATTAATATCACTAATAATATTAATATTATTATAATTATAATTATTATTATTATCATTACTAATGTTATTATTAACATTTTTATTATTATTATGATAATTAATATATTATTATTACTTATTAATATTATTTATTAATTTATTGAATTAACTGATTATGGATTAATCAATATTATTTAAAGACATTTTATTAGTAATATTAGCATATTATTATATTTAATATATTTATTAATTATTAATATTTAGACATAATTTATATAATATAGATATAGATATACACGCGTGCAATTGGATACCTGTGTCTAACCTTGATATTTTTTTTTCTTCTTTCTGTTGCCTCGTGAACCAGTGTCGGGTTATTTCCTCTTCAAAACAATTAATCATCTCATATTATTGATAAAAATTAATTGATTTTCCATCATCAAAATCAATTACACTTCTGTAACTGCTATTAGTTGTCGAGCTTTAATTAGAAAAATTCAAGAACTTATTCACTACTCTGCACGCGTTATTTTTTTTTTAACAATAGCCGATTTTGTTTGAATTTCCACAATCGATAAATGTAGTTTTATTAGGATTCATCTAGGCAATCTATCTGCAAAATTTCAACCTCTAATTCCTTTTAACGATTTCAAATTTTTGAGTCAAAGATTCAAGCCAAAAAGTCAACTGTCGTGTTCTTCATGAAATTCAATTTCGTTTTGATGTATTAGGATTATTTAATGATTTAGATAGTTTAGTAGAGTGTTGTAAAACATATTTCATGTTGAACGTTTGGGCTAAAACATTCTTGAAATCAAAATTAATTTTTTTTCTTCTCCAATAACGAACAGCAGCAGTGACGTTTTTAATTTTTTTTTGTTTGTTAATTACTTTGGAACACCTTCTAAATATTTCTTTATCTATTTTAAAACCTAAATTAATGTAGTAACTTAATTTGTTGTGTGTGGAACTTGTTTGAGTCGATGAGTCCTGGAGAGGATGAAGAAGGAGAGGAAACAGAACGGGTTTAAAAAGATTGATATTCTATATATACCAGAAAAATTGAACGGGTTTAATGGTTGAGGGTGTTGGTTAGTGAACGGGAGGTCTCGGGAAAGAGCCCGGGCGTGGGCACTTATTTTTTTAGAACTCTTATGAGGTAGAACTCCTTTTTCTTTTCTTTTATTATTATTATTATTATTATTATTATTATTATTATTATTATTATTATTATTATTATTATTATTATTGTGTTAAGTTATAAATTATATGATGATAAAATAGTTAAAGAACAACATAGTTAATGACAAGTATGAATTAAAGGTAATAATCATTATACTATGGTTTTGGCTTAAACATGGAAAAAATATGTATAAATCATAAGTATGATGATAAGATAATTCGAAGATGCAAGTTATGATGATATATATAGCTATATGAAAGAATCACATGAAAACACACACACACACACACACACACACACACACACATATATATATATATATATATATATATATATATATATATATATATATATATATATATATATATATATATATATATATATATATATATATATATATATAATACATAATGGATTAAAATTTAACATAAATATTAATGAGGACTTAATTAATAATTACTATTTATAATGCTCAATAACTTTTAAAACGAAAATGTTAGTTATATAGGAATCGTATATATATTAAAAGTACAAATAATATTATCATTAGTATTATGTGTATTACTAAAAATATAAACTTTACCATTTTAGTATTAACATCATTATTAGGAGTATGATTAATATTATTATTATTATGAAAAATAATACGATTTATTTTCATAAATATTAGTATTATTATCATTTTATAAGTATTGGAGTTATTATCATTAACATAAGTATTAATATTAAGATTATTATTAGTATTATCAACATTAAAAATTATTATAATTATAATCAAATACAACTTTTATTCACTATTATTACTATTATATATTATCATGTATATAAAAATATACTTAAAAGTAATATTACATATAAGTATGAATTAATTATATTAATAATCTTTATATAAATGCCCATATAGAACAAATTAGGTATATTTCAAAACCATACAAATAAAAAAATCATTTTAAATATATATACAAATCAAATAACTACTATACAAAGTTATAATATTTAAACTTGTTCGATTACGATTATATATATTAATATATATATATATATATATATATATATATATATATATATATATATATATATATATATATATATATATATATATATATATATATATATATATATATATATATATTTATTTATTTATTTATATATATACAAATGATATAGGTTCGTGAATCCGAGGCCAACCCTGCTTTGTTCAATTGTTCAATATAGTCATATGTATTTTTACTACAAAATACTTTAGGTGAGTTTCATTTGCCTTTTTACCCTTTATATTTTTGGGCTAAGAATACATGCGCTGCTTTTATAACTGTTTTATGAAATAGACACGAGTAAATGAAACTACATTCTATGGCTGGATTATTAAACCAAATATGCCCCTTTTTAGTCTGGTAATCTAAGAATTAGAGAATAGACACCCTAATTGACGCGAATCCTAAAGATAGATCTATTGGGCCCAACAAGCCCCATCCAAAGTACCGGATGCTTTAGTACTTCGAACTTTATATCATGTCCGAAGGAGGATCCCGGAATGATGGGGATATTCTTATATGCATATTGTGAATGTCTGTTACCAGGTGTTCACCATATGAATAATTTTTGTCTCTATGTATGGGACGTATATTTATGAGAAATGGAAATGAAATTCTTGTGGTCTATTAAAATGATGGAAATGATTATTTATGTAAACTAATGAACACACCAACCTTTTGGTTGACACTTGAAAGCATGTTTATTCTCAGGTACGAAAGAAATCTTTCGCTGTGTAATTGCTCATTTTAAAGATATTACTTGGAGTCATTCATGACATATTTCAAAAGACGTTGCATTCGAGTCGTTGAGATCATTAAGATTATTATTAAATCAATTATAGTTAGATATATTATAAAAATGGTATGCATGCCGTTAACTTTCGTTGAAATGAAAGATTCTCTTTTCAAAAACGAATGCAATGTTTGTAAAATGTATCATATAGAGGTCAAGTACCTCGCGATGTAATCAAATGTTGTGAATCGTTTATAATCGATATGGACTTCGTCCAGATGGATTAGGACGGGTCTCTACAGTTGGTTTCAGAGCGGTGGTCTTAGCGAACCAGGTCTTGTATTAGTGTGTCTAGCTGATAGTTGTTTAGATGCATTAGTGAGTCTGGACTTCGACCGTGTCTGCATGTCAAAAGTTTTGCTTATCATTTCTAGTCAGGAATCATCTGCTTATCATTCTTAGTCTAGACACATCTTACTGCATTGATTGCATGAATAGTGTATAGACAAAATTCATATCTTAGCGTATATGTCACTGTAGACTTTATCTGACACGTTTCCTTAATTTTCTCCGTAATTCACGGGATCTTTGGAAGTATGTATAGATATTCTATATATAATTAGAATATCATTCGATATTCGAGAATCATTTCATATCAAAACCCTTTAACTGATCGTGAGAGATGGATCCTACACCTAGCTTGGATTCCATTAGTTCCAGAAGCGATTTCAAGATGTATATTGAAGCAAACTCCGAAGTCAATGAACCAGAAGTGCCTCAACCATTTAGTTATTTTTCTTTCTGGAGGAGATGGGGGTGGGTCCGAGACTTACTCACTCGATGGAGAAATGAAGAAGGCGAGCCCTACTGTGAACCAAACCTACCTCCTAACATCGGAGAAAATGATGTACTCACTGGTGAACCTATGCGCAACACTGTATTCACCCTTCTTGCTAAAGTTTTCCACCTCGAAGGTCGCATTACTGCAATATCAGAAAATATTCAACCTCTACTTTCAAATACCAATCGAAGGGGAATATTAGAAGAAGTTAGGGAACTTCAAATTGATAATCAAGATCTATCGAATCAGATGAGTGGATGGATAGAAATGATAGAGGGTAGGATAGAAACCCTGACAAGAATGGTGCGTGATCTACAAGCTATACTTACTACACCAACATCATCACCAACCTCAGCACCAACAACACTTGTAGCACCGACATCAACAGTACCACCATCAGCAGCACCAACCTGAACCAACAACAACAACATTATCACACATCTCAACCTCGCAATCTATACCTCAAGCATGATCATCGTTCTACAAATCGTTCTACATAAACTATCTTCATCCTTCATGGTGATTATGTAATCTCTAATGTTTTAGAGATTATGTACTCTAGTTCTAACCGTAAATTTGAAGAGTTTAATATCACATTGACTCATTAAACCCATGATTACATCTGAAGAAAATGTATATATGTATATATGTTTTCATAAAGATTGTAATTAAAAATTCTTTTGTACAAACTGTTAATGGTGAAAATATTTTAACGGATAGGTAATACCCGAGAAATATTTAGATTTCACATTAATAAGTTACACTCTAGATTCTTCGAATCTGATTCAACAGTCATTACTATTCTACTTACATCCACCGATATACGTATTCGTCCACCACAGAGTAACTATTTTCATTCAAACTCATAATTGGATTTTGACCTATTAGAATCCAACAAGTGGCATAATGAAGAAAACATTTAACAAAATAGAATTTGTTAGAAACAAACAAATTAACTATGAGGAATTTTGTTAAGAATCCACGCTAACTGTTCCTAGCTAATTGTTCCTAGCTAACTTATTACATTTTATTTATCGCAATTTAATTATCGCAATTTACATTCTCGCAATTTTATTTATCGTCATTTAATTTCTGTTATTTATTTTACGCACTTTAAATATCGGGACACGTATACAAGGTTTTGACATATCATATCGACGCATATATATATATTATTTGGAATAACCATAGACACTCTATATACAGTAATGATCGAGTTCTCTATACAGGGTTGGGGCTGATTCTATAATAATATATATACTTTGAGTTGTGATCGAGTCTGAGACATGTACACGGGTCACGATACGTATTAATTAATTCGAATATTATATATTAAACTATATATGAATTATTGGACTGTCAACTGTGGACTATCGACTGTGGACTAATAACATTGGACAAATAAAATGAATTAAAATATTGATTATAATATATGAAACTAAACAATTCTTCAAGTTTGCCACTTAATTTCATCTTAAACCTCATTTGTATCTTGACGATTACAATCTGCGATTCAAACCTTTCATAATTCTTGAAAACACTTCAATCGATAGGATGAACCAACCGCACTTCATCTACAAAAGAAGAGATTGATGCATATAGTTATGCACCTGAAAACACTCGGAACCTGAGTAAAACGTTTAACCCGTATCTGTGTTAGCTCCTTTAGCATTACTATTACCCAAAATAACTTGGTAATCCCTTTCAAAGTAGCAAATTTTATCACAGCTCCAGCAAGTCAACTTCGACTTTTCGTTTAAAATAACCTTATTCTAACGTTGATATATATGTATACTCTTTTATTGTTACTGAGGAACCTTTTATATTCCACGACATTATCAGAAGATATACCAGCAATTTCGTTGATCTTTGATTTTCCGAAAATCATTATATTCATTGAAACCCTATCATATACTCATCCGCATCTTGTAACGAGTATTGCCATACCAAATACCGGGAATCGGCAATCATTATTTTGAATCTCGCAACAATTTTACAACAACAGTTATATGTATATATATATATATATATATATATATATATATATATATATATATATATATATATATATATATATATAACATGTACCTCTTAAAATCATGATCTTCAATTCTAAAATTTTGAACAACACCCAGTCTACAAATCAATATCGCAAATTCTGAAAAAGCTTAATACAGCAGCACAAACTGTACACGACCTTAACTGTCGAAAGTTTGATGATAAAGAATGGAGTATTGGAAACACTCAATAGAAAATTTAGTACCAAAAAGCGAATTATGCGAAAATATGAAGGAAGCCGTGGACAAATCACAAAGAATAAGTTTGACTTCAAAGAATCCAAATGATTATGTTTCTGATGAAATCTTTAGCGAACACCTTGCTTCCGAATCTAAACCCTTACAGATAAATATTCTTCATCATCCATCGATATTAGAAATTCCAAAATATCATCGTATCTTTCATTATAAATATCCTCCATATTTCTGAAGATATTTTCATAACTATTCTTATCTGAAATCATTAATCTTTTCATGATATCAGTGTTACATCATATAGAAACTGTTAGTTTCTATATTATATAAACTTTCGAGTTTAAGATATGAATGTTATTGAAGTAATGTTGGGAATTGATGCATGAGTTAGTATGATATAATGACACTTGATCAACGTAATTATATTACAGTAAGTCATGTTGAGTTTCTAATGGAACGTGATGATTCACAAATCATAACGTCATCATGTGCCATGTTACATAACTCTTTCATTCTGTTTAACTTCTGAACATATCAAGAAGATATATTCTTGATAGTTCTATTCTCAGTGATTCAGGTAATTTGACAAAACAAATTGTGCTACTACCTTTCCTTTCTACCTTGTATATTATGATAATTCGAAACTCCATACCTATGAATTCTGGACCATTACTTGCGAAAAGTAAACAAAAGCATGAAGCTCCGAAATAGAAAGGAGGTATAAATTGCAGCAAATAATAGAGCGCATTAACTGTGGATAACAATAATTGTAGGAGACAGAAGCAGGGACATTGAAATATAAGGGAAAATATAAAATCCAACAACAACGCAGAAATTACAAATTATGGATATTAATACGAATAGCAATATAATGACACGGTATAATTAAGAATAGTATCACCCCAAGGTAATAGTAGAAATAAACAGATTCTTCTGATGGAAGATTGAAAATAAGGATAACAGAAATAATAATTAGGAAAATATTAGGGATTAGAACTGGACTAAGCATTTTCACAATCTTTTGGATGTATGAACTAAGAAAGAAAGTATAGGAATGGTGAGAATAATGGAACGGAAGAGCTTAATTTATAATGGAAATATCAGATAGAGTAATCAAGGCAGATCACCGTATTTAATTATAGAGATCTTAATTTCTTACTCGTCGAAGAATCAAATCTTTTAGATTTCGAAGATTTTCTTTAAATCCCTTGAATTCCAGAATTCAACCCCGACTCTGTCAAAAGTTAAGACGCACCTTAAATTCTAAATTCAACCGTTACCATGTCAAAGGTTAACACGAATCTTTACTTATCTTATTTCAATCTTTTTGTGATAATTTCACTCTTACGCTTCAAATAATTGAGTTGTTTAATTCAAATCACCTGATGGTGATAAAACTTTAATTATTGACTCATATTCGTCATGAAAACATTTTTATTGTTAGCCATGATGACCTCACTCAAATTTCGGGATGAAATTTCTTTAACGGGTAGGTACTGTGATGACCCGGGAATTTTCGACTAAATTTAAACTTAATTTTTATATGATTTCGATATGATAAGCAAAGTCTGTAAGTTTGAATCTCAAAAATTTTGAACTGTTTACATGAATGCATTTGCCCTTCGACTACTTCCGACGATTCACGAACATTGGTTTGTAAATAAATATGTATATATAATTTTTTATGACTTGAAACCATAATATACAAGTTAGTTGTTAGAATTAATAATGTAAAATAATTTATAATATAAAATAAAAATTTTATAATTTAAAATGTAATCCTAGATATAGTATTTTGAAAAATATAAACTTTGATTACTTTATTTAGAAATACACGATTTCATTTTCCTAGTTAATAATGAATACTTATATATACAATTATGGGTTGATATATATAGAATATATATAAAATTTTAATACATGATTATTAAATGTATAATGTAATGTATATATATAAGTTATTAATCAAATTATAAATATTATATAAATTTATAATATTTCATTTTATATGAGTATTTATATGATAATAATAATAATTTGTTATATTAATATCATTACTACTTGCACTATTAATATCAATATTAGTATTATTAATTTAATTATTTTGAATATATAACAAATAGATATAGAATTTGATATACATAAATTATTAGATTATTATTAGTATTAATAGTATTAATATCACTAATAATATTAATATTATTATAATTATAATTAGTATTATTATTATTATCATTAGTAATGTTATTATTAACATTTTTATTATTATTATGATAATTAATATATTATTATTACTTATTAATATTATTTATTAATTTATTGAATTAACTGATTATGGATTAATCAATATTATTTAAAGACATTTTATTAGTAATATTAGCATATTATTATATTTAATATATTTATTAATTATTAATATTAAGACATAATTTATATAATATAGATATAGATATACACGCGTGCAATTGGATACCTGTGTCTAAGCTTGATATTTTTTTTTCTTCTTTCTGTTGCCTCGTGAACAAGTGTCGGGTTATTCCCTCTTCAAAACAATTAATCATCTCATATTATTGATAAAAATCAATCAATTTTCCATCATCAAAATCAATTACACTTCTGTAACTGCTATTGGTTGTCGAGCTTTAATCAGAAAAATTCAAGAACTTATTCACTACTCTGCACGCGTTATTTTTTTTTATCAATAGCCGATTTTGTTTGAATTTCCAAAATTGATAAATGTAGTTTTATTAGGATTCATCTAGGCAATCTATCTGCAAAATTTCAACCTCAAATTCCTTTTAACGATTTCAAATTTTCGAGTCAAAGATTCAAGCCAAAAAGTCAACTGTCGTGTTCTTCATGAAATTCAATTTCGTTTTGATGTATTAGGATTATTTAATGATTCAGATAGTTTCGTAGAGTGTTGTAAAACATATTTCATGTTGAACGTTTGGGCTAAAACATTCTTGAAATCAAAATTAATTTTTTTTTCTTCTCAAACAACGAACAGCAGCAGTGACGTTTTTAATTTTTTTTTTGTTTGTTAATTACTTTGGAACACCTTCTAAATATTTCTTTATCTATTTTAAAACCTAAATTAATGTAGTAACTTAATTTGTTGTGTGTGGAACTGGGTTGAGTCGATGAGTCCTGGAGAGGATGAAGAAGGAGAGGAAACAGAACGGGTTTAAAAAGATTGATATTCGATATATACCAGAAAAACTGAACGGGTTTAATGGTTGAGAGTGTTGGTTAGTGAACGGGAGGTCTCGGGTTCGAGCCCGGGCGTGGGCACTTATTTTTTTAGAACTCTTATGAGGTAGAACTTCTTTTTCTTTTCTTTTATTATTATTATTATTATTATTATTATTATTATTATTATTATTATTATTATTATTATTATTATTATTATTATTATTATTATTATTATTATTATTATTATTATTATTATTATTATTATTATTATTATTATTATTGTGTTAAGTTATAAATTTATGATGATAAAATAGTTAAAGAACAACATAGTTAATGACAAGTATGAATTAAAGGTAATAATCATTATACTATGGTTTTGGCTTAAACATGGAAAAAATATGTATAAATCATAAGTATGATGATAAGATAATTCGAAGATGCAAGTTATGATGATATATATACCTATATGAAAGAATCACATGAAAACACACACACACACACACACACATACACACACACATATATATATATATATATATATATATATATATATATATATATATATATATATATATATATATATATATATATATATACAATACATAATGGATTAAAATTTAACATAAATATTAATGAGGACTTAATTAATAATTACTATTTATAATGCTCAATAACTTTTAAAACGAAAATGTTAGTTATATAGGAATCGTATATATATTAAAAGTATAAATAATATTATCATTAGTATTATATGTATTACTAAAAATATAAACTTTACCATTTTAGTATTAACATCATTATTAGGAGTATGATTAATATTATTATTATTATGAAAAATAATACGATTTATTTTCATAAATATTAGTATTATTATCATTTTATAAGTATTGGAGTTATTATCATTAACATAAGTATTAATAATAAGATTATTATTAGTATTATCAACATTAAAAATTATTATAATTATAATCAAATACAACTTTTATTCACTATTATTACTATTATATATTATCATGTATATAAAAATATACTTAAAAGTAATATTACATATAAGTATGAATTAATTATATTAATAATCTTTATATAAATGCCCATATAGAACAAATTAGGTATATTTGAAAACCATACAAATAAAAAAATCATTTTAAATATATATATAAATCAAATAACTACTATATAAAGTTATAATATATAAACTTGTTCGATTACGATTATATATTTTAATATATATATATATATATATATATATATATATATATATATATATATATATATATATATATATATATATATATATATATATATATATATATATATATATATATATATATATAAATGATATAGGTTCTTGAATCCGAGGCCAACCCTGCTTTGTTCAATTGTTCAATATAGTCATATGTATTTTTACTACAAAATACATTAGGTGAGTTTCATTTGCCTTTTTACCCATTATATTTTTGGGCTGAGAATACATGCGCTGCTTTTATAACTGTTTTACGAAATAGACATGAGTAAATGAAACTACATTCTATGGCTGGATTATTAAACCGAATATGCCCCTTTTTAGTCTGGTAATCTAAGAATTAGGGAACAGACACCCTAATTGACGCGAATCCTAAAGATAGATCTATTGGGCCCAACAAGCCCCATCAGAAGTACCGGATGCTTTAGTACTTCGAAATTTATATCATGTCCGAAGGAGGATCCCGGAATGATGGGGATATTCTTATATGCATATTGTGAATGTCAGTTACCAGGTGTTCACCATATGAATGATTTTTGTCTCTATGTATGGGACGTATATTTATGAGAAATGGAAATGAAATTCTTGTGGTCTATTAAAATGATGGAAATGATTATTTATGTAAACTAATGAACTCACCAACCTTTTGGTTGACACTTGAAAGCATGTTTATTCTCAGGTACGAAAGAAATCTTCCGCTGTGTAATTGCTCATTTTAAAGATATTACTTGGAGTCATTCATGACATATTTCAAAAGACGTTGCATTCGAGTCGTTGAGATCATCAAGATTATTATTAAATCAATTATAGTTAGATATATTATAAAAATGGTATGCATGCCATTAACTTTCGTTGAAATGAAAGATTCTCTTTTAAAAAACGAATGCAATGTTTGTAAAATGTATCATATAGAGGTCAAGTACCTCGCGATGTAATCAACTGTTGTGAATCGTTTATAATCGATATGGACTTCGTCCGGATGGATTAAGACGGGTCTCTACAGTGTTTGCCATAAGTAAGTGTACTGAAGAGGACAAAGTTAAGCATGCTACGCATACCTTCACAGGTATTGCGTTAACGTGGTGGAACACCTATCTTGAACAGGTAGGATAAAATGCTGCTTACGCACTATCGTGGTCGGCATTCAAGCAATTGATGAACGAGCATTACCGTCCTAGAAACGAAGTCAATAAGCTCAAGGTAGAGCTTAGAGAGTTACGAACACAAGGGTTCGACATTACCACGTATGAACGACGATTCACAGAGTTGTGCCTATTGTGTCCGGAAGCGTTCGAAGATGAAGAAGAGAAGATCGACGCGTTTGTAAAAGGGTTACCAGTAAGGATTCAAGAAGATGTGAGTTCACACCAGCCCGCTTCCATACAAAAGGCAAGTCGAATGGCTCATAACTTATAAATCAGATTGAGGGAAAAATTAAAGAGCAGGCAGCCGAAGAAGCCAACACGAAACAACTCAAGAGGAAGTGGGAGGAAAACGGTGACAAGAGTCACCAGTACAACAACAATAACAATTACAATCACAATTGCAACAACTATCCCAACAATCGCAATAATAACCGCAATCCTAACAATAACTACAACAAACATCCCAACAACAACAACAACAACCGTTTCAACAACATTAACAATCCCAATAACAACCTCAATAACAACAACGTCAACAAAAACCAAAAACAGCCATGTCATAGGTGTGAAGAAAATCATCAGGGGTTTTGCACGACATTTTGCAACAGGTGTAAAAGAAATGGTCATAGCGCGACAAAGTGTAAGGTCTACGGACCAAAGTTTAACAGAACTAAAGGAACAAATAGTGTCGGAACAAGTAATGCCGGAACGAATAGTGTCGGAGCAAGTAATACCAACGCTGTTTGTTATAAATGTGGAAAACTAGGCCACATTATTAGAAATTGCCCAAATTAGGGGAATACTATTGGGCAGGGCCGTGGAAGAGTTTTCTATATTAATACGGCAGAAGCACAGGAAGACCTGGAGCTTGTTACGGGTACGTTTCTTATTGACGATAAATCTGCTTATGTTTTATTTGATTCGGGTGCGGATAGAAGTTACTCCCTCCGTCCCATATTTATTGTCACCAGACAAAAAACACACAGTTTAAGAAAATCCCACTAACTTCATTTCTCCACCAATGAAATATCTTCTCTCTCCAGATCCACCAATAAAATATCTTCTTTCCTTTCCATTTATGGAAGTGGACAATTAATTTGGGACATCCCAAAATGGAATAATGGACAATTATATAGGGACGGAGGGAGTATATGAGTAGAGAATTTTGTGCTAAATTAAGTTGCCCATTGACACCTTTGGATAATAAATTTTTACTCGAATTAGCAAATGGTAAATTAATTTCAGCAGATAATATATGTCGGGATAGAGAAATTAAACTGGGTGATGAAACATTTAAGATTGATTTAATACCAGTCGAGTTAGGGAGTTTTGATGTAATAATTGGCATGGACTGGTTGAAGAAGGTAAGAGCAGAGGTCGTTTGTTACAAAAATGCGATTCGCATTATGCGTGAAAAAGGAAAACCTTTAATGGTGTACGGAGAAAAGAACAACGCGAAGTTATATCTTATTAGTAATTTGAAGGCGCAAAAACTAATAAGAAAAGGTTGTTACGTCATTCTACCACACATCGAGGAAGTTAAACCTGAAGAAAAGAACATCAGTGATGTTCCCGTCGCAAAAGAATTTTCCGATGTATCTCCGAAAGAATTACCGGGATTACCCCCACATCGATCCGTTGAATTTCAAATAGACCTTGTACCAGGAGCTGCACCAATAGCTCGTGCTCTATACAGACTCGCACCCAACGAAATGAAAGAATTACAAAGTCAGTTACAGGAACTTTTAGAGCGTGGTTTCATTCGACCAAGTACATCACCATGGGGAGCTCCTGTTCTGTTTGTCAAGAAGAAAGATGGTACATTCAGGTTGTGTATCGACTATCGAGAGTTGAATAAACTTACCATTAAGAACCGTTACCCATTTCCGAGAATCGACGACTTATTTGATCAACTACAAGGCTCGCCGGTTTATTCGAAGATCGATTTACGTTCTGGATATCACCAAATGCGGGTGAAAGAGGATGACATTTTGAAGACTGCTTTTAGGACGCGTTACGGTCATTACGAGTTTATGGTTATGTCGTTTAGATTGACTAACACACCAGCTATCTTCATGGACCTCATGAACCGAGTGTGTGGGCCATATCTTGACAAGTTTGTCATTGTTTTCATCGATGACATACTTATTTACTCGAAGAATGATCAAGAGCACGAAGAACATTTGAGAAAAGTACTAGAGTTGCTGAGAAAAGAAAAACTGTACGCTAAGTTTTCAAAGTGTGCATTTTGGTTGGAAGAAGTTCAATTCCTCGGTCATATAGTGAACAAAGAAGGTATTCAGGTGGATCCAGCAAAGATTGAAACCGTTGAAAAGTGAGAAACCCCAAAAACTCCGAAACAAATACGCCAATTTTTAGGGCTAGCTGGTTATTACAGGATATTCATCCAAGATTTTTCCAAAATAGCAAAACCCTTGACTGAATTAACGCATAAAGGGAGGAAATTTGAATGGAAGGATGAACAAGAAAAAGCGTTTCAATTGTTGAAGAAAAAGTTAACTACGACACCTATATTGTCTTTACCTGAAGGGAATGATGATTTTGTGATATATTGTGATGCCTCAAAGCAAGGTCTCGGTTGTGTATTAATGCAACGAATGAAAGTAATTGCTTATGCGTCTAGACAATTGAAGATTCACGAGCAGAATTATACGACGCATGATTTGGAATTAGGCGCGGTTGTTTTTGCATTAAAGACTTGGAGGCACTACTTATATGGGGTCAAAAGTATTATATATACCGACCACAAAAGTCTTCAACACATATTTAATCAGAAACAACTGAACATGAGGCAGCGCAGATGGATTGAATTGTTGAATGATTATGACTTCGAGATTCGTTATCACCCGGGGAAGGCAAACGTGGTAGCCGACGCCTTGAGCAGAAAGGACAGAGAACCCATTCGAGTAAAAGCTATGAATATAATGATTCACACTAACCTTACTACTCAAATAAAGGAGGCGCAACAAGGAGTTTTAAAAGAGGGAAATTTAAAGGATGAAATACCCAAAGGATCGGAGAAGCATCTTAATATTCGGGAAGACGGAACCGGGTATAGGGCTGAAAGGATTTGGGTACCAAAATTTGGAGATATCAGAGAAATGGTACTTAGAGAAGCTCATAAAACCAGATACTCAATACATCCTGGAACGAGGAAGATGTACAAGGATCTCAAGAAACATTTTTGGTGGCCGGGTATGAAAGCTGATATTGTTAAATACGTAGGATAATGTTTGACGTGTTCTAAGGTCAAAGCTGAGCATCAGAAACCATCAGGTCTACTTCAACAACCCGAAATCCCGGAATGGAAATGGGAATACATTACCATGGATTTCATTACTAAATTGCCAAGGACTGCAAGTAGTTTTGATACTATTTGGTTAATAGTTGATCGTCTCACCAAATCAGCACACTTCCTGCCAATAAAAGATGATGACAAGATGGAGAAGTTAGCACGACTGTATTTGAAAGAAGTCGTCTCCAGACATGGAATACCAATCTCTATTATCTCTGATAGGGATGGCAGATTTATTTCAAGATTCTGGCAGACATTACAGCAAGCATTAGGAACTCGTCTAGACATGAGTACTGCCTATCATCCACAAACTGATGGGTAGAGCTAAAGGACGATACAAACGCTTGAAGACATGCTACGAGCATGTGTTATTGATTTCGGAAACAGTTGGGTTCGACATCTACCGTTAGCAGAATTTTTCTACAACAACAGCTACCATTCAAGCTTTGAGATGGCGCCGTTTGAAGCACTTTATGGTAGAAAGTGCAGGTCTCCGATTTGTTGGAGTGAAGTAGGGGATAGACAGATTACGGGTCCGGAGATAACACAAGAAACTACCGAGAAGATCATCCAAATTCAACAACGGTTGAAAACCGCCCAAAGTCGACAAAAGAGCTACGCCGACATTAAAAGAAAAGATATAGAATTTGAAATTAGAGAGATGGTCATGCTTAAAGTTGCACCTTGGAAAGGCATTGTTCGATTTGGTAAACAAGGGAAATTAAATCCAAGGTATATAGGAGCATTCAAGATTATTGATCGTGTCGGACCAGTAGCTTACCAACTTGAATTACCACAACAACTCGCGGCTGTACATAACACTTTCTACATCTCAAATTTGAAGAAATGTTTTGCCAAAGAAGATCTTACTATTCCGTTAGACGAAATCCAAATCAACGAAAAACTTCAATTCATCGAAGAACCCCTCGAAATAATGGATCGTGAGATCTAAAATATTATACATTTAATACTTTGTTAACGTTTTTAAGTTATAATATATATATACACACACACACACACACACACATATATATATATATATATATATATATATATATATATATATATATATATATATATATATATATATATATATATATATATATATATCCATTTATATATTCATTCGTGAATCGTCGAGCATAGTCAAAAGGGTAATTGAATGTATGAACAGAGTTCCAAAATTTTCGAGACTCAACATTACAAACTTTGCTCATCGTGTCGGAATCATATAAAGATTAAGTTTAAATTTGGTCAAAAATTTCCGGGTTGTCACAATCGGAGTCCAGTCTCCTTAACCTCGAATCGAGAAACGAGAATGTTCAAGTATTCATGAGATATATTCTCCTCCTTGAGAGCCTCATTTTGGGCTACTCGGATCTGGCTGTTGAGATTGGAATGAATGGTGATGTTCAAGGCGCGAACACTAAGAGGTACCGTTCTCTCCTTTCGGCTCAAGGCATCGGCTACAACATTTGCCTTACCAGGATGGTAACAAAGTTCACAATCATAGTCGTTCAGCATCTCGATCCATCGTCGCTGTCTCATGTTCAGTCGTTTCTGATCGAATATGTGTTGAAGTGTAGTGACCCAAACTTTTCCATGTTTATATATATTAAATGAAATTGTTATTTACATGATTAAGTGTTTCCAACATGTTAAGCAATCAAACTTGTTAAGACTTGATTAATTGAAATAGGTTTCATATAGACAATTGACCACCCAAGTTGACCGGTGATTCACGAACGTTAAAACTTGTAAAAACTATATGATGACATATATATGATTATATATATAGTTAACATGATATTATGATAAGTAAGTATCTCATTATATATTTTAACAATGAGTTATATACATAAAATTGAGTTTATTGAATTAAGAAACTCGAAACGATATATATAACGATTATCGTTATTACAACGTCTTACTAAATACATATGAATCATATTAAGATATTGATACACTATGTTTAATCATGATAAACGATAATTAAACATGTCATTAAGTGTATTAACAATGAACTACATATGTAAAAACAATACTACTAACTTAATGATTTCGAAACGAGACATATATGTAACGATTATCGTTGTAACAACCTTTAACTGTATATATATCATACTAAGATATATTAATATATCATACTATCATGATAATGTAATAATTTAACATCTCTTTAGATATAATAAATAATGGGTTAACAACATTTAACAAGATCGTTAACCTAAAGGTTTCAAAACAACATTTACATGTAACGACTAACGATGACTTAACGACTCAGTTAAAATGTATATACATGTAGTGTTTAATATGTATTCATACACTATTGAAAGACTTCAAGACACTTATCAAAATACTTCTACTTAACAAAAATGCTTACAATTACATCCTCGTTCAGTTTCATCAACAATTCTACTCGTATGCACCCGTATTCGTACTCGTGTATTCGTACTCATACAATACACAGCTTTTAGATGTATGTACTATTGGTATATACACTCCAATGATCAGCTTTTAGCAGCCCATGTGAGTCACCTAACACATGTGGGAACCATCATTTGGCAACTAGCATGAAATATCTCATAAAATTACAAAAATATTAGTAATCATTCATGACTTATTTATATGTAAACAAAATTACACATCCTTTATATCTAATCCATATACCAACGACCAAAAACACCTACAAACACTTTCATTCTTCAATTTTCTTCATTTAATTGATCTCTCTCAAGTTCTATCTTCAAGTTCTAAGTGTTCTTCATAAATTCTATAAGTTCTAGTTTCATAAAATCAAGAATACTTCCAAGTTTGGTAGCTTACTTCCAATCTTGTAAAGTGATCATCCAACTTCAAGAAATCTTTCTTATTTACAGTAATATATCTTTCTAATAGAAGGTAATACTCATATTCAAACTTTGATTCAATTTCTATAACTATAACAATCTTATTTCGAGTGGAAATCTTACTTGAACTTGTTTTCGTGTCATGATTCTGCTTCAAGAACTTTCAAGCCATCCAAGGAACCTTTGAAGCTAGATCTATTTTTCTCATTTCCATTAGGTTTATCCACAAAACCTGAGGTAGTAATGATGTTCATAACATCATTCAATTCATATATATAAAACTACCTTATTCGAAGGTTTAAACTTGAAATCACTAGAACATAGTTTAGTTAATTCTAAACTTGTTCGCAAACAAAAGTTAATCCTTCTAACTTGACTTTTAAAATCAACTAAACACATGTTCTATATCTATATGATATGATAACTTAATGATTTAAAACCTGGAAACACAAAAAACACCGTAAAACCGTACATACGCCGTCGTAGTAACACCGCGGGCTGTTTTGGGTTTGATAATTAAAAACTATGATAAACTTTGATTTAAAAGTTGTTCTTCTGGGAAAATGATTTTTCTTATGAACATGAAACTATATCCAAAAATCATGGTTAAACTCAAAGTGGAAGTATGTTTTTCAAAATGGTCATCAAGACGTCGTTCTTTCGACTGAAATGACTACCTCTTACAAAAACGACTTGTAACTTATATTTTTGACTATAAACCTATACTTTTTCTGTTTAGATTCATAAAATAGAGTTCAATATGAAACCATAGCAATTTGATTCACTCAAAACGGATTTAAAACGAAGATGTTATGGGTAAAACAAGATTGGATATTTTTTGATTGTTGTAGCTACGGGAAATATTGTAACAATTCTATACAAATCATATCCTAACTAACTTATAGTGTATTATACATGTATTCTAATATATTATGTAATCTTGGGATACCATAGACACGTATGCAAATGTTTTGACATATCATATCGACCCATGTATATATATTATTTGGAACAACCATAGACACTCTATATGCAGTAATGTTTGAGTTAGCTATACAGGGTTGAGGTTGATTCTAAAAATATATATACTTTGAGTTATGATCTAGCCTGAGACGTGTATACACTGGGTCGTGGATTGATTCAAGATAATATATATCAATTTATTTCTGTACATCTAACTATGGACAACTAGTTGTAGGTTACTAACGAGGACAGCTGACTTAATAAACTTAAAACATCAAAATGTATTAAAAATGTTGTAAATATATTTTGAACATACTTTAATATATATATATATATATATATATATATATATATATATATATATATATATATATATATATATATATATGTATATATTTGTTATAGGTTCATGAATCGACCAGTGGCCAAGTCTTACTCCCGACGAAGTAAAAATCTGTGAAAGTGAGTTATAGTCCCACTTTTAAAATCTAATATTTTGGGATGAGAATACATGCAGTTTTATAAATTTTTTACGAAATAGACACAAGTAAATGAAACTACATTATATGAGTGAATGATCGAAGCCGAATATGCCCCTTTTGCTTGGTAACCTAAGAATTAGTAAACCGATTTACTAATTGACGCGAATCCTAAAGATAGATCTATTGGGCCTAACGAACCCCATCCAAAGTACCAGATGCTTTAGTACTTCGAATTCGTTTTTATCATGTCCGAAGGATTTCCCGGAATGATAGGGGATATTCTTATATGCATCTTGTTAATTTTAGTTACCAGGTGTTCACCATATGAGTGATTTTTATCTCTATGTATGGAATGTATATTGAAATATGAAATCTTGTGGTCTATTATTATGATTTGATAATATATAGGTTAAACCTATAACTCACCAACATTTTTGTTGACGTTTTAAGCATGTTTATTCTCAGGTGATTATTAAGAGCTTCCGCTGTTGCATACTAAAATAAGGACAAGATTTGGAGTCCATGCTTGTATGATATTATGTAAAAACTGCATTCAAGAAACTTATTTTTGATGTAATATATTCTTATTGTAAACCATTATGTAATGGTCGTGTGTAAACGGTATATTTTAGATTATCATTATTTGATAATCTACGTAATGCTTTTTAAACCTTTATAGATAAAATAAAGGTTATTTTTGTTTTAAAAATGAATGCAGTCTTTGAAAAACGTCTCATATAGAGGTCAAAACATCGCGACGAAATTAATTAATATGGAACGTTTATAATCAATATGAACGGGACATTTCATGAAGGCTCTTGTGGTCGGTGAAGATAGTACTCTTATTCCCATAAAGATAGTGTCTCCACAATTTGAGCACAAAGACGACGGCTCCAAGTTCGAGATCGTGAGTAGTATAGTTTTGCTCGTGAATCTTCAGTTGACGAGAAGCATAGGCAATAACCTTCGCTCTTTGCATCTGATGTATGCGAGGTGGTGTATAAAATAGTTATATATTTGCTACAAAATACTATTAAATACGATACAATTTTACACAAGTGATTTTTTTTATTTATAGAGTGGATATACCTAAATCTTGCTACAACACTTATAGGCAGTGTACCTAATCGTATAGTAGTGTAGTTTTTAGTAAGTCCGATTCGTTCCACAGGGAGACTTAAACTAGTTCAACGCTATATTAGTTTTAACTTATAATTGCAAAAATACAAAAATATATATAAGTAGTATTATTATTATAAAAGGGGGTTTTTATCGTTTAATGACCGGTTTGTCGATTTTAAAACTTTTAGTCGCAGTTAAAACCTAATGTAAAATATTAAAAATAAATATAACTTAATTTAAAGCGTAAAGTAAATAACGATAATGAAATTGCGATAAATAAAAGTGCGATAAAATAAAATTGCGATAATTAAATAGTACGATAATTAAAAATGCAATTAAATAAAATGACAATAAATAAAAGTGCGATAATTAAAAGTGCAATTAAATATGAAATATATAAATTATGCTTATTTAAACTTCCGTAATCATGATGTTTGACGTGTTGATTTTAGTTTATTCCCATGGGTTAATTGTCCTTTGTCCTGGATTATTCAATATGTCCATCTGGTTTTTGTCCATAACAGTCCATCAGTCATAAATATAAAGTGCGAGTGTCCTCGTCAAATTATCCTTATATCCGAAGTCAAATATTCCAACTAATTGGGGACTTAAACTGTAACAAGGTCTTAATACTTTGTTTAATAATTACACCAGGTTATCGACTGCGTGTAACCCAAGGTTTTAATACTTTGTTAACAATTACGCCAAGTGTCCTTGTACATAATTCACCCCTGTTTTAATAAGTCTATTAACTATTAATCCATTCCCGTGACCGGTTAAAGGAACGATTATTCGTACATATAAATATCCCTCCCATCGTGTCTGATCGAGTGTATATGGTTATTTATAGGTACGTCCAATTGTAAATCTTTATATTAAATTAACAAACTATCATTTAATTAAACATATATAAAGCCCATTAATAGCCCATAGTCTAATTTTCACAAGTGTCGTTCTTTTGTCCAAACCCCAATTATGGTACAAAACCCAATTACCCAATTTTAATATTTAGCCCAACATCACGATTACTTCGGCATTAAATAAGCATAATAATAACTTAGCTGCGAGACATTAAATTAAAAATAACATTAACCATAACTTACAGTGATTAAAAATAGCGTAGCGTTACACGGACAGAATTTCGACTTATACCCTTACAACATTCGCTAACATACCCTTATTATTAGAATTAAAATTAAAATTAAAATTAAAATTAATATATATATATATATATATATATATATACACGTATGAGAGAAAGGAAAGAAAAAGATGGTGTAAAATCATCACCAAACTGCGAAATTTATAGGACCTGAGCTGAAAAAGTGTGCCATGCGATCGCATGGCTTTTGTGCCTCCAGGTCATGCGATCGCATGGAGGTAGGTACCAGCTCACATTTTTTTTGTTCACAAGCTTGTCGACGTTTTAATAAATAAATAGAATATATAAATAATTATAAGAATTATTTAAATATTATATTATATTTATGTACATAGCTGATTTGTAATTTTTAGTCCGTTGCGTCGAGCGTTGAGAGTTGACTCTGGTTCCGGTTCCGGATTTTCGAACGTCCTTGCGTACAATTTAATATCTTGTATTTTGCGTTTCGCGTCTTGTACTCTTGTAATTTTGAGACTTTTCTCATCAATAATTTGAACCACTTTGATTGTACTTTGTACTTTTGAGCTTTTTGGTCGTTTGCGTCTTCAATTCGTCGAATCCGTCTTTTGTCTTCACCTTTTATTATTTAAACGAATATTACTTGTACGTAGAACAATTACAACTAAAAGCTTGTCTTTCTTGAGGGATAATGCTATTAAATATATGTTCGTTTTTAGCATTATCAGCATCAATACGCAGCCAAAACCATTTTTCGAGGCATCGCAATATACGACGAAATCGTCACTACCTTCGGGAAGTGATAAGATAGGTGCGGTGGTCAACTTCTTTTTCAAGGTTTGAAATAAGATAGGTGCGGTGGTCAACTTCTTTTTCAAGGTTTGAAATGCTGATTCCTGTTCGGGTTCCCAAATGAACTTCTTCTCTTTGTGAGTCAGCGCGGTCAAAGGACGCGCAATCAGAGAGAAACCTTCAATAAATCTTCGGTAGTAACCGGCGAGACCTAAAAATTGGCGGATATGAGTCGGAGTAGTGGGGGTTTCCCACTTGCTGATAGCTTTAATCTTTACGGGATCAACTTTGATACCCTGGTCACTCACAACATGACCTAGAAATTGGACTTCCTTCAACCAAAATTCACACTTGGAGAATTTGGCATAGAGTTGCTCTTGTCTCAAGAGTTCAAGTACTAGTCGAAGATGTTGCTCATGTTCTTCTTCGCTTTTGGAGTAGATGAGGATATCATCTATGAAAATGATAACGAACGTATCCAGATATGGCTTGCATACACGATTCATGAGGTCCATGAACACGGCAGGTGCGTTGGTTAAATTGAATGGCATCACGAGAAACTCATAATGACCATAACGAGTTCTGAATGCAGTCTTCATCACATCACTCTCTTTCACCCTCAACTGGTGATAACCGGATCGCAAATCGATCTTAGAGTAAACGCTTGATCCTTGCAACTGGTCGAAAAGATCATCAATTCGGGGAAGAGGATACCGATTCTTGATCGTCAATTTGTTGAGTTCACGGTAGTCAATACATATGCGGAATGATCCGTCCTTCTTCTTTACAAATAAAACAGGTGCGCCCCAAGGCGCGAAACTTGGTTAGATAAATCCACGATCTAGCAGTTCTTGTAATTGACTCTGCAACTCTTACATTTCGGAAGGTGCGAGTTGATAAGGTGCGCGAGCTACAGGTGCAGCCCCTGGCACTAAATCGATCTGAAACTCCACTGCTCTCGAGGGCGGTAATCCAGGCAATTCTTCCAGAAAGACATCGGGAAATTCGTTCACAATTCGTACATCACCCATGCTCTTCACCTCGGTTTCTAATTTTTCACATGTGCTAGAACAGCAAGACGTCCTTTCTTCATGATCTTTTGTGCTTTTATGAAACTAATGAGATTTAGTTTCGAGCTACATCTCTCTTCGTAAATAATCGGTGGCTCACCATCTCCGTGTGGTATACGAAGAGCTTTATCTCCACAGATAATGTCAGCCCTTATCTTGGTCAACCAGTCCATACCGACAATAACATCAAAGCTTCCCAGTTTAATGGGTATTAAGTCAATCTCGAAATCCATGCCAGCTATGTTGATAATAGCTCCTCGGATAATTTGGTCAACTTTCTCAAGTTTTCCATTGGCTACCTCAACAAGCATACTCTCCTTTAAAGGAACTAACGACCAATTTATCTTAGAGAAAAAGTGTCTACATACATAACTTCTATCGGCACCAGTATTAAATAGGACAGAAGCTAATAGATTGTTGATAGTGAATATACCTGTAACCAAGTCGGGGTTCTCACGGGCATCCCTTGCGTTTACGTTGAAAGCTCTACCACGTGGTGGTCCGCCATTCTTTCGCTTGTTGGGATACTCATTTCTGAAGTGGCCCTATTTTCCGCATTCATAGCACTTTCTAGGTCTAGTAGGGTTTGTCTTCACATTCAGGGTGGTGATTTTGCAGTCTTTGCCAATATGCCCAGTCCTTTTACATTTTTCGCAGACCACGTTGTAGTACCCAGTGTGATGCTTGTAGTATCTCTTGCACTACGGTAGACTACCCTTGTAGTTAGAGTTCGAGCTAGGGTTCGGGTTGGGGTTCCTTCCGTCGTTGTGCCTCTTAGCGGGGGTTTGATCATAGGCTCTCCCCTTGTTGTTGTCCCACTTACGCTTCTCACTGCTAACCCCCGATTCAGATTTTGCCTTTTCTGGTTCATCGCTGATAATTTGGTTCATTAAGGCGTGCGCCATGCGCATTGCTTCCGGGACATTAGGTGACTTAGAAGAGGTGACATTTCCCTTAATGGTCTTAGGAAGTCCCCACAAGTACCTTTCCATTCGCTTAAACTCCGGGGTAACCATCGTGGGACACATCAGAGCTAATTCCAGATACCTACAGTTGTAACCATCAAGATAGTTTCCCACAACCTTCAACTGCCAAAACTCGGCCTCCATTTTCTGTATCTCTGTCCTGGGGCAATACTCCTCAATCATGGCCCCTTTAAATTCTTCCCACGGAGTGGCATAAGCCTCGTCAATACCCTTGGCCTGAGCAAGTGTGTTCCACCAGATTAGTGCGCCGTCCGATAGTGTACATGAGGCATACTTTGTTTTGTTCATCTCTGAGCAGTTGCTTACACGGAACATAGATTCTAATTTCTCAAACCACCTAGTGAGACCAACTGGCCCCTCAGTACCACTAAAGTTGTGGGGCTTGCAGCTTTGGAATTCCTTATAAGTACACCCATTACGAATGGGCTGGTTAACTGGTGGGGCTTCGGGGTTCATTTCCGCTAAAGCTGCGGCTACTCGTTCAGTGATCATTTCTTCGATCTGTGCTGTTGTGGGCATTGATCTTCCGTTTGCCATTGATCTTCTAAACAAAAATTTCGACTCAAGTCAAAATCCAGCATTCACTAAATAATAATATAGTATATGGTAACCAACATGGAATCAACACATCACATGTTAATTAAGTAATGCAACTAGAGACAGATATCACAAAATCATCATACGATAACGTAAATGGAACGTCGTACAAAAATTAAATAACCCAAAGTTCCATTCATTACATGAGTGAAACATGAAACTACAAACGGGATTACATAAAGAAACCTAATACAAAAGCCCTATGGTGACGGTGGGTAAAGGATTTCCATCATATGGGACACCTGGTCCTCGAGCTCAGTTACCCGAGCATGGAGGGTATCAACCTCCCTCGTCAGTTCCTCGACAGAGGGAGAGGCTGGTGGAGCAGGCGGTGCTGTTGGTGCAGGTGGTGCCGGTGGTGCTGATGATGCTGGTGGAGCTGGTGGTGCAGACGGTCCAGCACCAGAAGTAGATGCTGCGTAACGGGGAGCCTTACGTATGAATGGATCAGTAGGATACGACACAAGCCGCTTGCGGGCGGTAACTCTAACCTTCAGTCCACGAGCGTTAATGAATGACCTACCTCCGTTAACCCCTGGAATAACAGTACCGTCGAAACGATACCACTTCTTCGACGGGGTAGAGGGTGGCTGCACGGGTGCCTCCTCAGGGTCCTCGTCGGAATCATCGTCGCTGGAATCGTCGGATGTTGAGTCGTCAGATGATGAGTCATCGGAATCATCGGAAGGTGGATGTGCTCGGCCAGTAGTCATCAGTCGATATCTGCCGGGTGGAATCGGCACGACACGTCCATCAGGAAGGTGTCTAGCCCAATGATTATGCTCATTACGGAACGAAACGTCCCCATATTCCCCAGGAATCACAGCACCACTGAAATGGTGTTGTGGCTCCGAGGGTCCTGGGATGTGTCGAGCTGGAATCTCCGGTGGATCCTCATGTCCGTCTGAGATGATCACTGGGTCGGGTGCATGGCTACTGGCTCTAGGGGACGAAGCACCAGAGTCACTGGAGGGTAAAGCGGACGGGATCTGTGTGTCGGCAGCAGTAGCAGGCGAAGTGGCGGATGAGTCTGAGTCGCTCTCCAAAATGATAACGGGTGGGACATTCGACATCTGAACAAGGAAAAAAAACTTTTTCCATATCAGTAAGTCATATAGCAAGCACATATTAGGCAAAGTAACTACGACAGTCTAGATCATCTATAGCGGTAAGTAGTGTGGCAATAATGACAAGTATCATGCAATCGAAAGCAGATAATAGCATGCAGTAGTGAAAGCAAGTAACAGTATACGGCATATAACAGTAAAAGTAAGCAGCAGCATGCAGCAAGTTCCGCAGAAACAAGTAAACTAGTAAGTTATAGATTAGTCCTATTAGTGAATCCTACTCGGTCGGGTCTTGACTCACTAATGCAACCTAATTCCCTACAACCAACGCTCTGATACCAAATGTGACGCCCCGTACTAAACCAGCATATACGAACCATCAACAACAAGATCATTACAAGGTCAAACACTATATGCTGTTTTAAAATAAGTTTGCATTCATAAAAAGAGTGATGTCTTAACCAACATCAAATGTTTAACAACCGAAAGTAGGCTTCTATGAATAGAAGCAAATAATTGTACGTGACCCAAAGGTCGTTACAAATTCAATGTTTCAAAAGTAACATAGTTTGAATGCAAAATAAACGTTTCATGCGAAGACATCTCTAATAAACGCAGCGGGTGTCTACACAGCATGGCAACTACAGCAGAAACAATCAAACCTTAAGCACCTGAGAAAAACATGCTTAAAAACATCAACACAAAGGTTGGTGAGCTATAGTTTAAATGTAACAGTAATGTAAGGTAGGCCACGAGATTTCGTATTTCAAAACAGTATGAAAAGTATATGTATAACCGTGGGCACTTGGTAACTAACTTAACGTAAGTATCACCCCCTAATAGTACACTTGGCGAATGCGTATGTTTACGAAGTATTAAACACTCATTAAATGCTAGCGCGACTAGCCCAAGTGGCAATGTCAAACCCTATGGATCCATATCTAAGATTCGCGTTCACCGGTTCAAAGACCAATGACTAAACGTTACCGAGCTAAGGGGAAAGTTTATGCCATTGTATAACCCACACATATATAAAGTTTAAGTACTCGTGCCTAGTATGTAAAACATAAAAAGTGCATGTATTCTCAGTTCCCAAAATAGTTAAAGTAAAAAGGGATGCTATAACTCACAGTGAAAAGTAGTAAAGTTGATTCGGGAAAGTAAGCAAGTAGTTTGTCCAAACGGGTCCTCAACCTAAGTCAAAAGTTACTAAGTCAGTAAATCATTCCCAAAGGTTTAAAAGTATGTAAATTAGGTCTTAAGTATCATCATCATTCATCATTAAACAAAAAGTGTAAAGTAAGTTTTAAATCAAGAATAAGATTTAAAACAAAGTCTGATTTCGATCAGTCGCCACGGCCTCTATACAAACAGAAATGAGGTGAGACCACTGGCCATGGCTCCGAATATGAGTCCCCTAGGTACTGACCATTTTCCAGAACCAAAATCGTCTTCGTTTGACCGTGGTGACGGTTTAAGTGCGAGTAGGTTAGAAATTTCAGCACAACGTTAATAGGGTGTAGTGACTTTTGGAAGGCCATAAATCCTAAATCGTAACTCGGATTAAGATGAGGCCTAAACGGAAAATCATATACTCGAACCGAAATAGCTGAAAATCAACTTTCCAGTAGCCCAGGTTACTGATCAGACCCGGAAAAACAGTAGGTAATGTGTTCCGGTGGGTTCTTGGTGCTTGATGCTCATCACGGTTCTCATCCTTGATGCTTATAGCTTCAAGTGTACAACTCGTTGATGTGTTTGCATCATCTTAACCAAGGTTTGACCATCATAAAACTAGTGTAAGTCTAAGATATGTAGCACAATCATTTAAGGGTTGTAAGTAGTTTGATGAACCAAAGTTACATCAAGATCTTAGATCCGACACATACATGAGTTATAAAAGTAATACTAAGCTACAAACTTGAAAGTAAACTAAGTAATCAAGATCTTAAGTTGTAGAACTTAGTTCTTAGTTAGATCTTGAAGATCCTAGACCCAAAAGTCTAGATCTAACGTTCTTAAGTTAAACCCTAAGTTATAAAACTTGGATCTTAACTTTAATGAAACCATAAGTCATGAAACTTTGGTTTTAATCTTGTAATATGTATGTAAGCTTATAAGCTCTTGTTTACAACAAAATTAGAAGACCATAAGCTATAGAAACTTAGATCCAACACAAGTGTATGAAGTTATAACTAGAAAGTTATACTTCCATGTTCTTGAACTTACAAAGTTAACTTTTAGTTTCAAGAAATATGAGATCAAGATTAACTAGTAATACTTGACCAAATTAACAACATCACAACTTTAAAGTACTTATAAAAGAAAGAATTAAACTAAAGTACATGTATTATGTTCATGTTTGTTTCATACTTAGGAAGATTCAAATCAAAGTTTGGATCTTAGGATTTAAGTCTACAAAACATGAACACAAGTATGATTATGAAACTTATGAACTTTAAATATTGAAAACATTTAAATATAGAACCATAAACTAACAAGTTTAGGTTCTTGTTCTTGGTTCTTCATCAAACTAAAGATTGAAGAAAGCAAGATTCATGGAGATGCAAACTAGGAAGTTTGATCTTTAACAACAACAAACAATAATCAAGTAACAAAACAAGTAAGAAGTAAATTGATGATGATGATGTATGTTTCGGTTTTTAAAGGAAAAGAAGAAGAAGAATAAAGCTTGTTTACTTACAAAGTAGAGAGAAAATGTGAGAGAAAGAAAATGCAAGTAGTGAAGTGTGTGAAATGAAGATAGAAACTAGTTAATAAGTAGCAAGTAAAAATGAAAAAAAAAAACTCCCTCCTAGCTTGAAGGCTCACGGTTTTGGCTAAAAAAAAGGGTGGTCAACTAGCTTCTTTCATGTATGGGGTGATGGTGTATGCTAGGATGGGTAACAAGTTAAAAGTATGGGAAGTTGATACACATGCATGCTTGCACACTTTGTCTCCTATTTAGCTTAATTAATCCA